>NC_059131.1:109769489-110388599 GCF_020740605.2 Lemur catta | reverse complement strand
TAGGGTTAGCATCAGCCCTAGGATAGTGTTAGGGTTAGGGTTAGGGTTAGCATCAGCCCTAGGATAGTGTTAGTGTTAGGGTTAGCATCAGCCCTAGGATAGTGTTAGGGTTAGGGTTAGGGTTAGCATCCGCCCTAGGATAGTGTTAGGGTTAGGGTTAGGGTTAGCATCAGCCCTAGGATAGTGTTAGGGTTAGGGTTAACATAAACCCTAGGATAGTGTTAGGGTTAGGGTTAGGGTTAGCATCAGCCCTAGGATAGTGTTAAGGTTAGGGTTAGGGTTATCATCATGCCTAGGATAGTGTGAGGGCTCGGGTTAGCATCCGACTTAGGATAGTGTTAGTGTTAGGGTTAGCATCAGCCCTAGGATAGTGTTAGGGTTAGGGTTAGGGTTAGCATCCGCCCTAGGATAGTGTTAGGGTTAGGGTTAGGGTTAGCATCAGCCCTAGGATAATGTTAGGGTTAGGGTTAACATAAACCCAAGGATAGTGTTAGGGTTAGGGTTAGGGTTAGCATCAGCCCTAGGATAATGTTAAGGTTAGGGTTAGGGTTATCATCAGGCCTAGGATAGTGTGAGGGCTAGGGTTAGCATCAGACTTAGGATAGTGTTAGGGTTAGGGTTAGGGTTAGCATCAGCCCTAGGATAGTGTTAGGGTTAGAATCAGCCCTAGGATAGTGTTAGGGTTAGGGTTAACATAAACCCTAGGATAGTGTTAGGGTTAGGGTTAGGGTTATCATCAGGCCTAGGATAGTGTTAGTGTTAGGGTTAGGGTTAGCATCAGTTAAAGGATAGTGTTAGGGTTAGCGTTATGGTTAGCATCAGCCCTAGGATAGTGTTAGGGTTAGGGTTAGGGTTAGCATCAGCCCTAGGATAGTGTTAGGGTTATGGTTAGCATCAGCCCTAGGAGAATGTTAGGGTTAGGGTTAGAGTTATCATCAGGCCTAGGATAGTGTTAGGGTTAGGGATAGCATCAGCCCTAGGATAGTGTTAGGGTTAGGGTTAGGGTTAGCATCAGCCCTAGGATATTATTGGGGTTAGGGTTAGCATCAGCCCTAGAATAGTGTTAGGGTTAGGGTTAGGGTTAGCACCAGGCCTAGGATAGTGTTAGTGTTAGGGTTAGCATCAGCCTTAGGATAGTGTTAGGGTTAGGGTTAGGGTTAGCATCAGCCGTAGGATAGTGTTAGGGTTAGGGTTAGCCTCAGCCCTAGGATAGTGTTAGAGTTAGGGTTAGGGTCAGCATCAGCCCTAGGATAGTGTTAAGGTTAGGGTTAGGGTTATCATCAGGCCTAAAATAGTGTTAGGTTTAGGGTTAGGGATATCATCAGGCCTAGGATATTGTTAGGGTTAGGGTTAGCATCAGCCCTAGGATAGTGTTAGAGTTAGGGTTAGGGTTAGCATCAGCCCTAGGATAGTGTTAGGGTTAGGGTTAGGGTTAGCATCAGCCCTAGGATAGTGTTCGGGTTAGGGTTAGGGTTAGCATCAACCTTAGGATATTATTAGGGTTAGGGTTAGCATCAGCCCTAGGATAGTGTTAGGGTTAGGGTTAGGGTTATCACCAGGCCTAGGATAGTGTTAGTGTTAGGGTTAGCATCAGCCTTAGGATAGTGTTAGGGTTAGGGTTAGGGTTAGCATCAGCCGTAGGATAGTGTTAGGGTTAGGGTTAGCCTCAGCCCTAGGATAGTGTTAGAGTTAGGGTTAGGTTTAGCATCAGCCCTAGGATAGTGTTAGGGTTAGGGTAAGGGTTAGCATCAGCCCTAGGATAGCATTAGGGTTAGGGTTCGGGTTAGGGTTATCGTTAGCATCAGCTCTAGGATAGTGTTAGGGTTAGGGTTAGGGTTAGCATCAGGCCTAGGATAGTGTTAGGGTTAGGGTTAGCATTAGCCCTAGGATAGTGTTAGGGTTAGGGTTAGGGTTAGCATCAGCCGTAGGATAGTGTTAGGGTTAGGGTTAGCCTCAGCCCTAAGATAGTGTTACAGTTAGGGTTTGGGTTAGCATCAGCCCTAGGATAGTGTTAGGGTTGGGTTAGGGTTAGCATCAGCCCTAGGATAGTGTTAGGGTTAGGGTTAACATAAACCCTAGGATAGTGTTAGGGTTAGGGTTAGGGTTATCATCAGGCCTAGGATAGTGTGAGGGCTAGGGTTAGCATCAGACTTAGGATAGTGTTAGTGTTAGGGTCAGCATCCGCCCTAGGATAGTGTTAGGGTTAGGGTTAGGGTTAGCATCAGCCCTAGGATAGTGTTAGGGTTAGGGTTAACATAAACCCTAGGATAGTGTTAGGGTTAGGGTTAGGGTTAGCATCAGCCCTAGGATAGTGTTAAGGTTAGGGTTAGGGTTATCATCAGGCCTAGGATAGTGTGATGTCTAGGGTTAGCATCAGACTTAGGATAGTGTTAGGGTTAGGGTTAGGGTTAGCATCAGCCCTAGGATAGTGTTAGGGTTAGCATCAGCCCTAGGATAGTGTTAGGGTTAGGGTTAACATAAACCCTAGGATAGTGTTAGGGTTAGGGTTAGGGTTATCATCAGGCCTAGGATAGTGTTAGTGTTAGGGTTAGGGTTAGCATCAGTTAAAGGATAGTGTTAGGGTTAGCGTTATGGTTAGCATCAGCCCTAGGATAGTGTTAGGGTTAGGGTTAGGGTTAGCATCAGCCCTAGGATAGTGTTAGGGTTATGGTTAGCATCAGCCCTAGGAGAGTGTTAGGGTTAGGGTTAGGGTTATCATCAGGCCTAGTATAGTGTTAGGGTTAGGGATAGCATCAGCCCTAGGATAGTGTTCGGGTTAGGGTTAGGGTTAGCATCAGCCCTAGGATAGTGTTAGGGTTAGGGTTAGCATCAGCCCTAGGATAGTGTTAGGGTTAGGGTTAGGGTTAGCATCAGGCCTAGGATAGTGTTAGGGTTAGGGTTAGCATCAGCCCTAGGACAGTGTTAGGGTTAGGGTTAGGGTTAGCATCAGCCCTAAGATAGTGTTAGGGTTAGGGTTAGCATCAGCCCTAGGATAGTGTTAGGGTTAGGGTTAGGGTTAGCATCAGGCCTAGGATAGTGTTAGGGTTAGGGTTAGCATTAGCCCTAGGATAGTGTTAGGGTTAGGGTTAGGGTTAGATTCAGCCGTAGGATAGTGTTAGGGTTAGGGTTAGCCTCAGCCCTAAGATAGTGTTAGAGTTGGGGTTAGGGTTAGCATCAGCCCTAGGATAGTGTTAGGGTTAGGGTTAGGGTTAGCATCAGCCCTAGGATAGTGTTAGTGTTAGGGTTAGCATTAGCCCTAGGATAGTGTTAGGGTTAGGGTTAGTGTTAGCATTCGCCCTAGGATAGTGTTAGGGTTAGGGATAGGGTTAGCATCAGCCCTAGGATATTATTGGGGTTAGGGTTAGCATCAGCCCTAGAATAGTGTTAGGGTTAGGGTTAGGGTTAGTACCAGGCCTAGGATAGTGTTAGTGTTAGGGTTAGCATCAGCCTTAGGATAGTGTTAGGGTTCGGGATAGGGTTAGCATCAGCCGTAGGATAGTGTTAGTGTTAGGGTTAGCCTCAGCCCTAGGATAGTGTTAGAGTTAGGGTTAGTGTTAGCATCAGCCCTAGGATAGTGTTAGGGTTAGGGTTTGGGTTATCATCAGCCCTAGGATAGTGTTAGTGTTAGGGTTAGCATCAGCCCTAGGATAGTGTTAGCGTTAGGGTTAGGGTTAGCATCAGCCCTAGGATAGTGTTAGGGTTAGGGTTAGGGTTAGCATCAGCCCTAGGATAGTGTTAAGGTTAGGGTTAGGGTTATCATCAGGCCTAGGATAGTGTGAGGGCTAGGGTTAGCATCAGACTTAGGATAGTGTTAGGGTTAGGGTTAGGGTTAGCATCAGCCCTAGGATAGTGTTAGGGTTAGCATCAGCCCTAGGTTAGTGTTAGGGTTAGGGTTAGGGTTATCATCAGGCCTAGGATAGTGTTAGTGTTAGTGTTAGGGTTAGCATCAGTTAAAGGATAGTGTTAGGGTTAGCGTTATGGTTAGCATCAGCCCTAGGATAGTGTTAGGGTTAGGGTTAGGGTTAGCATCAGCCCTAGGATAGTGTTAGGGTTATGGTTAGCATCAGCCCTAGGAGAGTGTTAGGGTTAGGGTTAGGGTTATCATCAGGCCTAGGATAGTGTTAGGGTTAGGGATAGCATCAGCCCTAGGATAGTGTTAGGGTTAGGGTTAGGGTTAGCATCAGCCCTAGGATAGTGTTAGGGTTAGGGTTAGCATCAGCCCTAGGTTAGTGTTAGGGTTAGGGTTAGGGTTAGCATCAGGCCTAGGATAGTGTTAGGGTTAGGGTTAGCATCAGCCCTAGGACAGTGTTAGGGTTAGGGTTAGGGTTAGCATCAGCCCTAAGATAGTGTTAGGGTTAGGGTTAGCATCAGCCCTAGGATAGTGTTAGGGTTAGGGTTAGGGTTAGCATCAGGCCTAGGATAGTGTTAGGGTTAGGGTTAGCATTAGCCCTAGGATAGTGTTAGGGTTAGGGTTAGGGTTAGCATCAGCCGTAGGATAGTGTTAGGGTTAGGGTTAGCCTCAGTACTAAGATAGTGTTAGAGTTAGGGTTAGGGTTAGCATCAGCCCTAGGATAGTGTTAGGGTTAGGGTTAGGGTTAGCATCAGCCCTAGGATAGTGTTAGTGTTAGGGTTAGCATTAGCCCTAGGATAGTGTTAGGGTTAGGGTTAGGGTTAGCATCCGCCCTAGGATAGTGTTAGGGTTAGGAATAGGGTTAGCATGAACCCTAGGATAGTGTTAGGGTAAGGGTTAGGGTTAGCATCAGCCCTAGGATAGTGTTAGGTTTAGGGTTAGCATCAGCCCTAGGATAGTGTTAGGGTTAGGGTTAGGGTTAGCATCAGGCCCAGGATAGTGTTAGGGTTAGGGTTAGCATGAGCCCAAGGATAGTGTTAGGGTTAGGGTTAGGGTTAGCATCTGCCCTAGGATATTGTTAGGGTTAGGGTTAGGGTTAGCATCAGCCCTAGGATAGTGTTAGGGTTAGGGTTAGAGTTATCATCAGGCCTAGGATAGTGTTAGGGTTAGGGATAGCAGCAGCCCTAGGATAGTGTTAGGGTTAGGGTTAGGGTTAGCATCAGCCCTAGGATATTATTGGGGTTAGGGTTAGCATCAGCCCTAGAATAGTGTTAGGGTTAGGGTTAGGGTTAGCACCAGGCCTAGGATAGTGTTAGTGTTAGGGTTAGCATCAGCCTTAGGATAGTGTTAGGGTTAGGGTTAGGGTTAGCATCAGCCGTAGGATAGTGTTAGGGTTAGGGTTAGCCTCAGCCCTAGGATAGTGTTAGAGTTAGGGTTAGGGTCAGCATCAGCCCTAGGATAGTGTTAAGGTTAGGGTTAGGGTTATCATCAGGCCTAGGATAGTGTTAGGTTTAGGGTTAGGGATATCATCAGGCCTAGGATATTGTTAGGGTTAGGGTTAGCATCAGCCTTAGGATAGTGTTAGAGTTAGGGTTAGGGTTAGCATCAGCCCTAGGATAGTGTTAGGGTTAGGGTTAGGGTTAGCATCAGCTCTAGGATAGTGGTCGGGTTAGGGTTAGGGTTAGCATCAACCCTAGGATATTATTAGGGTTAGGTTTAGCATCAGCCCTAGGATAGTGTTAGGGTTAGGGTTAGGGTTATCACCAGGCCTAGGATAGTGTTAGTGTTAGGGTTAGCATCAGCCTTAGGATAGTGTTAGGGTTAGGGTTAGGGTTAGCATCAGCCGTAGGATAGTGTTAGGGTTAGGGTTAGCCTCAGCCCTAGGATAGTGTTAGAGTTAGGGTTAGGTTTAGCATCAGCCCAAGGATAGTGTTAGGGTTAGGGTAAGGGTTAGCATCAGCCCTAGGATAGCATTAGGGTTAGGGTTCGGGTTAGGGTTATCGTTAGCATCAACTCTAGGATAGTGTTAGGGTTAGGGTTAGGGTTAGCATCAGCCCTAGGATAGTGTTAGGGTTAGGGTTAGGGTTAGCATCAGCCCTAGGATAGTGTTAGGGTTAGTGTTAGCATCAGCCCTAGGATAGTGTTAGTGTTAGGGTTAGGGTTAGCATCAGCCCTAGGATAGTGTTAGGGTTAGGGTTAGCATCAGCCCTAGGATAGTGTTAGGGTTAGGGTTAGGGTTAGCATCAGCCCTAGGATAGTGTTAGGGTTAGGGTTAGCATCAGCCCTAGGATAGTGTTAGGGTTAGGGTTAGGGTTAGCATCAGCCCTAGGATAGTGTTAGGGTTAGGGTTAGCATCAACCCTAGGATAGTGTTTGGGTTAGGGTTAGGGTTAGCATCAGCCCTAGGATAGTGTTAGGGTTAGGGTTAACCTCAGCCCTAGGAGAGTGTTAGGGTTAGGGTTAGGGTTAGCATCAGCCCTAGGATAGTGTTTTGGTTAGGGTTAGGGTTAGCACCAGGCCTAGGATAGTGTTAGTGTTAGGGTTAGCATCAGGCCTAGGATATTGTTAGGGTTAGGGTTAGCATCAGCCCTAGGAAAGTGTTAGGGTTAGGGTTAGGGTTAGCATCAGTCCTAGGATAGTGTTATTGTTAGGGTTAACATCAGCCCTAGGATAGTGTTAGGGTTAGGGTTAGGGTTAGGGTTAGCATCAGCCCTAGGATAGTGTTAGGTTTAGGGTTAGCATCAGACCTAGGATAGTGTTAGGGTTAGGGTTAGCATCAGGCCTAGGATAGTGTTAGGGTTAGGGTTAGCATCAGCCCTAGGAGAGTGTTAGGGTTAGGGTTAGGGTTAGCATCAGCCCTAGGATAGTGTTAGGGTTAGGGTTAACCTCAGCCCTAGGAGAGTGTTAGGGTTAGGGATAGGGTTAGCATCAGCCCTAGGATAGTGTTTGGGTTAGCGTTAGGGTTAGCACCAGGCCTAGGATAGTGTTAGTGTTAGGGTTAGCATCAGGCCTAGGATAGTGTTAGGGCTAGGGTTAGCATCAGCCCTAGGAGAGTATTAGGGTTAGGGTTAGGGTTAGCATCAGCCCTAGGATAGTGTTAGGGTTAGGGTTATGGTTAGCATCAGCCCTAGGATTGTATTAGGGTTAGGGTTACCATCAGCCCTAGGATAGTGTTAGGGTTAGGGTTAGGGTTAGCACCAGGCCCAGGATAGTGTTAGTGTTAGGGTTAGCATCAGACCTAGGATAGTGTTAGGGTTAATGTTATCATCAGGCCTAGGATAGTGTGAGGGCTAGGGTTAGCATCAGACTTAGGATAGTGTTAGGGTTAGGGTTAGGGTTAGCATGAGCCCTAGGATAGTGTAAGGGTTAGGGTTAGCATCAGCCCTAGGATACTGTTAGGGTTAGGGTTAACATAAACCCTAGGATAGTGTTAGGGTTAGGGTTAGGGTTATCATCAGGCCTAGGATAGTGTTAGGGTTAGGGTTAGGGTTAGCATCAGCTAAAGGATAGTGTTAGGGTTAGCGTTAGGGTTAGCATCAGCCCTAGGATAGTGTTAGGGTTAGGGTTAGGGTTAGCATCAGCCCTAGGATAGTGTTAGGGTTAGGGTTAGCATCAGCCCTAGGATAGTGTTGGGGTTAGGGTTAGGGTTATCATCAGGCCTAGGATACTGTTAGGGTTAGGGTTAGCATCAGCCCTAGGATAGTGTTAGGGTTAGGGTTAGGGTTAACATCAGGCCAAGGATAGTGTTAGGGTTAGGGTTAGCATCAGCCCTACGATAGTGTTAGGGTTAGGGTTAGGGTTAGCATCAGCCCTAGGATAGTGTTAGGGTTAGGGTTAGCATCAGCCCTAGGATAGTGTTAGGGTTAGGGTTAGGGTTAGCATCAGGCCTAGGATAGTGTTAGGGTTAGGGTTAGCATTAGCCCTAGGATAGTGTTAGGGTTAGGGTTAGGGTTAGCATCAGCCGTAGGATAGTGTTTCTGTTAGGGTTAGCCTCAGCCCTAAGATAGTGTTAGAGTTAGGATTTGGGTTAGCATCAGCCCTAGGATAGTGTTAGGGTTAGGGTTAGGGTTAGCATCAGCCCTAGGATAGTGTTATGGTTAGGGTTAACATAAACCCTAGGATAGTGTTAGGGTTAGGGTTAGGGTTATCATCAGGCCTAGGATAGTGTGAGGGCTAGGGTTAGCATCAGACTTAGGATAGTGTTAGTGTTAGTGTTAGCATCAGCCCTAGGATAGTGTTAGGGTTAG
Source organism: Lemur catta (assembly GCF_020740605.2). Taxonomy (NCBI): domain Eukaryota; kingdom Metazoa; phylum Chordata; class Mammalia; order Primates; family Lemuridae; genus Lemur; species Lemur catta. The sequence goes on along the minus strand of NC_059131.1, from coordinate 110,380,503 downwards.
GGTTAGGGTTAGCATCCGCCCTAGGATAGTGTTAGTGTTAGGGTTAGGGTTAGCATCAGCCCTAGGATAGTGTTAGGGTTAGGGTTAGGGTTAGCATCAGGCCTAGGATAGTGTTAGGGTTAGGGTTAGCATTAGCCCTAGGATAGTGTTAGGGTTAGGGTTAGGGTTAGCATCAGCCGTAGGATAGTATTAGGGTTAGGGTTAGCCTCAGCCCTAAGATAGTGTTACAGTTAGGGTTTGGGTTAGCATCAGCCCTAGGATAGTGTTAGGGTTGGGTTAGGGTTAGCATCAGCCCTAGGATAGTGTTAGGGTTAGGGTTAACATAAACCCTAGGATAGTGTTAGGGTTAGGGTTAGGGTTATCATCAGGCCTAGGATAGTGTGAGGGCTAGGGTTAGCATCAGACTTAGGATAGTGTTAGGGTTAGGGTTAGGGTTAGCATCAGCCCTAGGATAGTGTTAGGGTTAGCATCAGCCCTAGGATAGTGTTAGGGTTAGGGTTAACATAAACACTAGGATAGTGTTAGGGTTAGGGTTAGGGTTATCATCAGGCCTAGGATAGTGTTAGTGTTAGGGTTAGGGTTAGCATCAGTTAAAGTATAGTGTTAGGGTTAGCGTTATGATTAGCATCAGCCCTAGGATAGTGTTAGGGTTAGGGTTAGGGTTAGCATCAGCCCTAGGATAGTGTTAGGGTTATGGTTAGCATCAGCCCTAGGAGAGTGTTAGGGTTAGGGTTAGGGTTATCATCAGGCCTAGGATAGTGTTAGGGTTAGGGATAGCATCATCCCTAGGATAGTGTTCGGGTTAGGGTTAGGGTTAGCATCAGCCCTAGGATAGTGTTAGGGTTAGGGTTAGCATCAGCCCTAGGATAGTGTTAGGGTTAGGGTTAGGGTTAGCATCAGGCCTAGGATAGTGTTAGGGTTAGGGTTAGCATCAGCCCTAGGACAGTGTTAGGGTTAGGGTTAGGGTTAGCATCAGCCCTAAGATAGTGTTAGGGTTAGGGTTAGCATCAGCCCTAGGATAGTGTTAGGGTTAGGGTTAGGGTTAGCGTCAGGCCTAGGATAGTGTTAGGGTTAGGGTTAGCATTAGCCCTAGGATAGTGTTAGGGTTAGGGTTAGGGTTAGATTCAGCCGTAGGATAGTGTTAGGGTTAGGGTTAGCCTCAGCCCTAAGATAGTGTTAGAGTTAGGGTTAGGGTTAGCATCAGCCCTAGGATAGTGTTAGGGTTAGGGTTAGGGTTAGCATCAGCCCTAGGATAGTGTTAGTGTTAGGGTTAGCATTAGCCCTAGGATAGTGTTAGGGTTAGGGTTAGGGTTAGCATTCGCCCTAGGATAGTGTTAGGGTTAGGGATAGGGTTAGCATGAACCCTAGGATAGTGTTAGGGTAAGGGTTAGGGTTAGCATCAGCCCTAGGATTGTGTTAGGGTTACGGTTAGAATCAGCCCTAGGATAGTGTTAGTGTTAGGGTTAGGGTTAGCATCAGCCCTAGGATAGTGTTAGGTTTAGGGTTATGGATATCATCAGGCCTAGGATATTGTTAGTGTTAGGGTTAGCATCAGCCCTAGGATAGTGTTAGTGTTAGGGTTAGGGTTAGCATCAGCCCTAGGATACTGTTAGGGTTAGGGTTAGGGTTAGCATCAGCCCTAGGATAGTGTTAGGGTTAGGGTTAGGGTTAGCATCAGCCCTAGGATATTATTGGGGTTAGGGTTAGCATCAGCCCTAGAATAGTGTTAGGGTTAGGGTTAGGGTTAGCAGCAGGCCTAGGATAGTGTTAGTGTTAGGGTTAGCATCAGCCTTAGGATAGTGTTAGGGTTAGGGTTAGGGTTAGCATCAGCCGTAGGATAGTGTTAGGGTTAGGGTTAGCCTCAGTCCTAGGATAGTGTTAGAGTTAGGGTTAGTGTTAGCATCAGCCCTAGGATAGTGTTAGGGTTAGGGTTTGGGTTAGCATCAGCCCTAGGATAGTGTTAGTGTTAGGGTTAGCATCAGCCCTAGGATAGTGTTAGCGTTAGGGTTAGGGTTAGCATCAGCCCTAGGATAGTGTTAGGGTTAGGGTTAGGGTTAGCATCAGCCCTAGGATAGTGTTAGGTTTAGGGTTAGGGATATCATCAGGCCTAGGATATTGTTAGGGATAGGGTTAGCATCAGCCCTAGGATAGTGTCAGAGTTAGGGTTAGGGTTAGCATCAGCCCTAGGATAGTGTTAGGGTTAGGGTTAGGGTTAGCATCAGCCCTAGGATAGTGTTCGGGTTAGGGTTAGCGTCAGCATCAACCCTAGGATATTATTACGGTTAGGGTTAGCATCAGCCCTAGGATAGTGTTAGGGTTAGGGTTAGGGTTAGCACCAGGCCTAGGATAGTGTCAGTGTTAGGGTTAGCATCAGCCTTAGGATAGTGTTAGGGTTAGGGTTAGGGTTAGCATCAGCCGTAGGATAGTGTTAGGGTTAGGGTTAGCCTCAGCCCTAGGATAGTGTTAGAGTTAGGGTTAGATTTAGCATCAGCCCTAGGATAGTGTTAGGGTTAGGGTAAGGGTTAGCATCAGCCCTAGGATAGCATTAGGGTTAGGGTTAGGGTTAGGGTTAGCGTTAGCATCAGCTCTAGGATAGTGTTAGGGTTAGGGTTAGGGTTAGCATCAGCCCTAGGATAGTGTTAGGGTTAGGGTTAGGGTTAGCATTAGCCCTAGGATAGTGTTAGGGTTAGGGTTAGCATCAGCCCTAGGATAGTGTTAGGGTTAGCATCAGCCCTAGGATAGTGTTAGGGTTAGGGTTAGGGTTAGCATCAGGCCTAGGATAGTGTTAGGGTTAGGGTTAGCATCAGCCCTAGGACAGTGTTAGGGTTAGGGTTAGGGTTAGCATCAGCCCTAGGATAGTGTTAGTGTTAGGGTTAGCATCAGCCCTAGGATAGTGTTAGGGTTAGGGTTAGGGTTAGCATCACGCCTAGGATAGTGTTAGGGTTAGGGTTAGCATTAGCCCTAGGATAGTGTTAGGGTTAGGGTTAGGGTTAGCATCAGCCGTAGGATAGTGTTAGGGTTAGGGTTAGCCTCAGCCCTAAGATAGTGTTAGAGTTAGGGTTAGGGTTAGCATCAGCCCTAGGATAGTGTTAGGGTTAGGGTTAGGGTTAGCATCAGCCCTAGGATAGTGTTAGTGTTAGGGTTAGCATTAGCCCTAGGATAGTGTTAGGGTTAGGGTTAGGGTTAGCATCCGCCCTAGGATAGTGTTAGGGTTAGGGATAGGGTTAGCATGAACCCTAGGATAGTGTTAGGGTAAGGGTTAGGGTTAGCATCAGGCCTAGGATTGTGTTAGGGTTACGGTTAGAATCAGCCCTAGGATAGTGTTAGGGTTAGGGTTAGGGTTAGCATCAGCCCTAGGATAGTGTTAGGTTTAGGGTTATGGATATCATCAGGCCTAGGATATTGTTAGTGTTAGGGTTAGCATCAGCCCTAGGATAGTGTTAGTGTTAGGGTTAGGGTTAGCATCAGCCCTAGGATACTGTTAGGGTTAGGGTTAGGGTTAGCATCAGCACTAGGATAGTGTTAGGGTTAGGGTAAGGGTTAGCATCAGCCCTAGGATATTATTGGGGTTAGGGTTAGCATCAGCCCTAGAATAGTGTTAGGGTTAGGGTTAGGGTGAGTACCAGGCCTAGGATAGTGTTAGTGTTAGGGTTAGCATCAGCCTTAGGATAGTGTTAGGGTTCGGGATAGGGTTAGCATCAGCCGTAGGATAGTGTTAGTGTTAGGGTTAGCCTCAGCCCTAGGATAGTGTTAGAGTTAGGGTTAGTGTTAGCATCAGCCCTAGGATAGTGTTAGGGTTAGGGTTTGGGTTAGCATCAGCCCTAGGATAGTGTTAGTGTTAGGGTTAGCATCAGCCCTAGGATAGTGTTAGCGTTAGGGTTAGGGTTAGCATCAGCCCTAGGATAGTGTTAGGGTTAGGGTTAGGGTTAGCATCAGCCCTAGGATAGTGTTAAGGTTAGGGTTAGGGTTTTCATCAGGCCTAGGATAGTGTGAGGGCTAGGGTTAGCATCAGACTTAGGATAGTGTTAGGGTTAGGGTTAGGGTTAGCATCAGCCCTAGGATAGTGTTAGTGTTAGCATCAGCCCTAGGTTAGTGTTAGGGTTAGGGTTAGGGTTATCATCAGGCCTAGGATAGTGTTAGTGTTAGGGTTAGGGTTAGCATCAGTTAAAGGATAGTGTTAGGGTTAGCGTTATGGTTAGCAACAGCCCTAGGATAGTGTTAGGGTTAGGGTTAGGGTTAGCATCAGCCCTAGGATAGTGTTAGGGTTATGGTTAGCATCAGCCCTAGGAGAGTGTTAGGGTTAGGGTTAGGGTTATCATCAGGCCTAGGATAGTGTTAGGGTTAGGGATAGCATCAGCCCTAGGATAGTGTTAGGGTTAGGGTTAGGGTTAGCATCAGCCCTAGGATAGTGTTAGGGTTAGGGTTAGCATCAGCCCTAGGATAGTGTTAGGGTTAGGGTTAGGGTTAGCATCAGGCCTAGGATAGTGTTAGGGTTAGGGTTAGCATCAGCCCTAGGACAGTGTTAGGGTTAGGGTTAGGGTTAGCATCAGCCCTAAGATAGTGTTAGGGTTAGGGTTAGCATCAGCCCTAGGATAGTGTTAGGGTTAGGGTTAGGGTTAGCATCAGGCCTAGGATAGTGTTAGGGATAGGGATAGCATTAGCCCTAGGATAGTGTTAGGTTTAGGGTTAGGGTTAGCATCAGCCGTAGGATAGTGTTAGGGTTAGGGTTAGCCTCAGCCCTAAGAGAGTGTTAGAGTTAGGGTTAGGGTTAGCATAAGCCCTAGGATAGTGTTAGGGTTAGGGTTAGGGTTAGCATCAGCCCTAGGATAGTGTTAGTGTTAGGGTTAGCATTAGCCCTAGGATAGTGTTAGGGTTAGGAATAGGGTTAGCATGAACCCTAGGATAGTGTTAGGGTAAGGGTTAGGGTTAGCATCAGCCCTAGGATTGTGTTAGGGTTACGGTTAGAATCAGCCCTAGGATAGTGTTAGTGTTAGGGTTAGGGTTAGCATCAGGCCTAGGATAGTGTTAGGGTTAGGGTTAGCATCAGCCCTAGGAGAGTGTTAGGGTTAGGGTTAGGGTTAGCATCAGCCCTAGGATACTGTTAGGGTTAGGGTTAACATCAGCCCTAGGACAGTGTTAAGGTTAGGGTTAGGGTTAGCATCAGGCCTAGGATAGTGTTAGGTTTAGGGTTAGCATCAGACCTAGGATAGTGTTAGGGTTAGGGTTAGGGTTAGCATCAGCCCTAGGATAGTGTAAGTGTTAGGGTTAGGGTTAGCATCAGGCCTAGGAGAGTGTTAGGGTTAGGGTTAGCATCAGCCCTAGGATAGTGTTGGGTTAGGGTTAGGGTTAGCATCAGCCCTAGGATAGTGTTAGGGTTAGGGTTATGGTTAGCATCAGCCCTAGGATAGTATTAGGGTTAGGGTTACCATCAGCCCTAGGATACTGTTAGGGTTAGGGTTAGGGTTAGCACCAGGCCCAGGATAGTGTTAGTGTTAGGGTTAGCATCAGCCTTAGGATAGTGTTAGGGTTAGGGTTAGGGTTAGCATCAGCCGTAGGATAGTGTTTGCGTTAGGGTTAGCCTCAGCCCTAAGATAGTGTTAGAGTTAGGGTTAGGGTTAGCATCAGCCCTAGGATAGTGTTAGGGTTAGGGTTGGGGTTAGCATCAGCCCTAGGATAGTGTTAGTGTTAGGGTTAGCATCAGCCCTATGATAGTGTTAGGGTTAGGGTTAACCTAAACCCTAGGATAGTGTTAGGGTTAGGGTTAGGGTTAGCATCAGCCCTAGGATAGTGTTAGGGTTAGGGTTAGCAACAGACCTAGGATAGTGTTAGGGTTAGGGTTAGGGTTAGCATCAGCCCTAGGATAGTGTTAGGGTTAGGGTTAGCATCAGCCCTAGGATAGTGTTAGGGTTAGGGTTAGGGTTAGCATCATCCCTAGGATAGTGTTAGGATTAGGGTTAGCATCAACCCTAGGATAGTGTCAGGGTTAGGGTTAGGGTTAGCATCAGCCCTAGGATAGTGTTAGCGTTAGGGTTAGGGTTAGCACCAGGCCTAGGATAGTGTTAGTGTTAGGGTTAGCATCAGCCTTAGGATAGTGTTAGGGTTAGGGTTAGGGTTAGCATCAGCCATAGGATAGTGTTTGGGTTAGGGTTAGCCTCAGCCCTAATATAGTGTTAGAGATAGGGTTAGGGTTAGCATCAGCCCTAGGATAGTGTTAGGGTTAGGGTTAGGGTTAGCATCAGCCCTAGGATAGTGTTAGTGTTAGGGTTAGCATCAGCCCTAGGATAGTGTTAGGGTTAGGGTTAGGGTTAGCATCCGCCCTAGGATAGTGTTAGGGTTAGGGTTAGGGTTAGCATCAGCCCTAGGATAGTGTTAGGGTTAGGGTTAACATAAACCCTAGGATAGTGTTAGGGTTAGGGTTAGGGTTAGCATCAGCCCTAGGATAGTCTTAAGGTTAGGGTTAGGGTTATCATCAGGCCTAGGATAGTGTGAGGGCTAGGGTTAGCATCAGACTTAGGATAGTGTTAGGGTTAGGGTTAGGGTTAGCATGAGCCCTAGGATAGTGTTAGGGTTAGGGTTAGCATCAGCCCTAGGATAGTGTTAGGGTTAGGGTTAACATAAACCCTAGGATAGTGTTAGGGTTAGGGTTAGGGTTATCATCAGGCCTAGGATAGTGTTAGGGTTAGGGTTAGGGTTAGCATCAGCCCTAGGATAGTGTTAGGGTTAGGGTTAGCATCAGCCCTAGGATAGTGTTAGGGTTAGGGTTAGGGTTATCATCAGGCCTAGGATACTGTTAGGGTTAGGGTTAGCATCAGCCCTAGGATAGTGTTAAGGTTAGGGTTAGGGTTAGCATCAGACCTAGGATAGTGTTAGGGTTAGAGTTAGCATCAGCCCTAGGATAGTGTTAGGGTTAGGGTTAGGGTTAGCATCAGGCCAAGGATAGTGTTAGGGTTAGGGTTAGCATCAGCCCTACGATAGTGTTAGGGTTAGGGTTAGGGTTAGCATCAGCCCTAGGATAGTGTTAGGGTTAGGGTTAGCATCAGCCCTAGGATAGTGTTAGGGTTAGGGTTAGGGTTAGCATCAGGCCTAGGATAGTGTTAGGGTTAGGGTTTGGGTTAGCATCAGCCCTAGGATAGTGTTAGTGTTAGGGTTAGCATCAGCCCTAGGATAGTGTTAGCGTTATGGTTAGGGTTAACATCAGCCCTAGGATAGTGTTAGGGTTAGGGTTAGGGTTAGCATCAGCCCTAGGATAGTGTTAGGTTTAGGGTTAGGGATATCATCAGGCCTAGGATATTGTTAGGGATAGGGTTAGCATCAGCCCTAGGATAGTGTCAGAGTTAGGGTTAGGGTTAGCATCAGCCCTAGGATAGTGTTAGGGTTAGGGTTAGAGTTAGCATCAGCCCTAGGATAGTGTTCAGGTTAGGGTTCGGGTTAGCATCAACCCTAGGATATTATTAGGGTTAGGGTTAGCAACAGCCCTAGGATAGTGTTAGGGTTAGGGTTAGGGTTAGCACCAGGCCTAGGATAGTGTCAGTGTTAGGGTTAGCATCAGCCTTAGGATAGTGTTAGGGTTAGGGTTAGGGTTAGCATCAGCCGTAGGATAGTGTTAGGGTTAGGGTTAGCCTCAGCCCTAGGATAGTGTTAGAGTTAGGGTTAGATTTAGCATCAGCCCTAGGGTAGTGTTAGGGTTAGGGTAAGGGTTAGCATCAGCCCTAGGATAGCATTAGGGTTAGGGTTAGGGTTAGGGTTAGCGTTAGCATCAGCCCTAGGATAGTGTTAGGGTTAGGGTTAGCATCAGCCCTAGGATAGTGTTAGGGTTAGCATCAGCCCTATGATAGTGTTAGGGTTAGGGTTAACATAAACACTAGGATAATGTTAGGGTTAGGGTTAGGGTTATCATCAGGCCTAGGATAGTGTTACTGTTAGGGTTAGGGTTAGCATCAGTTAAAGGATAGTGTTAGGGTTAGCGTTATGGTTAGCATCAGCCCTAGGATAGTGTTAGGGTTAGGGTTAGGGTTAGCATCAGCCCTAGGATAGTGTTAGGGTTATGGTTAGCATCAGCCCTAGGAGAGTGTTAGGGTTAGGGTTAGGGTTATCATCAGGCCTAGGATAGTGTTAGGGTTAGGGTTAGCATCAGCCCTAGGATAGTGTTAGGGTTAGGGTTAGGGTTAGCATCAGCCCTAGGATAGTGTTAGGGTTAGGGTTAGCATCAGCCCTAGGATAGTGTTATGGTTAGGGTTAGGGTTAGCATCAGGCCTAGGATAGTGTTAGGGTTAGGGTTAGCATCAGCCCTAGGACAGTGTTAGGGTTAGGGTTAGGGTTAGCATCAGCCCTAGGATAGTGTTAGGGTTAGGGTTAGCATCAGCCCTAGGATAGTGTTAGGGTTAGGGTTAGGGTTAGCATCAGGCCTAGGATAGTGTTAGGGTTAGGGTTAGCATTAGCCCTACGATAGTGTTAGGGTTAGGGTTAGGGTTAGCATCAGCCGTAGGATAGTGTTACGGTTAGGGTTAGCCTCAGCCCTAAGATAGTGTTAGAGTTAGAGATAGGGTTAGCATCAGCCCTAGGATAGTGTTAGGGTTAGGGTTAGGGTTAGCATCAGCCCTAGGATAGTGTTAGTGTTAGGGTTAGCATTAGCCCTAGGATAGTGTTATCGTTAGGGTTAGGGTTAGCATCCGCCCTAGGATAGTGTTAGGGTTAGGGATAGGGTTAGCATGAACCCTAGGATAGTGTTAGGGTAAGGGTTAGGGTTAGCATCAGGCCTAGGATTGTGTTAGGGTTACGGTTAGAATCAGCCCTAGGATAGTGTTAGGGTTAGGGTTAGGGTTAGCACCAGCCCTAGGATAGTGTTAGGTTTAGGGTTATGGATATCATCAGGCCTAGGATATTGTTAGTGTTAGGGTTAGCATCAGCCCTAGGATAGTGTTAGTGTTAGTGTTAGGGTTAGCATCAGCCCTAGGATACTGTTAGGGTTAGGGTTAGGGTTAGCATCAGCCCTAGGATAGTGTTAGGGTTAGGGTTAGGGTTAGCACCAGGCCTAGGATAGTGTCAGTGTTAGGGTTAGCATCAGCCTTAGGATAGTGTTAGGGTTAGGGTTAGGGTTAGCATCAGCCGTAGGATAGTGTTAGGGTTAGGGTTAGCCTCAGCCCTAGGATAGTGTTAGAGTTAGGGTTAGATTTAGCATCAGCCCTAGGATAGTGTTAGGGTTAGGGTAAGGGCTAGCATCAGCCCTAGGATAGCATTAGGGTTAGGGTTAGGGTTAGGGTTAGCATTAGCATCAGCTCTAGGATAGTGTTAGGGTTAGGGTTAGGGTTAGCATCAGCCCTAGGATAGTGTTAGGGTTAGGGTTAGGGTTAGCATCAGACCTAGGATAGTGTTAGGGTTAGGGTTAGCATCAGGCCTAGGATAGTGTTAGGGTTAGGGTTAGCATCAGCCCTAGGAGAGTGTTAGTTTAGGGTTAGGGTTAGCATCAGCCCTAGGATAGTGTTAGGGTTAGGGTTAACATCAGCCCTAGGAGAGTGTTAAGGTTAGGGTTAGGGTTAGCATCAGGCCTAGGATAGTGTTAGGTTTAGGGTTAGCATCAGACCTAGGATACTGTTAGGGTTAGGGTTAGGGTTAGCATCAGCCCTAGGATAGTGTAAGTGTTAGGGTTAGGGTTAGCATCAGGCCTAGGAGAGTGTTAGGGTTAGGGTTAGCATCAGCCCTAGGATAGTGTTAGGGTTAGGGTTAGGGTTAGCATCAGCCCTAGGATAGTGTTAGGGTTAGGGTTATGGTTAGCATCAGCCCTAGGATAGTATTAGGGTTAGGGTTACCATCAGCCCTAGGATACTGTTAGGGTTAGGGTTAGGGTTAGCACCAGGCCCAGGATAGTGTTAGTGTTAGGGTTAGCATCAGCCTTAGGATAGTGTTAGGGTTAGGGTTAGGGTTAGCATCAGCCGTAGGATAGTGTTTGGGTTAGGGTTAGCCTCAGCCCTAAGATAGTGTTAGAGTTAGGGTTAGGGTTAGCATCAGCCCTAGGATAGTGTTAGGGTTAGGGTTAGGGTTAGCATCAGCCCTAGGATAGTGTTAGTGTTAGGGTTAGCATCAGCCCTATGATAGTGTTAGGGTTAGGGTTAACCTAAACCCTTGGATAGTGTTAGGGTTAGGGTTAGGGTTATCATCAGGCCTAGGATATTGTTAGGGTTGGGGTTAGCATCAGCTCTAGGATAGTGTTAGGGTTAGGGTTAGGGTTAGCATCAGCCCTAGGATAGTGTTAAGGTTAGGGTTAGGGTTATCATCAGGCCTAGTATAGTGTGAGGGCTAGAGTTAGCATCAGACTTAGGATAGTGCTAGGGTTAGGGTTAGGGTTAGCATCAGCCCTAGGATAGTGTTAGGGTTAGGGTTAGCATCATCCCTAGGATAGTGTTAGGGTTAGGGTTAGGGTTAGCATCAGCCCTAGGATAGTGTTAGGGTTAGGGTTAGCATCAGCCCCAGGATAGTGTTAGGGTTAGGGTTAGGGTTAGCATCATCCCTAGGATAGTGTTAGGATTAGGGTTAGCATCAACCCTAGGATAGTGTCAGGGTTAGGGTTAGGGTTAGCATCAGCCCTAGGATAGTGTTAGGGTTAGGGTTAGGGTTAGCACCAGGCCTAGGATAGTGTTAGTATTAGGGTTAGCATCAGCCTTAGGATAGTGTTAGGGTTAGGGTTAGGGTTAGCATCAGCCATAGGATAGTGTTTGGGTTAGGGTTAGCCTCAGCCCTAAGATAGTGTTAGAGATAGGGTTAGGGTTAGCATCAGCCCTAGGATAGTGTTAGGGTTAGGGTTAGGGTAAGCATCAGCCCTAGGATAGTGTTAGTGTTAGGGTTAGCATCAGCCCTAGGATAGTGTTAGGGTTAGGGTTAGGGTTAGCATCCACCCTAGGATAGTGTTAGGGTTAGGGTTAGGGTTAGCATCAGCCCTAGGATAGTGTTAGGGTTAGGGTTAACATAAACCCTAGGATAGTGTTAGGGTTAGGGTTAGGGTTAGCATCAGCCCTAGGATAGTGTTAAGGTTAGGGTTAGGGTTATCATCAGGCCTAGGATAGTGTGAGGGCTAGGGTTAGTATCAGACTTAGGATAGTGTTAGGGTTAGGGTTAGGGTTAGCATGAGCCCTAGGATAGTGTTAGGGTTAGGGTTAGCATCAGCCCTAGGATAGTGTTAGGGTTAGTGTTAACATAAACCCTAGGATAGTGTTAGGGTTAGGGTTAGGGTTATCATCAGGCCTAGGATAGTGTTAGGGTTAGTGTTAGGGTTAGCATCAGCTAAAGGATAGTGTTAGGGTTAGCGTTAGGGTTAGCATCAGCCCTAGGATAGTGTTAGGGTTAGGGTTAGGGTTAGCATCAGCCCTAGGATAGTGTTAGGGTTAGGGTTAGCATCAGCCCTAGGATAGTGTTAGGGTTAGGGTTAGGGTTATCATCAGGCCTAGGATACTGTTCGGGTTAGGGTTAGCATCAGCCCTAGGATAGTGTTAGGGTTAGGGTTAGGGTTAGCATCAGACCTAGGATAGTGTTAGGGTTAGAGTTAGCATCAGCCCTAGGATAGTGTTAGGGTTAGGGTTAGGGTTAGCATCAGGCCAAGGATAGTGTTAGGGTTAGGGTTAGCATCAGCCCTACGATAGTGTTAGGGTTAGGGTTAGGGTTAGCATCAGCCCTAGGATAGTGTTAGGGTTAGGGTTAGCATCAGCCCTAGGATAGTGTTAGGGTTAGGGTTAGGGTTAGCATCAGGCCTAGGATAGTGTTAGGGTTAGGGTTAGCATTAGCCCTAGGATAGTGTTAGGGTTAGGGTTAGGGTTAGCATCAGCCGTAGGATAGTGTTAGGGTTAGGGTTAGCCTCAGCCCTAAGATAGTGTTAGAGTTAGGGTTTGGGTTAGCATCAGCCCTAGGATAGTGTTAGGGTTAGGGTTAGGGTTAGCATCAGCCCTAGGATAGTGTTAGGGTTAGGGTTAACATAAACCCTAGGATAGTGTTAGGGTTAGGGTTAGGGTTATCATCAGGCCTAAGATAGTGTTAGGGTTAGGGTTAGCATCAGCTCTAGGATAGTGTTAGGGATAGGGTTAGGGTTATCATCAGGCCTAGGATAGTGTGAGGGCTAGGGTTAGCATCAGACTTAGGATAGTGTTAGAGTTAGGGTTAGGGTTAGCATCAGCCCTAGGATAGTGTTAGGGTTAGGGTTAGCATCAGCCCTAGGAGAGTGTTAGGGTTAGGGATAGGTTTAGCATCAGGCCTAGGATAGTGTTAGCGTTAGGGTTAGGGTTAGTGTCAGCCCTAGGATAGTGTTAGGGTTAGGGTTAGCATCAGCCCTAGGATAGTGTTAGGGTTAGGGTTAGGGTTAGCATCAGGCCTAGGATAGTGTTAGGGTTAGGGTTAGCATCAGCCCTAGGACAGTGTTAGGGTTAGGGTTAGGGTTAGCATCAGCTCTAGGATAGTGTTAGTTTTAGGGTTAGCATCAGCCCTAGGATAGTGTTAGGGTTAGGGTTAGGGTTAGCATCAGGCCTAGGATAGTGTTAGGGTTAGGGTTAGCATTAGCCCTAGGATAGTGTTAGGGTTAGGGTTAGGGTTAGCATCCGCCGTAGGATAGTGTTAGTGTTAGGGTTAGCCTCAGCCCTAAGATAGTGTTAGAGTTAGGGTTAGGGTTAGCATCAGCCCTAGGATAGTGTTAGGGTTAGGGTTAGGGTTAGCATCAGCCCTAGGATAGTGTTAGTGTTAGGGTTAGCATTAGCCCTAGGATAGTGTTAGGGTTAGGGTTAGGATTAGCATCCGCCCTAGGATAGTGTTAGGGTTAGGGATAGGGTTAGCATGAGCCCTAGGATAGTGTTAGGGTAAGGGTTAGGGTTAGCATCAGGCCTAGGATTGTGTTAGGGTTACGGTTAGAATCAGCCCTAGGATAGTGTTAGGGTTAGGGTTAGGGTTAGCATCAGCCCTAGGATACTGTTAGGTTTAGGGTTATGGATATCATCAGGCCTAGGATATTGTTAGTGTTAGGGTTAGCATCAGCCCTAGGATAGTGTTAGTGTTAGGGTTAGGGTTAGCATCAGCCCTAGGATAGTGTTAGGGTTAGGGTTAGGGTTAGCATCAGCCCTAGGATAGTGTTAGGGTTAGGGTTAGGGTTAGCATCAGCCCTAGGATAGCATTAGGGTTAGGGTTAGGATTACGGTTAGCGTTAGCATCAGCTCTAGGATAGTGTTAGGGTTAGGGTTAGGATTAGCATTAGCCCTAGGATACTGTTAGGGTTAGGGTTAGGGTTAGCATCAGCCCTAGGATAGTGTTAGGGTTAGGGTTAGCATCAGCCCTAGGATAGTGTTAGCGTTAGGGTTAGGGTTAGCATCAGCCCTAGGATAGTGTTAGGGTTAGGGTTAGCATCAGCCCTAGGATAGTGTTAGGGTTAGGGTTAGGGTTAGCATCAGGCCTAGGATAGTGTTAGGGTTAGGGTTAGCATCAGCCCTGGGAGAGTGTTAGGGTTAGGGTTAGGGTTAGCATCAGCCCTAGGATAGTGTTAGGGTTAGGGTTAACATCAGCCCTAGGATAGTGTTAGGGTTAGGGTTAGGGTTAGCATCAGCCCTAGGATAGTGTTAGGTTTAGGGTTAGCATCAGACCTAGGATAGTGTTAGGGTTAGGGTTAGCATCAGGCCTAGGATAGTGTTAGGGTTAGGGTTAGCATCAGCCCTAGGAGAGTGTTAGGGTTAGGGTTAGGGTTAGCATCAGCCCTAGGATAGTGTTAGGGTTAGGGTTAACCTCAGCCCTAGGAGAGTGTTAGGGTTAGGGTTAGGGTTAGCATCAGCCCTAGGATAGTGTTTGGGTTAGGGTTAGGGTTAGCACCAGGCCTAGGATAGTGTTAGTGTTAGGGTTAGCATCAGGCCTAGGATAGTGTTAGGGTTAGGGTTAGCATCAGCCCTAGGAGAGTGTTAGGGTTAGGGTTAGGGTTAGCATCAGCCCTAGGATACTGTTAGGGTTAGGGTTATGGTTAGCATCAGCCCTAGGATTGTATTAGGGTTAGGATTACCATCAGCCCTAGGATAGTGTTAGGGTTAGGGTTAGGGTTAGCACCAGGCCCAGGATAGTGTTAGTGTTAGGGTTAGCATCAGCCTTAGGATAGTGTTAGGGTTAGGGTTAGCCTCAGCCCTAAGATAGTGTTAGAGTTAGGGTTAGGGTTAGCATCAGCCCTAGGATAGTGTTAGGGTTAGGGTTAGGGTTAGCATCAGCCGTAGGATAGTGTTTGGGTTAGGGTTAGCCTCAGCCCTAAGATAGTGTTAGAGTTAGGGTTAGGGTTAGCATCAGCCCTAGGATAGTGTTAGGGTTAGGGTTAGGGTTAGCATCAGCCCTAGGATAGTGTTAGTGTTAGGGTTAGCATCAGCCCTATGATAGTGTTAGGGTTAGGGTAAACCTAAACCCTAGGATAGTGTTAGGGTTAGGGTTAGGGTTATCATCAGGCCTAGGGTATTGTTAGGGTTAGGGTTAGCATCAGCTCTAGGATAGTGTTAGGTTTAGGGTTAGGGTTAGCATCAGCCCTAGGATAGTGTTAGTGTTAGGGTTAGCATCAGCCCTAGGATAGTGTTAGGGTTAGGGTAAGGGTTAGCATCAGCCCTAGGATAGCATTAGGGTTAGGGTTAGGGTTAGGGTTAGGGTTAGCATCAGCCCTAGGATAGTGTTAGGGTTAGGGTTAACATAAACCCTAGGATAGTGTTAGGGTTAGGGTTAGGGTTATCATCAGGCCTAAGATAGTGTTAGGGTTAGGGTTAGCATCAGCTCTAGGATAGTGTTAGGGATAGGGTTAGGGTTATCATCAGGCCTAGGATAGTGTGAGGGCTAGGGTTATCATCAGACTTAGGATAGTGTTAGGGTTAGGGTTAGGGTTAGCATCAGCCCTAGGATAGTGTTAGGGTTAGGGTTAAAATCAGCCCTAGGAGAGTGTTAGGGTTAGGGATAGGTTTAGCATCAGGCCTAGGATAGTGTTAGGGTTAGGGTTAGGGTTAGCATCAGCCCTAGGATAGTGTTAGGGTTAGGGTTAGCATCAGCCCTAGGATAGTGTTAGGGTTAGGGTTAGGGTTAGCATCAGGCCTAGGATAGTGTTAGGGTTAGGGATAGCATCAGCCCTAGGACAGTGTTAGGGTTAGGGTTAGGGTTAGCATCAGCCCTAGGATAGTGTTAGTGTTAAGGTTAGCATCAGCCCTATGATAGTGTTAGGGTTAGGGTTAGGGTTAGCATCAGGCCTAGGATAGTGTTAGGGTTAGGGTTAGCATTAGCCCTAGGATAGTGTTAGGGTTAGGGTTAGGGTTAGCATCAGCCGTAGGATAGTGTTAGGGTTAGTGTTAGGGTTAGCATCATCCCTAGGATAGTGTTAGGATTAGGGTTAGCATCAACCCTAGGATAGTGTCAGGGTTAGGGTTAGGGTTAGCATCAGGCCTAGGATAGTGTTAGGGTTAGGGTTAGGGTTAGCACCAGGCCTAGGATAGTGTTAGTGTTAGGGTTAGCATCAGTCTTAGGATAGTGTTAGGGTTAGGGTTAGGGTTAGCATCAGCCATAGGATAGTGTTTGGGTTAGGGTTAGCCTCAGCGATAAGATAGTGTTAGAGATAGGGTTAGGGTTAACATCAGCCCTAGGATAGTGTTAGGGTTAGGGTTAGGGTTAGCATCAGCCCTAGGATAGTGTTAGTGTTAGGGTTAGCATCAGCCCTATAATAGTGTTAGGGTTAGGGTTAGGGATAGCATCCGCCCTAGGATAGTGTTAGGGTTAGGGTTAGGGTTAGCATCAGCCCTAGGATAGTGTTAGGGTTAGGGTTAACATAAACCCTAGGATAGTGTTAGGGTTAGGGTTAGGGTTAGCATCAGCCCTAGGATAGTGTTAAGGTTAGGGTTAGGGTTATCATCAGGCCTAGGATAGTGTGAGGGCTAGGGTTAGCATCAGACTTAGGATAGTGTTAGGGTTAGGGTTAGGGTTAGCATGAGCCCTAGGATAGTGTTAGGGTTAGGGTTAGCATCAGCCCTAGGATAGTGTTAGGGTTAGGGTTAACATAAACCCTAGGATAGTGTTAGGGTTAGGGTTAGGGTTATCATCAGGCCTAGGATAGTGTTAGGGTTTGGGTTAGGGTTAGCATCAGCTAAAGGATAGTGTTAGGGTTAGCGTTAGGGTTAGCATCAGCCCTAGGATAGTGTTAGGGTTAGGGTTAGGGTTAGCATCAGCCCTAGGATAGTGTTAGGGTTAGGGTTAGCATCAGCCCTAGGATAGTGTTAGGGTTAGGGTTAGGGTTATCATCAGGCCTAGGATACTGTTAGGCTTAGGGTTAGCATCAGCCCTAGGATAGTGTTAGGGTTAGGGTTAGGGTTAGCATCAGACCTAGGATAGTGTTAGGGTTAGAGTTAGCATCAGCCCTAGGATAGTGTTAGGGTTAGGGTTAGGGTTAGCATCAGGCCAAGGATAGTATTAGGGTTAGGGTTAGCATCAGCCCTACGATAGTGTTAGGGTTAGGGTTAGGGTTAGCATCAGCCCTAGGATAGTGTTAGGGTTAGGGTTAGCATCAGCCCTAGGATAGTGTTAGGGTTAGGGTTAGGGTTAGCATCAGGCCTAGGATAGTGTTAGGGTTAGGGTTAGCATTAGCCCTAGGATAGTGTTAGGGTTAGGGTTAGGGTTAGCATCAGCCGTAGGATAGTGTTAGGGTTAGGGTTAGCCTCAGCCCTAAGATAGTGTTAGAGTTAGGGTTTGGGTTAGCATCAGCCCTAGGATAGTGTTAGGGTTAGGGTTAGGGTTAGCATCAGCCCTAGGATAGTGTTAGGGTTAAGGTTAACATAAACCCTAGGATAGTGTTAGGGTTAGGGTTAGGGTTATCATCAGGCCTAAGATAGTGTTAGGGTTAGGGTTAGCATCAGCTCTAGGATAGTGTTAGGGATAGGGTTAGGGTTATCATCAGGCCTAGGATAGTGTGAGGGCTAGGGTTAGCATCAGACTTAGGATAGTGTTAGAGTTAGGGTTAGGGTTAGCATCAGCCCTAGGATAGTGTTAGAGTTAGGGTTAGCATCAGCCCTAGGAGAGTGTTAGGGTTAGGGATAGGTTTAGCATCAGGCCTAGGATAGTGTTAGGGTTAGGGTTAGGGTTAGCATCAGCCCTAGGATAGTGTTAGGGTTAGGGTTAGCATCAGCCCTAGGATAGTGTTAGGGTTAGGGTTAGGGTTAGCATCAGCCCTAGGACAGTGTTAGGGTTAGGGTTAGGGTTAGCATCAGCCCTAGGATAGTGTTAGTGTTAGGGTTAGCATCAGCCCTAGGATAGTGTTAGGGTTAGGGTTAGGGTTAGCATCAGGCCTAGGATAGTGTTAGGGTTAGGGTTAGCATTAGCCCTAGGATAGTGTTAGGGTTAGGGTTAGGGTTAGCATCAGCCGTAGGATAGTGTTAGGGTTAGGGTTAGCCTCAGCCCTAAGATAGTGTTAGAGTTAGGGTTAGGGTTAGCATCAGCCCTAGGATAGTGTTAGGGTTAGGGTTAGGGTTAGCATCAGCCCTAGGATAGTGTTAGTGTTAGGGTTAGCATTAGCCCTAGGATAGTGTTAGGGTTAGGGTTAGGGTTAGCATCCGCCCTAGGATAGTGTTAGGGTTAGGGATAGGGTTAGCATGAGCCCTAGGATAGTGTTAGGGTAAGGGTTAGGGTTAGCATCAGGCCTAGGATTGTGTTAGGGTTACGGTTAGAATCAGGCCTAGGATAGTGTTAGGGTTAGGGTTAGGGTTAGCATCAGCCCTAGGATAGTGTTAGGTTTAGGGTTATGGATATCATCAGGCCTAGGATATTGTTAGTGTTAGGGTTAGCATCAGCCCTAGGATAGTGTTAGTGTTAGGGTTAGGGTTAGCATCAGCCCTAGGATAGTGTTAGGGTTAGGGTTAGGGTTAGCATCAGCCCTAGGATAGTGTTAGGGTTAGGGTTAGGGTTAGCATCAGCCCTAGGATATTATTGGGGTTAGGGTTAGCATCAGCCCTAGAATAGTGTTAGGGTTAGGGTTAGGGTTAGCACCAGGCCTAGGATAGTGTTAGTGTTAGGGTTAGCATCAGCCTTAGGATAGTGTTAGGGTTAGGGTTAGGGTTAGCATCAGCCGTAGGATAGTGTTAGGGTTAGGGTTAGCCTCAGCCCTAAGATAGTGTTAGAGTTAGGGTTAGTGTTAGCATCAGCCCTAGGATAGTGTTAGGGTTAGGGTTTGGTTTAGCATCAGCCCTAGGATAGTGTTAGTGTTAGGGTTAGCATCAGCCCTAGGATAGTGTTAGCGTTAGGGTTAGGGTTAACATCAGCCCTAGGATAGTGTTAGGGTTAGGGTTAGCCTCAGCCCTAGGAGAGTGTTAGGGTTAGGGATAGGGTTAGCATCAGGCCTAGGATAGTGTTAGGGTTAGGGTTAGGGTTAGCATCAGCCCTAGGATAGTGTTAGGGTTACGGTTAGAATCAGCCCTAGGATAGTGTTAGGGTTAGGGTTAGGGTTAGCATCAGCCCTAGGACAGTGTTAGGTTTAGGGTTAGGGATATCATCAGGCCTAGGATATTGTTAGGGTTAGGGTTAGCATCAGCCCTAGGATAGTGTTAGAGTTAGGGTTAGGGTTAGCATCAGCCCTAGGATAGTGTTAGGGTTAGGGTTAGGGTTAGCATCAGCCCTAGGATAGTGTTCGGGTTAGGGTTAGGGTTAGCATCAACCCTAGGATATTATTAGGGTTAGGGTTAGCATCAGCCCTAGGATAGTGTTAGGGTTAGGGTTAGGGTTATCACCAGGCCTAGGACAGTGTTAGTGTTAGGGTTAGCATCAGCCTTAGGATAGTGTTAGGGTTAGGGTTAGGGTTAGCATCAGCCGTAGGATAGTGTTAGGGTTAGGGTTAGCCTCAGCCCTAGGATAGTGTTAGAGTTAGGGTTAGGTTTAGCATCAGCCCTAGGATAGTGTTAGGGTTAGGGTAAGGGTTAGCATCAGCCCTAGGATAGCATTAGGGTTAGGGTTAGGGTTAGGGTTAGCGTTAGCATCAGCTCTAGGATAGTGTTAGGGTTAGGGTTAGGGTTAGCATCAGCCCTAGGATAGTGTTAGGGTTAGGGTTAGGGTTAGCATCAGCCCTAGGATAGTGTTAGGGTTAGGGTTAGCATCAGCCCTAGGATAGAGTTAGCGTTAGGGTTAGGGTTAGCATCAGCCCTAGGATAGTGTTAGGTTTAGGGTTAGCATCAGCCCTAGGATAGTGTTAGGGTTAGGGTTACGGTTAGCATCAGCCCTAGGATAGTGTTAGGGTTAGGGTTAGCATCAGCCCTAGGATAGTGTTAGGGTTAGGGTTATGGTTAGCATCAGCCCTAGGATAGTGTTAGGGTTAGGGTTAGCATCAAACCTAGGATAGTGTTAGGGTTAGGGTTAGGGTTAGCATCAGCCCTAGGATAGTGTTAGGGTTAGGGTTAACCTCAGCCCTAGGAGAGTGTTAGGGTTAGGGTTAGGGTTAGCATCAGCCCTAGGATAGTGTTTGGGTTAGGGTTAGGGTTAGCACCAGGCCTAGGATAGTGTTAGTGTTAGGGTTAGCATCAGGCCTAGGATAGTGTTAGGGTTAGGGTTAGCATCAGCCCTAGGAGAGTGTTAGGGTTAGGGTTAGGGTTAGCATCAGCCCTAGGATACTGTTAGGGTTAGGGTTAACATCAGCCCTAGGACAGTGTTAAGGTTAGGGTTAGGGTTAGCATCAGGCCTAGGATAGTGTTAGGTTTAGGGTTAGCATCAGACCTAGGATAGTGTTAGGGTTAGGGTTAGGGTTAGCATCAGCCCTAGGATAGTGTAAGTGTTAGGGTTAGGGTTAGCATCAGGCCTAGGAGAGTGTTAGGGTTAGGGTTAGCATCAGCCCTAGGATAGTGTTGGGTTAGGGTTAGGGTTAGCATCAGCCCTAGGATAGTGTTAGGGTTAGGGTTATGGTTAGCATCAGCCCTAGGATAGTATTAGGGTTAGGGTTACCATCAGCCCTAGGATACTGTTAGGGTTAGGGTTAGGGTTAGCACCAGGCCCAGGATAGTGTTAGTGTTAGGGTTAGCATCAGCCTTAGGATAGTGTTAGGGTTAGGGTTAGGGTTAGCATCAGCCGTAGGATAGTGTTTGCGTTAGGGTTAGCCTCAGCCCTAAGATAGTGTTAGAGTTAGGGTTAGGGTTAGCATCAGCCCTAGGATAGTGTTAGGGTTAGGGTTGGGGTTAGCATCAGCCCTAGGATAGTGTTAGTGTTAGGGTTAGCATCAGCCCTATGATAGTGTTAGGGTTAGGGTTAACCTAAACCCTAGGATAGTGTTAGGGTTAGGGTTAGGGTTAGCATCAGCCCTAGGATAGTGTTAGGGTTAGGGTTAGCAACAGACCTAGGATAGTGTTAGGGTTAGGGTTAGGGTTAGCATCAGCCCTAGGATAGTGTTAGGGTTAGGGTTAGCATCAGCCCTAGGATAGTGTTAGGGTTAGGGTTAGGGTTAGCATCATCCCTAGGATAGTGTTAGGATTAGGGTTAGCATCAACCCTAGGATAGTGTCAGGGTTAGGGTTAGGGTTAGCATCAGCCCTAGGATAGTGTTAGCGTTAGGGTTAGGGTTAGCACCAGGCCTAGGATAGTGTTAGTGTTAGGGTTAGCATCAGCCTTAGGATAGTGTTAGGGTTAGGGTTAGGGTTAGCATCAGCCATAGGATAGTGTTTGGGTTAGGGTTAGCCTCAGCCCTAATATAGTGTTAGAGATAGGGTTAGGGTTAGCATCAGCCCTAGGATAGTGTTAGGGTTAGGGTTAGGGTTAGCATCAGCCCTAGGATAGTGTTAGTGTTAGGGTTAGCATCAGCCCTAGGATAGTGTTAGGGTTAGGGTTAGGGTTAGCATCCGCCCTAGGATAGTGTTAGGGTTAGGGTTAGGGTTAGCATCAGCCCTAGGATAGTGTTAGGGTTAGGGTTAACATAAACCCTAGGATAGTGTTAGGGTTAGGGTTAGGGTTAGCATCAGCCCTAGGATAGTCTTAAGGTTAGGGTTAGGGTTATCATCAGGCCTAGGATAGTGTGAGGGCTAGGGTTAGCATCAGACTTAGGATAGTGTTAGGGTTAGGGTTAGGGTTAGCATGAGCCCTAGGATAGTGTTAGGGTTAGGGTTAGCATCAGCCCTAGGATAGTGTTAGGGTTAGGGTTAACATAAACCCTAGGATAGTGTTAGGGTTAGGGTTAGGGTTATCATCAGGCCTAGGATAGTGTTAGGGTTAGGGTTAGGGTTAGCATCAGCCCTAGGATAGTGTTAGGGTTAGGGTTAGCATCAGCCCTAGGATAGTGTTAGGGTTAGGGTTAGGGTTATCATCAGGCCTAGGATACTGTTAGGGTTAGGGTTAGCATCAGCCCTAGGATAGTGTTAAGGTTAGGGTTAGGGTTAGCATCAGACCTAGGATAGTGTTAGGGTTAGAGTTAGCATCAGCCCTAGGATAGTGTTAGGGTTAGGGTTAGGGTTAGCATCAGGCCAAGGATAGTGTTAGGGTTAGGGTTAGCATCAGCCCTACGATAGTGTTAGGGTTAGGGTTAGGGTTAGCATCAGCCCTAGGATAGTGTTAGGGTTAGGGTTAGCATCAGCCCTAGGATAGTGTTAGGGTTAGGGTTAGGGTTAGCATCAGGCCTAGGATAGTGTTAGGGTTAGGGTTTGGGTTAGCATCAGCCCTAGGATAGTGTTAGTGTTAGGGTTAGCATCAGCCCTAGGATAGTGTTAGCGTTATGGTTAGGGTTAACATCAGCCCTAGGATAGTGTTAGGGTTAGGGTTAGGGTTAGCATCAGCCCTAGGATAGTGTTAGGTTTAGGGTTAGGGATATCATCAGGCCTAGGATATTGTTAGGGATAGGGTTAGCATCAGCCCTAGGATAGTGTCAGAGTTAGGGTTAGGGTTAGCATCAGCCCTAGGATAGTGTTAGGGTTAGGGTTAGAGTTAGCATCAGCCCTAGGATAGTGTTCAGGTTAGGGTTCGGGTTAGCATCAACCCTAGGATATTATTAGGGTTAGGGTTAGCAACAGCCCTAGGATAGTGTTAGGGTTAGGGTTAGGGTTAGCACCAGGCCTAGGATAGTGTCAGTGTTAGGGTTAGCATCAGCCTTAGGATAGTGTTAGGGTTAGGGTTAGGGTTAGCATCAGCCGTAGGATAGTGTTAGGGTTAGGGTTAGCCTCAGCCCTAGGATAGTGTTAGAGTTAGGGTTAGATTTAGCATCAGCCCTAGGATAGTGTTAGGGTTAGGGTAAGGGTTAGCATCAGCCCTAGGATAGCATTAGGGTTAGGGTTAGGGTTAGGGTTAGCGTTAGCATCAGCCCTAGGATAGTGTTAGGGTTAGGGTTAGCATCAGCCCTAGGATAGTGTTAGGGTTAGCATCAGCCCTATGATAGTGTTAGGGTTAGGGTTAACATAAACACTAGGATAATGTTAGGGTTAGGGTTAGGGTTATCATCAGGCCTAGGATAGTGTTACTGTTAGGGTTAGGGTTAGCATCAGTTAAAGGATAGTGTTAGGGTTAGCGTTATGGTTAGCATCAGCCCTAGGATAGTGTTAGGGTTAGGGTTAGGGTTAGCATCAGCCCTAGGATAGTGTTAGGGTTATGGTTAGCATCAGCCCTAGGAGAGTGTTAGGGTTAGGGTTAGGGTTATCATCAGGCCTAGGATAGTGTTAGGGTTAGGGTTAGCATCAGCCCTAGGATAGTGTTAGGGTTAGGGTTAGGGTTAGCATCAGCCCTAGGATAGTGTTAGGGTTAGGGTTAGCATCAGCCCTAGGATAGTGTTATGGTTAGGGTTAGGGTTAGCATCAGGCCTAGGATAGTGTTAGGGTTAGGGTTAGCATCAGCCCTAGGACAGTGTTAGGGTTAGGGTTAGGGTTAGCATCAGCCCTAGGATAGTGTTAGGGTTAGGGTTAGCATCAGCCCTAGGATAGTGTTAGGGTTAGGGTTAGGGTTAGCATCAGGCCTAGGATAGTGTTAGGGTTAGGGTTAGCATTAGCCCTACGATAGTGTTAGGGTTAGGGTTAGGGTTAGCATCAGCCGTAGGATAGTGTTACGGTTAGGGTTAGCCTCAGCCCTAAGATAGTGTTAGAGTTAGAGATAGGGTTAGCATCAGCCCTAGGATAGTGTTAGGGTTAGGGTTAGGGTTAGCATCAGCCCTAGGATAGTGTTAGTGTTAGGGTTAGCATTAGCCCTAGGATAGTGTTATCGTTAGGGTTAGGGTTAGCATCCGCCCTAGGATAGTGTTAGGGTTAGGGATAGGGTTAGCATGAACCCTAGGATAGTGTTAGGGTAAGGGTTAGGGTTAGCATCAGGCCTAGGATTGTGTTAGGGTTACGGTTAGAATCAGCCCTAGGATAGTGTTAGGGTTAGGGTTAGGGTTAGCACCAGCCCTAGGATAGTGTTAGGTTTAGGGTTATGGATATCATCAGGCCTAGGATATTGTTAGTGTTAGGGTTAGCATCAGCCCTAGGATAGTGTTAGTGTTAGTGTTAGGGTTAGCATCAGCCCTAGGATACTGTTAGGGTTAGGGTTAGGGTTAGCATCAGCCCTAGGATAGTGTTAGGGTTAGGGTTAGGGTTAGCACCAGGCCTAGGATAGTGTCAGTGTTAGGGTTAGCATCAGCCTTAGGATAGTGTTAGGGTTAGGGTTAGGGTTAGCATCAGCCGTAGGATAGTGTTAGGGTTAGGGTTAGCCTCAGCCCTAGGATAGTGTTAGAGTTAGGGTTAGATTTAGCATCAGCCCTAGGATAGTGTTAGGGTTAGGGTAAGGGCTAGCATCAGCCCTAGGATAGCATTAGGGTTAGGGTTAGGGTTAGGGTTAGCATTAGCATCAGCTCTAGGATAGTGTTAGGGTTAGGGTTAGGGTTAGCATCAGCCCTAGGATAGTGTTAGGGTTAGGGTTAGGGTTAGCATCAGACCTAGGATAGTGTTAGGGTTAGGGTTAGCATCAGGCCTAGGATAGTGTTAGGGTTAGGGTTAGCATCAGCCCTAGGAGAGTGTTAGTTTAGGGTTAGGGTTAGCATCAGCCCTAGGATAGTGTTAGGGTTAGGGTTAACATCAGCCCTAGGAGAGTGTTAAGGTTAGGGTTAGGGTTAGCATCAGGCCTAGGATAGTGTTAGGTTTAGGGTTAGCATCAGACCTAGGATACTGTTAGGGTTAGGGTTAGGGTTAGCATCAGCCCTAGGATAGTGTAAGTGTTAGGGTTAGGGTTAGCATCAGGCCTAGGAGAGTGTTAGGGTTAGGGTTAGCATCAGCCCTAGGATAGTGTTAGGGTTAGGGTTAGGGTTAGCATCAGCCCTAGGATAGTGTTAGGGTTAGGGTTATGGTTAGCATCAGCCCTAGGATAGTATTAGGGTTAGGGTTACCATCAGCCCTAGGATACTGTTAGGGTTAGGGTTAGGGTTAGCACCAGGCCCAGGATAGTGTTAGTGTTAGGGTTAGCATCAGCCTTAGGATAGTGTTAGGGTTAGGGTTAGGGTTAGCATCAGCCGTAGGATAGTGTTTGGGTTAGGGTTAGCCTCAGCCCTAAGATAGTGTTAGAGTTAGGGTTAGGGTTAGCATCAGCCCTAGGATAGTGTTAGGGTTAGGGTTAGGGTTAGCATCAGCCCTAGGATAGTGTTAGTGTTAGGGTTAGCATCAGCCCTATGATAGTGTTAGGGTTAGGGTTAACCTAAACCCTTGGATAGTGTTAGGGTTAGGGTTAGGGTTATCATCAGGCCTAGGATATTGTTAGGGTTGGGGTTAGCATCAGCTCTAGGATAGTGTTAGGGTTAGGGTTAGGGTTAGCATCAGCCCTAGGATAGTGTTAAGGTTAGGGTTAGGGTTATCATCAGGCCTAGTATAGTGTGAGGGCTAGAGTTAGCATCAGACTTAGGATAGTGCTAGGGTTAGGGTTAGGGTTAGCATCAGCCCTAGGATAGTGTTAGGGTTAGGGTTAGCATCATCCCTAGGATAGTGTTAGGGTTAGGGTTAGGGTTAGCATCAGCCCTAGGATAGTGTTAGGGTTAGGGTTAGCATCAGCCCCAGGATAGTGTTAGGGTTAGGGTTAGGGTTAGCATCATCCCTAGGATAGTGTTAGGATTAGGGTTAGCATCAACCCTAGGATAGTGTCAGGGTTAGGGTTAGGGTTAGCATCAGCCCTAGGATAGTGTTAGGGTTAGGGTTAGGGTTAGCACCAGGCCTAGGATAGTGTTAGTATTAGGGTTAGCATCAGCCTTAGGATAGTGTTAGGGTTAGGGTTAGGGTTAGCATCAGCCATAGGATAGTGTTTGGGTTAGGGTTAGCCTCAGCCCTAAGATAGTGTTAGAGATAGGGTTAGGGTTAGCATCAGCCCTAGGATAGTGTTAGGGTTAGGGTTAGGGTAAGCATCAGCCCTAGGATAGTGTTAGTGTTAGGGTTAGCATCAGCCCTAGGATAGTGTTAGGGTTAGGGTTAGGGTTAGCATCCACCCTAGGATAGTGTTAGGGTTAGGGTTAGGGTTAGCATCAGCCCTAGGATAGTGTTAGGGTTAGGGTTAACATAAACCCTAGGATAGTGTTAGGGTTAGGGTTAGGGTTAGCATCAGCCCTAGGATAGTGTTAAGGTTAGGGTTAGGGTTATCATCAGGCCTAGGATAGTGTGAGGGCTAGGGTTAGTATCAGACTTAGGATAGTGTTAGGGTTAGGGTTAGGGTTAGCATGAGCCCTAGGATAGTGTTAGGGTTAGGGTTAGCATCAGCCCTAGGATAGTGTTAGGGTTAGTGTTAACATAAACCCTAGGATAGTGTTAGGGTTAGGGTTAGGGTTATCATCAGGCCTAGGATAGTGTTAGGGTTAGTGTTAGGGTTAGCATCAGCTAAAGGATAGTGTTAGGGTTAGCGTTAGGGTTAGCATCAGCCCTAGGATAGTGTTAGGGTTAGGGTTAGGGTTAGCATCAGCCCTAGGATAGTGTTAGGGTTAGGGTTAGCATCAGCCCTAGGATAGTGTTAGGGTTAGGGTTAGGGTTATCATCAGGCCTAGGATACTGTTCGGGTTAGGGTTAGCATCAGCCCTAGGATAGTGTTAGGGTTAGGGTTAGGGTTAGCATCAGACCTAGGATAGTGTTAGGGTTAGAGTTAGCATCAGCCCTAGGATAGTGTTAGGGTTAGGGTTAGGGTTAGCATCAGGCCAAGGATAGTGTTAGGGTTAGGGTTAGCATCAGCCCTACGACAGTGTTAGAGTTAGGGTTAGGGTTAGCATCAGCCCTAGGATAGTGTTAGGGTTAGGGTTAGCATCAGCCCTAGGATAGTGTTAGGGTTAGGGTTAGGGTTAGCATCAGGCCTAGGATAGTGTTAGGGTTAGGGTTAGCATTAGCCCTAGGATAGTGTTAGGGTTAGGGTTAGGGTTAGCATCAGCCGTAGGATAGTGTTAGGGTTAGGGTTAGCCTCAGCCCTAAGATAGTGTTAGAGTTAGGGTTTGGGTTAGCATCAGCCCTAGGATAGTGTTAGGGTTAGGGTTAGGGTTAGCATTAGCCCTAGGATAGTGTTAGGGTTAGGGTTAACATAAACCCTAGGATAGTGTTAGGGTTAGGGTTAGGGTTATCATCAGGCCTAAGATAGTGTTAGGGTTAGGGTTAGCATCAGCTCTAGGATAGTGTTAGGGATAGGGTTAGGGTTATCATCAGGCCTAGGATAGTGTGAGGGCTAGGGTTAGCATCAGACTTAGGATAGTGTTAGAGTTAGGGTTAGGGTTAGCATCAGCCCTAGGATAGTGTTAGGGTTAGGGTTAGCATCAGCCCTAGGAGAGTGTTAGGGTTAGGGATAGGTTTAGCATCAGGCCTAGGATAGTGTTAGCGTTAGGGTTAGGGTTAGTGTCAGCCCTAGGATAGTGTTAGGGTTAGGGTTAGCATCAGCCCTAGGATAGTGTTAGGGTTAGGGTTAGGGTTAGCATCAGGCCTAGGATAGTGTTAGGGTTAGGGTTAGCATCAGCCCTAGGACAGTGTTAGGGTTAGGGTTAGGGTTAGCATCAGCCCTAGGATAGTGTTAGTTTTAGGGTTAGCATCAGCCCTAGGATAGTGTTAGGGTTAGGGTTAGGGTTAGCATCAGGCCTAGGATAGTGTTAGGGTTAGGGTTAGCATTAGCCCTAGGATAGTGTTAGGGTTAGGGTTAGGGTTAGCATCCGCCGTAGGATAGTGTTAGTGTTAGGGTTAGCCTCAGCCCTAAGATAGTGTTAGAGTTAGGGTTAGGGTTAGCATCAGCCCTAGGATAGTGTTAGGGTTAGGGTTAGGGTTAGCATCAGCCCTAGGATAGTGTTAGTGTTAGGGTTAGCATTAGCCCTAGGATAGTGTTAGGGTTAGGGTTAGGGTTAGCATCCGCCCTAGGATAGTGTTAGGGTTAGGGATAGGGTTAGCATGAGCCCTAGGATAGTGTTAGGGTAAGGGTTAGGGTTAGCATCAGGCCTAGGATTGTGTTAGGGTTACGGTTAGAATCAGCCCTAGGATAGTGTTAGGGTTAGGGTTAGGGTTAGCATCAGCCCTAGGATACTGTTAGGTTTAGGGTTATGGATATCATCAGGCCTAGGATATTGTTAGTGTTAGGGTTAGCATCAGCCCTAGGATAGTGTTAGTGTTAGGGTTAGGGTTAGCATCAGCCCTAGGATAGTGTTAGGGTTAGGGTTAGGGTTAGCATCAGCCCTAGGATAGTGTTAGGGTTAGGGTTAGGGTTAGCATCAGCCCTAGGATATTATTGGGGTTAGGGTTAGCATCAGCCCTAGAATAGTGTTAGGGTTAGGGTTAGGGTTAGCACCAGGCCTAGGATAGTGTTAGTGTTAGGGTTAGCATCAGCCTTAGGATAGTGTTAGGGTTAGGGTTAGGGTTAGCATCAGCCGTAGGATAGTGTTAGGGTTAGGGTTAGCCTCAGCCCTAGGATAGTGTTAGAGTTAGGGTTAGTGTTAGCATCAGCCCTAGGATAGTGTTAGGGTTAGGGTTTGGTTTAGCATCAGCCCTAGGATAGTGTTAGTGTTACGGTTAGCATCAGCCCTAGGATAGTGTTAGCGTTAGGGTTAGGGTTAACATCAGCCCTAGGATAGTGTTAGGGTTAGGGTTCGCCTCAGCCCTAGGAGAGTGTTAGGGTTAGGGATAGGGTTAGCATCAGGCCTAGGATAGTGTTAGGGTTAGGGTTAGGGTTAGCATCAGGCCTAGGATAGTGTTAGGGTTACGGTTAGAATCAGCCCTAGGATAGTGTTAGGGTTAGGGTTAGGGTTAGCATCAGCCCTAGGATAGTGTTAGGTTTAGGGTTAGGGATATCATCAGGCCTAGGATATTGTTAGGGTTAGGGTTAGCATCAGCCCTAGGATAGTGTTAGAGTTAGGGTTAGGGTTAGCATCAGCCCTAGGATAGTGTTAGGGTTAGGGTTAGGGTTAGCATCAGCCCTAGGATAGTGTTCGGGTTAGGGTTAGGGTTAGCATCAACCCTAGGATATTATTAGGGTTAGGGTTAGCATCAGCCCTAGGATAGTGTTAGGGTTAGGGTTAGGGTTATCACCAGGCCTAGGATAGTGTTAGTGTTAGGGTTAGCATCAGCCTTAGGATAGTGTTAGGGTTAGGGTTAGGGTTAGCATCAGCCGTAGGATAGTGTTAGGGTTAGGGTTAGCCTCAGCCCTAGGATAGTGTTAGAGTTAGGGTTAGGTTTAGCATCAGCCCTAGGATAGTGTTAGGGTTAGGGTAAGGGTTAGCATCAGCCCTAGGATAGCATTAGGGTTAGGGTTAGGATTACGGTTAGCGTTAGCATCAGCTCTAGGATAGTGTTAGGGTTAGGGTTAGGATTAGCATTAGCCCTAGGATACTGTTAGGGTTAGGGTTAGGGTTAGCATCAGCCCTAGGATAGTGTTAGGGTTAGGGTTAGCATCAGCCCTAGGATAGTGTTAGCGTTAGGGTTAGGGTTAGCATCAGCCCTAGGATAGTGTTAGGGTTAGGGTTAGCATCAGCCCTAGGATAGTGTTAGGGTTAGGGTTAGGGTTAGCATCAGGCCTAGGATAGTGTTAGGGTTAGGGTTAGCATCAGCCCTGGGAGAGTGTTAGGGTTAGGGTTAGGGTTAGCATCAGCCCTAGGATAGTGTTAGGGTTAGGGTTAACATCAGCCCTAGGATAGTGTTAGGGTTAGGGTTAGGGTTAGCATCAGCCCTAGGATAGTGTTAGGTTTAGGGTTAGCATCAGACCTAGGATAGTGTTAGGGTTAGGGTTAGCATCAGGCCTAGGATAGTGTTAGGGTTAGGGTTAGCATCAGCCCTAGGAGAGTGTTAGGGTTAGGGTTAGGGTTAGCATCAGCCCTAGGATAGTGTTAGGGTTAGGGTTAACCTCAGCCCTAGGAGAGTGTTAGGGTTAGGGTTAGGGTTAGCATCAGCCCTAGGATAGTGTTTGGGTTAGGGTTAGGGTTAGCACCAGGCCTAGGATAGTGTTAGTGTTAGGGTTAGCATCAGGCCTAGGATAGTGTTAGGGTTAGGGTTAGCATCAGCCCTAGGAGAGTGTTAGGGTTAGGGTTAGGGTTAGCATCAGCCCTAGGATACTGTTAGGGTTAGGGTTATGGTTAGCATCAGCCCTAGGATTGTATTAGGGTTAGGATTACCATCAGCCCTAGGATAGTGTTAGGGTTAGGGTTAGGGTTAGCACCAGGCCCAGGATAGTGTTAGTGTTAGGGTTAGCATCAGCCTTAGGATAGTGTTAGGGTTAGGGTTAGCCTCAGCCCTAAGATAGTGTTAGAGTTAGGGTTAGGGTTAGCATCAGCCCTAGGATAGTGTTAGGGTTAGGGTTAGGGTTAGCATCAGCCGTAGGATAGTGTTTGGGTTAGGGTTAGCCTCAGCCCTAAGATAGTGTTAGAGTTAGGGTTAGGGTTAGCATCAGCCCTAGGATAGTGTTAGGGTTAGGGTTAGGGTTAGCATCAGCCCTAGGATAGTGTTAGTGTTAGGGTTAGCATCAGCCCTATGATAGTGTTAGGGTTAGGGTAAACCTAAACCCTAGGATAGTGTTAGGGTTAGGGTTAGGGTTATCATCAGGCCTAGGATATTGTTAGGGTTAGGGTTAGCATCAGCTCTAGGATAGTGTTAGGTTTAGGGTTAGGGTTAGCATCAGCCCTAGGATAGTGTTAGTGTTAGGGTTAGCATCAGCCCTAGGATAGTGTTAGGGTTAGGGTAAGGGTTAGCATCAGCCCAAGGATAGCATTAGGGTTAGGGTTAGGGTTAGGGTTAGGGTTAGCATCAGCCCTAGGATAGTGTTAGGGTTAGGGTTAACATAAACCCTAGGATAGTGTTAGGGTTAGGGTTAGGGTTATCATCAGGCCTAAGATAGTGTTAGGGTTAGGGTTAGCATCAGCTCTAGGATAGTGTTAGGGATAGGGTTAGGGTTATCATCAGGCCTAGGATAGTGTGAGGGCTAGGGTTATCATCAGACTTAGGATAGTGTTAGGGTTAGGGTTAGGGTTAGCATCAGCCCTAGGATAGTGTTAGGGTTAGGGTTAAAATCAGCCCTAGGAGAGTGTTAGGGTTAGGGATAGGTTTAGCATCAGGCCTAGGATAGTGTTAGGGTTAGGGTTAGGGTTAGCATCAGCCCTAGGATAGTGTTAGGGTTAGGGTTAGCATCAGCCCTAGGATAGTGTTAGGGTTAGGGTTAGGGTTAGCATCAGGCCTAGGATAGTGTTAGGGTTAGGGATAGCATCAGCCCTAGGACAGTGTTAGGGTTAGGGTTAGGGTTAGCATCAGCCCTAGGATAGTGTTAGTGTTAGGGTTAGCATCAGCCCTATGATAGTGTTAGGGTTAGGGTTAGGGTTAGCATCAGGCCTAGGATAGTGTTAGGGTTAGGGTTAGCATTAGCCCTAGGATAGTGTTAGGGTTAGGGTTAGGGTTAGCATCAGCCGTAGGATAGTGTTAGGGTTAGTGTTAGGGTTAGCATCATCCCTAGGATAGTGTTAGGATTAGGGTTAGCATCAACCCTAGGATAGTGTCAGGGTTAGGGTTAGGGTTAGCATCAGGCCTAGGATAGTGTTAGGGTTAGGGTTAGGGTTAGCACCAGGCCTAGGATAGTGTTAGTGTTAGGGTTAGCATCAGTCTTAGGATAGTGTTAGGGTTAGGGTTAGGGTTAGCATCAGCCATAGGATAGTGTTTGGGTTAGGGTTAGCCTCAGCCCTAAGATAGTGTTAGAGATAGGGTTAGGGTTAACATCAGCCCTAGGATAGTGTTAGGGTTAGGGTTAGGGTTAGCATCAGCCCTAGGATAGTGTTAGTGTTAGGGTTAGCATCAGCCCTATAATAGTGTTAGGGTTAGGGTTAGGGATAGCATCCGCCCTAGGATAGTGTTAGGGTTAGGGTTAGGGTTAGCATCAGCCCTAGGATAGTGTTAGGGTTAGGGTTAACATAAACCCTAGGATAGTGTTAGGGTTAGGGTTAGGGTTAGCATCAGCCCTAGGATAGTGTTAAGGTTAGGGTTAGGGTTATCATCAGGCCTAGGATAGTGTGAGGGCTAGGGTTAGCATCAGACTTAGGATAGTGTTAGGGTTAGGGTTAGGGTTAGCATGAGCCCTAGGATAGTGTTAGGGTTAGGGTTAGCATCAGCCCTAGGATAGTGTTAGGGTTAGGGTTAACATAAACCCTAGGATAGTGTTAGGGTTAGGGTTAGGGTTATCATCAGGCCTAGGATAGTGTTAGGGTTTGGGTTAGGGTTAGCATCAGCTAAAGGATAGTGTTAGGGTTAGCGTTAGGGTTAGCATCAGCCCTAGGATAGTGTTAGGGTTAGGGTTAGGGTTAGCATCAGCCCTAGGATAGTGTTAGGGTTAGGGTTAGCATCAGCCCTAGGATAGTGTTAGGGTTAGGGTTAGGGTTATCATCAGGCCTAGGATACTGTTAGGGTTAGGGTTAGCATCAGCCCTAGGATAGTGTTAGGGTTAGGGTTAGGGTTAGCATCAGACCTAGGATAGTGTTAGGGTTAGAGTTAGCATCAGCCCTAGGATAGTGTTAGGGTTAGGGTTAGGGTTAGCATCAGGCCAAGGATAGTATTAGGGTTAGGGTTAGCATCAGCCCTACGATAGTGTTAGGGTTAGGGTTAGGGTTAGCATCAGCCCTAGGATAGTGTTAGGGTTAGGGTTAGCATCAGCCCTAGGATAGTGTTAGGGTTAGGGTTAGGGTTAGCATCAGGCCTAGGATAGTGTTAGGGTTAGGGTTAGCATTAGCCCTAGGATAGTGTTAGGGTTAGGGTTAGGGTTAGCATCAGCCGTAGGATAGTGTTAGGGTTAGGGTTAGCCTCAGCCCTAAGATAGTGTTAGAGTTAGGGTTTGGGTTAGCATCAGCCCTAGGATAGTGTTAGGGTTAGGGTTAGGGTTAGCATCAGCCCTAGGATAGTGTTAGGGTTAAGGTTAACATAAACCCTAGGATAGTGTTAGGGTTAGGGTTAGGGTTATCATCAGGCCTAAGATAGTGTTAGGGTTAGGGTTAGCATCAGC
The DNA here is from genome assembly GCF_020740605.2 of Lemur catta. Classification (NCBI taxonomy): domain Eukaryota; kingdom Metazoa; phylum Chordata; class Mammalia; order Primates; family Lemuridae; genus Lemur; species Lemur catta. Next base: position 110,348,116 of record NC_059131.1, on the reverse strand, counting down.
TCTAGGATAGTGTTAGGGATAGGGTTAGGGTTATCATCAGGCCTAGGATAGTGTGAGGGCTAGGGTTAGCATCAGACTTAGGATAGTGTTAGAGTTAGGGTTAGGGTTAGCATCAGCCCTAGGATAGAGTTAGAGTTAGGGTTAGCATCAGCCCTAGGAGAGTGTTAGGGTTAGGGATAGGTTTAGCATCAGGCCTAGGATAGTGTTAGGGTTAGGGTTAGGGTTAGCATCAGCCCTAGGATAGTGTTAGGGTTAGGGTTAGCATCAGCCCTAGGATAGTGTTAGGGTTAGGGTTAGGGTTAGCATCAGCCCTAGGACAGTGTTAGGGTTAGGGTTAGGGTTAGCATCAGCCCTAGGATAGTGTTAGTGTTAGGGTTAGCATCAGCCCTAGGATAGTGTTAGGGTTAGGGTTAGGGTTAGCATCAGGCCTAGGATAGTGTTAGGGTTAGGGTTAGCATTAGCCCTAGGATAGTGTTAGGGTTAGGGTTAGGGTTAGCATCAGCCGTAGGATAGTGTTAGGGTTAGGGTTAGCCTCAGCCCTAAGATAGTGTTAGAGTTAGGGTTAGGGTTAGCATCAGCCCTAGGATAGTGTTAGGGTTAGGGTTAGGGTTAGCATCAGCCCTAGGATAGTGTTAGTGTTAGGGTTAGCATTAGCCCTAGGATAGTGTTAGGGTTAGGGTTAGGGTTAGCATCCGCCCTAGGATAGTGTTAGGGTTAGGGATAGGGTTAGCATGAGCCCTAGGATAGTGTTAGGGTAAGGGTTAGGGTTAGCATCAGGCCTAGGATTGTGTTAGGGTTACGGTTAGAATCAGGCCTAGGATAGTGTTAGGGTTAGGGTTAGGGTTAGCATCAGCCCTAGGATAGTGTTAGGTTTAGGGTTATGGATATCATCAGGCCTAGGATATTGTTAGTGTTAGGGTTAGCATCAGCCCTAGGATAGTGTTAGTGTTAGGGTTAGGGTTAGCATCAGCCCTAGGATAGTGTTAGGGTTAGGGTTAGGGTTAGCATCAGCCCTAGGATAGTGTTAGGGTTAGGGTTAGGGTTAGCATCAGCCCTAGGATATTATTGGGGTTAGGGTTAGCATCAGCCCTAGAATAGTGTTAGGGTTAGGGTTAGGGTTAGCACCAGGCCTAGGATAGTGTTAGTGTTAGGGTTAGCATCAGCCTTAGGATAGTGTTAGGGTTAGGGTTAGGGTTAGCATCAGCCGTAGGATAGTGTTAGGGTTAGGGTTAGCCTCAGCCCTAAGATAGTGTTAGAGTTAGGGTTAGTGTTAGCATCAGCCCTAGGATAGTGTTAGGGTTAGGGTTTGGTTTAGCATCAGCCCTAGGATAGTGTTAGTGTTAGGGTTAGCATCAGCCCTAGGATAGTGTTAGCGTTAGGGTTAGGGTTAACATCAGCCCTAGGATAGTGTTAGGGTTAGGGTTAGCCTCAGCCCTAGGAGAGTGTTAGGGTTAGGGATAGGGTTAGCATCAGGCCTAGGATAGTGTTAGGGTTAGGGTTAGGGTTAGCATCAGGCCTAGGATAGTGTTAGGGTTACGGTTAGAATCAGCCCTAGGATAGTGTTAGGGTTAGGGTTAGGGTTAGCATCAGCCCTAGGACAGTGTTAGGTTTAGGGTTAGGGATATCATCAGGCCTAGGATATTGTTAGGGTTAGGGTTAGCATCAGCCCTAGGATAGTGTTAGAGTTAGGGTTAGGGTTAGCATCAGCCCTAGGATAGTGTTAGGGTTAGGGTTAGGGTTAGCATCAGCCCTAGGATAGTGTTCGGGTTAGGGTTAGGGTTAGCATCAACCCTAGGATATTATTAGGGTTAGGGTTAGCATCAGCCCTAGGATAGTGTTAGGGTTAGGGTTAGGGTTATCACCAGGCCTAGGACAGTGTTAGTGTTAGGGTTAGCATCAGCCTTAGGATAGTGTTAGGGTTAGGGTTAGGGTTAGCATCAGCCGTAGGATAGTGTTAGGGTTAGGGTTAGCCTCAGCCCTAGGATAGTGTTAGAGTTAGGGTTAGGTTTAGCATCAGCCCTAGGATAGTGTTAGGGTTAGGGTAAGGGTTAGCATCAGCCCTAGGATAGCATTAGGGTTAGGGTTAGGGTTAGGGTTAGCGTTAGCATCAGCTCTAGGATAGTGTTAGGGTTAGGGTTAGGGTTAGCATCAGCCCTAGGATAGTGTTAGGGTTAGGGTTAGGGTTAGCATCAGCCCTAGGATAGTGTTAGGGTTAGGGTTAGCATCAGCCCTAGGATAGAGTTAGCGTTAGGGTTAGGGTTAGCATCAGCCCTAGGATAGTGTTAGGTTTAGGGTTAGCATCAGCCCTAGGATAGTGTTAGGGTTAGGGTTAGGGTTAGCATCAGCCCTAGGATAGTGTTAGGGTTAGGGTTAGCATCAGCCCTAGGATAGTGTTAGGGTTAGGGTTATGGTTAGCATCAGCCCTAGGATAGTGTTAGGGTTAGGGTTAGCATCAAACCTAGGATAGTGTTAGGGTTAGGGTTAGGGTTAGCATCAGCCCTAGGATAGTGTTAGGGTTAGGGTTAACCTCAGCCCTAGGAGAGTGTTAGGGTTAGGGTTAGGGTTAGCATCAGCCCTAGGATAGTGTTTGGGTTAGGGTTAGGGTTAGCACCAGGCCTAGGATAGTGTTAGTGTTAGGGTTAGCATCAGGCCTAGGATAGTGTTAGGGTTAGGGTTAGCATCAGCCCTAGGAGAGTGTTAGGGTTAGGGTTAGGGTTAGCATCAGCCCTAGGATAGTGTTAGGGTTAGGGTTAACATCAGCCCTAGGATAGTGTTAGGGTTAGGGTTAGGGTTAGCATCAGCCCTAGGATAGTGTTAGGTTTAGGGTTAGCATCAGACCTAGGATAGTGTTAGGGTTAGGGTTAGCATCAGGCCTAGGATAGTGTTAGGGTTAGGGTTAGCATCAGCCCTAGGAGAGTGTTAGGGTTAGGGTTAGGGTTAGCATCAGCCCTAGGATAGTGTTAGGGTTAGGGTTAACCTCAGCCCTAGGAGAGTGTTATTGTTAGGGTTAGGGTTAGCATCAGCCCTAGGATAGTGTTTGGGTTAGGGTTAGGGTTAGCACCAGGCCTAGGATAGTGTTAGTTTTAGGGTTAGCATCAGGCCTAGGATAGTGTTAGGGTTAGGGTTAGCATCAGCCCTAGGAGAGTGTTAGGGTTAGGGTTATGGTTAGCATCAGCCCTAGGATAGTGGTAGGGTTAGGGTTATGGTTAGCATCAGCCCTAGGATTGTATTAGGGTTAGGATTACCATCAGCCCTAGGATAGTGTTAGGGTTAGGGTTAGGGTTAGCACCAGGCCCAGGATAGTGTTAGTGTTATGGTTAGCATCAGCCTTAGGATAGTGTTAGGGTTAGGGTTAGGGTTAGCATCAGCCCTAGGATAGTGTTAGTGTTAGGGTTAGCATCAGCCCTATGATAGTGTTAGGGTTAGGGTAAACCTAAACCCTAGGATAGTGTTAGGGTTAGGGTTAGGGTTATCATCAGGCCTAGGATATTGTTAGGGTTAGGGTTAGCATCAGCTCTAGGATAGTGTTTTGGTTAGGGTTAGGGTTAGCATCAGCCCTAGGATAGTGTTAAGGTTAGGGTTAGGGTTATCATCAGGCCTAGGATAGTGTGAGGGCTAGAGTTAGCATCAGACTTAGGATAGTGTTAGGGTTAGGGTTAGGGTTAGCATCAGCCCTATGATAGTGTTAGGGTTAGGGTTAGCATCAGCCCTAGGATAGTGTTAGGGTTAGGGTTAGGGTTAGCATCAGCCCTAGAATAGTGTTAGGGTTAGGGTTAGCATCAGCCCTAGGATAGTGTTAGGGTTAGGGTTAGGGTTAGCATCATCCCTAGGATAGTGTTAGGATTAGGGTTAGCATCAACCCTAGGATAGTGTTAGGGTTAGGGTTGGGGTTAGCATCAGCCCTAGGATAGTGTTAGGGTTAGGGTTAAGGTTAGCACCAGGCCTAGGATACTGATAGTGTTAGGGTTAGCATCAGCCCTAGGATAGTGTTAGGGTTAGGGTTAGGGTTAGCATCAGCCCTAGGAGAGTGTTAGGGTTAGGGTTAGGGTTAGCATCAGCCCTAGGATAGTGTTAGTGTTAGGGTTAGCATCAGCCCTAGGATAGTGTTAGGGTTAGGGTAAGGGTTAGCATCAGCCCTAGGATAGCATTAGGGTTAGGGTTAGGGTTAGGGTTAGGGTTAGCATCAGCCCTAGGATAGTGTTAGGGTTAGGGTTAACATAAACCCTAGGATAGTGTTAGGGTTAGGGTTAGGGTTATCATCAGGCCTAAGATAGTGTTAGGGTTAGGGTTAGCATCAGCTCTAGGATAGTGTTAGGGATAGGGTTAGGGTTATCATCAGGCCTAGGATAGTGTGAGGGCTAGGGTTAGCATCAGACTTAGGATAGTGTTAGGGTTAGGGTTAGGGTTAGCATCAGCCCTAGGATAGTGTTAGGGTTAGGGTTAGCATCAGCCCTAGGAGAGTGTTAGGGTTAGGGATAGGTTTAGCATCAGGCCTAGGATAGTGTTAGGGTTAGGGTTAGGGTTAGCATCAGCCCTAGGATAGTGTTAGGGTTAGGGTTAGCATCAGCCCTAGGATAGTGTTAGGGTTAGGGTTAGGGTTAGCATCAGGCCTAGGATAGTGTTAGGGTTAGGGTTAGCATCAGCCCTAGCACAGTGTTAGGGTTAGGGTTAGGGTTAGCATCAGCCCTAGGATAGTGTTAGTGTTAGGGTTAGCATCAGCCCTAGGATAGTGTTAGGGTTAGGGTTAGGGTTAGCATCAGGCCTAGGATAGTGTTAGGGTTAGGGTTAGCATTAGCCCTAGGATAGTGTTAGGGTTAGGGTTAGGGTTAGCATCAGCCGTAGGATAGTGTTAGGGTTAGTGTTAGGGTTAGCATCATCCCTAGGATAGTGTTAGGATTAGGGTTAGCATCAACCCTAGGATAGTGTCAGGGTTAGGGTTAGGGTTAGCATCAGCCCTAGGATAGTGTTAGGGTTAGGGTTAGGGTTAGCACCAGGCCTAGGATAGTGTTAGTGTTAGGGTTAGCATCAGGCTTAGGATAGTGTTAGGGTTAGGGTTAGGGTTAGCATCAGCCATAGGATAGTGTTTGGGTTAGGGTTAGCCTCAGCCCTAAGATAGTGTTAGAGATAGGGTTAGGGTTAGCATCAGCCCTAGGATAGTGTTAGGGTTAGGGTTAGGGTTAGCATCAGCCCTAGGATAGTGTTAGTGTTAGGGTTAGCATCAGCCCTAGGATAGTGTTAGGGTTAGGGTTAGGGTTAGCATCCGCCCTAGGATAGTGTTAGGGTTAGGGTTAGGGTTAGCATCAGCCCTAGGATAGTGTTAGGGTTAGGGTTAACATAAACCCTAGGATAGTGTTAGGGTTAGGGTTAGGGTTAGCATCAGCCCTAGGATAGTGTTAAGGTTAGGGTTAGGGTTATCATCAGGCCTAGGATAGTGTGAGGGCTAGGGTTAGCATCAGACTTAGGATAGTGTTAGGGTTAGGGTTAGGGTTAGCATGAGCCCTAGGATAGTGTTAGGGTTAGGGTTAGCATCAGCCCTAGGATAGTGTTAGGGTTAGGGTTAACATAAACCCTAGGATAGTGTTAGGGTTAGGGTTAGGGTTATCATCAGGCCTAGGATAGTGTTAGGGTTAGGGTTAGGGTTAGCATCAGCTAAAGGATAGTGTTAGGGTTAGCGTTAGGGTTAGCATCAGCCCTAGGATAGTGTTAGGGTTAGGGTTAGGGTTAGCATCAGCCCTAGGATAGTGTTAGGGTTAGGGTTAGCATCAGCCCTAGGATAGTGTTAGGGTTAGGGTTAGGGTTATCATCAGGCCTAGGATACTGTTAGGGTTAGGGTTAGCATCAGCCCTAGGATAGTGTTAGGGTTAGGGTTAGGGTTAGCATCAGACCTAGGATAGTGTTAGGGTTAGAGTTAGCATCAGCCCTAGGATAGTGTTAGGGTTAGGGTTAGGGTTAGCATCAGGCCAAGGATAGTGTTAGGGTTAGGGTTAGCATCAGCCCTACGATAGTGTTAGGGTTAGGGTTAGGGTTAGCATCAGCCCTAGGATAGTGTTAGGGTTAGGGTTAGCATCAGCCCTAGGATAGTGTTAGGGTTAGGGTTAGGGATAGCATCAGGCCTAGGATAGTGTTAGGGTTAGGGTTAGCATTAGCCCTAGGATAGTGTTAGGGTTAGGGTTAGGGTTAGCATCAGCCGTAGGATAGTGTTAGGGTTAGGGTTAGCCTCAGCCCTAAGATAGTGTTAGAGTTAGGGTTTGGGTTAGCATCAGCCCTAGGATAGTGTTAGGGTTAGGGTTAGGGTTAGCATCAGCCCTAGGATAGTGTTAGGGTTAGGGTTAACATAAACCCTAGCATAGTGTTAGGGTTAGGGTTAGGGTTATCATCAGGCCTAAGATAGTGTTAGGGTTAGGGTTAGCATCAGCTCTAGGATAGTGTTAGGGATAGGGTTAGGGTTATCATCAGGCCTAGGATAGTGTGAGGGCTAGGGTTAGCATCAGACTTAGGATAGTGTTAGAGTTAGGGTTAGGGTTAGCATCAGCCCTAGGATAGTGTTAGGGTTAGGGTTAGCATCAGCCCTAGGAGAGTGTTAGGGTTAGGGATAGGTTTAGCATCAGGCCTAGGATAGTGTTAGGGTTAGGGTTAGGGTTAGCATCAGCCCTAGGATAGTGTTAGGGTTAGGGTTAGCATCAGCCCTAGGATAGTGTTAGGGTTAGGGTTAGGGTTAGCATCAGCCCTAGGACAGTGTTAGGGTTAGGGTTAGGGTTAGCATCAGCCCTAGGATAGTGTTAGTGATAGGGTTAGCATCAGCCCTAGGATAGTGTTAGCGTTAGGGTTAGGGTTAGCATCAGGCCTAGGATAGTGTTAGGGTTAGGGTTAGCATTAGCCCTAGGATAGTGTTAGGGTTAGGGTTAGGGTTAGCATCAGCCGTAGGATAGTGTTAGGGTTAGGGTTAGCCTCAGCCCTAAGATAGTGTTAGAGTTAGGGTTAGGGTTAGCATCAGCCCTAGGATAGTGTTAGGGTTAGGGTTAGGGTTAGCATCAGCCCTAGGATAGTGTTAGTGTTAGGGTTAGCATTAGCCCTAGGATAGTGTTAGGGTTAGGGTTAGGGTTAGCATCCGCCCTAGGATAGTGTTAGGGTTAGGGATAGTTTTAGCATGAGCCCTAGGATAGTGTTAGGGTTAGGGTTAGGGTTATCATCAGGCCTAGGATAGTGTTAGGGTTAGGGTTAGGGTTAGCATCAGCTAAAGGATAGTGTTAGGGTTATCGTTAGGGTTAGCATCAGCCCTAGGATAGTGTTAGGGTTAGGGTTAGCATCAGCCCTAGGATAGTGTTGGGGTTAGGGTTAACATAAACCCTAGGATAGTGTTAGGGTTAGGGTTATGGTTATCATCAGGCCTAGGATAGTGTTAGGGTTACGGTTAGGGTTAGCATCAGCTAAAGGATAGTGTTAGGGTTAGCGTTAGGGTTAGCATCAGCCCTAGGATAGTGTTAGGGTTAGGGTTAGGTTTAGCATCAGCCCTAGGATAGTGTTAGGGTTAGGGTTAGCATCAGCCCTAGGATAGTGTTAGGGTTAGGGTTAGGGTTATCATCAGGCCTAGGATAGTGTTAGGGTTAGGGTTAGCATCAGCCCTAGGATAGTGTTAGGGTTAGGGTTAGGGTTAGCATCAGACCTAGGATAGTGTTAGGGTTAGAGTTAGCATCAGCCCTAGGATAGTGTTAGGGTTAGGGTTAGGGTTAGCTTCAGGCCTAGGATAGTGTTAGGGTTAGGGTTAGCATCAGCCCTACGATAGTGTTAGGGTTAGGGTACGGTTAGCATCAGCCCTAGGATAGTGTTAGCGTTAGGGTTAGCATCAGCCCTAGGATAGTGTTAGGGTTAGGGTTAGGGTTAGCATCAGGCCTAGGATAGTGTTAGGGTTAGGGTTAGCATTAGCCCTAGGATAGTGTTAGGGTTAGGGTTAGGGTTAGCATCAGCCGTAGGATAGTGTTAGGGATAGGGTTAGCCTCAGCCCTAAGATAGTGTTAGAGTTAGGGTTTGGGTTAGCATCAGCCCTAGGATAGTGTTAGGGTTAGGGTTAGGGTTAGCATCAGCCCTAGGATAGTGTTAGGGTTAGGGTTAACATAAACCCTAGGATAGTGTTAGGGTTAGGGTTAGGGTTATCATCAGGCCTAGGATAGTGTTAGGGTTAGGGTTAGCATCAGCTCTAGGATAGTGTTAGGGATAGGGTTAGGGTTATCATGAGGCCTAGGATAGTGTGAGGGCTAGGGTTAGCATCAGACTTAGGATAGTGTTAGGGTTAGGGTTAGGGTTAGCATCAGCCCTAGGACAGTGTTAGGGTTAGGGTTAGCATCTGCCCTAGGAGAGTGTTAGGGTTAGGGATAGGTTTAGCCTCAGGCCTAGGATAGTGTTTGGGTTAGGGTTAGGGTTAGCATCAGCCCTAGGATAGTGTTAGGGTTAGGGTTAGCATCAGGCCTAGGATAGTGTTACAGTTAGGGTTAGGGTTATCATCAGGCCTAGGACAGTGTTAGGGTTAGGGTTAGCATCAGCTCTAGGATATTGTTAGGGGTAGGGTTAGGGTTAGCATCAGCCCTAGGATAGTGTTAGAGTTAGGGTTAGGGTTAGCATCAGCCCTAGGATAGTGTTAGGGTTAGGGTTAGGGTTAGCATCAGCCCTAGGATAGTGTTAGGGTTAGGGTTAACATAAACCCTAGGATAGTGTTAGGGTTAGGGTTAGGGTTATCATCAGGCCTAGGATAGTGTTAGGGTTAGGGTTAGCATCAGCTCTAGGATAGTGTTAGGGATAGGGTTAGGGTTAGCATCAGCCCTAGGATAGTGTTAAGGTTAGGGTTCGGGTTATCATCAGGCCTAGGATAGTGTGAGGGCTAGGGTTAGCATCACACTTAGGATAGTGTTAGGGTTAGGGTTAGGGTTAGCATCAGCCCTAGGATAGTGTTAGGGTTAGGGTTAGCATCAGCCCTAGGAGAGTGTTAGGGTTAGGGATAGGTTTAGCATCAGGCCTAGGATAGTGTTACCGTTAGGTTTAGGGTTAGCATCAGCCCTAGGATAGTGTTAGGGTTAGGGTTAGCATCAGGCCTAGGATAGTGTTAGGGTTAGGGTTAGCATCAGCACTAGGATAGTGTTAGGGGTAGGGTTAGGGTTAGCATCAGCCCTAGGATAGTGTAAGTGTTAGGGTTAGGGTTAGCATCAGGCCGAGGATAGTGTTAGGGTTAGGGTTAGCATCAGCCCTAGGATAGTGTTAGGGTTAGGGTTAGTGTTAGCATCAGCCCTAGGATAGTGTTAGGGTTAGGGTTAGGGTTAGCATCAGCCCTAGGATAGTGTTAGGTTTAGGGTTAGGGTTAGCACCAGGCCCAGGATAGTGTTAGCGTTAGGGTTAGCATCAGCCGTAGGATAGTGTTTGGGTTAGGGTTAGCCTCAGCCCTAAGATAGTGTTAGAGTTAGGGTTAGGGTTAGCATCAGCCCTAGGATAGTGTTAGGGTTAGGGTTAGGGTTAGCATCAGCCCTAGGATAGTGTTAGTGTTAGGGTTAGCATCAGCCCTAGGATAGTGTTAGGGTTAGGTTTAGGGTTAGCATCCGCCCTAGGATAGTGTTAGGGTTAGGGTTAGGGTTAGCATCAGCCCTAGGATAGTGTTAGGGTTAGGGTTAACATAAACCCTAGGATAGTGTTAGGGTTAGGGTTAGGGTTAGCATCAGCCCTAGGATAGTGTTAAGGTTAGGGTTAGGGTTATCATCAGGCCTAGGATAGTGTGAGGGCTAGGGTTAGCATCAGACTTAGGATAGTGTCAGGGTTAGGGTTAGGGTTAGCATCAGCCCTATGATAGTGTTAGGGTTAGGGTTAACATAAACCCTAGGATAGTGTTAGGGTTAGGGTTAGGGTTATCATCAGGCCTAGGATAGTGTTAGGGTTAGGGTTAGGGTTAGCATCAGCTAAAGGATAGAGTTAGGGTTAGCGTTAGGGTTAGCATCAGCCCTAGGATAGTGTTAGGGTTAGGGTTAGGGTTAGCATCAGCCCTAGGATAGTGTTAGGGTTAGGGTTAGGGTTAGCATCAGACCTAGGATAGTGTTAGGGTTAGAGTTAGCATCAGCCCTAGGATAGTGTTAGGGTTAGGGTTAGGGTTAGCTTCAGGCCTAGGATAGTGTTAGGGTTAGGGTTAGCATCAGCCCTACGATAGTGTTAGGGTTAGGGTTAGGGTTAGCATCAACCCTAGGATAGTGTTAGGGTTAGGGTTAGCATCAGCCCTAGGATAGTGTTAGGGTTAGGGTTAGGGTTAGCATCAGGCCTAGGATAGTGTGAGGGCTAGGGTTAGCATCAGACTTAGGATAGTGTTAGGGTTAGGGTTAGGGTTAGCATCAGCCCTAGGATAGTGTTAGGGTTAGGGTTAGCATCAGCCCTAGGAGAGTGTTAGGGTTAGGGATAGGTTTAGCATCAGGCCTAGGATAGTGTTAGGGTTAGGGTTAGGGTTAGCATCAGCCCTAGGTTAGTGTTAGGGTTAGGGTTAGCATCAGGCCTAGTATAGTGTTAGAGTTAGGGTTAGGGTTATCATCAGGCCTAGGACAGTGTTAAGGTTAGGGTTAGCATCAGCTCTAGGATAGTGTTAGGGATAAGGTTAGGGTTAGCATCAGCCCTAGGATAGTGTTAGAGATAGGGTTAGGGTTAGCATCAGCCCTAGGATAGTGTTAGGGTTAGGGTTAGGGTTAGCATCAGCCCTAGGATAGTGTTAGGGTTAGGGTTAACATAAACCCTAGGATAGTGTTAGGGTTAGGGTTAGGGTTATCATCAGGCCTAGGATAGTGTTAGGGTTAGGGTTAGCATCAGCTCTAGGATAGTGTTAGGGATAGCGATAGGGTTAGCATCAGCCCTAGGATAGTGTTAAGGTTAGGGTTCGGGTTATCATCAGGCCTAGGATAGTGTGAGGGCTAGGGTTAGCATCAGCACTAGGATAGTGTTAGGGTTAGGGTTAGGGTTATCATCAGCCCTAGGATAGTGTAAGTGTTAGGGTTAGGGTTAGCATCAGGCCGAGGATAGTGTTAGGGTTAGGGTTAGCATCAGCCCTAGGATAGTGTTAGGGTTAGGGTTAGTGTTAGCATCAGCCCTAGGATAGTGTTAGGTTTAGGGTTAGGGTTAGCTCCAGGCCCAGGATAGTATTAGTGTTACGGTTAGCATCAGCCGTAGGATAGTGTTTGGGTTAGGGTTAGCCTCAGCCCTAAGATAGTGTTAGAGTTAGGGTTAGGGTTAGCATCAGCCCTAGGATAGTGTTAGGGTTAGAGTTAGGGTTAGCATCAGCCCTGGGATAGTGTTAGTGTTAGGGATAGCATCAGCCCTATGATAGTGTTAGGGTTAGGGTTAGGGTTAGCATCCGCCCTAGGATAGTGTTAGGGTTAGGGTTAGGGTTAGCCTCAGCCCTAGGATAGTGTTAGGGTTAGGGTTAACATAAACCCTAGGATAGTGTTAGGGTTAGGGTTAGGGTTATCATCAGGCCTAGGATAGTGTTAGGGTTAGGGTTAGGGTTAGCATCAGTTCAAGGATAGTGTTAGGCTTAGCGTTAGGGTTAGCATCAGCCCTAGGATAGTGTTAGGGTTAGGGTTAGCATCAGCCATAGGATAGTGTTAGGGTTAGGTTTAGGGTTAGCATCCGCCCTAGGATAGTGTTAGTGTTAGGGTTAGGGTTAGCATCAGCCCTAGGATAGTGTTAGGGTTAGGGTTAACATAAACCCTAGGAAAGTATTAGGGTTAGGGTTAGGGTTAGCATCAGCCCTAGGATAGTGTTAAGGTTAGGGTTAGGGTTATCATCAGGCCTAGGATAGTGTGAGGGCTAGGGTTAGCATCAGACTCAGGATAGTGTTAGGGTTAGGGTTAGGGTTAGCATCAGCCCGAGGATAGTGTTAGGGTTAGGGTTAGCATCAGCCCTAGGATAGTGTTAGGGTTAGGGTTAACATAAACCCTAGGATAGTGTTAGGGTTAGGGTTAGGGTTATCATCAGGCCTAGGATAGTGTTAGGGTTAGGGTTAGGGTTAGCATCAGCTAAGGGATAGTGTTAGGGTTAGCCTTAGGGTTAGCATCAGCCCTAGGATAGTGTTAGGGTTAGGGTTAGGGTTAGCATCAGCCCTAGGATAGTGTTAGGGTTAGGGTTAGCATCAGCCCTAGGATAGTGTTAGGGTTAGTGTTAGGGTTATCATCAGACCTAGGATAGTGTTAGGGTTAGGGTTAGCATCAGCCCTAGGATAGTGTTAGGGTTAGGGTTAGGGTTAGCATCAGACCTAGGATAGTGTTAGGGTTAGAGTTAGCATCAGCCCTAGGATAGTGTTAGGGTTAGGGTTAGGGTTAGCTTCAGGCCTAGGATAGTGTTATGGTTAGGGTTAGCATCAGCCCTACGATAGTGTTAGGTTTAGGGTTAGGGTTAGCATCAGCCCTAGGATAGTGTTAGGGTTAGGGTTAGCATCAGCCCTAGGATAGTGTTAGGGTTAGGGTTAGGGTTAGCATCAGGCCTAGGATAGTGTTAGGGTTAGGGTTAGCATTAGCCCTAGGATAGTGTTAGGGTTAGGGTTAGGGTTAGCATCAGCCGTAGGATAGTGTTAGGGTTAGGGTTAGCCTCAGCCCTAAGATAGTGTTAGAGTTAGGGTTTGGGTTAGCATCAGCCCTAGGATAGTGTTAGGGTTAGGGTTAGGGTTAGCATCAGCCCTAGGATAGTGTTAGGGTTAGGGTTAACATAAACCCTAGGATAGTGTTAGGGTTAGGGTTAGGGTTATCATCAGGCCTAGGATAGTGTTAGGGATAGGGTTAGGGTTATCATCAGGCCTAGGATAGTGTGAGGGCTAGGGTTAGCATCAGACTTAGGATAGTGTTAGGGTTAGGGTTAGGGTTAGCATCAGCCCTAGGATAGTGTTAGGGTTAGGGTTAGCATCAGCCCTAGCATAGTGTTAGGGTTAGGGTTAACATAAACCCTAGGATAGTGTTAGGGTTAGGGTTAGGGTTATCATCAGGCCTAGGATAGTGTTAGGGTTAGGGTTAGGGAAAGCATCAGTTCAAGGATAGTGTTAGGCTTAGTGTTAGGGTTAGCATCAGCCCTAGGATAGTGTTAGGGTTAGGGTTAGCATCAGCCATAGGATAGTGTTAGGGTTAGGGTTAGGGTTAGCATCAGCCCTAGGATAGTGTTAGGGTTAGGGTTAGTGTTAGCACCAGGCCTAGGATAGTGTTAGTGTTAGGGTTAGCATCAGCCTTAGGATAGTGTTAGGGTTAGGGTTAGGTTTAGCATCAGCCGTAGGATAGTGTTTGGGTTAGGGTTAGCCTCAGCCCTAAGATAGTGTTAGAGTTAGGGTTAGGGTTAGCAGCAGCCCTTGGATAGTGTTAGGGTTAGGGTTAGGCTTAGCATCAGCCCTAGGATAGTGTTAGGGTTAGGGTTAACATAAACCCTAGGATAGTGTTAGGGTTAGGGTTATGGTTATCATCAGGCCTAGGATAGTGTTAGGGTTAGGGTTAGCATCAGCTCTAGGATAGTGTTAGGGATAGGGTTAGGGTTAGCATCAGCCCTAGGATAGTGTTAAGGTTAGGATTCGGGTTATCATCAGGCCTAGGATAGTGTGAGGGCTAGGGTTAGCATCACACTTAGGATAGTGTTAGGGTTAGGGTTAGGGTGAGCATCAGCCCTAGGATAGTGTTAGGGTTAGGGTTAGCATCAGCCCTAGGATAGTGTTAGGGTTAGGGTTAGGGTTAGCATCAGGCCTAGGATAGTGTTAGGGTTAGGGTTAGCATGAGCCCTAGGATAGTGTTAGGGTTAGGGTTAGGGTTATCATCAGGCCTAGGATAGTGTTAGTGTTAGGGTTAGCATCAGCCCTAGGATAGTGTTAGGGTTAGGGTTAGGGTTACCATCAGGCCTAGGATAGTGTTAGGGTTAGGGTTAGCATCAGCCCTAGGATAGTGTTAGGGTTAGGGTTAGGGTTAACATCAGACATAGGATAGTGTTAGGGTTAGAGTTAGCATCAGCCCTAGGATAGTGTTAGGGTTAGGGTTAGGGTTAGCTTCAGGCCTAGGATAATGTTAGGGTTAGGGTTAGCATCAGCCCTACGATAGTGTTAGGGTTAGGGTTAGGGTTAGCATCAGCCGTAGGATAGTGTTAGGGTTAGGGTTAGCCTCAGCCCTAAGATAGTGTTAGAGTTAGGGTTTGGGTTAGCATCAGCCCTAGGATAGTGTTAGGGTTAGGGTTAGGGTTAGCATCAGCCCTAGGATAGTGTTAGAATTAGGGTTAACATAAACCCTAGGATAGTGTTAGGGTTAGGGTTAGGGTTATCATCAGGCCTAGGATAGTGTTACGGTTAGGGTTAGCATCAGCTCTAGGATAGTGTTAGGGATAGGGTTAGGGTTATCATCAGGCCTAGGATAGTGTGAGGGCTAGGGTTAGCATCAGACTTAGGATAGTGTTAGGGTTAGGGTTAGGGTTAGCATCAGCCCTAGGATAGTGTTAGGGTTAGGGTTAGCATCAGCCCTAGGAGAGTGTTAGGGTTAGGGATAGGTTTAGCATCAGGCCTAGGATAGTGTTAGGGTTAGGGTTAGGGTTAGCATCAGCCCTAGGTTAGTGTTAGGGTTAGGGTTAGCATCAGGCCTAATATAGTGTTAGAGTTAGGGTTAGGGTTATCATCAGGCCTAGGACAGTGTTAAGGTTAGGGTTAGCATCAGCTCTAGGATAGTGTTAGGGATAAGGTTAGGGTTAGCATCAGCCCTAGGATAGTGTTAGAGATAGGGTTAGGGTTAGCATCAGCCCTAGGATAGTGTTAGGGTTAGGGTTAGGGTTAGCATCAGCCCTAGGATAGTGTTAGGGTTAGGGTTAACATAAACCCTAGGATAGTGTTAGGGTTAGGGTTAGGGTTATCATCAGGCCTAGGATAGTGTTAGGGTTAGGGTTAGCATTAGCTCTAGGATAGTGTTAGGGATAGCGATAGGGTTAGCATCAGCCCTAGGATAGTGTTAAGGTTAGGGTTCGGGTTATCATCAGGCCTAGGATAGTGTGAGGGCTAGGGTTAGCATCAGCACTAGGATAGTGTTAGGGTTAGGGTTAGGGTTATCATCAGCCCTAGGATAGTGTAAGTGTTAGGGTTAGGGTTAGCATCAGGCCGAGGATAGTGTTAGGGTTAGGGTTAGCATCAGCCCTAGGATAGTGTTAGGGTTAGGGTTAGTGTTAGCATCAGCCCTAGGATAGTGTTAGGTTTAGGGTTAGGGTTAGCTCCAGGCCCAGGATAGTATTAGTGTTACGGTTAGCATCAGCCGTAGGATAGTGTTTGGGTTAGGGTTAGCCTCAGCCCTAAGATAGTGTTAGAGTTAGGGTTAGGGTTAGCATCAGCCCTAGGATAGTGTTAGGGTTAGAGTTAGGGTTAGCATCAGCCCTGGGATAGTGTTAGTGTTAGGGATAGCATCAGCCCTATGATAGTGTTAGGGTTAGGGTTAGGGTTAGCATCCGCCCTAGGATAGTGTTAGGGTTAGGGTTAGGGTTAGCCTCAGCCCTAGGATAGTGTTAGGGTTAGGGTTAACATAAACCCTAGGATAGTGTTAGGGTTAGGGTTAGGGTTATCATCAGGCCTAGGATAGTGTTAGGGTTAGAGTTAGGGTTAGCATCAGTTCAAGGATAGTGTTAGGCTTAGCGTTAGGGTTAGCATCAGCCCTAGGATAGTGTTAGGGTTAGGGTTAGCATCAGCCATAGGATAGTGTTAGGGTTAGGTTTAGGGTTAGCATCCGCCCTAGGATAGTGTTAGTGTTAGGGTTAGGGTTAGCATCAGCCCTAGGATAGTGTTAGGGTTAGGGTTAACATAAACCCTAGGAAAGTATTAGGGTTAGGGTTAGGGTTAGCATCAGCCCTAGGATAGTGTTAAGGTTAGGGTTAGGGTTATCATCAGGCCTAGGATAGTGTGAGGGCTAGGGTTAGCATCAGACTCAGGATAGTGTTAGGGTTAGGGTTAGGGTTAGCATCAGCCCGAGGATAGTGTTAGGGTTAGGGTTAGCATCAGCCCTAGGATAGTGTTAGGGTTAGGGTTAACATAAACCCTAGGATAGTGTTAGGGTTAGGGTTAGGGTTATCATCAGGCCTAGGATAGTGTTAGGGTTAGGGTTAGGGTTAGCATCAGCTAAGGGATAGTGTTAGGGTTAGCCTTAGGGTTAGCATCAGCCCTAGGATAGTGTTAGGGTTAGGGTTAGGGTTAGCATCAGCCCTAGGATAGTGTTAGGGTTAGGGTTAGCATCAGCCCTAGGATAGTGTTAGGGTTAGTGTTAGGGTTATCATCAGGCCTAGGATAGTGTTAGGGTTAGGGTTAGCATCAGCCCTAGGATAGTGTTAGGGTTAGGGTTAGGGTTAGCATCAGACCTAGGATAGTGTTAGGGTTAGAGTTAGCATCAGACCTAGGATAGTGTTAGGGTTAGGGTTAGGGTTAGCTTCAGGCCTAGGATAGTGTTATGGTTAGGGTTAGCATCAGCCCTACGATAGTGTTAGGTTTAGGGTTAGGGTTAGCATCAGCCCTAGGATAGTGTTAGGGTTAGGGTTAGCATCAGCCCTAGGATAGTGTTAGGGTTAGGGTTAGGGTTAGCATCAGGCCTAGGATAGTGTTAGGGTTAGGGTTAGCATTAGCCCTAGGATAGTGTTAGGGTTAGGGTTAGGGTTAGCATCAGCCGTAGGATAGTGTTAGGGTTAGGGTTAGCCTCAGCCCTAAGATAGTGTTAGAGTTAGGGTTTGGGTTAGCATCAGCCCTAGGATAGTGTTAGGGTTAGGGTTAGGGTTAGCATCAGCCCTAGGATAGTGTTAGGGTTAGGGTTAACATAAACCCTAGGATAGTGTTAGGGTTAGGGTTAGGGTTATCATCAGGCCTAGGATAGTGTTAGGGATAGGGTTAGGGTTATCATCAGGCCTAGGATAGTGTGAGGGCTAGGGTTAGCATCAGACTTAGGATAGTGTTAGGGTTAGGGTTAGGGTTAGCATCAGCCCTAGGATAGTGTTAGGGTTAGGGTTAGCATCAGCCCTAGCATAGTGTTAGGGTTAGGGTTAACATAAACCCTAGGATAGTGTTAGGGTTAGGGTTAGGGTTATCATCAGGCCTAGGATAGTGTTAGGGTTAGGGTTAGGGAAAGCATCAGTTCAAGGATAGTGTTAGGCTTAGTGTTAGGGTTAGCATCAGCCCTAGGATAGTGTTAGGGTTAGGGTTAGCATCAGCCATAGGATAGTGTTAGGGTTAGGGTTAGGGTTAGCATCAGCCCTAGGATAGTGTTAGGGTTAGGGTTAGTGTTAGCACCAGGCCTAGGATAGTGTTAGTGTTAGGGTTAGCATCAGCCTTAGGATAGTGTTAGGGTTAGGGTTAGGTTTAGCATCAGCCGTAGGATAGTGTTTGGGTTAGGGTTAGCCTCAGCCCTAAGATAGTGTTAGAGTTAGGGTTAGGGTTAGCAGCAGCCCTTGGATAGTGTTAGGGTTAGGGTTAGGCTTAGCATCAGCCCTAGGATAGTGTTAGGGTTAGGGTTAACATAAACCCTAGGATAGTGTTAGGGTTAGGGTTATGGTTATCATCAGGCCTAGGATAGTGTTAGGGTTAGGGTTAGCATCAGCTCTAGGATAGTGTTAGGGATAGGGTTAGGGTTAGCATCAGCCCTAGGATAGTGTTAAGGTTAGGATTCGGGTTATCATCAGGCCTAGGATAGTGTGAGGGCTAGGGTTAGCATCACACTTAGGATAGTGTTAGGGTTAGGGTTAGGGTGAGCATCAGCCCTAGGATAGTGTTAGGGTTAGGGTTAGCATCAGCCCTAGGATAGTGTTAGGGTTAGGGTTAGGGTTAGCATCAGGCCTAGGATAGTGTTAGGGTTAGGGTTAGCATGAGCCCTAGGATAGTGTTAGGGTTAGGGTTAGGGTTATCGTCAGGCCTAGGATAGTGTTAGTGTTAGGGTTAGCATCAGCCCTAGGATAGTGTTAGGGTTAGGGTTAGGGTTACCATCAGGCCTAGGATAGTGTTAGGGTTAGGGTTAGCATCAGCCCTAGGATAGTGTTAGGGTTAGGGTTAGGGTTAACATCAGACATAGGATAGTGTTAGGGTTAGAGTTAGCATCAGCCCTAGGATAGTGTTAGGGTTAGGGTTAGGGTTAGCTTCAGGCCTAGGATAGTGTTAGGGTTAGGGTTAGCATCAGCCCTACGATACTGTTAGGGTTAGGGTTAGGGTTAGCATCAGCCCTAGGATAGTGTTAGGGTTAGGGTTAGCATCAGCCCTAGGATAGTGTTAGGGTTAGGGTTAGGGTTAGCATCAGGCCTAGGATAGTGTTAGGGTTAGGGTTAGCATTAGCCCTAGGATAGTGTTAGGGTTAGGGTTAGGGTTAGCATCAGCCGTAGGATAGTGTTAGGGTTAGGGTTAGCCTCAGCCCTAAGATAGTGTTAGAGTTAGGGTTTGGGTTAGCATCAGCCCTAGGATAGTGTTAGGGTTAGGGTTAGGGTTAGCATCAGCCCTAGGATAGTGTTAGGGTTAGGGTTAACATAAACCCTAGGATAGTGTTAAGGTTAGGGTTAGGGTTATCATCAGGCCTAGGATAGTGTTAGGGTTAGGGTTAGCATCAGCTCTAGGATAGTGTTAGGGATAGGGTTAGGGTTATCATCAGGCCTAGGATAGTGTGAGGGCTAGGGTTAGCATCAGACTTAGGAGAGTGTTAGGGTTAGGGTTAGGGTTAGCATCAGCCCTAGGATAGTGTTAGGGTTAGGGTTAGCATCAGCCCTAGGAGAGTGTTAGGGTTAGGGATAGGTTTAGCATCAGGCCTAGGATAGTGTTAGAGTTAGGGTTAGGGTTAGCATCAGCCCTAGGATAGTGTTAGGGTTAGGGTTAGCATCAGGCCTAGCATAGTGTTAGGGTTAGGGTTAACATAAACCCTAGGATAGTGTTAGGGTTAGGGTTAGGGTTATCATCAGGCCTAGGATAGTGTTAGGGTTAGGGTTAGCATCAGCTCTAGGATAGTGTTAGGGATAGGGTTAGGGTTAGCATCAGCCATAGGATAGTGTTAAAGTTAGGGTTCGGGTTATCATCAGGCCTAGGATAGTGTGAGGGCTAGGGTTAGCTTCACACTTAGGATAGTGTTAGGGTTAGGGTTAGGGTTAGCATCAGCCATAGGATAGTGTTAGGGTTAGGGTTAGCTTCAGCCCTAGGAGAGTGTTAGGGTTAGGGATAGGTTTAGCATCAGGCCTAGGATAGTGTTAGGGTTAGGGTTAGGGTTAGCATCAGCCCTAGGATAGTGTTAGGGTTAGGGTTAGCATCAGGCCTAGGATAGTGTTAGGGTTAGGGTTAGCATCAGCACTAGGATAGTGTTAGGGTTAGGGTTAGGGTTAGCATCAGCCCTAGGATAGAGTAAGTGTTAGGGTTAGGGTTAGCATCAGGCCGAGGATAGTGTTAGGGTTAGGGTTAGTGTTAGCATCAGCCCTAGGATAGTGTTAGGGTTAGGGTTAGGGTTAGCATCAGCCCTAGGATAGTGTTAGGGTTAGTGTTAGGGTTAGCACCAGGCCTAGGATAGTGTTAGTGTTAGGGTTAGCATCAGCCTTAGGATAGTGTTAGGGTTAGGGTTAGGGTTAGCATCAGCCGTATTATAGTGTTTGGGTTAGGGTTAGCCTCAGCCCTAAGATAGTGTTAGAGTTAGGGTTAGGGTTAGCATCAGCCCTAGGATAGTGTTAGGGTTAGGGTTAGCATCAGCACTAGGATAGTGTTAGGGTTAGGTTTAGGGTTAGCATCCGCCCGAGGATAGTGTTAGGGTTAGGGTTAGGGTTAGCATCAGCCCTAGGATAGTGTTAGGGTTAGGGTTAACATAAACCCTAGGATAGTGTTAGGGTTAGGGTTAGGGTTAGCATCAGCCCTAGGATAGTGTTAAGGTTAGGGTTAGGGTTATCATCAGGCCTAGGATAGTGTGAGGGCTAGGGTTAGCATCAGACTTAGGATAGTGTTAGGGTTAGGGTTAGGGTTAGCATCAGCCCTAGGATAGTGTTAGGGTTAGGGTTAGCATCAGCCCTAGGAGAGTGTTAGGGTTAGGGATAGGTTTAGCATCAGGCCTAGGATAGTGTTAGAGTTAGGGTTAGGGTTAGCATCAGCCCTAGGATAGTGTTAGGGTTAGGGTTAGCATCAGGCCTAGCATAGTGTTAGGGTTAGGGTTAACATAAACCCTAGGATAGTGTTAGGGTTAGGGTTAGGGTTATCATCAGGCCTAGGATAGTGTTAGGGTTAGGGTTAGCATCAGCTCTAGGATAGTGTTAGGGATAGGGTTAGGGTTAGCATCAGCCCTAGGATAGTGTAAGTGTTAGGGTTAGGGTTAGCATCAGGCCGAGGATAGTGTTAGGGTTAGGGTTAGCATCAGCCCTAGGATAGTGTTAGGGTTAGGGTTAGTGTTAGCATCAGCCCTAGGATAGTGTTAGGGTTAGGGTTAGGGTTAGCATCAGCCCTAGGATAGTGTTAGGGTTAGTGTTAGGGTTAGCACCAGGCCTAGGATAGTGTTAGTGTTAGGGTTAGCATCAGCCTTAGGATAGTGTTAGGGTTAGGGTTAGGGTTAGCATCAGCCGTATTATAGTGTTTGGGTTAGGGTTAGCCTCAGCCCTAAGATAGTGTTAGAGTTAGGGTTAGGGTTAGCATCAGCCCTAGGATAGTGTTAGGGTTAGGGTTAGCATCAGCCCTAGGATAGTGTTAGGGTTAGGGTTAGCATCAGAACTAGGATAGTGTTAGGGTTAGGTTTAGGGTTAGCATCCGCCCGAGGATAGTGTTAGGGTTAGGGTTAGGGTTAGCATCAGCCCTAGGATAGTGTTAGGGTTAGGGTTAACATAAACCCTAGGATAGTGTTAGGGTTAGGGTTAGGGTTAGCATCAGCCCTAGGATAGTGTTAAGGTTAGGGTTAGGGTTATCATCAGGCCTAGGATAGTGTGAGGGCTAGGGTTAGCATCAGACTTAGGATAGTGTTAGGGTTAGGGTTAGGGTTAGCATCAGCCCTAGGATAGTGTTAGGGTTAGGGTTAGCATCAGCCCTAGGATAGTGTTGGGGTTAGGGTTAACATAAACCCTAGGATAGTGTTAGGGTTAGGGTTAGGGTTATCATCAGGCCTAGGATAGTGTTAGGGTTAGGGTTAGGGTTAGCATCAGCTAAAGGATAGTGTTAGGGTTAGCGTTAGGGTTAGCATCAGCCCTAGGATATTGTTAGGGTTAGGGTTAGGCTTAGCATCAGCCCTAGGATAGTGTTAGGGTTAGATTTAGCATCAGCCCTAGGACAGTGTTAGGGTTAGGGTTAGGGTTAGCATCAGGCCTAGGATAGTGTTAGGGTTAGGGTTAGCATTAGCCCTAGGATAGTGTTAGGGTTAGGGTTAGGGTTAGCATCAGCCGTAGGATAGTGTTAGGGTTAGGGTTAGCCTCAGCCCTAAGATAGTGTTAGAGTTAGGGTTTGGGTTAGCATCAGCCCTAGGATAGTGTTAGGGTTAGGGTTAGGGTTAGCATCAGCCCTAGGATAGTGTTAGGGTTAGGGTTAACATAAACCCTAGGATAGTGTTAGGGTTAGGGTTAGGGTTATCATCAGGCCTAGGATAGTGTTAGGGTTAGGGTTAGCATCAGCTCTAGGATAGTGTTAGGGATAGGGTTAGGGTTATCATCAGGCCTAGGATAGTGTGAGGGCTAGGGTTAGCATCAGACTTAGGAGAGTGTTAGGGTTAGGGTTAGGGTTAGCATCAGCCCTAGGATAGTGTTAGGGTTAGGGTTAGCATCAGCCCTAGGAGAGTGTTAGGGTTAGGGATAGGTTTAGCATCAGGCCTAGGATAGTGTTAGAGTTAGGGTTAGGGTTAGCATCAGCCCTAGGATAGTGTTAGGGTTAGGGTTAGCATCAGGCCTAGCATAGTGTTAGGGTTAGGGTTAACATAAACCCTAGGATAGTGTTAGGGTTAGGGTTAGGGTTATCATCAGGCCTAGGATAGTGTTAGGGTTAGGGTTAGCATCAGCTCTAGGATAGTGTTAGGGATAGGGTTAGGGTTAGCATCAGCCCTAGGATAGTGTTAAGGTTAGGGTTCGGGTTATCATCAGGCCTAGGATAGTGTGAGGGCTAGGGTTAGCATCACACTTAGGATAGTGTTAGGGTTAGGGTTAGGGTTAGCATCAGCCCTAGGATAGTGTTAGGGTTAGGGTTAGCATCAGCCCTAGGAGAGTGTTAGGGTTAGGGATAGGTTTAGCATCAGGCCTAGGATTGTGTTAGGGTTAGGGTTAGGGTTAGCATCAGCCCTAGGATAGTGTTAGGGTTAGGGTTAGCATCAGGCCTAGGATAGTGTTAGGGTTAGGGTTAGCATCAGCACTAGGATAGTGTTAGGGTTAGGGTTAGGGTTAGCATCAGCCCTAGGATAGTGTAAGTGTTAGGGTTAGGGTTAGCATCAGGCCGAGGATAGTGTTAGGGTTAGGGTTAGCATCAGCCCTAGGATAGTGTTAGGGTTAGGGTTAGTGTTAGCATCAGCCCTAGGATAGTGTTAGGGTTAGGGTTAGGGTTAGCATCAGCCCTAGGATAGTGTTAGGGTTAGTGTTAGGGTTAGCACCAGGCCTAGGATAGTGTTAGTGTTAGGGTTAGCATCAGCCTTAGGATAGTGTTAGGGTTAGGGTTAGGGTTAGCATCAGCCGTAGGATAGTGTTTGGGTTAGGGTTAGCCTCAGCCCTAAGATAGTGTTAGAGTTAGGGTTAGGGTTAGCATCAGCCCTAGGATAGTGTTAGGGTTAGGGTTAGCATCAGCCCTAGGATAGTGTTAGAGTTAGGGTTAGCATCAGCACTAGGATAGTGTTAGGGTTAGGTTTAGGGTTAGCATCCACCCCAGGATAGTGTTAGGGTTAGGGTTAGAGTTAGCATCAGCCCTAGGATAGTGTTAGGGTTAGGGTTAACATAAACCCTAGGATAGTGTTAGGGTTAGAGTTAGGGTTAGCATCAGCCCTAGGATAGTGTTAAGGTTAGGGTTAGGGTTATCATCAGGCCTAGGATAGTGTGAGGGCTAGGGTTAGCTTCAGACTTAGGATAGTGTTAGGGTTAGGGTTAGGGTTAGCATCAGCCCTAGGATAGTGTTAGTGTTAGGGTTAGCATCAGCCCTAGGATAGTGTTGGGGTTAGGGTTAACATAAACCCTAGGATAGTGTTAGGGTTAGGGTTAGGGTTATCATCAGGCCTAGGATAGTGTTAGGGTTAGGGTTAGGGTTAGCCTCAGCTAAAGGATAGTGTTAGGCTTAGCGTTAGGGTTAGCATCAGCCCTAGGATAGTGTTAGGGTTAGGGTTAGGTTTAGCATCAGCCCTAGGATAGTGTTAGGGTTAGGGTTAGCATCAGCCCTAGGATAGTGTTAGGGTTAGGGTTAGGGTTATCATCAGGCCTAGGATAGTGTTAGGGTTAGGGTTAGCATCAGCCCTAGGAGAGTGTTAGGGTTAGGGATAGGTTTAGCATCAGGCCTAGGATAGTGTTAGGGTTAGGGTTAGGGTTAGCATCAGCCCTAGGATAGTGTTAGGGTTAGGGTTAGCATCAGGCCTAGGATAGTGTTAGGGTTAGGGTTAGCATCAGCACTAGGATAGTGTTAGGGTTAGGGTTAGGGTTAGCATCAGCCCTAGGATAGAGTAAGTGTTAGGGTTAGGGTTAGCATCAGGCCGAGGATAGTGTTAGGGTTAGGGTTAGTGTTAGCATCAGCCCTAGGATAGTGTTAGGGTTAGGGTTAGGGTTAGCATCAGCCCTAGGATAGTGTTAGGGTTAGTGTTAGGGTTAGCACCAGGCCTAGGATAGTGTTAGTGTTAGGGTTCGCATCAGCCTTAGGATAGTGTTAGGGTTAGGGTTAGGGTTAGCATCAGCCGTATTATAGTGTTTGGGTTAGGGTTAGCCTCAGCCCTAAGATAG
This sequence comes from Lemur catta, assembly GCF_020740605.2. Lineage (NCBI taxonomy): Eukaryota > Metazoa > Chordata > Mammalia > Primates > Lemuridae > Lemur > Lemur catta. The sequence goes on along the minus strand of NC_059131.1, from coordinate 110,324,251 downwards.
TGTTAGAGTTAGGGTTAGGGTTAGCATCAGCCCTAGGATAGTGTTAGGGTTAGGGTTAGCATCAGCCCTAGGATAGTGTTAGGGTTAGGGTTAGCATCAGCACTAGGATAGTGTTAGGGTTAGTTTTAGGGTTAGCATCCGCCCGAGGATAGTGTTAGTGTTAGGGTTAGGGTTAGCATCAGCCCTAGGATAGTGTTAGGGTTAGGGTTAACATAAACCCTAGGATAGTGTTAGGGTTAGGGTTAGGGTTAGCATCAGCCCTAGGATAGTGTTAAGGTTAGGGTTAGGGTTATCATCAGGCCTAGGATAGTGTGAGGGCTAGGGTTAGCATCAGACTTAGGATAGTGTTAGGGTTAGGGTTAGGATTAGCATCAGCCCTAGGATAGTGTTAGGGTTAGGGTTAGCATCAGCCCTAGGAGAGTGTTAGGGTTAGGGATAGGTTTAGCATCAGGCCTAGGATAGTGTTAGAGTTAGGGTTAGGGTTAGCATCAGCCCTAGGATAGTGTTAGGGTTAGGGTTAGCATCAGGCCTAGCATAGTGTTAGGGTTAGGGTTAACATAAACCCTAGGATAGTGTTAGGGTTAGGGTTAGGGTTATCATCAGGCCTAGGATAGTGTTAGGGTTAGGGTTAGCATCAGCTCTAGGATAGTGTGAGGGATAGGGTTAGGGTTAGCATCAGCCCTAGGATAGTGTAAGTGTTAGGGTTAGGGTTAGCATCAGGCCGAGGATAGTGTTAGGGTTAGGGTTAGCATCAGCCCTAGGATAGTGTTAGGGTTAGGGTTAGTGTTAGCATCAGCCCTAGGATAGTGTTAGGGTTAGGGTTAGGGTTAGCATCAGCCCTAGGATAGTGTTAGGGTTAGTGTTAGGGTTAGCACCAGGCCTAGGATAGTGTTAGTGTTAGGGTTAGCATCAGCCTTAGGATAGTGTTAGGGTTAGGGTTAGGGTTAGCATCAGCCGTATTATAGTGTTTGGGTTAGGGTTAGCCTCAGCCCTAAGATAGTGTTAGAGTTAGGGTTAGGGTTAGCATCAGCCCTAGGATAGTGTTAGGGTTAGGGTTAGCATCAGCCCTAGGATAGTGTTAGGGTTATTGTTAGCATCAGCACTAGGATAGTGTTAGGGTTAGGTTTAGGGTTAGCATCCGCCCGAGGATAGTGTTAGGGTTAGGGTTAGGGTTAGCATCAGCCCTAGGATAGTGTTAGGGTTAGGGTTAACATAAACCCTAGGATAGTGTTAGGGTTAGGGTTAGGGTTAGCATCAGCCCTAGGATAGTGTTAAGGTTAGGGTTAGGGTTATCATCAGGCCTAGGATAGTGTGAGGGCTAGGGTTAGCATCAGACTTAGGATAGTGTTAGGGTTAGGGTTAGGGTTAGCATCAGCCCTAGGATAGTGTTAGGGTTAGGGTTAGCATCAGCCCTAGGATAGTGTTGGGGTTAGGGTTAACATAAACCCTAGGATAGTGTTAGGGTTAGGGTTAGGGTTATCATCAGGCCTAGGATAGTGTTAGTGTTAGGGTTAGCATCAGCCTTAGGATAGTGTTAGGGTTAGGGTTAGGGTTAGCATCAGCCGTAGGATAGTGTTTGGGTTAGGGTTAGCCTCAGCCCTAAGATAGTGTTAGAGTTAGGGTTAGGGTTAGCATCAGCCCTAGGATAGTGTTAGGGTTAGGGTTAGCATCAGCCCTAGGATAGTGTTAGAGTTAGGGTTAGCATCAGCACTAGGATAGTGTTAGGGTTAGGTTTAGGGTTAGCATCCACCCCAGGATAGTGTTAGGGTTAGGGTTAGAGTTAGCATCAGCCCTAGGATAGTGTTAGGGTTAGGGTTAACATAAACCCTAGGATAGTGTTAGGGTTAGGGTTAGGGTTAGCATCAGCCCTAGGATAGTGTTAAGGTTAGGGTTAGGGTTATCATCAGGCCTAGGATAGTGTGAGGGCTAGGGTTAGCTTCAGACTTAGGATAGTGTTAGGGTTAGGGTTAGGGTTAGCATCAGCCCTAGGATAGTGTTAGTGTTAGGGTTAGCATCAGCCCTAGGATAGTGTTGGGGTTAGGGTTAACATAAACCCTAGGATAGTGTTAGGGTTAGGGTTAGGGTTATCATCAGGCCTAGGATAGTGTTAGGGTTAGGGTTAGGGTTAGCCTCAGCTAAAGGATAGTGTTAGGCTTAGCGTTAGGGTTAGCATCAGCCCTAGGATAGTGTTAGGGTTAGGGTTAGGTTTAGCATCAGCCCTAGGATAGTGTTAGGGTTAGGGTTAGCATCAGCCCTAGGATAGTGTTAGGGTTAGGGTTAGGGTTATCATCAGGCCTAGGATAGTGTTAGGGTTAGGGTTAGCATCAGCCCTAGGAGAGTGTTAGGGTTAGGGATAGGTTTAGCATCAGGCCTAGGATAGTGTTAGGGTTAGGGTTAGGGTTAGCATCAGCCCTAGGATAGTGTTAGGGTTAGGGTTAGCATCAGGCCTAGGATAGTGTTAGGGTTAGGGTTAGCATCAGCACTAGGATAGTGTTAGGGTTAGGGTTAGGGTTAGCATCAGCCCTAGGATAGAGTAAGTGTTAGGGTTAGGGTTAGCATCAGGCCGAGGATAGTGTTAGGGTTAGGGTTAGTGTTAGCATCAGCCCTAGGATAGTGTTAGGGTTAGGGTTAGGGTTAGCATCAGCCCTAGGATAGTGTTAGGGTTAGTGTTAGGGTTAGCACCAGGCCTAGGATAGTGTTAGTGTTAGGGTTCGCATCAGCCTTAGGATAGTGTTAGGGTTAGGGTTAGGGTTAGCATCAGCCGTATTATAGTGTTTGGGTTAGGGTTAGCCTCAGCCCTAAGATAGTGTTAGAGTTAGGGTTAGGGTTAGCATCAGCCCTAGGATAGTGTTAGGGTTAGGGTTAGCATCAGCCCTAGGATAGTGTTAGGGTTAGGGTTAGCATCAGCACTAGGATAGTGTTAGGGTTAGTTTTAGGGTTAGCATCCGCCCGAGGATAGTGTTAGTGTTAGGGTTAGGGTTAGCATCAGCCCTAGGATAGTGTTAGGGTTAGGGTTAACATAAACCCTAGGATAGTGTTAGGGTTAGGGTTAGGGTTAGCATCAGCCCTAGGATAGTGTTAAGGTTAGGGTTAGGGTTATCATCAGGCCTAGGATAGTGTGAGGGCTAGGGTTAGCATCAGACTTAGGATAGTGTTAGGGTTAGGGTTAGGATTAGCATCAGCCCTAGGATAGTGTTAGGGTTAGGGTTAGCATCAGCCCTAGGAGAGTGTTAGGGTTAGGGATAGGTTTAGCATCAGGCCTAGGATAGTGTTAGAGTTAGGGTTAGGGTTAGCATCAGCCCTAGGATAGTGTTAGGGTTAGGGTTAGCATCAGGCCTAGCATAGTGTTAGGGTTAGGGTTAACATAAACCCTAGGATAGTGTTAGGGTTAGGGTTAGGGTTATCATCAGGCCTAGGATAGTGTTAGGGTTAGGGTTAGCATCAGCTCTAGGATAGTGTGAGGGATAGGGTTAGGGTTAGCATCAGCCCTAGGATAGTGTAAGTGTTAGGGTTAGGGTTAGCATCAGGCCGAGGATAGTGTTAGGGTTAGGGTTAGCATCAGCCCTAGGATAGTGTTAGGGTTAGGGTTAGTGTTAGCATCAGCCCTAGGATAGTGTTAGGGTTAGGGTTAGGGTTAGCATCAGCCCTAGGATAGTGTTAGGGTTAGTGTTAGGGTTAGCACCAGGCCTAGGATAGTGTTAGTGTTAGGGTTAGCATCAGCCTTAGGATAGTGTTAGGGTTAGGGTTAGGGTTAGCATCAGCCGTATTATAGTGTTTGGGTTAGGGTTAGCCTCAGCCCTAAGATAGTGTTAGAGTTAGGGTTAGGGTTAGCATCAGCCCTAGGATAGTGTTAGGGTTAGGGTTAGCATCAGCCCTAGGATAGTGTTAGGGTTATTGTTAGCATCAGCACTAGGATAGTGTTAGGGTTAGGTTTAGGGTTAGCATCCGCCCGAGGATAGTGTTAGGGTTAGGGTTAGGGTTAGCATCAGCCCTAGGATAGTGTTAGGGTTAGGGTTAACATAAACCCTAGGATAGTGTTAGGGTTAGGGTTAGGGTTAGCATCAGCCCTAGGATAGTGTTAAGGTTAGGGTTAGGGTTATCATCAGGCCTAGGATAGTGTGAGGGCTAGGGTTAGCATCAGACTTAGGATAGTGTTAGGGTTAGGGTTAGGGTTAGCATCAGCCCTAGGATAGTGTTAGGGTTAGGGTTAGCATCAGCCCTAGGATAGTGTTGGGGTTAGGGTTAACATAAACCCTAGGATAGTGTTAGGGTTAGGGTTAGGGTTATCATCAGGCCTAGGATAGTGTTAGGGTTAGGGTTAGGGTTAGCATCAGCTAAAGGATAGTGTTAGGGTTAGCGTTAGGGTTAGCATCAGCCCTAGGATATTGTTAGGGTTAGGGTTAGGGTTAGCATCAGCCCTACGATAGTGTTAGGGTTAGATTTAGCATCAGCCCTAGGATAGTGTTAGGGTTAGGGTTAGGGTTAGCATCAGGCCTAGGATAGTGTTAGTGTTAGGGTTAGCATTAGCCCTAGGATAGTGTTAGGGTTAGGGTTAGGGTTAGCATCAGCCGTAGGATAGTGTTAGGGTTAGGGTTAGCCTCAGCCCTAAGATAGTGTTAGAGTTAGGGTTTGGGTTAGCATCAGCCCTAGGATAGTGTTAGGGTTAGGGTTAGGGTTAGCATCAGCCCTAGGATAGTGTTAGGGTTAGGGTTAACATAAACCCTAGGATACTGTTAGGGTTAGGGTTAGGGTTATCATCAGGCCTAGGATAGTGTTAGGGTTAGGGTTAGCATCAGCTCTAGGATAGTGTTAGGGATAGGGTTAGGGTTATCATCAGGCCTAGGATAGTGTGAGGGCTAGGGTTAGCATCAGACTTAGGAGAGTGTTAGGGTTAGGGTTAGGGTTAGCATCAGCCCTAGGATAGTGTTAGGGTTAGGGTTAGCATCAGCCCTAGGAGAGTGTTAGGGTTAGGGATAGGTTTAGCATCAGGCCTAGGATAGTGTTAGAGTTAGGGTTAGGGTTAGCATCAGCCCTAGGATAGTGTTAGGGTTAGGGTTAGCATCAGGCCTAGCATAGTGTTAGGGTTAGGGTTAACATAAACCCTAGGATAGTGTTAAGGTTAGGGTTAGGGTTATCATCAGGCCTAGGATAGTGTTAGGGTTAGGGTTAGCATCAGCTCTAGGATAGTGTTAGGGATAGGGTTAGGGTTAGCATCAGCCCTAGGATAGTGTTAAGGTTATGGTTCGGGTTATCATCAGGCCTAGGATAGTGTGAGGGCTAGGGTTAGCATCACACTTAGGATAGTGTTAGGGTTAGGGTTAGGGTTAGCATCAGCCCTAGGATAGTGTTAGGGTTAGGGTTAGCATCAGCCCTAGGAGAGTGTTAGGGTTAGGGATAGGTTTAGCATCAGGCCTAGGATAGTGTTAGGGTTAGGGTTAGGGTTAGCATCAGCCCTAGGATAGTGTTAGGGTTAGGGTTAGCATCAGGCCTAGGATAGTGTTAGGGTTAGGGTTAGCATCAGCACTAGGATAGTGTTAGGGTTAGGGTTAGGGTTAGCATCAGCCCTAGGATAGTGTAAGTGTTAGGGTTAGGGTTAGCATCAGGCCGAGGATAGTGTTAGGGTTAGGGTTAGCATCAGCCCTAGGATAGTGTTAGGGTTAGGGTTAGTGTTAGCATCAGCCCTAGGATAGTGTTAGGGTTAGGGTTAGGGTTAGCATCAGCCCTAGGATAGTGTTAGGGTTAGTGTTAGGGTTAGCACCAGGCCTAGGATAGTGTTAGTGTTAGGGTTAGCATCAGCCTTAGGATAGTGTTAGGGTTAGGGTTAGGGTTAGCATCAGCCGTAGGATAGTGTTTGGGTTAGGGTTAGCCTCAGCCCTAAGATAGTGTTAGAGTTAGGGTTAGGGTTAGCATCAGCCCTAGGATAGTGTTAGGGTTAGGGTTAGCATCAGCACTAGGATAGTGTTAGGGTTAGGTTTAGGGTTAGCATCCACCCCAGGATAGTGTTAGTGTTAGGGTTAGAGTTAGCATCAGCCCTAGGATAGTGTTAGGGTTAGGGTTAACATAAACCCTAGGATAGTGTTAGGGTTAGGGTTAGGGTTAGCATCAGCCCTAGGATAGTGTTAAGGTTAGGGTTAGGGTTATCATCAGGCCTAGGATAGTGTGAGGTCTAGGGTTAGCTTCAGACTTAGGATAGTGTTAGGGTTAGGGTTAGGGTTAGCATCAGCCCTAGGATAGTGTTAGTGTTAGGGTTAGCATCAGCCCTAGGATAGTGTTGGGGTTAGGGTTAACATAAACCCTAGGATAGTGTTAGGGTTAGGGTTAGGGTTATCATCAGGCCTAGGATAGTGTTAGGGTTAGGGTTAGGGTTAGCCTCAGCTAAAGGATAGTGTTAGGGTTAGCGTTAGGGTTAGCATCAGCCCTAGGATAGTGTTAGGGTTAGGGTTAGGTTTAGCATCAGCCCTAGGATAGTGTTAGGGTTAGGGTTAGCATCAGCCCTAGGATAGTGTTAGGGTTAGGGTTAGGGTTATCATCAGGCCTAGGATAGTGTTAGGGTTAGGGTTAGCATCAGCCCTAGGAGAGTGTTAGGGTTAGGGATAGGTTTAGCATCAGGCCTAGGATAGTGTTAGGGTTAGGGTTAGGGTTAGCATCAGCCCTAGGATAGTGTTAGGGTTAGGGTTAGCATCAGGCCTAGGATAGTGTTAGGGTTAGGGTTAGCATCAGCACTAGGATAGTGTTAGGGTTAGGGTTAGGGTTAGCATCAGCCCTAGGATAGAGTAAGTGTTAGGGTTAGGGTTAGCATCAGGCCGAGGATAGTGTTAGGGTTAGGGTTAGTGTTAGCATCAGCCCTAGGATAGTGTTAGGGTTAGGGTTAGGGTTAGCATCAGCCCTAGGATAGTGTTAGGGTTAGTGTTAGGGTTAGCACCAGGCCTAGGATAGTGTTAGTGTTAGGGTTCGCATCAGCCTTAGGATAGTGTTAGGGTTAGGGTTAGGGTTAGCATCAGCCGTATTATAGTGTTTGGGTTAGGGTTAGCCTCAGCCCTAAGATAGTGTTAGAGTTAGGGTTAGGGTTAGCATCAGCCCTAGGATAGTGTTAGGGTTAGGGTTAGCATCAGCCCTAGGATAGTGTTAGGGTTAGGGTTAGCATCAGCACTAGGATAGTGTTAGGGTTAGTTTTAGGGTTAGCATCCGCCCGAGGATAGTGTTAGTGTTAGGGTTAGGGTTAGCATCAGCCCTAGGATAGTGTTAGGGTTAGGGTTAACATAAACCCTAGGATAGTGTTAGGGTTAGGGTTAGGGTTAGCATCAGCCCTAGGATAGTGTTAAGGTTAGGGTTAGGGTTATCATCAGGCCTAGGATAGTGTGAGGGCTAGGGTTAGCATCAGACTTAGGATAGTGTTAGGGTTAGGGTTAGGGTTAGCATCAGCCCTAGGATAGTGTTAGGGTTAGGGTTAGCATCAGCCCTAGGAGAGTGTTAGGGTTAGGGATAGGTTTAGCATCAGGCCTAGGATAGTGTTAGAGTTAGGGTTAGGGTTAGCATCAGCCCTAGGATAGTGTTAGGGTTAGGGTTAGCATCAGGCCTAGCATAGTGTTAGGGTTAGGGTTAACATAAACCCTAGGATAGTGTTAGGGTTAGGGTTAGGGTTATCATCAGGCCTAGGATAGTGTTAGGGTTAGGGTTAGCATCAGCTCTAGGATAGTGTGAGGGATAGGGTTAGGGTTAGCATCAGCCCTAGGATAGTGTAAGTGTTAGGGTTAGGGTTAGCATCAGGCCGAGGATAGTGTTAGGGTTAGGGTTAGCATCAGCCCTAGGATAGTGTTAGGGTTAGGGTTAGTGTTAGCATCAGCCCTAGGATAGTGTTAGGGTTAGGGTTAGGGTTAGCATCAGCCCTAGGATAGTGTTAGGGTTAGTGTTAGGGTTAGCACCAGGCCTAGGATAGTGTTAGTGTTAGGGTTAGCATCAGCCTTAGGTTAGTGTTAGGGTTAGGGTTAGGGTTAGCATCAGCCGTATTATAGTGTTTGGGTTAGGGTTAGCCACAGCCCTAAGATAGTGTTAGAGTTAGGGTTAGGGTTAGCATCAGCCCTAGGATAGTGTTAGGGTTAGGGTTAGCATCAGCCCTAGGATAGTGTTAGGGTTATTGTTAGCATCAGCACTAGGATAGTGTTAGGGTTAGGTTTAGGGTTAGCATCCGCCCGAGGATAGTGTTAGGGTTAGGGTTAGGGTTAGCATCAGCCCTAGGATAGTGTTAGGGTTAGGGTTAACATAAACCCTAGGATAGTGTTAGGGTTAGGGTTAGGGTTAGCATCAGCCCTAGGATAGTGTTAAGGTTAGGGTTAGGGTTATCATCAGGCCTAGGATAGTGTGAGGGCTAGGGTTAGCATCAGACTTAGGATAGTGTTAGGGTTAGGTTTAGGGTTAGCATCAGCCCTAGGATAGTGTTAGGGTTAGGGTTAGCATCAGCCCTAGGATAGTGTTGGGGTTAGGGTTAACATAAACCCTAGGATAGTGTTAGGGTTAGGGTTAGGGTTATCATCAGGCCTAGGATAGTGTTAGGGTTAGGGTTAGGGTTAGCATCAGCTAAAGGATAGTGTTAGGGTTAGCGTTAGGGTTAGCATCAGCCCTAGGATATTGTTAGGGTTAGGGTTAGGGTTAGCATCAGCCCTAGGATAGTGTTAGGGTTAGATTTAGCATCAGCCCTAGGATAGTGTTAGGGTTAGGGTTTGGGTTAGCATCAGGCCTAGGATAGTGTTAGGGTTAGGGTTAGCATTAGCCCTAGGATAGTGTTAGGGTTAGGGTTAGGGTTAGCATCAGCCGTAGGATAGTGTTAGGGTTAGGGTTAGCCTCAGCCCTAAGATAGTGTTAGAGTTAGGGTTTGGGTTAGCATCAGCCCTAGGATAGTGTTAGGGTTAGGGTTAGGGTTAGCATCAGCCCTAGGATAGTGTTAGGGTTAGGGTTAACATAAACCCTAGGATACTGTTAGGGTTAGGGTTAGGGTTATCATCAGGCCTAGGATAGTGTTAGGGTTAGGGTTAGCATCAGCTCTAGGATAGTGTTAGGGATAGGGTTAGGGTTATCATCAGGCCTAGGATAGTGTGAGGGCTAGGGTTAGCATCAGACTTAGGAGAGTGTTAGGGTTAGGGTTAGGGTTAGCATCAGCCCTAGGATAGTGTTAGGGTCAGGGTTAGCATCAGCCCTAGGAGAGTGTTAGGGTTAGGGATAGGTTTAGCATCAGGCCTAGGATAGTGTTAGAGTTAGGGTTAGGGTTAGCATCAGCCCTAGGATAGTGTTAGGGTTAGGGTTAGCATCAGGCCTAGCATAGTGTTAGGGTTAGGGTTAACATAAACCCTAGGATAGTGTTAAGGTTAGGGTTAGGGTTATCATCAGGCCTAGGATAGTGTTAGGGTTAGGGTTAGCATCAGCTCTAGGATAGTGTTAGGGATAGGGTTAGGGTTAGCATCAGCCCTAGGATAGTGTTAAGGTTATGGTTCGGGTTATCATCAGGCCTAGGATAGTGTGAGGGCTAGGGTTAGCATCACACTTAGGATAGTGTTAGGGTTAGGGTTAGGGTTAGCATCAGCCCTAGGATAGTGTTAGGGTTAGGGTTAGCATCAGCCCTAGGAGAGTGTTAGGGTTAGGGATAGGTTTAGCATCAGGCCTAGGATAGTGTTAGGGTTAGGGTTAGGGTTAGCATCAGCCCTAGGATAGTGTTAGGGTTAGGGTTAGCATCAGGCCTAGGATAGTGTTAGGGTTAGGGTTAGCATCAGCACTAGGATAGTGTTAGGGTTAGGGTTAGGGTTAGCATCAGCCCTAGGATAGTGTAAGTGTTAGGGTTAGGGTTAGCATCAGGCCGAGGATAGTGTTAGGGTTAGGGTTAGCATCAGCCCTAGGATAGTGTTAGGGTTAGGGTTAGTGTTAGCATCAGCCCTAGGATAGTGTTAGGGTTAGGGTTAGGGTTAGCATCAGCCCTAGGATAGTGTTAGGGTTAGGGTTAACATAAACCCTAGGATAGTGTTAGGGTTAGGGTTAGGGTTAGCATCAGCCCTAGGATAGTGTTAAGGTTAGGGTTAGGGTTATCATCAGGCCTAGGATAGTGTGAGGGCTAGGGTTAGCTTCAGACTTAGGATAGTGTTAGGGTTAGGGTTAGGGTTAGCATCAGCCCTAGGATAGTGTTAGTGTTAGGGTTAGCATCAGCCCTAGGATAGTGTTGGGGTTAGGGTTAACATAAACCCTAGGATAGTGTTAGGGTTAGGGTTAGGGTTATCATCAGGCCTAGGATAGTGTTAGGGTTAGGGTTAGGGTTAGCCTCAGCTAAAGGATAGTGTTAGGGTTAGCGTTAGGGTTAGCATCAGCCCTAGGATAGTGTTAGGGTTAGGGTTAGGTTTAGCATCAGCCCTAGGATAGTGTTAGGGTTAGGGTTAGCATCAGCCCTAGGATAGTGATAGGGTTAGGGTTAGGGTTATCATCAGGCCTAGGATAGTGTTAGGGTTAGGGTTAGCATCAGCCCTAGGAGAGTGTTAGGGTTAGGGATAGGTTTAGCATCAGGCCTAGGATAGTGTTAGGGTTAGGGTTAGGGTTAGCATCAGCCCTAGGATAGTGTTAGGGTTAGGGTTAGCATCAGGCCTAGGATAGTGTTAGGGTTAGGGTTAGCATCAGCACTAGGATAGTGTTAGGGTTAGGGTTAGGGTTAGCATCAGCCCTAGGATAGAGTAAGTGTTAGGGTTAGGGTTAGCATCAGGCCGAGGATAGTGTTAGGGTTAGGGTTAGTGTTAGCATCAGCCCTAGGATAGTGTTAGGGTTAGGGTTAGGGTTAGCATCAGCCCTAGGATAGTGTTAGGGTTAGTGTTAGGGTTAGCACCAGGCCTAGGATAGTGTTAGTGTTAGGGTTCGCATCAGCCTTAGGATAGTGTTAGGGTTAGGGTTAGGGTTAGCATCAGCCGTATTATAGTGTTTGGGTTAGGGTTAGCCTCAGCCCTAAGATAGTGTTAGAGTTAGGGTTAGGGTTAGCATCAGCCCTAGGATAGTGTTAGGGTTAGGGTTAGCATCAGCCCTAGGATAGTGTTAGGGTTATTGTTAGCATCAGCACTAGGATAGTGTTAGGGTTAGGTTTAGGGTTAGCATCCGCCCGAGGATAGTGTTAGGGTTAGGGTTAGGGTTAGCATCAGCCCTAGGATAGTGTTAGGGTTAGGGTTAACATAAACCCTAGGATAGTGTTAGGGTTAGGGTTAGGGTTAGCATCAGCCCTAGGATAGTGTTAAGGTTAGGGTTAGGGTTATCATCAGGCCTAGGATAGTGTGAGGGCTAGGGTTAGCATCAGACTTAGGATAGTGTTAGGGTTAGGGTTAGGGTTAGCATCAGCCCTAGGATAGTGTTAGGGTTAGGGTTAGCATCAGCCCTAGGATAGTGTTGGGGTTAGGGTTAACATAAACCCTAGGATAGTGTTAGGGTTAGGGTTAGGGTTATCATCAGGCCTAGGATAGTGTTAGGGTTAGGGTTAGGGTTAGCATCAGCTAAAGGATAGTGTTAGGGTTAGCGTTAGGGTTAGCATCAGCCCTAGGATATTGTTAGGGTTAGGGTTAGGGTTAGCATCAGCCCTAGGATAGTGTTAGGGTTAGATTTAGCATCAGCCCTAGGATAGTGTTAGGGTTAGGGTTAGGGTTAGCATCAGGCCTAGGATAGTGTTAGGGTTAGGGTTAGCATTAGCCCTAGGATAGTGTTAGGGTTAGGGTTAGGGTTAGCATCAGCCGTAGGATAGTGTTAGGGTTAGGGTTAGCCTCAGCCCTAAGATAGTGTTAGAGTTAGGGTTTGGGTTAGCATCAGCCCTAGGATAGTGTTAGGGTTAGGGTTAGGGTTAGCATCAGCCCTAGGATAGTGTTAGGGTTAGGGTTAACATAAACCCTAGGATACTGTTAGGGTTAGGGTTATCATCAGGCCTAGGATAGTGTTAGGGTTAGGGTTAGCATCAGCTCTAGGATAGTGTTAGGGATAGGGTTAGGGTTATCATCAGGCCTAGGATAGTGTGAGGGCTAGGGTTAGCATCAGACTTAGGAGAGTGTTAGGGTTAGGGTTAGGGTTAGCAGCAGCCCTAGGATAGTGTTAGGGTTAGGGTTAGCATCAGCCCTAGGAGAGTGTTAGGGTTAGGGATAGGTTTAGCATCAGGCCTAGGATAGTGTTAGAGTTAGGGTTAGGGTTAGCATCAGCCCTAGGATAGTGTTAGGGTTAGGGTTAGCATCAGGCCTAGCATACTGTTAGGGTTAGGGTTAACATAAACCCTAGGATAGTGTTAAGGTTAGGGTTAGGGTTATCATCAGGCCTAGGATAGTGTTAGGGTTAGGGTTAGCATCAGCTCTAGGATAGTGTTAGGGATAGGGTTAGGGTTAGCATCAGCCCTAGGATAGTGTTAAGGTTATGGTTCGGGTTATCATCAGGCCTAGGATAGTGTGAGGGCTAGGGTTAGCATCACACTTAGGATAGTGTTAGGGTTAGGGTTAGGGTTAGCATCAGCCCTAGGATAGTGTTAGGGTTAGGGTTAGCATCAGCCCTAGGAGAGTGTTAGGGTTAGGGATAGGTTTAGCATCAGGCCTAGGATAGTGTTAGGGTTAGGGTTAGGGTTAGCATCAGCCCTAGGATAGTGTTAGGGTTAGGGTTAGCATCAGGCCTAGGATAGTGTTAGGGTTAGGGTTAGCATCAGCACTAGGATAGTGTTAGGGTTAGGGTTAGGGTTAGCATCAGCCCTAGGATAGTGTAAGTGTTAGGGTTAGGGTTAGCATCAGGCCGAGGATAGTGTTAGGGTTAGGGTTAGCATCAGCCCTAGGATAGTGTTAGGGTTAGGGTTAGTGTTAGCATCAGCCCTAGGATAGTGTTAGGGTTAGGGTTAGGGTTAGCATCAGCCCTAGGATAGTGTTAGGGTTAGTGTTAGGGTTAGCACCAGGCCTAGGATAGTGTTAGTGTTAGGGTTAGCATCAGCCTTAGGATAGTGTTAGGGTTAGGGTTAGGGTTAGCATCAGCCGTAGGATAGTGTTTGGGTTAGGGTTAGCCTCAGCCCTAAGATAGTGTTAGAGTTAGGGTTAGGGTTAGCATCAGCCCTAGGATAGTGTTAGGGTTAGGGTTAGCATTAGCCCTAGGATAGTGTTAGGGTTAGGGTTAGCATCAGCACTAGGATAGTGTTAGGGTTAGGTTTAGGGTTAGCATCCACCCCAGGATAGTGTTAGGGTTAGGGTTAGAGTTAGCATCAGCCCTAGGATAGTGTTAGGGTTAGGGTTAACATAAACCCTAGGATAGTGTTAGGGTTAGGGTTAGGGTTAGCATCAGCCCTAGGATAGTGTTAAGGTTAGGGTTAGGGTTATCATCAGGCCTAGGATAGTGTGAGGGCTAGGGTTAGCTTCAGACTTAGGATAGTGTTAGGGTTAGGGTTAGGGTTAGCATCAGCCCTAGGATAGTGTTAGTGTTAGGGTTAGCATCAGCCCTAGGATAGTGTTGGGGTTAGGGTTAACATAAACCCTAGGATAGTGTTAGGGTTAGGGTTAGGGTTATCATCAGGCCTAGGATAGTGTTAGGGTTAGGGTTAGGGTTAGCATCAGCTAAAGGATAGTGTTAGGGTTAGCGTTAGGGTTAGCATCAGCCCTAGGATAGTGTTAGGGTTAGGGTTAGGTTTAGCATCAGCCCTAGGATAGTGTTAGGGTTAGGGTTAGCATCAGCCCTAGGATAGTGTTAGGGTTAGGGTTAGGGATATCATCAGGCCTAGGATAGTGTTAGGGTTAGGGTTAGCATCAGCCCTAGGATAGTGTTAGGGTTAGGGTTAGGGTTAGCATCAGACCTAGGATAGTGTTAGTGTTAGAGTTAGCATCAGCCCTAGGATATTGTTAGGGTTAGGGTTAGGGTTAGCTTCAGGCCTAGGATAGTGTTAGGGTTAGGGTTAGCATCAGCCCTACGATAGTGTTAGGGTTAGGGTTAGGGTTAGCATCAGCCCTAGGATAGTGTTAGCGTTAGGGTTAGCATCAGCCCTAGGATAGTGTTAGGGTTAGGGTTAGGGTTAGCATCAGGCCTAGGATAGTGTTAGGGTTAGGGTTAGCATTAGCCCTAGGATAGTGTTAGGGTTAGGGTTAGGGTTAGCATCAGCCGTAGGATAGTGTTAGGGTTAGGGTTAGCCTCAGCCCTAAGATAGTGTTAGAGTTAGGGTTTGGGTTAGCATCAGCCCTAGGATAGTGTTAGGGTTAGGGTTAGGGTTAGCATCAGCCCTAGGATAGTGTTAGGGTGAGGGTTAACATAAACCCTAGGATAGTGTTAGGGTTAGGGTTAGGGTTATCATCAGGCCTAGGATAGTGTTAGGGTTAGGGTTAGCATCAGCTCTAGGATAGTGTTAGGGATAGGGTTAGGGTTATCATCAGGCCTAGGATAATGTGAGGGCTAGGGTTAGCATCAGACTTAGGATAGTGTTAGGGTTAGGGTTAGGGTTAGCATCAGCCCTAGGACAGTGTTAGGGTTAGGGTTAGGGTTAGCATCAGCCCTAGGATAGTGTTAGGGTTAGGGTTAGCATCAGGCCTAGGATAGTGTTAGGGTTAGGGTTAGCATCAGCACTAGGATAGTGTTAGGGTTAGGGTTAGGGTTAGCATCAGCCCTAGGATAGTGTAAGTGTTAGGGTTAGGGTTAGCATCAGGCCGAGGATAGTGTTAGGGTTAGGGTTAGCATCAGCCCTAGGATAGTGTTAGGGTTAGGGTTAGTGTTAGCATCAGCCCTAGGATAGTGTTAGGGTTAGGGTTAGGGTTAGCATCAGCCCTAGGATAGTGTTAGGGTTAGGTTTAGGGTTAGCATCCACCCCAGGATAGGGTTAGGGTTAGGGTTAGAGTTAGCATCAGCCTTAGGATAGTGTTAGGGTTAGGGTTAACATAAACCCTAGGATAGTGTTAGGGTTAGGGTTAGGGTTACCATCAGCCCTAGGATAGTGTTAAGGTTAGGGTTAGGGTTATCATCAGGCCTAGGATAGTGTGAGGGCTAGGGTTAGCTTCAGACTTAGGATAGTGTTAGGGTTAGGGTTAGGGTTAGCATCAGCCCTAGGATAGTGTTAGGGTTAGGGTTAGCATCAGCCCTAGGATAGTGTTGGGGTTAGGGTTAACATAAACCCTAGGATAGTGTTAGGGTTAGGGTTAGGGTTATCATCAGGCCTAGGATAGTGTTAGGGTTAGGGTTAGGGTTAGCATCAGCTAAAGGATAGTGTTAGGGTTAGCGTTAGGGTTAGCATCAGCCCTAGGATAGTGTTAGGGTTAGGGTTAGGTTTAGCATCAGCCCTAGGATAGTGTTAGGGTTAGGGTTAGCATCAGCCCTAGGATAGTGTTAGGGTTAGGGTTAGGGTTATCATCAGGCCTAGGATAGTGTTAGGGTTAGGGTTAGCATCAGCCCTAGGATAGTGTTAGGGTTAGGGTTAGGGTTAGCATCAGACCTAGGATAGTGTTAGTGTTAGAGTTAGCATCAGCCCTAGGATAGTGTTAGGGTTAGGGTTAGGGTTAGCTTCAGGCCTAGGATAGTGTTAGGGTTAGGGTTAGCATCAGCCCTACGATAGTGTTAGGGTTAGGGTTAGGGTTAGCATCAGCCCTAGGATAGTGTTAGCGTTAGGGTTAGCATCAGCCCTAGGATAGTGTTAGGGTTAGGGTTAGGGTTAGCATCAGGCCTAGGATAGTGTTAGGGTTAGGGTTAGCATTAGCCCTAGGATAGTGTTAGGGTTAGGGTTAGGGTTAGCATCAGCCGTAGGATAGTGTTAGGGTTAGGGTTAGCCTCAGCCCTAAGATAGTGTTAGAGTTAGGGTTTGGGTTAGCATCAGCCCTAGGATAGTGTTAGGGTTAGGGTTAGGGTTAGCATCAGCCCTAGGATAGTGTTAGGGTTAGGGTTAACATAAACCCTAGGATAGTGTTAGGGTTAGGGTTAGGGTTATCATCAGGCCTAGGATAGTGTTAGGGTTAGGGTTAGCATCAGCTCTAGGATAGTGTTAGGGATAGGGTTAGGGTTATCATCAGGCCTAGGATAATGTGAGGGCTAGGGTTAGCATCAGACTTAGGATAGTGTTAGGGTTAGGGTTAGGGTTAGCATCAGCCCTAGGACAGTGTTAGGGTTAGGGTTAGCATCTGCTCTAGGAGAGTGTTAGGGTTAGGGATAGGTTTAGCCTCAGGCCTAGGATAGTGTTTGGGTTAGGGTTAGGGTTAGCATCAGCCCTAGGATAGTGTTCGGGTTAGGGTTAGCATCAGGCCTAGGATAGTGTTACAGTTAGGGTTAGGGTTATCATCAGGCCTAGGACAGTGTTAGGGTTAGGGTTAGCATCAGCTCTAGGATATTGTTAGGGATAGGGTTAGGGTTAGCATCAGCCCTAGGATAGTGTTAGAGTTAGGGTTAGGGTTAGCATCAGCCCTAGGATAGTGTTAGGGTTAGGGTTAGGGTTAGCATCAGCCCTAGTATAGTGTTAGGGTTAGGGTTAACATAAACCCTAGGATAGTGTTAGGGTTAGGGTTAGGGTTATCATCAGGCCTAGGATAGTGTTAGGGTTAGGGTTAGCATCAGCTCTAGGATAGTGTTAGGGATAGGGTTAGGGTTAGCATCAGCCCTAGGATCGTGTTAAGGTTAGGGTTCGGGTTATCATCAGGCCTAGGATAGAGTGAGGGCTAGGGTTAGCATCACACTTAGGATAGTGTTAGGGTTAGGGTTAGGGTTAGCATCAGCCCTAGGATAGTGTTAGGGTTAGGGTTAGCATCAGCCCTAGGAGAGCGTTAGGGTTAGGGATAGGTTTAGCATCAGGCCTAGGATAGTGTTACCGTTAGGGTTAGGGTTAGCATCAGCCCTAGGATAGTGTTAGGGTTAGGGTTAGCATCAGGCCTAGGATAGTGTTAGGGTTAGCGTTAGCATCAGCACTAGGATAGTGTTAGGGGTAGGGTTAGGGTTAGCATCAGCCCTAGGATAGTGTAAGTGTTAGGGTTAGGGTTAGCATCAGGCCGAGGATAGTGTTAGGGTTAGGGTTAGCATCAGCCCTAGGATAGTGTTAGGGTTAGGGTTAGTGTTAGCATCAGCCCTAGGATAGTGTTAGGGTTAGGGTTAGAGTTAGCATCAGCCCTAGGATAGTGTTAGGTTTAGGGTTAGGGTTAGCACCAGGCCCAGGATAGTGTTAGCGTTAGGGTTAGCATCAGCCGTAGGATAGTGTTTGGGTTAGGGTTAGCCTCAGCCCTAAGATAGTGTTAGAGTTAGTGTTAGGGTTAGCATCAGCCCTAGGATAGTGTTAGGGTTAGGGTTAGGGTTAGCATCAGCCCTAGGATAGTGTTAGTGTTAGGGTTAGCATCAGCCCTAGGATAGTGTTAGGGTTAGGGTTAGGGTTAGCATCAGCCCTAGGATAGTGTTAGGGTTAGTGTTAGGGTTACCACCAGGCCTAGGATAGTGTTAGTGTTAGGGTTAGCATCAGCCTTAGGATAGTGTTAGGGTTAGGGTTAGGGTTAGCATCAGCCGTATTATAGTGTTTGGGTTAGGGTTAGCCTCAGCCCTAAGATAGTGTTAGAGTTAGGGTTAGGGTTAGCATCAGCCCTAGGATAGTGTTAGGGTTAGGGTTAGCATCAGCCCTAGGATAGTGTTAGGGTTATTGTTAGCATCAGCACTAGGATAGTGTTAGGGTTAGGTTTAGGGTTAGCATCCGCCCGAGGATAGTGTTAGGGTTAGGGTTAGGGTTAGCATCAGCCCTAGGATAGTGTTAGGGTTAGGGTTAACATAAACCCTAGGATAGTGTTAGGGTTAGGGTTAGGGTTAGCATCAGCCCTAGGATAGTGTTAAGGTTAGGGTTAGGGTTATCATCAGGCCTAGGATAGTGTGAGGGCTAGGGTTAGCATCAGACTTAGGATAGTGTTAGGGTTAGGGTTAGGGTTAGCATCAGCCCTAGGATAGTGTTAGGGTTAGGGTTAGCATCAGCCCTAGGATAGTGTTGGGGTTAGGGTTAACATAAAACCTAGGATAGTGTTAGGGTTAGGGTTAGGGTTATCATCAGGCCTAGGATAGTGTTAGGGTTAGGGTTAGGGTTAGCATCAGCTAAAGGATAGTGTTAGGGTTAGCGTTAGGGTTAGCATCAGCCCTAGGATATTGTTAGGGTTAGGGTTAGGGTTAGCATCAGCCCTAGGATAGTGTTAGGGTTAGATTTAGCATCAGCCCTAGGATAGTGTTAGGGTTAGGGTTAGGGTTAGCATCAGGCCTAGGATAGTGTTAGGGTTAGGGTTAGCATTAGCCCTAGGATAGTGTTAGGGTTAGGGTTAGGGTTAGCATCAGCCGTAGGATAGTGTTAGGGTTAGGGTTAGCCTCAGCCCTAAGATAGTGTTAGAGTTAGGGTTTGGGTTAGCATCAGCCCTAGGATAGTGTTAGGGTTAGGGTTAGGGTTAGCATCAGCCCTAGGATAGTGTTAGGGTTAGGGTTAACATAAACCCTAGGATACTGTTAGGGTTAGGGTTATCATCAGGCCTAGGATAGTGTTAGGGTTAGGGTTAGCATCAGCTCTAGGATAGTGTTAGGGATAGGGTTAGGGTTATCATCAGGCCTAGGATAGTGTGAGGGCTAGGGTTAGCATCAGACTTAGGAGAGTGTTAGGGTTAGGGTTAGGGTTAGCATCAGCCCTAGGATAGTGTTAGGGTTAGGGTTAGCATCAGCCCTAGGAGAGTGTTAGGGTTAGGGATAGGTTTAGCATCAGGCCTAGGATAGTGTTAGAGTTAGGGTTAGGGTTAGCATCAGCCCTAGGATAGTGTTAGGGTTAGGGTTAGCATCAGGCCTAGCATAGTGTTAGGGTTAGGGTTAACATAAACCCTAGGATAGTGTTAAGGTTAGGGTTAGGGTTATCATCAGGCCTAGGATAGTGTTAGGGTTAGGGTTAGCATCAGCTCTAGGATAGTGTTAGGGATAGGGTTAGGGTTAGCATCAGCCCTAGGATAGTGTTAAGGTTATGGTTCGGGTTATCATCAGGCCTAGGATAGTGTGAGGGCTAGGGTTAGCATCACACTTAGGATAGTGTTAGGGTTAGGGTTAGGGTTAGCATCAGCCCTAGGATAGTGTTAGGGTTAGGGTTAGCATCAGCCCTAGGAGAGTGTTAGGGTTAGGGATAGGTTTAGCATCAGGCCTAGGATAGTGTTAGGGTTAGGGTTAGGGTTAGCATCAGCCCTAGGATAGTGTTAGGGTTAGGGTTAGCATCAGGCCTAGGATAGTGTTAGGGTTAGGGTTAGCATCAGCACTAGGATAGTGTTAGGGTTAGGGTTAGGGTTAGCATCACCCCCAGGATAGTGTAAGTGTTAGGGTTAGGGTTAGCATCAGGCCGAGGATAGTGTTAGGGTTAGGGTTAGCATCAGCCCTAGGATAGTGTTAGGGTTAGGGTTAGTGTTAGCATCAGCCCTAGGATAGTGTTAGGGTTAGGGTTAGGGTTAGCATCAGCCCTAGGATAGTGTTAGGGTTAGTGTTAGGGTTAGCACCAGGCCTAGGATAGTGTTAGTGTTAGGGTTAGCATCAGCCTTAGGATAGTGTTAGGGTTAGGGTTAGGGTTAGCATCAGCCGTAAGATAGTGTTTGGGTTAGGGTTAGCCTCAGCCCTAAGATAGTGTTAGAGTTAGGGTTAGGGTTAGCATCAGCCCTAGGATAGTGTTAGGGTTAGGGTTAGCATCAGCCCTAGGATAGTGTTAGGGTTAGGGTTAGCATCAGCACTAGGATAGTGTTAGGGTTAGGTTTAGGGTTAGCATCCACCCCAGGATAGTGTTAGGGTTAGGGTTAGAGTTAGCATCAGCCCTAGGATAGTGTTAGGGTTAGGGTTAACATAAACCCTAGGATAGTGTTAGGGTTAGGGTTAGGGTTAGCATCAGCCCTAGGATAGTGTTAAGGTTAGGGTTAGGGTTATCATCAGGCCTAGGATAGTGTGAGGGCTAGGGTTAGCTTCAGACTTAGGATAGTGTTAGGGTTAGGGTTAGGGTTAGCATCAGCCCTAGGATAGTGTTAGTGTTAGGGTTAGCATCAGCCCTAGGATAGTGTTGGGGTTAGGGTTAACATAAACCCTAGGATAGTGTTAGGGTTAGGGTTAGGGTTATCATCAGGCCTAGGATAGTGTTAGGGTTAGGGTTAGGGTTAGCATCAGCTAAAGGATAGTGTTAGGGTTAGCGTTAGGGTTAGCATCAGCCCTAGGATAGTGTTAGGGTTAGGGTTAGGTTTAGCATCAGCCCTAGGATAGTGTTAGGGTTAGGGTTAGCATCAGCCCTAGGATAGTGTTAGGGTTAGGGTTAGGGATATCATCAGGCCTAGGATAGTGTTAGGGTTAGGGTTAGCATCAGCCCTAGGATAGTGTTAGGGTTAGGGTTAGGGTTAGCATCAGACCTAGGATAGTGTTAGTGTTAGAGTTAGCATCAGCCCTAGGATATTGTTAGGGTTAGGGTTAGGGTTAGCTTCAGGCCTAGGATAGTGTTAGGGTTAGGGTTAGCATCAGCCCTACGATAGTGTTAGGGTTAGGGTTAGGGTTAGGATCAGCCCTAGGATAGTGTTAGCGTTAGGGTTAGCATCAGCCCTAAGATAGTGTTAGAGTTAGGGTTTGGGTTAGCATCAGCCCTAGGATAGTGTTAGGGTTAGGGTTAGGGTTAGCATCAGGCCTAGGATAGTGTTAGGGTGAGGGTTAACATAAACCCTAGGATAGTGTTAGGGTTAGGGTTAGGGTTATCATCAGGCCTAGGATAGTGTTAGGGTTAGGGTTAGCATCAGCTCTAGGATAGTGTTAGGGATAGGGTTAGGGTTATCATCAGGCCTAGGATAATGTGAGGGCTAGGGTTAGCATCAGACTTAGGATAGTGTTAGGGTTAGGGTTAGGGTTAGCATCAGCCCTAGGACAGTGTTAGGGTTAGGGTTAGGGTTAGCATCAGCCCTAGGATAGTGTTAGGGTTAGGGTTAGCATCAGGCCTAGGATAGTGTTAGGGTTAGGGTTAGCATCAGCACTAGGATAGTGTTAGGGTTAGGGTTAGGGTTAGCATCAGCCCTAGGATAGTGTAAGTGTTAGGGTTAGGGTTAGCATCAGGCCGAGGATAGTGTTAGGGTTAGGGTTAGCATCAGCCCTAGGATAGTGTTAGGGTTAGGGTTAGTGTTAGCATCAGCCCTAGGATAGTGTTAGGGTTAGGGTTAGGGTTAGCATCAGCCCTAGGATAGTGTTAGGGTTAGGTTTAGGGTTAGCATCCACCCCAGGATAGGGTTAGGGTTAGGGTGAGAGTTAGCATCAGCCCTAGGATAGTGTTAGGGTTAGGGTTAACATAAACCCTAGGATAGTGTTAGGGTTAGGGTTAGGGTTACCATCAGCCCTAGGATAGTGTTAAGGTTAGGGTTAGGGTTATCATCAGGCCTAGGATAGTGTGAGGGCTAGGGTTAGCTTCAGACTTAGGATAGTGTTAGGGTTAGGGTTAGGGTTAGCATCAGCCCTAGGATAGTGTTAGGGTTAGGGTTAGCATCAGCCCTAGGATAGTGTTGGGGTTAGGGTTAACATAAACCCTAGGATAGTGTTAGGGTTAGGGTTAGGGTTATCATCAGGCCTAGGATAGTGTTAGGGTTAGGGTTAGGGTTAGCATCAGCTAAAGGATAGTGTTAGGGTTAGCGTTAGGGTTAGCATCAGCCCTAGGATAGTGTTAGGGTTAGGGTTAGGTTTAGCATCAGCCCTAGGATAGTGTTAGGGTTAGGGTTAGCATCAGCCCTAGGATAGTGTTAGGGTTAGGGTTAGGGTTATCATCAGGCCTAGGATAGTGTTAGGGTTAGGGTTAGCATCAGCCCTAGGATAGTGTTAGGGTTAGGGTTAGGGTTAGCATCAGACCTAGGATAGTGTTAGTGTTAGAGTTAGCATCAGCCCTAGGATAGTGTTAGGGTTAGGGTTAGGGTTAGCTTCAGGCCTAGGATAGTGTTAGGGTTAGGGTTAGCATCAGCCCTACGATAGTGTTAGGGTTAGGGTTAGGGTTAGCATCAGCCCTAGGATAGTGTTAGCGTTAGGGTTAGCATCAGCCCTAGGATAGTGTTAGGGTTAGGGTTAGGGTTAGCATCAGGCCTAGGATAGTGTTAGGGTTAGGGTTAGCATTAGCCCTAGGATAGTGTTAGGGTTAGGGTTAGGGTTAGCATCAGCCGTAGGATAGTGTTAGGGTTAGGGTTAGCCTCAGCCCTAAGATAGTGTTAGAGTTAGGGTTTGGGTTAGCATCAGCCCTAGGATAGTGTTAGGGTTAGGGTTAGGGTTAGCATCAGCCCTAGGATAGTGTTAGGGTTAGGGTTAACATAAACCCTAGGATAGTGTTAGGGTTAGGGTTAGGGTTATCATCAGGCCTAGGATAGTGTTAGGGTTAGGGTTAGCATCAGCTCTAGGATAGTGTTAGGGATAGGGTTAGGGTTATCATCAGGCCTAGGATAATGTGAGGGCTAGGGTTAGCATCAGACTTAGGATAGTGTTAGGGTTAGGGTTAGGGTTAGCATCAGCCCTAGGACAGTGTTAGGGTTAGGGTTAGCATCTGCCCTAGGAGAGTGTTAGGGTTAGGGATAGGTTTAGCCTCAGGCCTAGGATAGTGTTTGGGTTAGGGTTAGGGTTAGCATCAGCCCTAGGATAGTGTTCGGGTTAGGGTTAGCATCAGGCCTAGGATAGTGTTACAGTTAGGGTTAGGGTTATCATCAGGCCTAGGACAGTGTTAGGGTTAGGGTTAGCATCAGCTCTAGGATATTGTTAGGGATAGGGTTAGGGTTAGCATCAGCCCTAGGATAGTGTTAGAGTTAGGGTTAGGGTTAGCATCAGCCCTAGGATAGTGTTAGGGTTAGGGTTAGGGTTAGCATCAGCCCTAGTATAGTGTTAGGGTTAGGGTTAACATAAACCCTAGGATAGTGTTAGGGTTAGGGTTAGGGTTATCATCAGGCCTAGGATAGTGTTAGGGTTAGGGTTAGCATCAGCTCTAGGATAGTGTTAGGGATAGGGTTAGGGTTAGCATCAGCCCTAGGATCGTGTTAAGGTTAGGGTTCGGGTTATCATCAGGCCTAGGATAGAGTGAGGGCTAGGGTTAGCATCACACTTAGGATAGTGTTAGGGTTAGGGTTAGGGTTAGCATCAGCCCTAGGATAGTGTTAAGGTTAGGGTTAGCATCAGCCCTAGGAGAGTGTTAGGGTTAGGGATAGGTTTAGCATCAGGCCTAGGATAGTGTTACCGTTAGGGTTAGGGTTAGCATCAGCCCTAGGATAGTGTTAGGGTAGGGTTAGCATCAGGCCTAGGATAGTGTTAGGGTTAGGGTTAGCATCAGCACTAGGATAGTGTTAGGGGTAGGGTTAGGGTTAGCATCAGCCCTAGGATAGTGTAAGTGTTAGGGTTAGGGTTAGCATCAGGCCGAGGATAGTGTTAGGGTTAGGGTTAGCATCAGCCCTAGGATAGTGTTAGGGTTAGGGTTAGTGTTAGCATCAGCCCTAGGATAGTGTTAGGGTTAGGGTTAGAGTTAGCATCAGCCCTAGGATAGTGTTAGGTTTAGGGTTAGGGTTAGCACCAGGCCCAGGATAGTGTTAGCGTTAGGGTTAGCATCAGCCGTAGGATAGTGTTTGGGTTAGGGTTAGCCTCAGCCCTAAGATAGTGTTAGAGTTAGTGTTAGGGTTAGCATCAGCCCTAGGATAGTGTTAGGGTTAGGGTTAGGGTTAGCATCAGCCCTAGGATAGTGTTAGTGTTAGGGTTAGCATCAGCCCTAGGATAGTGTTAGGGTTAGGTTTAGGGTTAGCATCCGCCCTAGGATAGTGTTAGGGTTAGGGTTAGGGTTAGCATCAGCCCTAGGATAGTGTTAGGGTTAGGGTTAACATAAACCCTAGGATAGTGTTAGGGTTAGGGTTAGGGTTAGCATCAGCCCTAGGATAGTGTTAAGGTTAGGGTTAGGGTTATCATCAGGCCTAGGATAGTGTGAGGGCTAGGGTTAGCATCAGACTTAGGATAGTGTTAGGGTTAGGGTTAGGGTTAGCATCAGCCCTAGGATAGTGTTAGGTTTAGGGTTAGCATCAGCCCTAGGATAGTGTTAGGGTTAGGGTTAGGGTTAGCATCAGACCTAGGATAGTGTTAGGGTTAGAGTTAGCATCAGCCCTAGGATAGTGTTAGGGTTAGGGTTAGGGTTAGCTTCAGGCCGAGGATAGTGTTAGGGTTAGGGTTAGCATCAGCCCTACGATAGTGTTAGGGTTAGGGTTAGGGTTAGCATAAACCCTAGGATAGTGTTAGGGTTAGATTTAGCATCAGCCCTAGGATAGTGTTAGGGTAAGGGTTAGGGTTAGCATCAGGCCTAGGATAGTGTTAGGGTTAGGGTTAGCATTAGCCCTAGGATAGTGTTAGGGTTAGGGTTAGGGTTAGCATCAGCCGTAGGATAGTGTTAGGGTTAGGGTTAGCCTCAGCCCTAAGATAGTGTTAGAGTTAGGGTTTGGGTTAGCATCAGCCCTAGGATAGTGTTAGGGTTAGGGTTAGGGTTAGCATCAGCCCTAGGATAGTGTTAGAATTAGGGTTAACATAAACCCTAGGATAGTGTTAGGGTTAGGGTTAGGGTTATCATCAGGCCTAGGATAGTGTTAGGGTTAGGGTTAGCATCAGCTCTAGGATAGTGTTAGGGATAGGGTTAGGGTTATCATCAGGCCTAGGATAGTGTGAGGGCTAGGGTTAGCATCAGACTTAGGGTAGTGTTAGGGTTAGGGTTAGGGTTAGCATCAGCCCTAGGATAGTGTTAGGGTTAGGGTTAGCATCAGCCCTAGGAGAGTGTTAGGGTTAGGGATAGGTTTAGCATCAGGCCTAGGATAGTGTTAGGGTTAGGGTTAGGGTTAGCATCAGCCCTAGGTTAGTGTTAGGGTTAGGGTTAGCATCAGGCCTAGTATAGTGTTAGAGTTAGGGTTAGGGTTATCATCAGGCCTAGGACAGTGTTAAGGTTAGGGTTAGCATCAGCTCTAGGATAGTGTTAGGGATAGGGTTAGGGTTAGCATCAGCCCTAGGATAGTGTTAGAGATAGGGTTAGGGTTAGCATCAGCCCTAGGGTAGTGTTAGGGTTAGGGTTAGGGTTAGCTTCAGCCCTAGGATAGTGTTAGGGTTAGGGTTAACATAAACCCTAGGATAGTGTTAGGGTTAGGGTTAGGGTTATCATCAGGCCTAGGATAGTGTTAGGGTTAGGGTTAGCATCAGCTCTAGGATAGTGTTAGGGATAGCGTTAGGGTTAGCATCAGCCCTAGGATAGTGTTAAGGTTAGGGTTCGGGTTATCATCAGGCCTAGGATAGTGTGAGGGCTAGGGTTAGCATCAGCACTAGGATAGTGTTAGGGTTAGGGTTAGGGTTATCATCAGCCCTAGGATAGTGTAAGTGTTAGGGTTAGGGTTAGCATCAGGCCGAGGATAGTGTTAGGGTTAGGGTTAGCATCAGCCCTAGGATAGTGTTAGGGTTAGGGTTAGTGTTAGCATCAGCCCTAGGATAGTGTTAGGTTTAGGGTTAGGGTTAGCTCCAGGCCCAGGATAGTGTTAGTGTTACGGTTAGCATCAGCCGTAGGATAGTGTTTGGGTTAGGGTTAGCCTCAGCCCTAAGATAGTGTTAGAGTTAGGGTTAGGGTTAGCATCAGCCCTACGATAGTGTTAGGGTTAGAGTTAGGGTTAGCATCAGCCCTGGGATAGTGTTAGTGTTAGGGATAGCATCAGCCCTAGGATAGTGTTAGGGTTAGGGTTAGGGTTAGCATCCGCCCTAGGATAGTGTTAGGGTTAGGGTTAGGGTTAGCATCAGCCCTAGGATATTGTTAGGGTTAGGGTTAACATAAACCCTAGGATAGTGTTAGGGTTAGGGTTAGGGTTATCATCAGGCCTAGGATAGTGTTAGGGTTAGGGTTAGGGTTAGCATCAGTTCAAGGATAGTGTTAGGCTTAGCGTTAGGGTTAGCATGAGCCCTAGGATAGTGTTAGGGTTAGGGTTAGCATCAGCCATAGGATAGTGTTAGGGTTAGGTTTAGGGTTAGCATCCGCCCTAGGATAATGTTAGGGTTAGGGTTAGGGTTAGCATCAGCCCTAGGATAGTGTTAGGGTTAGGGTTAACATAAACCCTAGGATAGTGTTAGGGTTAGGGTTAGGGTTAGCATCAGCCCTAGGATAGTGTTAAGGTTAGGGTTAGGGTTATCATCAGGCCTAGGATAGTGTGAGGGCTAGGGTTAGCATGAGACTCAGGATAGTGTTAGGGTTAGGGTTAGGGTTAGCATCAGCCCGAGGATAGTGTTAGGGTTAGGGTTAGCATCAGCCCTAGGATAGTGTTAGGGTTAGGGTTAACATAAACCCTAGGATAGTGTTATGGTTAGGGTTAGGGTTATCATCAGGCCTAGGATAGTGTTAAGGTTAGGGTTAGGGTTAGCATCAGCCCTAGGATAGTGTTAGGGTTAGTGTTAGGGTTATCATCAGGCCTAGGATAGTGTTAGGGTTAGGGTTAGCATCAGCCCTAGGATAGTGTTAGGGTTAGGGTTAGGGTTAGCATCAGACCTAGGATAGTGTTAGGGTTAGAGTTAGCATCAGCCCTAGGATAGTGTTAGGGTTAGGGTTAGGGTTAGTTTCAGGCCTAGGATAGTGTTATGGTTAGGGTTAGCATCAGCCCTACGATAGTGTTAGGTTTAGGGTTAGGGTTAGCATCAGCCCTAGGATAGTGTTAGGGTTAGGGTTAGCATCAGCCCTAGGATAGTGTTAGGGTTAGAGTTAGGGTTAGCATCAGGCCTAGGATAGTGTTAGGGTTAGGGTTAGCATTAGCCCTAGGATAGTGTTAGGGTTAGGGTTAGGGTTAGCATCAGCCGTAGGATAGTGTTAGGGTTAGGGTTAGCCTCAGCCCTAAGATAGTGTTAGAGTTAGGGTTTGGGTTAGCATCAGCCCTAGGATAGTGTTAGGGTTAGGGTTAGGGTTAGCATCAGCCCTAGGATAGTGTTAGGGTTAGGGTTAACATAAACCCTAGGATAGTGTTAGGGTTAGGGTTAGGGTTATCATCAGGCCTAGGATAGTGTTAGGGATAGGGTTAGGGTTATCATCAGGCATAGGATAGTGTGAGGGCTAGGGTTAGCATCAGACTTAGGATAGTGTTAGGGTTAGGGTTAGGGTTAGCATCAGCCCTAGGATAGTGTTAGGGTTAGGGTTAGCATCAGCCCTAGGAGAGTGTTAGGGTTAGGGATAGGTTTAGCATCAGGCCTAGGATAGTGTTAGGGTTAGGGTTAGGGTTAGCATCAGCCCTAGGATAGTGTTAGGGTTAGGGTTAGCATCAGCCCTAGGATAGTGTTAGGGTTAGGGTTAGCATCAGGCCTAGGATAGTGTTAGAGTTAGGGTTAGGGTTATCATCAGGCCTAGGACAGTGTTAAGGTTAGGGTTAGCATCAGCTCTAGGATAGTGTTAGGGATAGGGTTAGGGTTAGCATCAGCCCTAGGATAGTGTTAGAGTTAGGGTTAGGGTTAGCATCAGCCCTAGGATAGTGTTAGGGTTAGGGTTAGGGTTAGCATCAGCCCTAGCATAGTGTTAGGGTTAGGGTTAACATAAACCCTAGGATAGTGTTAGGGTTAGGGTTAGGGTTATCATCAGGCCTAGGATAGTGTTAGGGTTAGGGTTATCATCAGGCCTAGGATAGTGTGAGGGCTAGGGTTAGCATCACACTTAGGATAGTGTTAGGGTTAGGGTTAGGGTTAGCATCAGCCCTAGGATAGTGTTAGGGTTAGGGTTAGCATCAGCCCTAGGAGCGTGTTCGGGTTAGGGATAGGTTTAGCATCAGGCCTAGGATAGTGTTAGGGTTAGGGTTAGGGTTAGCATCAGCCCTAGGATAGTGTTAGGGTTAGGGTTAGCATCAGGCCTAGGATAGTGTTAGAGTTAGGGTTAGGTTTATCATCAGGCCTAGGACAGTGTTAGGGTTAGGGTTAGCATCAGCTCTAGGATAGTGTTAGGGATAGGGTTAGGGTTAGCATCAGCCCTAGGATAGTGTTAGAGTTAGGGTTAGGGTTAGCATCAGCCCTAGGATAGTGTTAGGGTTAGGGTTAGGGTTAGCATCAGCCCTAGGATAGTGTTAGGGTTAGGGTTAACATAAACCCTAGGATAGTGTTAGGGTTAGGGTTAGGGTTATCATCAGGCCTAGGATAGTGTTAGGGTTATGGTTAGCATCAGCTCTAGGATAGTGTTAGGGATAGGGTTAGGGTTAGCATCAGCCCTAGGATAGTGTTAAGGTTAGGGTTCGGGTTATCATCAGGCCTAGGATAGTGTGAGGGCTAGGGTTAGCATCACACTTAGGATAGTGTTAGGGTTAGGGTTAGGGTTAGCATCAGCCCTAGGATAGTGTTAGGGTTAGGGTTAGCATCAGCCCTAGGAGAGTGTTAGGATTAGGGATAGGTTTAGCATCAGGCCTAGGATAGTGTTTTGTTAGGGTTAGGGTTAGCATCAGCCCTAGGATAGTGTTAGGGTTAGGGTTAACATCAGGCCTAGGATAGTGTTAGGGTTAGGGTTAGCATCAGCACTAGGATAGTGTTAGGGATAGGATTGGGGTTATCATCAGCCCTAGGATAGTGTAAGTGTTAGGGTTAGGGTTAGCATCAGGCCGAGGATAGTGTTAGGGTTAGGGTTAGCATCAGCCCTAGGATAGTGTTAGGGTTAGGGTTAGTGTTAGCATCAGCCCTAGGATAGTGTTAGGTTTAGGGTTAGGGTTAGCACCAGGCCCAGGATAGTGTTAGTGTTAGGGTTAGCATCAGCCGTAGGATAGTGTTTGGGTTAGGATTAGCCTCAGCCCTAAGATAGTGTTAGAGTTAGGGTTAGGGTTAGCATCAGCCCTAGGATAGTGTTAGGGTTAGGGTTAGGGTTAGCATCAGCCCTGGGATAGTGTTAGTGTTAGGGTTAGCATCAGCCCTAGGATAGTGTTAGGGTTAGGGTTAGGGTTAGCATCCGCCCTAGGATAGTGTTAGGGTTAGGGTTAGGGTTAGCATCAGCCCTAGCATAGTGTTAGGGTTAGGGTTAACATAAACCCTAGGATAGTGTTAGGGTTAGGGTTAGGGTTATCATCAGGCCTAGGATAGTGTTAGGGTTAGGGTTAGGGATAGCATCAGTTCAAGGATAGTGTTAGGCTTAGTGTTAGGGTTAGCATCAGCCCTAGGATAGTGTTAGGGTTAGGGTTAGCATCAGCCATAGGATAGTGTTAGGGTTAGGGTTAGGGTTAGCATCAGCCCTAGGATAGTGTTAGGGTTAGGGTTACTGTTAGCACCAGGCCTAGGATAGTGTTAGTGTTAGGGTTAGCATCAGCCTTAGGATAGTGTTAGGGTTAGGGTGAGGGTTAGCATCAGCCGTAGGATAGTGTTTGGGTTAGGGTTAGCCTCAGCCCTAAGATAGTGTTAGAGTTAGGGTTAGGGTTAGCATCAGCCCTAGGATAGTGTTAGGGTTAGGGTTAGGGTTAGCATCAGCCCTAGGATAGTGTTAGGGTTAGGGTTAACATAAACCCTAGGATAGTGTTAGGGTTAGGGTTAGGGTTATCATCAGGCCTAGGATAGTGTTAGGGTTAGGGTTAGCATCAGCTCTAGGATAGTGTTAGGGATAGGGTTAGGGTTAGCATCAGCCCTAGGATAGTGTTAAGGTTAGGGTTCGGGTTATCATCAGGCCTAGGATAGTGTGAGGGCTAGGGTTAGCATCACACTTAGGATAGTGTTAGGGTTAGGGTTAGGGTGAGCATCAGCCCTAGGACAGTGTTAGGGTTAGGGTTAGCATCAGCCCTAGGATAGTGTTAGGGTTAGGGTTAGGGTTAGCATCAGGCCTAGGATAGTGTTAGGGTTAGGGTTAGCATGAGCCCTAGGATAGTGTTAGGGTTAGGGTTAGGGTTAGCATCAGCCCTAGGATAGTGTCAGGGTTAGGGTTAGCATCAACCCTAGGATAGTGTTTGGGTTAGGGTTAGGGATAGCATCAGCCCTAGGATAGTGTTAGGGATAGGGTTTGTCTCACCCCTAGGAGAGTGTTAGGGTTAGGGATAGGGTTAGCATCAGGCCCAGGATAGTGTTAGGGTTAGGGTTAGAATCAGCCCTAGGATAGTGTTAGGGTTAGGGTTAGGGTTAGCATCAGCCCTAGGATCGTGTTAGGTTTAGGGTTAGGTATATCATCAGGCCTAGGATATTGTTAGGGTTAGGGTTAGCATCAGCCCTAGGATAGTGTTAGAGTTAGGGTTAGGGTTAGCATCAGCCCTAGGATAGTGTTAGGGTTAGGGTTAGGGTTAGCATCAGCCCTAGGATAGTGTTAGGGTTAGGGTTAGCATCAGCCTTAGGATAGTGTTAGGGTTAGGGTTAGGGTTAGCACCAGGGCTAGGATAGTGTTAGTGTTAGGGTTAGCATCAGCCTTAGGATAGTGTTAGGGTTAGGGTTAGGGTTAGCATCAGCCATAGGATAGTGTTAGGGTTAGGGTTAGCCTCAGCCCTAGGATAGTGTTAGAGTTAGGGTTAGGGTTAGCATCAGCCCTAGGATAGTGTTAGGGTTAGGGTTAGGGTTAGCATCAGCCCTAGGATAGTGTTAGTGTTAGGGTTAGCATCACCCTAGGATAGTGTTAGGGTTAGGGTTAGGGTTAGCATCAGCCGTAGGATAGTATTAGGGTTAGGGTTAGGGTTAGGGTTAGCGTTAGCATCAGCTCTAGAATAGTGTTAGGGTTAGGGTTAGGGTTAGCATCAGCCCTAGGATTGTGTTAGGGTTAGGGTTAGGGTTAGCATCAGCCCTAGGATAGTGTTAGGGTTAGGGTTAGCATCCGCCCTAGGATAGTGTTAGGGTTAGGGTTAGGGTTAGCATCAGCCCTAGGATAGTGTTAGGGTTATGGTTAGCATCAGCCCTAGGATAGTGTTAGGGTTAGGGTTAGGGTTAGCTTCAGCCCTAGGATAGTGTTAGGGTTAGGGTTAGCATCAGCCCTAGGATAGTGTTAGGGTTAGGGTTAGGGTTAGCACCAGGCCTAGGATAGTGTTAGTGTTAGGGTTAGCATCAGCCTTAGGATAGTGTTAGGGTTAGGGTTAGGGTTAGCATCAGCTGTAGGATAGTGTTTGGGTTAGGGTTAGCCTCAGCCCTAAGATAGTGTTAGAGTTAGGGTTAGGGTTAGCATCAGCCCTAGGATAGTGTTAAGGTTAGGGTTAGGGTTAGCATCAGCCCTAGGATAGTGTTAGGGTTAGGGTTAGGGTTAGCATCAGCCCTAGGATAGTGTTAGGGTTATGGTTAACATAAACCCTAGGATAGTGTTAGGGTTAGGGTTAGGGTTATCATCAGGCCTAGGATAGTGTTAGGGTTAGGGTTAGCATCAGCTCTAGGATAGTGTTAGGGATAGGGTTAGGGTTAGCATCAGCCCTCGGATAGTGTTAAGGTTAGGGTTCGGGTTATCATCAGGCCTAGGATAGTGTGAGGGCTAGGGTTAGCATCACACTTAGGATAGTGTTAGGGTTAGTGTTAGGGTTATCATCAGCCCTAGGATAGTGTTAGGGTTAGGGTTAGCATCAGCCCTAGGAAAGTGTTAGGGTTAGGGATAGGTTTAGCATCAGGCCTAGGATAGTGATAGGGTTAGGGTTAGGGTTAGCATCAGCCCTAGGATAGTGTTAGGGTTAGGGTTACGGTTAGCATCAGCCCTAGGATAGTGTAAGTGTTAGGGTTAGGGTTAGCATCAGGCCGAGGATAGTGTTAGGGTTAGGGTTAGTATCAGCCCTAGGATAGTGTTAGGGCTAGGGTTAGGGTTAGCATCAGCCCTAGATAGTGTTAGGGTTAGGGTTAGGGTTAGCATCAGCCCTAGGATAGTGTTAGGTTTAGGGTTAGGGTTAGCACCAGGCCCAGGATAGTGTTAGTGTTAGGGTTAGCATCAGCCGTAGGATAGTGTTTGGGTTAGGGTTAGCCTCAGCCCTAAGATAGTGTTAGAGTGAGGGTTAGGGTTAGCATCAGCCCTAGGATAGTGTTAGGGTTAGGGTTAGTGTTAGCATCAGCCCTGGATAGTGTTAGTGCTGCGGTTAGCATCAGCCCTAGGATAGTGTTAGGGTTAGGGTTAGGGTTAGCATCCGCCCTAGGACAGTGTTAGGGTTAGGGTTAGGGTTAGCATCAGCCCTAGGATAGTGTTAGGGTTAGGGTTAACATAAACCCTAGGATAGTGTTAGGGTTAGGGTTAGGGTTATCATCAGGCCTAGGATAGTGTTAGGGTTAGGGTTAGGGTTAGCATCAGTTCAAGGATAGTGTTAGGCTTAGCGTTAGGGTTAGCATCAGCCCTAGGATAGTGTTAGGGTTAGGGTTAGCATCAGCCATAGGATAGTGTTAGAGTTAGGGATAGTGTTAGCATCAGCCCTAGGATAGTGTTAGGGTTATGGTTAGGTTTAGCATCAGCCCTAGGATAGTGTTAGGGTAAGGGTTAGGGTTAGCATCAGGCCTAGGATAGTATTAGGTTTACGGTTAGAATCAGCCCTAGGATAGTGTTAGGGTTAGGGTTAGGGTTAGCATCAGCCCTAGGATAGTGTTAGGTTTAGGGTTATGGATATCATCAGGCCTAGGATATTGTTAGGGTTAGGGTTAGCATAAGCCCCAGGATAGTGTTAGGGTTAGGGTTAGGGTTATCATCAGCCCTCGGATAGTGTTAGGGTTAGGGTTAGGGTTAGCATCAGCCCTAGGATAGTGTTAGGGTTAGGGTTAGGGTTAGCATCAGGCCTAGGATAGTGTTAGGGTTAGGGTTAGCATGAGCCCTAGGATAGTGTTAGGGTTAGGGTTAGGGTTAGCATAAGCCCTAGGATAGTGTCAGGGTTAGGGTTAGCATCAACCCTAGGATAGTGTTTGGGTTAGGGTTAGGGTTAGCATCAGCCCTAGGATAGTGTTAGGGTTAGGGTTTGTCTCAGCCCTAGGAGAGTGTTAGGGTTAGGGATAGGGTTAGCATCAGGCCCAGGATAGTGTTAGGGTTAGGGTTACAATCAGCCCTAGAATAGTGTTAGGGATAGGGTTAGGGTTAGCATCAGCCCTAGGATCGTGTTAGGTTTAGGGTTAGGTATATCATCAGGCCTAGGATATTGTTAGGGTTAGGGTTAGCATCAGCCCTAGGATAGTGTTAGAGTTAGGGTTATTGTTAGCATCAGCCCTAGGATAGTGTTAGGGTTAGGGTTTGGGTTAGCATCAGCCCTAGGATAGTGTTAGGGTTAGGGTTAGCATCAGCCTTAGGATAGTGTTAGGGTTAGGGTTAGGGTTAGCACCAGGCCTAGGATAGTGTTAGTGTTAGGGTTAGCATCAGCCCTAGGATAGTGTTAGGGTTAGGGTTAGCATCAGCCTTAGGATAGTGTTAGGGTTAGGGTTAAGGTTAGCATCAGCCCTAGGATAGTGTTAGGGTTAGGGTTAGCATCAGCCTTAGGATAGTGTTAGGGTTAGGGTTAGGGTTAGCACCAGGCCTAGGATAGTGTTAGTGTTAGGGTTAGCATCAGCCTTAGGATAGTGTTAGGGTTAGGGTTAGGGTTAGCATCAGCCGTAGGATAGTGTTAGGTTTAGGGTTAGCCTCAGCCCTAGGATAGTGTTAGAGTTAGGGTTAGGGTTAGCATCAGCCCTAGGATAGTGTTAGGGTTAGGGTTAGGGTTAGCATCAGCCCTAGGATAGTGTTAGTGATAGCGTTAGCATCAGCACTATGATAGTGTTAGGGTTAGGGTTAGGGTTAGCATCAGCCCTAGGATAGTATTAGGGTTAGGGTTAGGGTTAGCATCAGCCCTAGGATAGTGTTAGGGTTATGGTTAGCATCAGCCCTAGGATAGTGTTAGGGTTAGGGTTAGCGTTAGCATCAGCTCTAGGATAGTGTTAGGGTTAGGGTTAGGGTTAGCATCAGCCCTAGGATAGTGTTAGGGTTAGGGTTAGCATCCGCCCTAGGATAGTGTTAGGGTTAGGGTTAGGGTTAGCATCAGCCCTAGGATAGTGTTAGGGTTATGGTTAGCATCAGCCCTAGGATAGTGTTAGGGTTAGGGTTAGGGTTAGCATCAGCCCTAGGATAGTGTTAGGGTTAGGGTTAGCATCAGCCCTAGGATAGTGTTAGGGTTAGGGATAGGGTTAGCATCAGCCCTAGGATAGTGTTAGCGTTAGGGTTAGCATCAGCCCTAGGATAGTGTTAGGGTTAGGGTTAGCATCAACCCTAGGATAGTGTTAGGGTTAGGGTTAGGGTTAGCATCAGCCCTAGGATAGTGTTAGGGTTAGGGTTAGCCTCAGCCCTAGGAGAGTGTTAGGGTTAGGGTTAGGGTTAGCATCAGGCCTAGGATAGTGTTAGGGTTAGGGTTAGGTTTAGCATCAGCCCTAGGATAGTGTTAGGGTTAGGGTTAGCATCAGGCCTATGATAGTGTTAGGGTTAGGGTTAGCATCAGCCCTAGGATAGTGTTAGCGTTAGGGTTAGTGTTAGCGTCAGCCCTAGGATAGGGTTAGGTTTAGGGTTAGCATCAGACCTAGGATAGTGTTAGGGTTAGGGTTAGGGTTAGCATCAGCCCTAGGATAGTGTAAGTGTTAGGGTTAGGGTTAGCATCAGGCCTAGCATAGTGTTAGGGTTAGGGTTACCATCAGCCCTAGGATAGTGTTAGGGTTAGGGTTAGGGTTAGCATCAGCCCTAGGATAGTGTTAGGGTTAGGGATAGGGTTAGCATCAGCCCTAGGATAGTATTAGCGTTAGGGTTAGCATCAGCCCTAGGATAGTGTTCGGGTTAGGGTTAGCCTCAGCCCTATGATAGTGTTAGGGTTAGGGTTAGTGTTAGGGTTAGCATCAGCCCTAGGATAGTGTTAATGTTAGGGTTAGCATCAGCCCTAGGATAGTGTTAGGGTTAGGGTTAGGGTTAGCATCCGCCCTAGGATAGTGTTAGGGTTAGGGTTAGGGTTAGCATCAGCCCTAGGATAGTGTTAGGGTTAGGGTTAACATAAACCCTAGGATAGTGTTAGGGTTAGGGTTAGGGTTATCATCAGGACTAGGATAGTGTTAGGGTTAGGGTTAGGGTTAGCATCAGTTCAAGGATAGTGTTAGGCTTAGCGTTAGGGTTAGCATCAGCCGTAGGATAGTGTTAGGATTAGGGTTAGGGTTAGCATCAGCCCTAGGATAGTGTTAGCGTTAGGGTTAGCATCAGCCCTAGGATAGTGTTAGGGTTAGTGTTAGGGTTATCATCAGGCCTAGGATAGTGTTAGGGTTAGGGTTAGCATCAGCTCTAGGATAGTGTTAGGGTTAGTGTTAGGGTTAGCATCAGCCCTAGGATAGTGTTAACGTTAGGGTTAGGGTTATCATCAGGCCTAGGATAGTGTGAGGGCTAGGGTTAGCATCAGCCCTAGGATAGTGTTAGGGTTAGGGTTAGCATCAGCCCTAGGATAGTGTTAGGGTTAGGGTTAGGGTTATCATCAGGCCTAGGATAGTGTTAGGGTTAGGGTTAGCATCAGCCCTAGGATAGTGTTAGGGTTAGGGTTAGGGTTAGCATCAGCCCTAGGATAGTGTTAGGGTTAGGGTTAGCATCAGGCCTAGGATAGTGTAAGCGTTAGGGTTAGCATCAGCCCTAGGAGAGTGTTAGGGTTAGGGTTGGGGTTAGCATCAGCCCTAGGATAGTGTTAGGGTTAGGGTTAACATCAGCCCTAGGATAGTGTTAGGGTTAGGGTTAGGGTTAGCATCAGCCCTAGGATAGTGTTAGGTTTAGAGTTAGCATCGGACCTAGGATAGTGTTAGGGTTAGGGTTAGGGTTAGCATGAGCCCTAGGATAGTGTAATTGTTAGGGTTAGGGTTAGCATCAGGCCTAGGATAGTGTTAGGGTTAGGGTTTCATCAGCCCTAGGATAGTGTTAGGGTTAGGGATAGGGTTAGCATCAGCCCTAGGATAGTGTTAACGTTAGGGTTAGGGTTATCATCAGGCCTAGGATCGTGTGAGGGCTAGGGTTAGCCTCAGCCCTAGGAGAGTGTTAGGGTTAGGGTTAGGGTTAGCATCAGGCCTAGGATAGTGTTAGGGTTAGGGTTAGGTTTAGCATCAGTCCTAGGATAGTGTTAGGGTTATGGTTAGCATCAGGCCTATGATAGTGTTAGGGTTAGGGTTAGCATCAGCCCTAGGATAGTGTTAGCGTTAGGGTTAGGGTTAGCGTCAGCCCTAGGATAGGGTTAAGTTTAGGGTTAGCATCAGACCTAGGATAGTGTTAGGGTTAGGGTTAGGGTTAGCATCAGCCCTAGGATAGTGTAAGTGTTAGGGTTAGGGTTAGCATCAGGCCTAGCATAGTGTTAGGGTTAGGGTTACCATCAGCCCTAGGATAGTGTTAGGGTTAGGGTTAGGGTTAGCATCAGCCCTAGGATAGTGTTAGGGATAGGGAGAGGGTTAGCATCAGCCCTAGGATAGTATTAGCGTTAGGGTTAGCATCAGCCCTAGGATAGTGTTCGGGTTAGGGTTAGCCTCAGCCCTATGATAGTGTTAGGGTTAGGGTTAGGGTTAGCATCAGCCCTAGGATAGTGTTAGTGTTAGGGTTAGCATCAGCCCTAGGATAGTGTTAGGGTTAGGGTTAGGGTTAGCATCCGCCCTAGGATAG
Source organism: Lemur catta (assembly GCF_020740605.2). Classification (NCBI taxonomy): domain Eukaryota; kingdom Metazoa; phylum Chordata; class Mammalia; order Primates; family Lemuridae; genus Lemur; species Lemur catta. The sequence goes on along the minus strand of NC_059131.1, from coordinate 110,287,764 downwards.
TGTTAGGGATAGGGTTAGGGTTAGCATCAGCCCTAGGATAGTGTTAGGGTTAGGGTTAACATAAACCCTAGGATAGTGTTAGGGTTAGGGTTAGGGTTATCATCAGGCCTAGGATAGTGTTAGGGTTAGGGTTAGGGTTAGCATCAGTTCAAGGATAGTGTTAGGCTTAGCCTTAGGGTTAGCATCAGCCGTAGGATAGTGTTAGGATTAGGGTTAGGGTTAGCATCAGCCCTAGGATAGTATTAGCGTTAGGGTTAGCATCAGCCCTAGGATAGTGTTAACGTTAGGGTTAGGGTTATCATCAGGCCTAGGATAGTGTGAGGGCTAGGGTTAGCATCAGCCCTAGGATAGTGTTAGGGTTAGGGTTAGCATCAGCCCTAGGATAGTGTTAGGGTTAGGGTTAGGGTTATCATCAGGCCTAGGATAGTGTTAGGGTTAGGGTTAGCATCAGCCCTAGGATAGTGTTAGGGTTAGGGTTAGGGTTAGCATCAGCCCTAGGATAGTGTTAGGGTTAGGGTTAGCATCAGGCCTAGGATAGTGTAAGCGTTAGGGTTAGCATCAGCCCTAGAAGAGTGTTAGGGTTAGGGTTGGGATTAGCATCAACCCTAGGATAGTGTTAGGGTTAGGGTTAACATCAGCCCTAGGATAGTGTTAGGGTTAGGGTTGGGGTTAGCATCAGCCCTAGGATAGTGTTAGGTTTAGAGTTAGCATCAGACCTAGGATAGTGTTAGGGTTAGGGTTTCATCAGCCCTAGGATAGTGTTAGGGTTAGTAATAGGGTTAGCATCAGCCCTAGTATAGTGTTAGGGTTAGGGTTAGGGTTAGCATCAGCCCTAGGATAGTATTAGTGTTAGGGTTAGCATCAGCCCTAGGATAGTGTTAGGGTTAGGGTTAGGGTTAGCAGAATGCCTAGGATAGTGTTAGTGTTAGGGTTAGCATCAGCCTTAGTATAGTGTTAGGGTTAGGGTTAGGGTTAGCATCAGCCGTAGGATAGTGTTTGGGTTAGGGTTAGCCTCAGCCCTAAGATAGTGTTAGAGTTAGGGTTAGGGTTAGCATCAGCCCTAGGATAGTGTTAGGGTTAGGGTTAGGGTTAGCATCAGCCCTAGGATAGTGTTAGTGTTAAGGATAGCCTCAGCCCTAGCATAGTGTTAGGGTTAGCGTTAGGGTTAGCATCCGCCCAAGGATAGTGTTAGGGTTAGGGTTAGGGTTAGCATCAGCCCTAGGATAGTGTTAGGGTTAGGGTTAACATAAACCCTAGGATAGTGATAGGGTTAGGGTTAGGGTTATCATCAGGTTTAGGATAGTGTTAGGGTTAGGGTTAGGGTTAGCATCAGTTCAAGGATAGTGTTAGGGTTAGCGTTAGGGTTAGCATCAGCCTTAGGATAGTGTTAGGATTAGGGTTAGGGTTAGCATCAGCCCTAGGATAGTGTTAGGGTTAGGGTTAGCATCAGCCCTAGGATAGTATTAGGGTTAGGGTTAGGGTTAGGGTTAGCGTTAGCATCAGCTCTAGGATAGTGTTAGGGTTAGGGTTAGGGTTAGCATCAGCCCTAGGATAGTGTTAGGGTTAGGGTTAGCATCCGCCCTAGGATAGTGTTAGGGTTAGGGTTAGGGTTAGCATCAGCCCTAGGATAGTGTTAGGGTTATGGTTAGCATCAGCCCTAGGATAGTGTTAGGGTTAGGGTTAGGGTTAGCATCAGCCCTAGGATAGTGTTAGGGTTAGGGTTAGCATCAGGCCTAGGATAGTGTTAGGGTTAGGGATAGGGTTAGCATCAGCCCTAGGATAGTGTTAGCGTTAGGGTTAGCATCAGCCCTAGGATAGTGTTAGGGTTAGGGTTAGCATCAACCCTAGGATAGTGTTAGGGTTAGGGTTAGGGTTAGCATCAGCCCTAGGATAGTGTTAGGGTTAGGGTTAGCCTCAGCCCTAGGAAAGTGTTAGGGTTAGGGTTAGGGTTAGCATCAGGCCTAGGATAGTGTTAGGGTTAGGGTTAGGTTTAGCATCAGCCCTAGGATAATGTTAGGGTTAGGGTTAGCATCAGGCCTATGATAGTGTTAGGGTTAGGGTTAGCATCAGCCCTAGGATAGTGTTAGCGTTAGGGTTAGTGTTAGCGTCAGCCCTAGGATAGGGTTAGGTTTAGGGTTAGCATCAGACCTAGGATAGTGTTAGGGTTAGGGTTAGGGTTAGCATCAGCCCTAGGATAGTGTAAGTGTTAGGGTTAGGGTTAGCATCAGGCCTAGCATAGTGTTAGGGTTAGGGTTACCATCAGCCCTAGGATAGTGTTAGGGTTAGGGTTAGGGTTAGCGTCAGCCCTAGGATAGTGTTAGGGTTAGGGATAGGGTTAGCATCAGCCCTAGGATAGTATTAGCGTTAGGGTTAGCATCAGCCCTAGGATAGTGTTCGGGTTAGGGTTAGCCTCAGCCCTATGATAGTGTTAGGGTTAGGGTTAGTGTTAGGGTTAGCATCAGCCCTAGGATAGTGTTAATGTTAGGGTTAGCATCAGCCCTAGGATAGTGTTAGGGTTAGGGTTAGGGTTAGCATCCGCCCTAGGATAGTGTTAGGGTTAGGGTTAGGGTTAGCATCAGCCCTAGGATAGTGTTAGGGTTAGGGTTAACATAAACCCTAGGATAGTGTTAGGGTTAGGGTTAGGGTTATCATCAGGACTAGGATAGTGTTAGGGTTAGGGTTAGGGTTAGCATCAGTTCAAGGATAGTGTTAGGCTTAGCGTTAGGGTTAGCATCAGCCGTAGGATAGTGTTAGGATTAGGGTTAGGGTTAGCATCAGCCCTAGGATAGTGTTAGCGTTAGGGTTAGCATCAGCCCTAGGATAGTGTTAGGGTTAGTGTTAGGGTTATCATCAGGCCTAGGATAGTGTTAGGGTTAGGGTTAGCATCAGCTCTAGGATAGTGTTAGGGTTAGTGTTAGGGTTAGCATCAGCCCTAGGATAGTGTTAACGTTAGGGTTAGGGTTATCATCAGGCCTAGGATAGTGTGAGGGCTAGGGTTAGCATCAGCCCTAGGATAGTGTTAGGGTTAGGGTTAGCATCAGGCCTAGGATAGTGTTAGGGTTAGGGTTAGGGTTATCATCAGGCCTAGGATAGTGTTAGGGTTAGGGTTAGCATCAGCCCTAGGATAGTGTTAGGGTTAGGGTTAGGGTTAGCATCAGCCCTAGGATAGTGTTAGGGTTAGGGTTAGCATCAGGCCTAGGATAGTGTAAGCGTTAGGGTTAGCATCAGCCCTAGGAGAGTGTTAGGGTTAGGGTTGGGGTTAGCATCAGCCCTAGGATAGTGTTAGGGTTAGGGTTAACATCAGCCCTAGGATAGTGTTAGGGTTAGGGTTAGGGTTAGCATCAGCCCTAGGATAGTGTTAGGTTTAGAGTTAGCATCAGACCTAGGATAGTGTTAGGGTTAGGGTTAGGGTTAGCATGAGCCCTAGGATAGTGTAATTGTTAGGGTTAGGGTTAGCATCAGGCCTAGGATAGTGTTAGGGTTAGGGTTTCATCAGCCCTAGGATAGTGTTAGGGTTAGGGATAGGGTTAGCATCAGCCCTAGGATAGTGTTAACGTTAGGGTTAGGGTTATCATCAGGCCTAGGATAGTGTGAGGGCTAGGGTTAGCCTCAGCCCTAGGAGAGTGTTAGGGTTAGGGTTAGGGTTAGCATCAGGCCTAGGATAGTGTTAGGGTTAGGGTTAGGTTTAGCATCAGTCCTAGGATAGTGTTAGGGTTATGGTTAGCATCAGGCCTATGATAGTGTTAGGGTTAGGGTTAGCATCAGCCCTAGGATAGTGTTAGCGTTAGGGTTAGGGTTAGCGTCAGCCCTAGGATAGGGTTAAGTTTAGGGTTAGCATCAGACCTAGGATAGTGTTAGGGTTAGGGTTAGGGTTAGCATCAGCCCTAGGATAGTGCAAGTGTTAGGGTTAGGGTTAGCATCAGGCCTAGCATAGTGTTAGGGTTAGGGTTACCATCAGCCCTAGGATAGTGTTAGGGTTAGGGTTAGGGTTAGCATCAGCCCTAGGATAGTGTTAGGGATAGGGAGAGGGTTAGCATCAGCCCTAGGATAGTATTAGCGTTAGGGTTAGCATCAGCCCTAGGATAGTGTTCGGGTTAGGGTTAGCCTCAGCCCTATGATAGTGTTAGGGTTAGGGTTAGGGTTAGCATCAGCCCTAGGATAGTGTTAGTGTTAGGGTTAGCATCAGCCCTAGGATAGTGTTAGGGTTAGGGTTAGGGTTAGCATCCGCCCTAGGATAGTGTTAGGGATAGGGTTAGGGTTAGCATCAGCCCTAGGATAGTGTTAGGGTTAGGGTTAACATAAACCCTAGGATAGTGTTAGGGTTAGGGTTAGGGTTATCATCAGGCCTAGGATAGTGTTAGGGTTAGGGTTAGGGTTAGCATCAGTTCAAGGATAGTGTTAGGCTTAGCCTTAGGGTTAGCATCAGCCGTAGGATAGTGTTAGGATTAGGGTTAGGGTTAGCATCAGCCCTAGGATAGTATTAGCGTTAGGGTTAGCATCAGCCCTAGGATAGTGTTAACGTTAGGGTTAGGGTTATCATCAGGCCTAGGATAGTGTGAGGGCTAGGGTTAGCATCAGCCCTAGGATAGTGTTAGGGTTAGGGTTAGCATCAGCCCTAGGATAGTGTTAGGGTTAGGGTTAGGGTTATCATCAGGCCTAGCATAGTGTTAGGGTTAGGGTTAGCATCAGCCCTAGGATAGTGTTAGGTTTAGGGTTAGGGTTAGCATCAGCCCTAGGATAGTGTTAGGGTTAGGGTTAGCATCAGGCCTAGGATAGTGTAAGCGTTAGGGTTAGCATCAGCCCTAGAAGAGTGTTAGGGTTAGGGTTGGGATTAGCAGCAGCCCTAGGATAGTGTTAGGGTTAGGGTTAACATCAGCCCTAGGATAGTGTTAGGGTTAGGGTTGGGGTTAGCATCAGCCCTAGGATAGTGTTAGGTTTAGAGTTAGCATCAGACCTAGGATAGTGTTAGGGTTAGGGTTTCATCAGCCCTAGGATAGTGTTAGGGTTAGTAATAGGGTTAGCATCAGCCCTAGTATAGTGTTAGGGTTAGGGTTAGGGTTAGCATCAGCCCTAGGATAGTATTAGTGTTAGGGTTAGCATCAGCCCTAGGATATTGTTAGGGTTAGGGTTAGGGTTAGCAGAATGCCTAGGATAGTGTTAGTGTTAGGGTTAGCATCAGCCTTAGTATAGTGTTAGGGTTAGGGTTAGGGTTAGCATCAGCCGTAGGATAGTGTTTGGGTTAGGGTTAGCCTCAGCCCTAAGATAGTGTTAGAGTTAGGGTTAGGGTTAGCATCAGCCCTAGGATAGTGTTAGGGTTAGGGTTAGGGTTAGCATCAGCCCTAGGATAGTGTTAGTGTTAAGGATAGCCTCAGCCCTAGCATAGTGTTAGGGTTAGCGTTAGGGTTAGCATCCGCCCAAGGATAGTGTTAGGGTTAGGGTTAGGGTTAGCATCAGCCCTAGGATAGTGTTAGGGTTAGGGTTAACATAAACCCTAGGATAGTGATAGGGTTAGGGTTAGGGTTATCATCAGGTTTAGGATAGTGTTAGGGTTAGGGTTAGGGTTAGCATCAGTTCAAGGATAGTGTTAGGGTTAGCGTTAGGGTTAGCATCAGCCTTAGGATAGTGTTAGGATTAGGGTTAGGGTTAGCATCAGCCCTAGGATAGTGTTAGGGTTAGGGTTAGCATCAGCCCTAGGATAGTGTTAGGGTTAGGTTTAGGGTTATCATCAGGCCTAGGATAGTGTTAGGGTTACGGTTAGCATCAGCTCTAGGATAGTGTTAGGGATAGGGTTAGGTTTAGCATCAGCCCTAGGATAGTGTTAAGGTTAGGGTTAGGGTTATCATCAGGCCTAGGATAGTGTGAGGGCTAGGGTTAGCATCAGACTTAGGATAGTGTTAGGGTTAGGGTTAGGGTTAGCATCAGCCCTAGGATAGTGTTAGGGTTAGGGTTAGCATCAGCCCTAGGATAGTGTTAGGGTTAGGGTTAACATAAACGCTAGGATAGTGTTAGGGTTAGGGTTAGGGTTATCATCAGGCCTAGGATAGTGTTAGGGTTAGGGTTAGGATTAGCATCAGTTCAAGGATAGTATTAGGGTTAGCGTTAGTGTTAGCATCAGCCCTAGGATAGTGTTAGGGTTAGGGTTAGGGTTAGCATCAGCCCTAGGATAGTGTTAGAGTTAGGGTTAGCATCAGCCCTAGGATAGTGTTAGGGTTATGGTTAGGGTTATCATCAGGCCTATGATAGTGTTAGGGTTAGGGTTAGCATCAGCCCAAGGATAGTGTTAGGGTTACGGTTAGGGTTAGCATCAGCCCTAGGATAGTGTTAGGGTTAGGGTTAGCATCAGCACTAGGATAGTGTTAGGGTTAGGGTTAGGGTTAGCATCAGGCCTAGGATAGTGTTAGGGTTAGGGTTAGCATCAGCCCTAGGATAGTGTTAGGGTAAGCTTAGGGTTAGCATCAGCCGCAGGATAGTGTTAGCGTTAGGGTTAGCCTCAGCACTAAGATAGTGTTAGAGTTAGGGTTAGGGTTAGCATCAGCCCTAGGATAGTGTTAGTGTTAGGGTTAGCATCAGCCCTAGGATAGTGTTAGGATTAGGGTTAGAATCAGCCCTAGGATAGTGTTAGGGTTAGGGTTTTGGATATCATCAGGCCTAGGATATTTTTAGGGTTAGGGTTAGCATCAGCCCTAGGATAGTGTTAGGGTTAGGGTTAAGGTTAGCATCAGCCTTGGATAGTGTTAGGGTTAGGGTTATGGTTAGCATCAGCCCTAGGATAGTGTCAGTGTTAGGGTTAGCATCAGCCCTAGGATAGTGTTAGGTTTAGGGTTAGCATCAGCCCTAGGATAGTGTTAGGTTTAGGGTTTTGGATATCATCAGGCCTAGGATATTGTTAGGGTTCGGGTTAGCATCAGCCCTAGGATAGTGTTAGGGTTAGGGTTAAGGTTAGCATCAGCCTTGGATAGTGTTAGGGTTAGGGTTAGGGTTAGCATCAGCCCTAGGATAGTGTCAGCGTTAGGGTTAGCATCAACCCTAGGATAGTGTTTGGGTTAGGGTTAGGGTTAGCATCAGCCCTAGTATAGTGTTAGGGTTAGGGTTAGCCTCAGCCCTAGGAGAGTGTTAGGGTTAGGGATAGGGTTAGCATCAGGCCTAGGATAGTGTTTGGGTTAGGGTTAGGGTTAGCATCAGGCCTAGGATAGTGTTAGGGTTACGGTTAGAATCAGCCCTACGACAGTGTTAGGGTTAGGGTTAGGGTTAGCATCAGCCCAAGGATTGTGTTAGGTTTAGGGTTTGGGATATCATCAGGCCTAGGATATTGTTAGGGTTAGGGTTAGCATCAGCCCTAGGATAGTATTAGAGTTAGGGTTAGGGTTAGCATCAGCCCTAGGATAGTGTTAGGGTTAGGGTTAGGGTTAGCAACAGCCCTAGGATATTATTAGGGTTAGGGTTAGCATCAGCCCTAGGATAGTGTTAGGGTTAGGGTTAGGGTTAGCACCAGGCCTAGGATAGGGTTAGTGTTAGGGTTAGCATCAGCCTTAGGATAGTGTTAGGGTTAGGGATAGGGTTAGCATCAGCCGTAGGATAGTGTTAGGGTTAGGGTTAGCCTCAGCCCTAAATTAGTGTTAGAGTTACGGTTAGGGTTAGCATGAGCCCTAGGATAGTGTTAGGGTTAGGGTTAGGGTTAGCATCCGCCCTAGGATAGTGTTAGGTTTAGGGTTAAGGTTAGCATCAGACCTAGGATAGTGTTAGGGTTAGGGTTAATATAAACCCTAGGATAGTGTTAGGGTTAGGGTTAGGGTTATCTTCAGGCCTAGGATAGTGTTAGGGTTAGGGTTAGGGTTAGAATCAGTTCAAGGATAGTGTTAGGGTTAGCGTTAGGGTTAGCATCAGCCCTAGGATAGTGTTAGGGTTAGGGTTAGGGTTAGCATCAGACTTGGGATAGTGTTAGGGTTAGGATTAGCATCAGCCCTAGGATAGTGTTAGGGTTAGGGTTAGGGTTATCATCAGGCCTAGGATAGTGTTAGGGTTCGGGTTAGCCTCAGCCCTAGGATAGTGTTAGGGTTAGGGTTAGCATCAGCCCTAGGATAGTGTTAGGGTTAGGGTTAGCATCAGCCCTACGATAGTGTTAGGGTTAGGGTTAGGGTTAGCATCAGCCCTAGGATAGTGTTAGGGTTAGGGTTAGGGTTATCATCAGGCCTAGGATAGTGTTAGGGTTAGGGTTAGCATCAGCCCTAGGATAGTGTTAGGGTTAGGGTTAGGGTTAGCATCAGCCCTAGGATAGTGCTAGGTTTAGAGTTAGCATCAGACCTAGGATAGTGTAATTGTTAGGGTTAGGGTTAGCATCAGGCCTAGGATAGTGTTAGGGTTAGGGTTTCATCAGCCCTAGGATAGTGTTAGGGTTAGGGATAGGGTTAGCATCAGCCCTAGGATAGTTTTAGGGTTAGGGTTAGGGTTAGCATCAGCCCTAGGATAGTATTAGTGTTAGGGTTAGCATCAGCCCTAGGATAGTGTTAGGGTTAGGGTTAGGGTTAGCAGAATGCCTAGGATAGTGTTAGTGTTAGGGTTAGCAGTAGCCTTAGAATAGTGTTAGGGTTAGGGTTAGGGTTATCATCAGCCGTAGGATAGTGTTTGGGTTAGGGTTAGCCTCAGCCCTAAGATAGTGTTAGAGTTAGGGTTAGGGTTAGCATCAGCCCTAGGATAGTGTTAGGGTTAGGGTTAGGGTTAGCACCAGGCCCAGGATAGTGTTAGTGTTAGGGTTAGCATCAGCCGTAGGATAGTGTTTGGGTTAGGGTTAGCCTCAGCCCTAAGATAGTGTTAGAGTTAGGGTTAGGGTTAGCATCAGCCCTAGGATAGTGTTAGGGTTAGGGTTTGGGTTAGCATCAGCCCTGGGATAGTGTTAGTGTTAGGGTTTGCATCAGCCCTAGGATAGTGTTAGGGTTAGGTTTAGGGTTAGCATCCGCCCTAGGATAGTGTTAGGGTTAGGGTTAGGGTTAGCATCAGCCCTAGGATAGTGTTAGGGTTAGGGTTAACATAAACCCTAGGATAGTGTTAGGGTTAGGGTTAGGGTTATCATCAGGCCTAGGATAGTGTTAGGGTTAGGGTTAGGGATAGCATCAGTTCAAGGATAGTGTTTGGCTTAGCGTTAGGGTTAGCATCAGCCCTAGGATAGTGTTAGGGTTAGGGTTAGCATCAGCCATAGGATAGTGTTAGGGTTAGGGTTAGGGTTAGCATCAGCCTAGGATAGTGTTAGGGTTAGGGTTAGTGTTAGCACCAGGCCTAGGATAGTGTTAGTGTTAGGGTTAGCATCAGCCTTAGGATAGTGTTAGGGTTAGGGTTAGGGTTAGCATCAGCCGTAGGATAGTGTTTGGGTTAGGGTTAGCCTCAGCCCTAAGATAGTGTTAGAGTTAGGGTTAGGGTTAGCATCAGCCCTAGGATAGTGTTAGGGTTAGGGTTAGGGTTAGCATCAGCCCTAGGATAGTGTTAGGGTTAGGGTTAACATAAACCCTAGGATAGTGTTAGGGTTAGGGTTAGGGTTATCATCAGGCCTAGGATAGTGTTAGGGTTAGGGTTAGCATCAGCTCTAGGATAGTGTTAGGGATAGGGTTAGGGTTAGCATCAGCCCTAGGATAGTGTTAAGGTTAGGGTTCGGGTTATCATCAGGCCTAGGATAGTGTGAGGGCTAGGGTTAGCATCACACTTAGGATAGTGTTAGGTTTAGGGTTAGGGTTAGCATCAGCCCTAGGATAGTGTTAGGGTTAAGGTTAGCATCAGCCCTAGGATAGTGTTAGGGTTAGGGTTAGGGTTAGCATCAGGCCTAGGATAGTGTTAGGGTTAGGGTTAGCATGAGCCCTAGGATAGTGTTAGGGTTAGGGTTAGGGTTAGCAACAGCCCTAGGATAGTGTCAGGGTTAGGGTTAGCATCAACCCTAGGATAGTGTTTGGGTTAGGGTTAGGGTTAGCATCAGCCCTAGGATAGTGTTAGGGATAGGGTTTGTCTCAGCCCTAGGAGAGTGTTAGGGTTAGGGATAGGGTTAGCATCAGGCCCAGGATAGTGTTAGGGTTAGGGTTAGAATCAGCCCTAGGATAGTGTTAGGGTTAGGGTTAGGATTAGCATCAGCCCTAGGATCGTGTTAGGTTTAGGGTTAGGTATATCATCAGGCCTAGGATATTGTTAGGGTTAGGGTTAGCATCAGCCCTAGGATAGTGTTAGAGTTAGGGTTAGGGTTAGCATCCGCCCTAGGATAGTGTTAGGGTTAGGGTTAGGGTTAGCATCAGCCCTAGGATAGTGTTAGGGTTAGGGTTAGCATCAGCCGTAGGATAGTGTTAGGGTTAGGGTTAGGGTTAGCACCAGGCCTAGGATAGTGTTAGTGTTAGGGTTAGCATCAGCCTTAGGATAGTGTTAGGGTTAGGGTTAGGGTTAGCATCAGCCATAGGATAGTGTTAGGGTTAGGGTTAGCCTCAGCCCTAGGATAGTGTTAGAGTTAGGGTTAGGGTTAGCATCAGCCCTAGGATAGTGTTAGGGTTAGGGTTAGGGTTAGCATCAGCCCTAGGATAGTGTTAGTGTTAGGGTTAGCATCAGCCCTAGGATAGTGTTAGGGTTAGGGTTAGGGTTAGCATCAGCCCTAGGATAGTATTAGGGTTAGGGTTAGGGTTAGGGTTAGCGTTAGCATCAGCTCTAGAATAGTGTTAGGGTTAGGGTTAGGGTTAGCATCAGCCCTAGGATTGTGTTAGGGTTAGGGTTAGGGTTAGCATCAGCCCTAGGATAGTGTTAGGGTTAGGGTTAGCATCCGCCCTAGGATAGTGTTAGGGTTAGGGTTAGGGTTAGCATCAGCCCTAGGATAGTGTTAGGGTTATGGTTAGCATCAGCCCTAGGATAGTGTTAGGGTTAGTGTTAGGGTTAGCGTCAGCCCTAGGATAGTTTTAGGGTTGGGGTTAGCATCAGCCCTAGGATAGTGTTAGGGTTAGGGTTAGGGTTAGCACCAGGCCTAGGATAGTGTTAGTGTTAGGGTTAGCATCAGCCTTAGGATAGTGTTAGGGTTAGGGTTAGGGTTAGCATCAGCTGTAGGATAGTGTTTGGGTTAGGGTTAGCCTCAGCCCTAAGATAGTGTTAGAGTTAGGGTTAGGGTTAGCATCAGCCCTAGGATAGTGTTAGGGTTAGCATCAGCCGTAGGATAGTGTTAGGGTTAGGGTTAGGGTTAGCATCAGCCCTAGGATAGTGTTAGGGTTACGGTTAACATAAACCCTAGGATAGTGTTAGGGTTAGGGTTAGGGTTATCATCAGGCCTAGGATAGTGTTAGGGTTAGGGTTAGCATCAGCTCTAGGATAGTGTTAGGGATAGGGTTAGGGTTAGCATCAGCCCTAGGATAGTGTTAAGGTTAGGGTTCGGGTTATCATCAGGCCTAGGATAGTGTGAGGGCTAGGGTTAGCATCACACTTAGGATAGTGTTAGGGTTAGGGTTAGGGTTAGCATCAGCCCTAGGATAGTGTTAGGGTTAGGGTTAGCATCAGCCCTAGGAGAGTGTTAGGTTTAGGGATAGGTTTAGCATCAGGCCTAGGATAGTGATAGGGTTAGGGTTAGGGTTAGCATCAGCCCTAGGATAGTGTTAGGGTTAGGGTTAGCATCAGGCCTAGGATAGTGTTAGGGTTAGGGTTAGCATCAGCACTAGGATAGTGTTAGGGTTAGTGTTACGGTTAGCATCAGCCCTAGGATAGTGTAAGTGTTAGGGTTAGGGTTAGCATCAGGCCGAGGATAGTGTTAGGGTTAGGGTTAGTATCAGCCCTAGGATAGTGTTAGGGCTAGGGTTAGGGTTAGCATCAGCCCTAGATAGTGTTAGGGTTAGGGTTAGGGTTAGCATCAGCCCTAGGATAGTGTTAGGGTTAGGGTTAGGGTTATCATCAGGCCTAGGATAGTGTTAGCGTTAGGGTTAGCATCAGCCCTAGGATAGTGTTAGGGTTAGGGTTAGGGTTAGCATCAGCCGTAGGATAGTGTTAGGGTTAGGGTTAGTCTCAGCCCTAAGATAGTGTTAGAGTTAGGCTTAGGGTTATCATCAGCCCTAGGATAGTGTTAGGGTTAGTGTTAGGGTTAGAATCAGCCCTAGGATAGTGTTAGTGTTAGGGTTAGCATCAGCCCTAGGATCGTGTTAGGGTTAGGGTTAGGGTTAGCATCAGCCCTAGGATAGTGTTAGGGTTAGGGTTAACATAAACCCTAGGATAGTGTTAGGGTTAGGGTTAGGGCTATCATCAGGCCTAGGATATTGTTAGGGTTAGGGTTAGGGTTATCATCAGGCCTAGGATAGTGTTAGGGTTAGGGTTTCATCAGCCCTAGGATAGTGTTAGGGTTAGGGATAGGGTTAGCATCAGCCCTAGGATAGTGTTAGGGTTAGGGTTAGGGTTAGCATCAGCCCTAGGATAGTATTAGTGTTAGGGTTAGCATCAGCCCTAGGATAGTGTTAGGGTTAGGGTTAGGGTTAGCAGAATGCCTAGGATAGTGTTAGTGTTAGGGTTAGCAGTAGCCTTAGAATAGTGTTAGGGTTAGGGTTAGGGTTAGCATCAGCCGTAGGATAGTGTTTGGGTTAGGGTTAGCCTCAGCCCTAAGATAGTGTTAGAGTTAGGGTTAGGGTTAGCATCAGCCCTAGGATAGTGTTAGGGTTAGGGTTAGGGTTAGCACCAGGCCCAGGATAGTGTTAGTGTTAGGGTTAGCATCAGCCGTAGGATAGTGTTTGGGTTAGGGTTAGCCTCAGCCCTAAGATAGTGTTAGAGTTAGGGTTAGGGTTAGCATCAGCCCTAGGATAGTGTTAGGGTTAGGGTTTGGGTTAGCATCAGCCCTGGGATAGTGTTAGTGTTAGGGTTTGCATCAGCCCTAGGATAGTGTTAGGGTTAGGTTTAGGGTTAGCATCCGCCCTAGGATAGTGTTAGGGTTAGGGTTAGGGTTAGCATCAGCCCTAGGATAGTGTTAGGGTTAGGGTTAACATAAACCCTAGGATAGTGTTAGGGTTAGGGTTAGGGTTATCATCAGGCCTAGGATAGTGTTAGGGTTAGGGTTAGGGATAGCATCAGTTCAAGGATAGTGTTTGGCTTAGCGTTAGGGTTAGCATCAGCCCTAGGATAGTGTTAGGGTTAGGGTTAGCATCAGCCATAGGATAGTGTTAGGGTTAGGGTTAGGGTTAGCATCAGCCTAGGATAGTGTTAGGGTTAGGGTTAGTGTTAGCACCAGGCCTAGGATAGTGTTAGTGTTAGGGTTAGCATCAGCCTTAGGATAGTGTTAGGGTTAGGGTTAGGGTTAGCATCAGCCGTAGGATAGTGTTTGGGTTAGGGTTAGCCTCAGCCCTAAGATAGTGTTAGAGTTAGGGTTAGGGTTAGCATCAGCCCTAGGATAGTGTTAGGGTTAGGGTTAGGGTTAGCATCAGCCCTAGGATAGTGTTAGGGTTAGGGTTAACATAAACCCTAGGATAGTGTTAGGGTTAGGGTTACTGTTATCATCAGGCCTAGGATAGTGTTAGGGTTAGGGTTAGCATCAGCTCTAGGATAGTGTTAGGGATCGGGTTAGGGTTAGCATCAGCCCTAGGATAGTGTTAAGGTTAGGGTTCGGGTTATCATCAGGCCTAGGATAGTGTGAGGGCTAGGGTTAGCATCACACTTAGGATAGTGTTAGGTTTAGGGTTAGGGTTAGCATCAGCCCTAGGATAGTGTTAGGGTTAAGGTTAGCATCAGCCCTAGGATAGTGTTAGGGTTAGGGTTAGGGTTAGCATCAGGCCTAGGATAGTGTTAGGGTTAGGGTTAGCATGAGCCCTAGGATACTGTTAGGGTTAGGGTTAGGGTTAGCAACAGCCCTAGGATAGTGTCAGGGTTAGGGTTAGCATCAACCCTAGGATAGTGTTTGTGTTAGGGTTAGGGTTAGCATCAGCCCTAGGATAGTGTTAGGGATAGGGTTTGTCTCAGCCCTAGGAGAGTGTTAGGGTTAGGGATAGGGTTAGCATCAGGCCCAGGATAGTGTTAGGGTTAGGGTTAGAATCAGCCCTAGGATAGTGTTAGGGTTAGGGTTAGGATTAGCATCAGCCCTAGGATCGTGTTAGGTTTAGGGTTAGGTATATCATCAGGCCTAGGATATTGTTAGGGTTAGGGTTAGCATCAGCCCTAGGATAGTGTTAGAGTTAGGGTTAGGGTTAGCATCCGCCCTAGGATAGTGTTAGGGTTAGGGTTAGGGTTAGCATCAGCCCTAGGATAGTGTTAGGGTTAGGGTTAGCATCAGCCGTAGGATAGTGTTAGGGTTAGGGTTAGGGTTAGCACCAGGCCTAGGATAGTGTTAGTGTTAGGGTTAGCATCAGCCTTAGGATAGTGTTAGGGTTAGGGTTAGGGTTAGCATCAGCCATAGGATAGTGTTAGGGTTAGGGTTAGCCTCAGCCCTAGGATAGTGTTAGAGTTAGGGTTAGGGTTAGCATCAGCCCTAGGATAGTGTTAGGGTTAGGGTTAGGGTTAGCATCAGCCCTAGGATAGTGTTAGTGTTAGGGTTAGCATCAGCCCTAGGATAGTGTTAGGGTTAGGGTTAGGGTTAGCATCAGCCCTAGGATAGTATTAGGGTTAGGGTTAGGGTTAGGGTTAGCGTTAGCATCAGCTCTAGAATAGTGTTAGGGTTAGGGTTAGGGTTAGCATCAGCCCTAGGATTGTGTTAGGGTTAGGGTTAGGGTTAGCATCAGCCCTAGGATAGTGTTAGGGTTAGGGTTAGCATCCGCCCTAGGATAGTGTTAGGGTTAGGGTTAGGGTTAGCATCAGCCCTAGGATAGTGTTAGGGTTATGGTTAGCATCAGCCCTAGGATAGTGTTAGGGTTAGTGTTAGGGTTAGCGTCAGCCCTAGGATAGTTTTAGGGTTGGGGTTAGCATCAGCCCTAGGATAGTGTTAGTGTTAGGGTTAGCATCAGCCTTAGGATAGTGTTAGGGTTAGGGTTAGGGTTAGCATCAGCTGTAGGATAGTGTTTGGGTTAGGGTTAGCATCAGCTGTAGGATAGTGTTTGGGTTAGGGTTAGCCTCAGCCCTAAGATAGTGTTAGAGTTAGGGTTAGGGTTAGCATCAGCCCTAGGATAGTGTTAGGGTTAGCATCAGCCGTAGGATAGTGTTAGGGTTAGGGTTAGGGTTAGCATCAGCCCTAGGATAGTGTTAGGGTTATGGTTAACATAAACCCTAGGATAGTGTTAGGGTTAGGGTTAGGGTTATCATCAGGCCTAGGATAGTGTTAGGGTTAGGGTTAGCATCAGCTCTAGGATAGTGTTAGGGATAGGGTTAGGGTTAGCATCAGCCCTAGGATAGTGTTAAGGTTAGGGTTCGGGTTATCATCAGGCCTAGGATAGTGTGAGGGCTAGGGTTAGCATCACACTTAGGATAGTGTTAGGTTTAGGGTTAGGGTTAGCATCAGCCCTAGGATAGTGTTAAGGTTAGGGTTAGCATCAGCCCTAGGAGAGTGTTAGGTTTAGGGATAGGTTTAGCATCAGGCCTAGGATAGTGATAGGGTTAGGGTTAGGGTTAGCATCAGCCCTAGGATAGTGTTAGGGTTAGGGTTAGCATCAGGCCTAGGATAGTGTTAGGGTTAGGGTTAGCATCAGCACTAGGATAGTGTTAGGGTTAGTGTTACGGTTAGCATCAGCCCTAGGATAGTGTAAGTGTTAGGGTTAGGGTTAGCATCAGGCCGAGGATAGTGTTAGGGTTAGGGTTAGTATCAGCCCTAGGATAGTGTTAGGGCTAGGGTTAGGGTTAGCATCAGCCCTAGATAGTGTTAGGGTTAGGGTTAGGGTTAGCATCAGCCCTAGGATAGTGTTAGGGTTAGGGTTAGGGTTATCATCAGGCCTAGGATAGTGTTAGGGTTAGGGTTAGCATCAGCCCTAGGATAGTGTTAGGGTTAGGGTTAGGGTTAGCATCAGCCGTAGGATAGTGTTAGGGTTAGGGTTAGTCTCAGCCCTAAGATAGTGTTAGAGTTAGGCTTAGGGTTAGCATCAGCCCTAGGATAGTGTTAGGGTTAGTGTTAGGGTTAGCATCAGCCCTAGGATAGTGTTAGTGTTAGGGTTAGCATCAGCCCTAGGATCGTGTTAGGGTTAGGGTTAGGGTTAGCATCAGCCCTAGGATAGTGTTAGGGTTAGGGTTAACATAAACCCTAGGATAGTGTTAGGGTTAGGGTTAGGGCTATCATCAGGCCTAGGATATTGTTAGGGTTAGGGTTAGGGTTATCATCAGGCCTAGGATAGTGTTAGGGTTAGGGTTAGCATCAGCCCTAGGATAGTGTTAGGGTTAGGGTTAGGGTTAGCATCAGCCCTAGGATAGTGCTAGGTTTAGAGTTAGCATCAGACCTAGGATAGTGTTAGGGTTAGGGTTAGGGTTAGCATCAGCCCTAGGATAGTGTAATTGTTAGGGTTAGGGTTAGCATCAGGCCTAGGATAGTGTTAGGGTTAGGGTTTCATCAGCCCTAGGATAGTGTTAGGGTTAGGGATAGGGTTAGCATCAGCCCTAGGATAGTGTTAGGGTTAGGGTTAGGGTTAGCATCAGCCCTAGGATAGTGTTAGTGTTAGGGTTAGCATCAGCCCTAGGATAGTGTTAGGGTTAGGGTTAGGGTTAGCAGAATGCCTAGGATAGTGTTAGTGTTAGGGTTAGCATCAGCCTTAGTATAGTGTTAGGGTTAGGGTTAGGGTTAGCGTCAGCCGTAGGATAGTGTTTGGGTTAGGGTTAGCCTCAGCCCTAAGATAGTGTTAGAGTTAGGGTTAGGGTTAGCATCAGCCCTAGGATAGTGTTAGGGTTAGGGTTAGGGTTAGCATCAGCCCTAGGATAGTGTTAGTGTTAAGGTTAGCCTCAGCCCTAGGATAGTGTTAGGGTTAGCGTTAGGGTTAGCATCCGCCCTAGGATAGTGTTAGGGTTAGGGTTAGGGTTAGCATCAGCCCTAGGATAGTGTTAGGGTTAGGGTTAACATAAACCCTAGGATAGTGATAGGGTTAGGGTTAGGGTTATCATCAGGCCTAGGATAGTGTTAGGGTTAGGGTTAGGGTTAGCATCAGTTCAAGGATAGTGTTAGGGTTAGCGTTAGGGTTAGCATCAGCCTTAGGATAGTGTTAGGATTAGGGTTAGGGTTAGCATCAGCAATAGGATAGTGTTAGGGTTAGGGTTAGCATCAGCCCTAGGATAGTGTTAGGGTTAGGATTAGGGTTACCATCAACCCTAGGATAGTGTTAGGGTTAGGGTTAGCATCAGCCCTAGGATAGTGTTAGGGTTAGGGTTAACATAAACGCTAGGATAGTGTTAGGGTTAGGGTTAGGGTTATCATCAGGCCTAGGATAGTGTTAGGGTTAGGGTTAGGGTTAGCATCAGTTCAAGGATAGTATTAGGGTTAGCGTTAGTGTTAGCATCAGCCCTAGGATAGTGTTAGGGTTAGGGTTAGGGTTAGCATCAGCCCTAGGATAGTGTTAGAGTTAGGGTTAACATAAACCCTAGGATAGTGTTAGGGTTAGGGTTAGGGCTATCACCAGGCCTAGGATATTGTTAGGGTTAGGGTTAGGGTTATCATCAGGCCTAGGATAGTGTTAGGGTTAGGGTTAGCATCAGCCCTAGGATAGTGTTAGGGTTAGGGTTAGGGTTAGCATCAGCCCTAGGATAGTGCTAGGTTTAGAGTTAGCATCAGACCTAGGATAGTGTTAGGGTTAGGGTTAGGGTTAGCATCAGCCCTAGGATAGTGTAATTGTTAGGGTTAGGGTTAGCATCAGGCCTAGGATAGTGTTAGGGTTAGGGTTTCATCAGCCCTAGGATAGTGTTAGGGTTAGGGATAGGGTTAGCATCAGCCCTAGGATAGTGTTAGGGTTAGGGTTAGGGTTAGCATCAGCCCTAGGATAGTATTAGTGTTAGGGTTAGCATCAGCCCTAGGATAGTGTTAGGGTTAGGGTTAGGGTTAGCAGAATGCCTAGGATAGTGTTAGTGTTAGGGTTAGCAGTAGCCTTAGAATAGTGTTAGGGTTAGGGTTAGGGTTAGCATCAGCCGTAGGATAGTGTTTGGGTTAGGGTTAGCCTCAGCCCTAAGATAGTGTTAGAGTTAGGGTTAGGGTTAGCATCAGCCCTAGGATAGTGTTAGGGTTAGGGTTAGGGTTAGCACCAGGCCCAGGATAGTGTTAGTGTTAGGGTTAGCATCAGCCGTAGGATAGTGTTTGGGTTAGGGTTAGCCTCAGCCCTAAGATAGTGTTAGAGTTAGGGTTAGGGTTAGCATCAGCCCTAGGATAGTGTTAGGGTTAGGGTTCGGGTTAGCATCAGCCCTGGGAGAGTGTTAGTGTTAGGGTTTGCATCAGCCCTAGGATAGTGTTAGGGTTAGGTTTAGGGTTAGCATCCGCCCTAGGATAGTGTTAGGGTTAGGGTTAGGGTTAGCATCAGCCCTAGGATAGTGTTAGGGTTAGGGTTAACATAAACCCTAGGATAGTGTTAGGGTTAGGGTTAGGGTTATCATCAGGCCTAGGATAGTGTTAGGGTTAGGGTTAGGGATAGCATCAGTTCAAGGATAGTGTTTGGCTTAGCGTTAGGGTTAGCATCAGCCCTAGGATAGTGTTAGGGTTAGGGTTAGCATCAGCCATAGGATAGTGTTAGGGTTAGGGTTAGGGTTAGCATCAGCCTAGGATAGTGTTAGGGTTAGGGTTAGTGTTAGCACCAGGCCTAGGATAGTGTTAGTGTTAGGGTTAGCATCAGCCTTAGGATAGTGTTAGGGTTAGGGTTAGGGTTAGCATCAGCCGTAGGATAGTGTTTGGGTTAGGGTTAGCCTCAGCCCTAAGATAGTGTTAGAGTTAGGGTTAGGGTTAGCATCAGCCCTAGGATAGTGTTAGGGTTAGGGTTAGGGTTAGCATCAGCCCTAGGATAGTGTTAGGGTTAGGGTTAACATAAACCCTAGGATAGTGTTAGGGTTAGGGTTAGGGTTATCATCAGGCCTAGGATAGTGTTAGGGTTAGGGTTAGCATCAGCTCTAGGATAGTGTTAGGGATAGGGTTAGGGTTAGCATCAGCCCTAGGATAGTGTTAAGGTTAGGGTTCGGGTTATCATCAGGCCTAGGATAGTGTGAGGGCTAGGGTTAGCATCACACTTAGGATAGTGTTAGGTTTAGGGTTAGGGTTAGCATCAGCCCTAGGATAGTGTTAGGGTTAAGGTTAGCATCAGCCCTAGGATAGTGTTAGGGTTAGGGTTAGGGTTAGCATCAGGCCTAGGATAGTGTTAGTGTTAGGGTTAGCATGAGCCCTAGGATAGTGTTAGGGTTAGGGTAAGGGTTAGCAACAGCCCTAGGATAGTGTCAGGGTTAGGGTTAGCATCAACCCTAGGATAGTGTTTGGGTTAGGGTTAGGGTTAGCATCAGCCCTAGGATAGTGTTAGGGATAGGGTTTGTCTCAGCCCTAGGAGAGTGTTAGTGTTAGGGATAGGGTTAGCATCAGGCCCAGGATAGTGTTAGGGTTAGGGTTAGAATCAGCCCTAGGATAGTGTTAGGGTTAGGGTTAGGATTAGCATCAGCCCTAGGATCGTGTTAGGTTTAGGGTTAGGTATATCATCAGGCCTAGGATATTGTTAGGGTTAGGGTTAGCATCAGCCCTAGGATAGTGTTAGAGTTAGGGTTAGGGTTATCATCCGCCCTAGGATAGTGTTAGGGTTAGGGTTAGGGTTAGCATCAGCCCTAGGATAGTGTTAGGGTTAGGGTTAGCATCAGCCTTAGGATAGTGTTAGGGTTAGGGTTAGGGTTAGCACCAGGCCTAGGATAGTGTTAATGTTAGGGTTAGCATCAGCCTTAGGATAGTGTTAGGGTTAGGGTTAGGGTTAGCATCAGCCATAGGATAGTGTTAGGGTTAGGGTTAGCCTCAGCCCTAGGATAGTGTTAGAGTTAGGGTTAGGGTTAGCATCAGCCCTAGGATAGTGTTAGGGTTAGGGTTAGGGTTAGCATCAGCCCTAGGATAGTGTTAGTGTTAGGGTTAGCATCAGCCCTAGGATAGTGTTAGGGTTAGGGTTAGGGTTAGCATCAGCCCTAGGATAGTATTAGGGTTAGGGTTAGGGTTAGGGTTAGCGTTAGCATCAGCTCTAGAATAGTGTTAGGGTTAGGGTTAGGGTTAGCATCAGCCCTAGGATTGTGTTAGGGTTAGGGTTAGGGTTAGCATCAGCCCTAGGATAGTGTAAGTGTTAGGGTTAGGGTTAGCATCAGGCCGAGGATAGTGTTAGGGTTAGGGTTAGTATCAGCCCTAGGATAGTGTTAGGGCTAGGGTTAGGGTTAGCATCAGCCCTAGATAGTGTTAGGGTTAGGGTTAGGGTTAGCATCAGCCCTAGGATAGTGTTAGGGTTAGGGTTAGGGTTATCATCAGGCCTAGGATAGTGTTAGGGTTAGGGTTAGCATCAGCCCTAGGATAGTGTTAGGGTTAGGGTTAGGGTTAGCATCAGCCGTAGGATAGTGTTAGGGTTAGGGTTAGTCTCAGCCCTAAGATAGTGTTAGAGTTAGGCTTAGGGTTAGCATCAGCCCTAGGATAGTGTTAGGGTTAGTGTTAGGGTTAGCATCAGCCCTAGGATAGTGTTAGTGTTAGGGTTAGCATCAGCCCTAGGATCGTGTTAGGGTTAGGGTTAGGGTTAGCATCAGCCCTAGGATAGTGTTAGGGTTAGGGTTAACATAAACCCTAGGATAGTGTTAGGGTTAGGGTTAGGGCTATCATCAGGCCTAGGATATTGTTAGGGTTAGGGTTAGGGTTATCATCAGGCCTAGGATAGTGTTAGGGTTAGGGTTAGCATCAGCCCTAGGATAGTGTTAGGGTTAGGGTTAGAGTTAGCATCAGCCCTAGGATAGTGCTAGGTTTAGAGTTAGCATCAGACCTAGGATAGTGTTAGGGTTAGGGTTAGGGTTAGCCTCAGCCCTAGGATAGTGTAATTGTTAGGGTTAGGGTTAGCATCAGGCCTAGGATAGTGTTAGGGTTAGGGTTTCATCAGCCCTAGGATAGTGTTAGGGTTAGGGATAGGGTTAGCATCAGCCCTAGGATAGTGTTAGGGTTAGGGTTAGGGTTAGCATCAGCCCTAGGATAGTGTTAGTGTTAGGGTTAGCATCAGCCCTAGGATAGTGTTAGGGTTAGGGTTAGGGTTAGCAGAATGCCTAGGATAGTGTTAGTGTTAGGGTTAGCATCAGCCTTAGTATAGTGTTAGGGTTAGGGTTAGGGTTAGCGTCAGCCGTAGGATAGTGTTTGGGTTAGGGTTAGCCTCAGCCCTAAGATAGTGTTAGAGTTAGGGTTAGGGTTAGCATCAGCCCTAGGATAGTGTTAGGGTTAGGGTTAGGGTTAGCATCAGCCCTAGGATAGTGTTAGTGTTAAGGTTAGCCTCAGCCCTAGGATAGTGTTAGGGTTAGCGTTAGGGTTAGCATCCGCCCTAGGATAGTGTTAGGGTTAGGGTTAGGGTTAGCATCAGCCCTAGGATAGTGTTAGGGTTAGGGTTAACATAAACCCTAGGATAGTGATAGGGTTAGGGTTAGGGTTATCATCAGGCCTAGGATAGTGTTAGGGTTAGGGTTAGGGTTAGCATCAGTTCAAGGATAGTGTTAGGGTTAGCGTTAGGGTTAGCATCAGCCTTAGGATAGTGTTAGGATTAGGGTTAGGGTTAGCATCAGCAATAGGATAGTGTTAGGGTTAGGGTTAGCATCAGCCCTAGGATAGTGTTAGGGTTAGGATTAGGGTTACCATCAGCCCTAGGATAGTGTTAGGGTTAGGGTTAGCATCAGCCCTAGGATAGTGTTAGGGTTAGGGTTAACATAAACGCTAGGATAGTGTTAGGGTTAGGGTTAGGGTTATCATCAGGCCTAGGATAGTGTTAGGGTTAGGGTTAGGGTTAGCATCAGTTCAAGGATAGTATTAGGGTTAGCGTTAGTGTTAGCATCAGCCCTAGGATAGTGTTAGGGTTAGGGTTAGGGTTAGCATCAGCCCTAGGATAGTGTTAGAGTTAGGGTTAACATAAACCCTAGGATAGTGTTAGGGTTAGGGTTAGGGCTATCACCAGGCCTAGGATATTGTTAGGGTTAGGGTTAGGGTTATCATCAGGCCTAGGATAGTGTTAGGGTTAGGGTTAGCATCAGCCCTAGGATAGTGTTAGGGTTAGGGTTAGGGTTAGCATCAGCCCTAGGATAGTGCTAGGTTTAGAGTTAGCATCAGACCTAGGATAGTGTTAGGGTTAGGGTTAGGGTTAGCATCAGCCCTAGGATAGTGTAATTGTTAGGGTTAGGGTTAGCATCAGGCCTAGGATAGTGTTAGGGTTAGGGTTTCATCAGCCCTAGGATAGTGTTAGGGTTAGGGATAGGGTTAGCATCAGCCCTAGGATAGTGTTAGGGTTAGGGTTAGGGTTAGCATCAGCCCTAGGATAGTATTAGTGTTATGGTTAGCATCAGCCCTAGGATAGTGTTAGGGTTAGGGTTAGGGTTAGCAGAATGCCTAGGATAGTGTTAGTGTTAGGGTTAGCAGTAGCCTTAGAATAGTGTTAGGGTTAGGGTTAGGGTTAGCATCAGCCGTAGGATAGTGTTTGGGTTAGGGTTAGCCTCAGCCCTAAGATAGTGTTAGAGTTAGGGTTAGGGTTAGCATCAGCCCTAGGATAGTGTTAGGGTTAGGGTTAGGGTTAGCACCAGGCCCAGGATAGTGTTAGTGTTAGGGTTAGCATCAGCCGTAGGATAGTGTTTGGGTTAGGGTTAGCCTCAGCCCTAAGATAGTGTTAGAGTTAGGGTTAGGGTTAGCATCAGCCCTAGGATAGTGTTAGGGTTAGGGTTCGGGTTAGCATCAGCCCTGGGATAGTGTTAGTGTTAGGGTTTGCATCAGCCCTAGGATAGTGTTAGGGTTAGGTTTAGGGTTAGCATCCGCCCTAGGATAGTGTTAGGGTTAGGGTTAGGGTTAGCATCAGCCCTAGGATAGTGTTAGGGTTAGGGTTAACATAAACCCTAGGATAGTGTTAGGGTTAGGGTTAGGGTTATCATCAGGCCTAGGATAGTGTTAGGGTTAGGGTTAGGGATAGCATCAGTTCAAGGATAGTGTTTGGCTTAGCGTTAGGGTTAGCATCAGCCCTAGGATAGTGTTAGGGTTAGGGTTAGCATCAGCCATAGGATAGTGTTAGGGTTAGGGTTAGGGTTAGCATCAGCCTAGGATAGTGTTAGGGTTAGGGTTAGTGTTAGCACCAGGCCTAGGATAGTGTTAGTGTTAGGGTTAGCATCAGCCTTAGGATAGTGTTAGGGTTAGGGTTAGGGTTAGCATCAGCCGTAGGATAGTGTTTGGGTTAGGGTTAGCCTCAGCCCTAAGATAGTGTTAGAGTTAGGGTTAGGGTTAGCATCAGCCCTAGGATAGTGTTAGGGTTAGGGTTAGGGTTAGCATCAGCCCTAGGATAGTGTTAGGGTTAGGGTTAACATAAACCCTAGGATAGTGTTAGGGTTAGGGTTAGGGTTATCATCAGGCCTAGGATAGTGTTAGGGTTAGGGTTAGCATCAGCTCTAGGATAGTGTTAGGGATAGGGTTAGGGTTAGCATCAGCCCTAGGATAGTGTTAAGGTTAGGGTTCGGGTTATCATCAGGCCTAGGATAGTGTGAGGGCTAGGGTTAGCATCACACTTAGGATAGTGTTAGGTTTAGGGTTAGGGTTAGCATCAGCCCTAGGATAGTGTTAGGGTTAAGGTTAGCATCAGCCCTAGGATAGTGTTAGGGTTAGGGTTAGGGTTAGCATCAGGCCTAGGATAGTGTTAGGGTTAGGGTTAGCATGAGCCCTAGGATAGTGTTAGGGTTAGGGTTAGGGTTAGCAACAGCCCTAGGATAGTGTCAGGGTTAGGGTTAGCATCAACCCTAGGATAGTGTTTGGGTTAGGGTTAGGGCTAGCATCAGCCCTAGGATAGTGTTAGGGATAGGGTTTGTCTCAGCCCTAGGAGAGTGTTAGGGTTAGGGATAGGGTTAGCATCAGGCCCAGGATAGTGTTAGGGTTAGGGTTAGAATCAGCCCTAGGATAGTGTTAGGGTTAGGGTTAGGATTAGCATGAGCCCTAGGATCGTGTTAGGTTTAGGGTTAGGTATATCATCAGGCCTAGGATATTGTTAGGGTTAGGGTTAGCATCAGCCCTAGGATAGTGTTAGAGTTAGGGTTAGGGTTAGCATCCGCCCTAGGATAGTGTTAGGGTTAGGGTTAGGGTTAGCATCAGCCCTAGGATAGTGTTAGGGTTAGGGTTAGCATCAGCCCTAGGATAGTGTTAGGGTTAGGGTTAGGGTTAGCATCAGCCCTAGGATAGTGTTAGAGTTAGGGTTAGCATCAGCCCTAGGATAGTGTTAGGGTTATGGTTAGGGTTATCATCAGGCCTATGATAGTGTTAGGGTTAGGGTTAGCATCAGCCCAAGGATAGTGTTAGGGTTACGGTTAGGGTTAGCATCAGCCCTAGGATAGTGTTAGGGTTAGGGTTAGCATCAGCACTAGGATAGTGTTAGGGTTAGGGTTAGGGTTAGCATCAGGCCTAGGATAGTGTTAGGGTTAGGGTTAGCATCAGCCCTAGGATAGTGTTAGGGTAAGCTTAGGGTTAGCATCAGCCGCAGGATAGTGTTAGCGTTAGGGTTAGCCTCAGCACTAAGATAGTGTTAGAGTTAGGGTTAGGGTTAGCATCAGCCCTAGGATAGTGTTAGTGTTAGGGTTAGCATCAGCCCTAGGATAGTGTTAGGATTAGGGTTAGAATCAGCCCTAGGATAGTGTTAGGGTTAGGGTTTTGGATATCATCAGGCCTAGGATATTTTAAGGTTAGGGTTAGCATCAGCCCTAGGATAGTGTTAGGGTTAGGGTTAAGGTTAGCATCAGCCTTGGATAGTGTTAGGGTTAGGGTTATGGTTAGCATCAGCCCTAGGATAGTGTCAGTGTTAGGGTTAGCATCAGCCCTAGGATAGTGTTAGGGTTAGGGTTAGCATCAGCCCTAGGATAGTGTTAGGTTTAGGGTTTTGGATATCATCAGGCCTAGGATATTGTTAGGGTTCGGGTTAGCATCAGCCCTAGGATAGTGTTAGGGTTAGGGTTAAGGTTAGCATCAGCCTTGGATAGTGTTAGGGTTAGGGTTAGGGTTAGCATCAGCCCTAGGATAGTGTCAGCGTTAGGGTTAGCATCAACCCTAGGATAGTGTTTGGGTTAGGGTTAGGGTTAGCATCAGCCCTAGTATAGTGTTAGGGTTAGGGTTAGCCTCAGCCCTAGGAGAGTGTTAGGGTTAGGGATAGGGTTAGCATCAGGCCTAGGATAGTGTTTGGGTTAGGGTTAGGGTTAGCATCAGGCCTAGGATAGTGTTAGGGTTACGGTTAGAATCAGCCCTACGACAGTGTTAGGGTTAGGGTTAGGGTTAGCATCAGCCCAAGGATTGTGTTAGGTTTAGGGTTTGGGATATCATCAGGCCTATTATATTGTTAGGGTTAGGGTTAGCATCAGCCCTAGGATAGTATTAGAGTTAGGGTTAGGGTTAGCATCAGCCCTAGGATAGTGTTAGGGTTAGGGTTAGGGTTAGCAACAGCCCTAGGATATTATTAGGGTTAGGGTTAGCATCAGCCCTAGGATAGTGTTAGGGTTAGGGTTAGGGTTAGCACCAGGCCTAGGATAGGGTTAGTGTTAGGGTTAGCATCAGCCTTAGGATAGTGTTAGGGTTAGGGATAGGGTTAGCATCAGCCGTAGGATAGTGTTAGGGTTAGGGTTAGCCTCAGCCCTAAATTAGTGTTAGAGTTACGGTTAGGGTTAGCATGAGCCCTAGGATAGTGTTAGGGTTAGGGTTAGGGTTAGCATCCGCCCTAGGATAGTGTTAGGTTTAGGGTTAAGGTTAGCATCAGACCTAGGATAGTGTTAGGGTTAGGGTTAATATAAACCCTAGGATAGTGTTAGGGTTAGGGTTAGGGTTATCTTCAGGCCTAGGATAGTGTTAGGGTTAGGGTTAGGGTTAGAATCAGTTCAAGGATAGTGTTAGGGTTAGCGTTAGGGTTAGCATCAGCCCTAGGATAGTGTTAGGGTTAGGGTTAGGGTTAGCATCAGACTTGGGATAGTGTTAGGGTTAGGATTAGCATCAGCCCTAGGATAGTGTTAGGGTTAGGGTTAGGGTTATCATCAGGCCTAGGATAGTGTTAGGGTTCGGGTTAGCCTCAGCCCTAGGATAGTGTTAGGGTTAGGGTTAGCATCAGCCCTAGGATAGTGTTAGGGTTAGGGTTAGCATCAGCCCTACGATAGTGTTAGGGTTAGGGTTAGGGTTAGCATCAGCCCTAGGATAGTGTTAGGGTTAGGGTTAGGGTTATCATCAGGCCTAGGATAGTGTTAGGGTTAGGGTTAGCATCAGCCCTAGGATAGTGTTAGGGTTAGGGTTAGGGTTAGCATCAGCCCTAGGATAGTGCTAGGTTTAGAGTTAGCATCAGACCTAGGATAGTGTAATTGTTAGGGTTAGGGTTAGCATCAGGCCTAGGATAGTGTTAGGGTTAGGGTTTCATCAGCCCTAGGATAGTGTTAGGGTTAGGGATAGGGTTAGCATCAGCCCTAGGATAGTGTTAGGGTTAGGGTTAGGGTTAGCATCAGCCCTAGGATAGTATTAGTGTTAGGGTTAGCATCAGCCCTAGGATAGTGTTAGGGTTAGGGTTAGGGTTAGCAGAATGCCTAGGATAGTGTTAGTGTTAGGGTTAGCAGTAGCCTTAGAATAGTGTTAGGGTTAGGGTTAGGGTTATCATCAGCCGTAGGATAGTGTTTGGGTTAGGGTTAGCCTCAGCCCTAAGATAGTGTTAGAGTTAGGGTTAGGGTTAGCATCAGCCCTAGGATAGTGTTAGGGTTAGGGTTAGGGTTAGCACCAGGCCCAGGATAGTGTTAGTGTTAGGGTTAGCATCAGCCGTAGGATAGTGTTTGGGTTAGGGTTAGCCTCAGCCCTAAGATAGTGTTAGAGTTAGGGTTAGGGTTAGCATCAGCCCTAGGATAGTGTTAGGGTTAGGGTTTGGGTTAGCATCAGCCCTGGGATAGTGTTAGTGTTAGGGTTTGCATCAGCCCTAGGATAGTGTTAGGGTTAGGTTTAGGGTTAGCATCCGCCCTAGGATAGTGTTAGGGTTAGGGTTAGGGTTAGCATCAGCCCTAGGATAGTGTTAGGGTTAGGGTTAACATAAACCCTAGGATAGTGTTAGGGTTAGGGTTAGGGTTATCATCAGGCCTAGGATAGTGTTAGGGTTAGGGTTAGGGATAGCATCAGTTCAAGGATAGTGTTTGGCTTAGCGTTAGGGTTAGCATCAGCCCTAGGATAGTGTTAGGGTTAGGGTTAGCATCAGCCATAGGATAGTGTTAGGGTTAGGGTTAGGGTTAGCATCAGCCTAGGATAGTGTTAGGGTTAGGGTTAGTGTTAGCACCAGGCCTAGGATAGTGTTAGTGTTAGGGTTAGCATCAGCCTTAGGATAGTGTTAGGGTTAGGGTTAGGGTTAGCATCAGCCGTAGGATAGTGTTTGGGTTAGGGTTAGCCTCAGCCCTAAGATAGTGTTAGAGTTAGGGTTAGGGTTAGCATCAGCCCTAGGATAGTGTTAGGGTTAGGGTTAGGGTTAGCATCAGCCCTAGGATAGTGTTAGGGTTAGGGTTAACATAAACCCTAGGATAGTGTTAGGGTTAGGGTTAGGGTTATCATCAGGCCTAGGATAGTGTTAGGGTTAGGGTTAGCATCAGCTCTAGGATAGTGTTAGGGATAGGGTTAGGGTTAGCATCAGCCCTAGGATAGTGTTAAGGTTAGGGTTCGGGTTATCATCAGGCCTAGGATAGTGTGAGGGCTAGGGTTAGCATCACACTTAGGATAGTGTTAGGTTTAGGGTTAGGGTTAGCATCAGCCCTAGGATAGTGTTAGGGTTAAGGTTAGCATCAGCCCTAGGATAGTGTTAGGGTTAGGGTTAGGGTTAGCATCAGGCCTAGGATAGTGTTAGGGTTAGGGTTAGCATGAGCCCTAGGATAGTGTTAGGGTTAGGGTTAGGGTTAGCAACAGCCCTAGGATAGTGTCAGGGTTAGGGTTAGCATCAACCCTAGGATAGTGTTTGGGTTAGGGTTAGGGTTAGCATCAGCCCTAGGATAGTGTTAGGGATAGGGTTTGTCTCAGCCCTAGGAGAGTGTTAGGGTTAGGGATAGGGTTAGCATCAGGCCCAGGATAGTGTTAGGGTTAGGGTTAGAATCAGCCCTAGGATAGTGTTAGGGTTAGGGTTAGGATTAGCATCAGCCCTAGGATCGTGTTAGGTTTAGGGTTAGGTATATCATCAGGCCTAGGATATTGTTAGGGTTAGGGTTAGCATCAGCCCTAGGATAGTGTTAGAGTTAGGGTTAGGGTTAGCATCCGCCCTAGGATAGTGTTAGGGTTAGGGTTAGGGTTAGCATCAGCCCTAGGATAGTGTTAGGGTTAGGGTTAGCATCAGCCGTAGGATAGTGTTAGGGTTAGGGTTAGGGTTAGCACCAGGCCTAGGATAGTGTTAGTGTTAGGGTTAGCATCAGCCTTAGGATAGTGTTAGGGTTAGGGTTAGGGTTAGCATCAGCCATAGGATAGTGTTAGGGTTAGGGTTAGCCTCAGCCCTAGGATAGTGTTAGAGTTAGGGTTAGGGTTAGCATCAGCCCTAGGATAGTGTTAGGGTTAGGGTTAGGGTTAGCATCAGCCCTAGGATAGTGTTAGTGTTAGGGTTAGCATCAGCCCTAGGATAGTGTTAGGGTTAGGGTTAGGGTTAGCATCAGCCCTAGGATAGTATTAGGGTTAGGGTTAGGGTTAGGGTTAGCGTTAGCATCAGCTCTAGAATAGTGTTAGGGTTAGGGTTAGGGTTAGCATCAGCCCTAGGATTGTGTTAGGGTTAGGGTTAGGGTTAGCATCAGCCCTAGGATAGTGTTAGGGTTAGGGTTAGCATCCGCCCTAGGATAGTGTTAGGGTTAGGGTTAGGGTTAGCATCAGCCCTAGGATAGTGTTAGGGTTATGGTTAGCATCAGCCCTAGGATAGTGTTAGGGTTAGTGTTAGGGTTAGCGTCAGCCCTAGGATAGTTTTAGGGTTGGGGTTAGCATCAGCCCTAGGATAGTGTTAGGGTTAGGGTTAGGGTTAGCACCAGGCCTAGGATAGTGTTAGTGTTAGGGTTAGCATCAGCCTTAGGATAGTGTTAGGGTTAGGGTTAGGGTTAGCATCAGCTGTAGGATAGTGTTTGGGTTAGGGTTAGCCTCAGCCCTAAGATAGTGTTAGAGTTAGGGTTAGGGTTAGCATCAGCCCTAGGATAGTGTTAGGGTTAGCATCAGCCGTAGGATAGTGTTAGGGTTAGGGTTAGGGTTAGCATCAGCCCTAGGATAGTGTTAGGGTTACGGTTAACATAAACCCTAGGATAGTGTTAGGGTTAGGGTTAGGGTTATCATCAGGCCTAGGATAGTGTTAGGGTTAGGGTTAGCATCAGCTCTAGGATAGTGTTAGGGATAGGGTTAGGGTTAGCATCAGCCCTAGGATAGTGTTAAGGTTAGGGTTCGGGTTATCATCAGGCCTAGGATAGTGTGAGGGCTAGGGTTAGCATCACACTTAGGATAGTGTTAGGGTTAGGGTTAGGGTTAGCATCAGCCCTAGGATAGTGTTAGGGTTAGGGTTAGCATCAGCCCTAGGAGAGTGTTAGGTTTAGGGATAGGTTTAGCATCAGGCCTAGGATAGTGATAGGGTTAGGGTTAGGGTTAGCATCAGCCCTAGGATAGTGTTAGGGTTAGGGTTAGCATCAGGCCTAGGATAGTGTTAGGGTTAGGGTTAGCATCAGCACTAGGATAGTGTTAGGGTTAGTGTTACGGTTAGCATCAGCCCTAGGATAGTGTAAGTGTTAGGGTTAGGGTTAGCATCAGGCCGAGGATAGTGTTAGGGTTAGGGTTAGTATCAGCCCTAGGATAGTGTTAGGGCTAGGGTTAGGGTTAGCATCAGCCCTAGATAGTGTTAGGGTTAGGGTTAGGGTTAGCATCAGCCCTAGGATAGTGTTAGGGTTAGGGTTAGGGTTATCATCAGGCCTAGGATAGTGTTAGCGTTAGGCTTAGCATCAGCCCTAGGATAGTGTTAGGGTTAGGGTTAGGGTTAGCATCAGCCGTAGGATAGTGTTAGGGTTAGGGTTAGTCTCAGCCCTAAGATAGTGTTAGAGTTAGGCTTAGGGTTATCATCAGCCCTAGGATAGTGTTAGGGTTAGTGTTAGGGTTAGAATCAGCCCTAGGATAGTGTTAGTGTTAGGGTTAGCATCAGCCCTAGGATCGTGTTAGGGTTAGGGTTAGGGTTAGCATCAGCCCTAGGATAGTGTTAGGGTTAGGGTTAACATAAACCCTAGGATAGTGTTAGGGTTAGGGTTAGGGCTATCATCAGGCCTAGGATATTGTTAGGGTTAGGGTTAGGGTTATCATCAGGCCTAGGATAGTGTTAGGGTTAGGGTTTCATCAGCCCTAGGATAGTGTTAGGGTTAGGGATAGGGTTAGCATCAGCCCTAGGATAGTGTTAGGGTTAGGGTTAGGGTTAGCATCAGCCCTAGGATAGTATTAGTGTTAGGGTTAGCATCAGCCCTAGGATAGTGTTAGGGTTAGGGTTAGGGTTAGCAGAATGCCTAGGATAGTGTTAGTGTTAGGGTTAGCAGTAGCCTTAGAATAGTGTTAGGGTTAGGGTTAGGGTTAGCATCAGCCGTAGGATAGTGTTTGGGTTAGGGTTAGCCTCAGCCCTAAGATAGTGTTAGAGTTAGGGTTAGGGTTAGCATCAGCCCTAGGATAGTGTTAGGGTTAGGGTTAGGGTTAGCACCAGGCCCAGGATAGTGTTAGTGTTAGGGTTAGCATCAGCCGTAGGATAGTGTTTGGGTTAGGGTTAGCCTCAGCCCTAAGATAGTGTTAGAGTTAGGGTTAGGGTTAGCATCAGCCCTAGGATAGTGTTAGGGTTAGGGTTTGGGTTAGCATCAGCCCTGGGATAGTGTTAGTGTTAGGGTTTGCATCAGCCCTAGGATAGTGTTAGGGTTAGGTTTAGGGTTAGCATCCGCCCTAGGATAGTGTTAGGGTTAGGGTTAGGGTTAGCATCAGCCCTAGGATAGTGTTAGGGTTAGGGTTAACATAAACCCTAGGATAGTGTTAGGGTTAGGGTTAGGGTTATCATCAGGCCTAGGATAGTGTTAGGGTTAGGGTTAGGGATAGCATCAGTTCAAGGATAGTGTTTGGCTTAGCGTTAGGGTTAGCATCAGCCCTAGGATAGTGTTAGGGTTAGGGTTAGCATCAGCCATAGGATAGTGTTAGGGTTAGGGTTAGGGTTAGCATCAGCCTAGGATAGTGTTAGGGTTAGGGTTAGTGTTAGCACCAGGCCTAGGATAGTGTTAGTGTTAGGGTTAGCATCAGCCTTAGGATAGTGTTAGGGTTAGGGTTAGGGTTAGCATCAGCCGTAGGATAGTGTTTGGGTTAGGGTTAGCCTCAGCCCTAAGATAGTGTTAGAGTTAGGGTTAGGGTTAGCATCAGCCCTAGGATAGTGTTAGGGTTAGGGTTAGGGTTAGCATCAGCCCTAGGATAGTGTTAGGGTTAGGGTTAACATAAACCCTAGGATAGTGTTAGGGTTAGGGTTACTGTTATCATCAGGCCTAGGATAGTGTTAGGGTTAGGGTTAGCATCAGCTCTAGGATAGTGTTAGGGATCGGGTTAGGGTTAGCATCAGCCCTAGGATAGTGTTAAGGTTAGGGTTCGGGTTATCATCAGGCCTAGGATAGTGTGAGGGCTAGGGTTAGCATCACACTTAGGATAGTGTTAGGTTTAGGGTTAGGGTTAGCATCAGCCCTAGGATAGTGTTAGGGTTAAGGTTAGCATCAGCCCTAGGATAGTGTTAGGGTTAGGGTTAGGGTTAGCATCAGGCCTAGGATAGTGTTAGGGTTAGGGTTAGCATGAGCCCTAGGATAGTGTTAGGGTTAGGGTTAGGGTTAGCAACAGCCCTAGGATAGTGTCAGGGTTAGGGTTAGCATCAACCCTAGGATAGTGTTTGGGTTAGGGTTAGGGTTAGCATCAGCCCTAGGATAGTGTTAGGGATAGGGTTTGTCTCAGCCCTAGGAGAGTGTTAGGGTTAGGGATAGGGTTAGCATCAGGCCCAGGATAGTGTTAGGGTTAGGGTTAGAATCAGCCCTAGGATAGTGTTAGGGTTAGGGTTAGGATTAGCATCAGCCCTAGGATCGTGTTAGGTTTAGGGTTAGGTATATCATCAGGCCTAGGATATTGTTAGGGTTAGGGTTAGCATCAGCCCTAGGATAGTGTTAGAGTTAGGGTTAGGGTTAGCATCCGCCCTAGGATAGTGTTAGGGTTAGGGTTAGGGTTAGCATCAGCCCTAGGATAGTGTTAGGGTTAGGGTTAGCATCAGCCGTAGGATAGTGTTAGGGTTAGGGTTAGGGTTAGCACCAGGCCTAGGATAGTGTTAGTGTTAGGGTTAGCATCAGCCTTAGGATAGTGTTAGGGTTAGGGTTAGGGTTAGCATCAGCCATAGGATAGTGTTAGGGTTAGGGTTAGCCTCAGCCCTAGGATAGTGTTAGAGTTAGGGTTAGGGTTAGCATCAGCCCTAGGATAGTGTTAGGGTTAGGGTTAGGGTTAGCATCAGCCCTAGGATAGTGTTAGTGTTAGGGTTAGCATCAGCCCTAGGATAGTGTTAGGGTTAGGGTTAGGGTTAGCATCAGCCCTAGGATAGTATTAGGGTTAGGGTTAGGGTTAGGGTTAGCGTTAGCATCAGCTCTAGAATAGTGTTAGGGTTAGGGTTAGGGTTAGCATCAGCCCTAGGATTGTGTTAGGGTTAGGGTTAGGGTTAGCATCAGCCCTAGGATAGTGTTAGGGTTAGGGTTAGCATCCGCCCTAGGATAGTGTTAGGGTTAGGGTTAGGGTTAGCATCAGCCCTAGGATAGTGTTAGGGTTATGGTTAGCATCAGCCCTAGGATAGTGTTAGGGTTAGTGTTAGGGTTAGCGTCAGCCCTAGGATAGTTTTAGGGTTGGGGTTAGCATCAGCCCTAGGATAGTGTTAGTGTTAGGGTTAGCATCAGCCTTAGGATAGTGTTAGGGTTAGGGTTAGGGTTAGCATCAGCTGTAGGATAGTGTTTGGGTTAGGGTTAGCATCAGCTGTAGGATAGTGTTTGGGTTAGGGTTAGCCTCAGCCCTAAGATAGTGTTAGAGTTAGGGTTAGGGTTAGCATCAGCCCTAGGATAGTGTTAGGGTTAGCATCAGCCGTAGGATAGTGTTAGGGTTAGGGTTAGGGTTAGCATCAGCCCTAGGATAGTGTTAGGGTTATGGTTAACATAAACCCTAGGATAGTGTTAGGGTTAGGGTTAGGGTTATCATCAGGCCTAGGATAGTGTTAGGGTTAGGGTTAGCATCAGCTCTAGGATAGTGTTAGGGATAGGGTTAGGGTTAGCATCAGCCCTAGGATAGTGTTAAGGTTAGGGTTCGGGTTATCATCAGGCCTAGGATAGTGTGAGGGCTAGGGTTAGCATCACACTTAGGATAGTGTTAGGTTTAGGGTTAGGGTTAGCATCAGCCCTAGGATAGTGTTAAGGTTAGGGTTAGCATCAGCCCTAGGAGAGTGTTAGGTTTAGGGATAGGTTTAGCATCAGGCCTAGGATAGTGATAGGGTTAGGGTTAGGGTTAGCATCAGCCCTAGGATAGTGTTAGGGTTAGGGTTAGCATCAGGCCTAGGATAGTGTTAGGGTTAGGGTTAGCATCAGCACTAGGATAGTGTTAGGGTTAGTGTTACGGTTAGCATCAGCCCTAGGATAGTGTAAGTGTTAGGGTTAGGGTTAGCATCAGGCCGAGGATAGTGTTAGGGTTAGGGTTAGTATCAGCCCTAGGATAGTGTTAGGGCTAGGGTTAGGGTTAGCATCAGCCCTAGATAGTGTTAGGGTTAGGGTTAGGGTTAGCATCAGCCCTAGGATAGTGTTAGGGTTAGGGTTAGGGTTATCATCAGGCCTAGGATAGTGTTAGGGTTAGGGTTAGCATCAGCCCTAGGATAGTGTTAGGGTTAGGGTTAGGGTTAGCATCAGCCGTAGGATAGTGTTAGGGTTAGGGTTAGTCTCAGCCCTAAGATAGTGTTAGAGTTAGGCTTAGGGTTAGCATCAGCCCTAGGATAGTGTTAGGGTTAGTGTTAGGGTTAGCATCAGCCCTAGGATAGTGTTAGTGTTAGGGTTAGCATCAGCCCTAGGATCGTGTTAGGGTTAGGGTTAGGGTTAGCATCAGCCCTAGGATAGTGTTAGGGTTAGGGTTAACATAAACCCTAGGATAGTGTTAGGGTTAGGGTTAGGGCTATCATCAGGCCTAGGATATTGTTAGGGTTAGGGTTAGGGTTATCATCAGGCCTAGGATAGTGTTAGGGTTAGGGTTAGCATCAGCCCTAGGATAGTGTTAGGGTTAGGGTTAGGGTTAGCATCAGCCCTAGGATAGTGCTAGGTTTAGAGTTAGCATCAGACCTAGGATAGTGTTAGGGTTAGGGTTAGGGTTAGCATCAGCCCTAGGATAGTGTAATTGTTAGGGTTAGGGTTAGCATCAGGCCTAGGATAGTGTTAGGGTTAGGGTTTCATCAGCCCTAGGATAGTGTTAGGGTTAGGGATAGGGTTAGCATCAGCCCTAGGATAGTGTTAGGGTTAGGGTTAGGGTTAGCATCAGCCCTAGGATAGTGTTAGTGTTAGGGTTAGCATCAGCCCTAGGATAGGGTTAGGGTTAGGGTTAGGGTTAGCAGAATGCCTAGGATAGTGTTAGTGTTAGGGTTAGCATCAGCCTTAGTATAGTGTTAGGGTTAGGGTTAGGGTTAGCGTCAGCCGTAGGATAGTGTTTGGGTTAGGGTTAGCCTCAGCCCTAAGATAGTGTTAGAGTTAGGGTTAGGGTTAGCATCAGCCCTAGGATAGTGTTAGGGTTAGGGTTAGGGTTAGCATCAGCCCTAGGATAGTGTTAGTGTTAAGGTTAGCCTCAGC
Organism: Lemur catta; assembly: GCF_020740605.2. Classification (NCBI taxonomy): domain Eukaryota; kingdom Metazoa; phylum Chordata; class Mammalia; order Primates; family Lemuridae; genus Lemur; species Lemur catta. The sequence goes on along the minus strand of NC_059131.1, from coordinate 110,252,859 downwards.
CCTAGGATAGTGTTAGGGTTAGCGTTAGGGTTAGCATCCGCCCTAGGATAGTGTTAGGGTTAGGGTTAGGGTTAGCATCAGCCCTAGGATAGTGTTAGGGTTAGGGTTAACATAAACCCTAGGATAGTGATAGGGTTAGGGTTAGGGTTATCATCAGGCCTAGGATAGTGTTAGGGTTAGGGTTAGGGTTAGCATCAGTTCAAGGATAGTGTTAGGGTTAGCGTTAGGGTTAGCATCAGCCTTAGGATAGTGTTAGGATTAGGGTTAGGGTTAGCATCAGCAATAGGATAGTGTTAGGGTTAGGGTTAGCATCAGCCCTAGGATAGTGTTAGGGTTAGGATTAGGGTTAGCATCAGCCCTAGGATAGTGTTAGGGTTAGGGTTAGCATCAGCCCTAGGATAGTGTTAGGGTTAGGTTTAACATAAACGCTAGGATAGTGTTAGGGTTAGGGTTAGGGTTATCATCAGGCCTAGGATAGTGTTAGGGTTAGGGTTAGGGTTAGCATCAGTTCAAGGATAGTATTAGGGTTAGCGTTAGTGTTAGCATCAGCCCTAGGATAGTGTTAGGGTTAGGGTTAGGGTTAGCATCAGCCCTAGGATAGTGTTAGAGTTAGGGTTAACATAAACCCTAGGATAGTGTTAGGGTTAGGGTTAGGGCTATCACCAGGCCTAGGATATTGTTAGGGTTAGGGTTAGGGTTATCATCAGGCCTAGGATAGTGTTAGGGTTAGGGTTAGCATCAGCCCTAGGATAGTGTTAGGGTTAGGGTTAGGGTTAGCATCAGCCCTAGGATAGTGCTAGGTTTAGAGTTAGCATCAGACCTAGGATAGTGTTAGGGTTAGGGTTAGGGTTAGCATCAGCCCTAGGATAGTGTAATTGTTAGGGTTAGGGTTAGCATCAGGCCTAGGATAGTGTTAGGGTTAGGGTTTCATCAGCCCTAGGATAGTGTTAGGGTTAGGGATAGGGTTAGCATCAGCCCTAGGATAGTGTTAGGGTTAGGGTTAGGGTTAGCATCAGCCCTAGGATAGTATTAGTGTTAGGGTTAGCATCAGCCCTAGGATAGTGTTAGGGTTAGGGTTAGGGTTAGCAGAATGCCTAGGATAGTGTTAGTGTTAGGGTTAGCAGTAGCCTTAGAATAGTGTTAGGGTTAGGGTTAGGGTTAGCATCAGCCGTAGGATAGTGTTTGGGTTAGGGTTAGCCTCAGCCCTAAGATAGTGTTAGAGTTAGGGTTAGGGTTAGCATCAGCCCTAGGATAGTGTTAGGGTTAGGGTTAGGGTTAGCACCAGGCCCAGGATAGTGTTAGTGTTAGGGTTAGCATCAGCCGTAGGATAGTGTTTGGGTTAGGGTTAGCCTCAGCCCTAAGATAGTGTTAGAGTTAGGGTTAGGGTTAGCATCAGCCCTAGGATAGTGTTAGGGTTAGGGTTCGGGTTAGCATCAGCCCTGGGAGAGTGTTAGTGTTAGGGTTTGCATCAGCCCTAGGATAGTGTTAGGGTTAGGTTTAGGGTTAGCATCCGCCCTAGGATAGTGTTAGGGTTAGGGTTAGGGTTAGCATCAGCCCTAGGATAGTGTTAGGGTTAGGGTTAACATAAACCCTAGGATAGTGTTAGGGTTAGGGTTAGGGTTATCATCAGGCCTAGGATAGTGTTAGGGTTAGGGTTAGGGATAGCATCAGTTCAAGGATAGTGTTTGGCTTAGCGTTAGGGTTAGCATCAGCCCTAGGATAGTGTTAGGGTTAGGGTTAGCATCAGCCATAGGATAGTGTTAGGGTTAGGGTTAGGGTTAGCATCAGCCTAGGATAGTGTTAGGGTTAGGGTTAGTGTTAGCACCAGGCCTAGGATAGTGTTAGTGTTAGGGTTAGCATCAGCCTTAGGATAGTGTTAGGGTTAGGGTTAGGGTTAGCATCAGCCGTAGGATAGTGTTTGGGTTAGGGTTAGCCTCAGCCCTAAGATAGTGTTAGAGTTAGGGTTAGGGTTAGCATCAGCCCTAGGATAGTGTTAGGGTTAGGGTTAGGGTTAGCATCAGCCCTAGGATAGTGTTAGGGTTAGGGTTAACATAAACCCTAGGATAGTGTTAGGGTTAGGGTTAGGGTTATCATCAGGCCTAGGATAGTGTTACGGTTAGGGTTAGCATCAGCTCTAGGATAGTGTTAGGGATAGGGTTAGGGTTAGCATCAGCCCTAGGATAGTGTTAAGGTTAGGGTTCGGGGTATCATCAGGCCTAGGATAGTGTGAGGGCTAGGGTTAGCATCACACTTAGGATAGTGTTAGGTTTAGGGTTAGGGTTAGCATCAGCCCTAGGATAGTGTTAGGGTTAAGGTTAGCATCAGCCCTAGGATAGTGTTAGGGTTAGGGTTAGGGTTAGCATCAGGCCTAGGATAGTGTTAGGGTTAGGGTTAGCATGAGCCCTAGGATAGTGTTAGGGTTAGGGTTAGGGTTAGCAACAGCCCTAGGATAGTGTCAGGGTTAGGGTTAGCATCAACCCTAGGATAGTGTTTGGGTTAGGGTTAGGGTTAGCATCAGCCCTAGGATAGTGTTAGGGATAGGGTTTGTCTCAGCCCTAGGAGAGTGTTAGGGTTAGGGATAGGGTTAGCATCAGGCCCAGGATAGTGTTAGGGTTAGGGTTAGAATCAGCCCTAGGATAGTGTTAGGGTTAGGGTTAGGATTAGCATCAGCCCTAGGATCGTGTTAGGTTTAGGGTTAGGTATATCATCAGGCCTAGGATATTGTTAGGGTTAGGGTTAGCATCAGTCCTAGGATAGTGTTAGAGTTAGGGTTAGGGTTAGCATCCGCCCTAGGATAGTGTTAGGGTTAGGGTTAGGGTTAGCATCAGCCCTAGGATAGTGTTAGGGTTAGGGTTAGCATCAGCCTTAGGATAGTGTTAGGGTTAGGGTTAGGGTTAGCACCAGGCCTAGGATAGTGTTAGTGTTAGGGTTAGCATCAGCCTTAGGATAGTGTTAGGGTTAGGGTTAGGGTTAGCATCAGCCATAGGATAGTGTTAGGGTTAGGGTTAGCCTCAGCCCTAGGATAGTGTTAGAGTTAGGGTTAGGGTTAGCATCAGCCCTAGGATAGTGTTAGGGTTAGGGTTAGGGTTAGCATCAGCCCTAGGATAGTGTTAGTGTTAGGGTTAGCATCAGCCCTAGGATAGTGTTAGGGTTAGGGTTAGGGTTAGCATCAGCCCTAGGATAGTATTAGGGTTAGGGTTAGGGTTAGGGTTAGCGTTAGCATCAGCTCTAGAATAGTGTTAGTGTTAGGGTTAGGGTTAGCATCTACCCTAGGATTGTGTTAGGGTTAGGGTTAGGGTTAGCATCAGCCCTAGGATAGTGTTAGGGTTAGGGTTAGCATCCGCCCTAGGATAGTGTAAGTGTTAGGGTTAGGGTTAGCATCAGGCCGAGGATAGTGTTAGGGTTAGGGTTAGTATCAGCCCTAGGATAGTGTTAGGGCTAGGGTTAGGGTTAGCATCAGCCCTAGATAGTGTTAGGGTTAGGGTTAGGGTTAGCATCAGCCCTAGGATAGGGTTAGGGTTAGGGTTAGGGTTATCATCAGGCCTAGGATAGTGTTAGGGTTAGGGTTAGCATCAGCCCTAGGATAGTGTTAGGGTTAGGGTTAGGGTTAGCATCAGCCGTAGGATAGTGTTAGGGTTAGGGTTAGTCTCAGCCCTAAGATAGTGTTAGAGTTAGGCTTAGGGTTAGCATCAGCCCTAGGATAGTGTTAGGGTTAGTGTTAGGGTTAGCATCAGCCCTAGGATAGTGTTAGTGTTAGGGTTAGCATCAGCCCTAGGATCGTGTTAGGGTTAGGGTTAGGGTTAGCATCAGCCCTAGGATAGTGTTAGGGTTAGGGTTAACATAAACCCTAGGATAGTGTTAGGGTTAGGGTTAGGGCTATCATCAGGCCTAGGATATTGTTAGGGTTAGGGTTAGGGTTATCATCAGGCCTAGGATAGTGTTAGGGTTAGGGTTAGCATCAGCCCTAGGATAGTGTTAGGGTTAGGGTTAGGGTTAGCATCAGCCCTAGGATAGTGCTAGGTTTAGAGTTAGCATCAGACATAGGATAGTGTTAGGGTTAGGGTTAGGGTTAGCATCAGCCCTAGGATAGTGTAATTGTTAGGGTTAGGGTTAGCATCAGGCCTAGGATAGTGTTAGGGTTAGGGTTTCATCAGCCCTAGGATAGTGTTAGGGTTAGGGATAGGGTTAGCATCAGCCCTAGGATAGTGTTAGGGTTAGGGTTAGGGATAGCATCAGCCCTAGGATAGTGTTAGTGTTAGGGTTAGCATCAGCCCTAGGATAGTGTTAGGGTTAGGGTTAGGGTTAGCAGAATGCCTAGGATAGTGTTAGTGTTAGGGTTAGCATCAGCCTTAGTATAGTGTTAGGGTTAGGGTTAGGGTTAGCGTCAGCCGTAGGATAGTGTTTGGGTTAGGGTTAGCCTCAGCCCTAAGATAGTGTTAGAGTTAGGGTTAGGGTTAGCATCAGCCCTAGGATAGTGTTAGGGTTAGGGTTAGGGTTAGCATCAGCCCTAGGATAGTGTTAGTGTTAAGGTTAGCCTCAGCCCTAGGATAGTGTTAGGGTTAGCGTTAGGGTTAGCATCCGCCCTAGGATAGTGTTAGGGTTAGGGTTAGGGTTAGCATCAGCCCTAGGATAGTGTTAGGGTTAGGGTTAACATAAACCCTAGGATAGTGATAGGGTTAGGGTTAGGGTTATCATCAGGCCTAGGATAGTGTTAGGGTTAGGGTTAGGGTTAGCATCAGTTCAAGGATAGTGTTAGGGTTAGCGTTAGGGTTAGCATCAGCCTTAGGATAGTGTTAGGATTAGGGTTAGGGTTAGCATCAGCAATAGGATAGTGTTAGGGTTAGGGTTAGCATCAGCCCTAGGATAGTGTTAGGGTTAGGATTAGGGTTACCATCAGCCCTAGGATAGTTTTAGGGTTAGGGTTAGCATCAGCCCTAGGATAGTGTTAGGGTTAGGGTTAACATAAACGCTAGGATAGTGTTAGGGTTAGGGTTAGGGTTATCATCAGGCCTAGGATAGTGTTAGGGTTAGGGTTAGGGTTAGCATCAGTTCAAGGATAGTATTAGGGTTAGCGTTAGTGTTAGCATCAGCCCTAGGATAGTGTTAGGGTTAGGGTTAGGGTTAGCATCAGCCCTAGGATAGTGTTAGAGTTAGGGTTAACATAAACCCTAGGATAGTGTTAGGGTTAGGGTTAGGGCTATCACCAGGCCTAGGATATTGTTAGTGTTAGGGTTAGGGTTATCATCAGGCCTAGGATGGTGTTAGGGTTAGGGTTAGCATCAGCCCTAGGATAGTGTTAGGGTTAGGGTTAGGGTTAGCATCAGCCCTAGGATAGTGCTAGGTTTAGAGTTAGCATCAGACCTAGGATAGTGTTAGGGTTAGGGTTAGGGTTAGCATCAGCCCTAGGATAGTGTAATTGTTAGGGTTAGGGTTAGCATCAGGCCTAGGATAGTGTTAGGGTTAGGGTTTCATCAGCCCTAGGATAGTGTTAGGGTTAGGGATAGGGTTAGCATCAGCCCTAGGATAGTGTTAGGGTTAGGGTTAGGGTTAGCATCAGCCCTAGGATAGTATTAGTGTTAGGGTTAGCATCAGCCCTAGGATAGTGTTAGGGTTAGGGTTAGGGTTAGCAGAATGCCTAGGATAGTGTTAGTGTTAGGGTTAGCAGTAGCCTTAGAATAGTGTTAGGGTTAGGGTTAGGGTTAGCATCAGCCGTAGGATAGTGTTTGGGTTAGGGTTAGCCTCAGCCCTAAGATAGTGTTAGAGTTAGGGTTAGGGTTAGCATCAGCCCTAGGATAGTGTTAGGGTTAGGGTTAGGGTTAGCACCAGGCCCAGGATAGTGTTAGTGTTAGGGTTAGCATCAGCCGTAGGATAGTGTTTGGGTTAGGGTTAGCCTCAGCCCTAAGATAGTGTTAGAGTTAGGGTTAGGGTTAGCATCAGCCCTAGGATAGTGTTAGGGTTAGGGTTCGGGTTAGCATCAGCCCTGGGATAGTGTTAGTGTTAGGGTTTGCATCAGCCCTAGGATAGTGTTAGCGTTAGGTTTAGGGTTAGCATCCGCCCTAGGATAGTGTTAGGGTTAGGGTTAGGGTTAGCATCAGCCCTAGGATAGTGTTAGGGTTAGGGTTAACATAAACCCTAGGATAGTGTTAGGGTTAGGGTTAGGGTTATCATCAGGCCTAGGATAGTGTTAGGGTTAGGGTTAGGGATAGCATCAGTTCAAGGATAGTGTTTGGCTTAGAGTTAGGGTTAGCATCAGCCCTAGGATAGTGTTAGGGTTAGGGTTAGCATCAGCCATAGGATAGTGTTAGGGTTAGGGTTAGGGTTAGCATCAGCCTAGGATAGTGTTAGGGTTAGGGTTAGTGTTAGCACCAGGCCTAGGATAGTGTTAGTGTTAGGGTTAGCATCAGCCTTAGGATAGTGTTAGGGTTAGGGTTAGGGTTAGCATCAGCCGTAGGATAGTGTTTGGGTTAGGGTTAGCCTCAGCCCTAAGATAGTGTTAGAGTTAGGGTTAGGGTTAGCATCAGCCCTAGGATAGTGTTAGGGTTAGGGTTAGGGTTAGCATCAGCCCTAGGATAGTGTTAGGGTTAGGGTTAGCATCAGCCATAGGATAGTGTTAGGGTTAGGGTTAGGGTTAGCATCAGCCTAGGATAGTGTTAGGGTTAGGGTTAGTGTTAGCACCAGGCCTAGGATAGTGTTAGTGTTAGGGTTAGCATCAGCCTTAGGATAGTGTTAGGGTTAGGGTTAGGGTTAGCATCAGCCGTAGGATAGTGTTTGGGTTAGGGTTAGCCTCAGCCCTAAGATAGTGTTAGAGTTAGGGTTAGGGTTAGCATCAGCCCTAGGATAGTGTTAGGGTTAGGGTTAGGGTTAGCATCAGCCCTAGGATAGTGTTAGGGTTAGGGTTAACATAAACCCTAGGATAGTGTTAGGGTTAGGGTTAGGGTTATCATCAGGCCTAGGATAGTGTTACGGTTAGGGTTAGCATCAGCTCTAGGATAGTGTTAGGGATAGGGTTAGGGTTAGCATCAGCCCTAGGATAGTGTTAAGGTTAGGGTTCGGGTTATCATCAGGCCTAGGATAGTGTGAGGGCTAGGGTTAGCATCACACTTAGGATAGTGTTAGGTTTAGGGTTAGGGTTAGCATCAGCCCTAGGATAGTGTTAGGGTTAAGGTTAGCATCAGCCCTAGGATAGTGTTAGGGTTAGGGTTAGGGTTAGCATCAGGCCTAGGATAGTGTTAGGGTTAGGGTTAGCATGAGCCCTAGGATAGTGTTAGGGTTAGGGTTAGGGTTAGCAACAGCCCTAGGATAGTGTCAGGGTTAGGGTTAGCATCAACCCTAGGATAGTGTTTGGGTTAGGGTTAGGGTTAGCATCAGCCCTAGGATAGTGTTAGGGATAGGGTTTGTCTCAGCCCTAGGAGAGTGTTAGGGTTAGGGATAGGGTTAGCATCAGGCCCAGGATAGTGTTAGGGTTAGGGTTAGAATCAGCCCTAGGATAGTGTTAGGGTTAGGGTTAGGATTAGCATCAGCCCTAGGATCGTGTTAGGTTTAGGGTTAGGTATATCATCAGGCCTAGGATATTGTTAGGGTTAGGGTTAGCATCAGCCCTAGGATAGTGTTAGAGTTAGGGTTAGGGTTAGCATCCGCCCTAGGATAGTGTTAGGGTTAGGGTTAGGGTTAGCATCAGCCCTAGGATAGTGTTAGGGTTAGGGTTAGCATCAGCCTTAGGATAGTGTTAGGGTTAGGGTTAGGGTTAGCACCAGGCCTAGGATAGTGTTAGTGTTAGGGTTAGCATCAGCCTTAGGATAGTGTTAGGGTTAGGGTTAGGGTTAGCATCAGCCATAGGATAGTGTTAGGGTTAGGGTTAGCCTCAGCCCTAGGATAGTGTTAGAGTTAGGGTTAGGGTTAGCATCAGCCCTAGGATAGTGTTAGGGTTAGGGTTAGGGTTAGCATCAGCCCTAGGATAGTGTTAGTGTTAGGGTTAGCATCAGCCCTAGGATAGTGTTAGGGTTAGGGTTAGGGTTAGCATCAGCCCTAGGATAGTATTAGGGTTAGGGTTAGGGTTAGGGTTAGCGTTAGCATCAGCTCTAGAATAGTGTTAGGGTTAGGGTTAGGGTTAGCATCTACCCTAGGATTGTGTTAGGGTTAGGGTTAGGGTTAGCATCAGCCCTAGGATAGTGTTAGGGTTAGGGTTAGCATCCGCCCTAGGATAGTGTAAGTGTTAGGGTTAGGGTTAGCATCAGGCCGAGGATAGTGTTAGGGTTAGGGTTAGTATCAGCCCTAGGATAGTGTTAGGGCTAGGGTTAGGGTTAGCATCAGCCCTAGATAGTGTTAGGGTTAGGGTTAGGGTTAGCATCAGCCCTAGGATAGGGTTAGGGTTAGGGTTAGGGTTATCATCAGGCCTAGGATAGTGTTAGGGTTAGGGTTAGCATCAGCCCTAGGATAGTGTTAGGGTTAGGGTTAGGGTTAGCATCAGCCGTAGGATAGTGTTAGGGTTAGGGTTAGTCTCAGCCCTAAGATAGTGTTAGAGTTAGGCTTAGGGTTAGCATCAGCCCTAGGATAGTGTTAGGGTTAGTGTTAGGGTTAGCATCAGCCCTAGGATAGTGTTAGTGTTAGGGTTAGCATCAGCCCTAGGATCGTGTTAGGGTTAGGGTTAGGGTTAGCATCAGCCCTAGGATAGTGTTAGGGTTAGGGTTAACATAAACCCTAGGATAGTGTTAGGGTTAGGGTTAGGGCTATCATCAGGCCTAGGATATTGTTAGGGTTAGGGTTAGGGTTATCATCAGGCCTAGGATAGTGTTAGGGTTAGGGTTAGCATCAGCCCTAGGATAGTGTTAGGGTTAGGGTTAGGGTTAGCATCAGCCCTAGGATAGTGCTAGGTTTAGAGTTAGCATCAGACCTAGGATAGTGTTAGGGTTAGGGTTAGGGTTAGCATCAGCCCTAGGATAGTGTAATTGTTAGGGTTAGGGTTAGCATCAGGCCTAGGATAGTGTTAGGGTTAGGGTTTCATCAGCCCTAGGATAGTGTTAGGGTTAGGGATAGGGTTAGCATCAGCCCTAGGATAGTGTTAGGGTTAGGGTTAGGGTTAGCATCAGCCCTAGGATAGTGTTAGTGTTAGGGTTAGCATCAGCCCTAGGATAGTGTTAGGGTTAGGGTTAGGGTTAGCAGAATGCCTAGGATAGTGTTAGTGTTAGGGTTAGCATCAGCCTTAGTATAGTGTTAGGGTTAGGGTTAGGGTTAGCGTCAGCCGTAGGATAGTGTTTGGGTTAGGGTTAGCCTCAGCCCTAAGATAGTGTTAGAGTTAGGGTTAGGGTTAGCATCAGCCCTAGGATAGTGTTAGGGTTAGGGTTAGGGTTAGCATCAGCCCTAGGATAGTGTTAGTGTTAAGGTTAGCCTCAGCCCTAGGATAGTGTTAGGGTTAGCGTTAGGGTTAGCATCCGCCCTAAGATAGTGTTAGGGTTAGGGTTAGGGTTAGCATCAGCCCTAGGATAGTGTTAGGGTTAGGGTTAACATAAACCCTAGGATAGTGATAGGGTTAGGGTTAGGGTTATCATCAGGCCTAGGATAGTGTTAGGGTTAGGGTTAGGGTTAGCATCAGTTCAAGGATAGTGTTAGGGTTAGCGTTAGGGTTAGCATCAGCCTTAGGATAGTGTTAGGATTAGGGTTAGGGTTAGCATCAGCAATAGGATAGTGTTAGGGTTAGGGTTAGCATCAGCCCTAGGATAGTGTTAGGGTTAGGATTAGGGTTACCATCAGCCCTAGGATAGTGTTAGGGTTAGGGTTAGCATCAGCCCTAGGATAGTGTTAGGGTTAGGGTTAACATAAACGCTAGGATAGTGTTAGGGTTAGGGTTAGGGTTATCATCAGGCCTAGGATAGTGTTAGGGTTAGGGTTAGGGTTAGCATCAGTTCAAGGATAGTATTAGGGTTAGCGTTAGTGTTAGCATCAGCCCTAGGATAGTGTTAGGGTTAGGGTTAGGGTTAGCATCAGCCCTAGGATAGTGTTAGAGTTAGGGTTAACATAAACCCTAGGATAGTGTTAGGGTTAGGGTTAGGGCTATCACCAGGCCTAGGATATTGTTAGTGTTAGGGTTAGGGTTATCATCAGGCCTAGGATGGTGTTAGGGTTAGGGTTAGCATCAGCCCTAGGATAGTGTTAGGGTTAGGGTTAGGGTTAGCATCAGCCCTAGGATAGTGCTAGGTTTAGAGTTAGCATCAGACCTAGGATAGTGTTAGGGTTAGGGTTAGGGTTAGCATCAGCCCTAGGATAGTGTAATTGTTAGGGTTAGGGTTAGCATCAGGCCTAGGATAGTGTTAGGGTTAGGGTTTCATCAGCCCTAGGATAGTGTTAGGGTTAGGGATAGGGTTAGCATCAGCCCTAGGATAGTGTTAGGGTTAGGGTTAGGGTTAGCATCAGCCCTAGGATAGTATTAGTGTTAGGGTTAGCATCAGCCCTAGGATAGTGTTAGGGTTAGGGTTAGGGTTAGCAGAATGCCTAGGATAGTGTTAGTGTTAGGGTTAGCAGTAGCCTTAGAATAGTGTTAGGGTTAGGGTTAGGGTTAGCATCAGCCGTAGGATAGTGTTTGGGTTAGGGTTAGCCTCAGCCCTAAGATAGTGTTAGAGTTAGGGTTAGGGTTAGCATCAGCCCTAGGATAGTGTTAGGGTTAGGGTTAGGGTTAGCACCAGGCCCAGGATAGTGTTAGTGTTAGGGTTAGCATCAGCCGTAGGATAGTGTTTGGGTTAGGGTTAGCCTCAGCCCTAAGATAGTGTTAGAGTTAGGGTTAGGGTTAGCATCAGCCCTAGGATAGTGTTAGGGTTAGGGTTCGGGTTAGCATCAGCCCTGGGATAGTGTTAGTGTTAGGGTTAGCATCAGCCCTAGGATAGTGTTAGGGTTAGGGTTAACATAAACCCTAGGATAGTGTTAGGGTTAGGGTTAGGGTTATCATCAGGCCTAGGATAGTGTTACGGTTAGGGTTAGCATCAGCTCTAGGATAGTGTTAGGGATAGGGTTAGGGTTAGCATCAGCCCTAGGATAGTGTTAAGGTTAGGGTTCGGGTTATCATCAGGCCTAGGATAGTGTGAGGGCTAGGGTTAGCATCACACTTAGGATAGTGTTAGGTTTAGGGTTAGGGTTAGCATCAGCCCTAGGATAGTGTTAGGGTTAAGGTTAGCATCAGCCCTAGGATAGTGTTAGGGTTAGGGTTAGGGTTAGCATCAGGCCTAGGATAGTGTTAGGGTTAGGGTTAGCATGAGCCCTAGGATAGTGTTAGGGTTAGGGTTAGGGTTAGCAACAGCCCTAGGATAGTGTCAGGGTTAGGGTTAGCATCAACCCTAGGATAGTGTTTGGGTTAGGGTTAGGGTTAGCATCAGCCCTAGGATAGTGTTAGGGATAGGGTTTGTCTCAGCCCTAGGAGAGTGTTAGGGTTAGGGATAGGGTTAGCATCAGGCCCAGGATAGTGTTAGGGTTAGGGTTAGAATCAGCCCTAGGATAGTGTTAGGGTTAGGGTTAGGATTAGCATCAGCCCTAGGATCGTGTTAGGTTTAGGGTTAGGTATATCATCAGGCCTAGGATATTGTTAGGGTTAGGGTTAGCATCAGCCCTAGGATAGTGTTAGAGTTAGGGTTAGGGTTAGCATCCGCCCTAGGATAGTGTTAGGGTTAGGGTTAGGGTTAGCATCAGCCCTAGGATAGTGTTAGGGTTAGGGTTAGCATCAGCCTTAGGATAGTGTTAGGGTTAGGGTTAGGGTTAGCACCAGGCCTAGGATAGTGTTAGTGTTAGGGTTAGCATCAGCCTTAGGATAGTGTTAGGGTTAGGGTTAGGGTTAGCATCAGCCATAGGATAGTGTTAGGGTTAGGGTTAGCCTCAGCCCTAGGATAGTGTTAGAGTTAGGGTTAGGGTTAGCATCAGCCCTAGGATAGTGTTAGGGTTAGGATTAGGGTTACCATCAGCCCTAGGATAGTGTTAGGGTTAGGGTTAGCATCAGCCCTAGGATAGTGTTAGGGTTAGGGTTAACATAAACGCTAGGATAGTGTTAGGGTTAGGGTTAGGGTTATCATCAGGCCTAGGATAGTGTTAGGGTTAGGGTTAGGGTTAGCATCAGTTCAAGGATAGTATTAGGGTTAGCGTTAGTGTTAGCATCAGCCCTAGGATAGTGTTAGGGTTAGGGTTAGGGTTAGCATCAGCCCTAGGATAGTGTTAGAGTTAGGGTTAACATAAACCCTAGGATAGTGTTAGGGTTAGGGTTAGGGCTATCACCAGGCCTAGGATATTGTTAGTGTTAGGGTTAGGGTTATCATCAGGCCTAGGATGGTGTTAGGGTTAGGGTTAGCATCAGCCCTAGGATAGTGTTAGGGTTAGGGTTAGGGTTAGCATCAGCCCTAGGATAGTGCTAGGTTTAGAGTTAGCATCAGACCTAGGATAGTGTTAGGGTTAGGGTTAGGGTTAGCATCAGCCCTAGGATAGTGTAATTGTTAGGGTTAGGGTTAGCATCAGGCCTAGGATAGTGTTAGGGTTAGGGTTTCATCAGCCCTAGGATAGTGTTAGGGTTAGGGATAGGGTTAGCATCAGCCCTAGGATAGTGTTAGGGTTAGGGTTAGGGTTAGCATCAGCCCTAGGATAGTATTAGTGTTAGGGTTAGCATCAGCCCTAGGATAGTGTTAGGGTTAGGGTTAGGGTTAGCAGAATGCCTAGGATAGTGTTAGTGTTAGGGTTAGCAGTAGCCTTAGAATAGTGTTAGGGTTAGGGTTAGGGTTAGCATCAGCCGTAGGATAGTGTTTGGGTTAGGGTTAGCCTCAGCCCTAAGATAGTGTTAGAGTTAGGGTTAGGGTTAGCATCAGCCCTAGGATAGTGTTAGGGTTAGGGTTAGGGTTAGCACCAGGCCCAGGATAGTGTTAGTGTTAGGGTTAGCATCAGCCGTAGGATAGTGTTTGGGTTAGGGTTAGCCTCAGCCCTAAGATAGTGTTAGAGTTAGGGTTAGGGTTAGCATCAGCCCTAGGATAGTGTTAGGGTTAGGGTTCGGGTTAGCATCAGCCCTGGGATAGTGTTAGTGTTAGGGTTAGCATCAGCCCTAGGATAGTGTTAGGGTTAGGGTTAACATAAACCCTAGGATAGTGTTAGGGTTAGGGTTAGGGTTATCATCAGGCCTAGGATAGTGTTACGGTTAGGGTTAGCATCAGCTCTAGGATAGTGTTAGGGATAGGGTTAGGGTTAGCATCAGCCCTAGGATAGTGTTAAGGTTAGGGTTCGGGTTATCATCAGGCCTAGGATAGTGTGAGGGCTAGGGTTAGCATCACACTTAGGATAGTGTTAGGTTTAGGGTTAGGGTTAGCATCAGCCCTAGGATAGTGTTAGGGTTAAGGTTAGCATCAGCCCTAGGATAGTGTTAGGGTTAGGGTTAGGGTTAGCATCAGGCCTAGGATAGTGTTAGGGTTAGGGTTAGCATGAGCCCTAGGATAGTGTTAGGGTTAGGGTTAGGGTTAGCAACAGCCCTAGGATAGTGTCAGGGTTAGGGTTAGCATCAACCCTAGGATAGTGTTTGGGTTAGGGTTAGGGTTAGCATCAGCCCTAGGATAGTGTTAGGGATAGGGTTTGTCTCAGCCCTAGGAGAGTGTTAGGGTTAGGGATAGGGTTAGCATCAGGCCCAGGATAGTGTTAGGGTTAGGGTTAGAATCAGCCCTAGGATAGTGTTAGGGTTAGGGTTAGGATTAGCATCAGCCCTAGGATCGTGTTAGGTTTAGGGTTAGGTATATCATCAGGCCTAGGATATTGTTAGGGTTAGGGTTAGCATCAGCCCTAGGATAGTGTTAGAGTTAGGGTTAGGGTTAGCATCCGCCCTAGGATAGTGTTAGGGTTAGGGTTAGGGTTAGCATCAGCCCTAGGATAGTGTTAGGGTTAGGGTTAGCATCAGCCTTAGGATAGTGTTAGGGTTAGGGTTAGGGTTAGCACCAGGCCTAGGATAGTGTTAGTGTTAGGGTTAGCATCAGCCTTAGGATAGTGTTAGGGTTAGGGTTAGGGTTAGCATCAGCCATAGGATAGTGTTAGGGTTAGGGTTAGCCTCAGCCCTAGGATAGTGTTAGAGTTAGGGTTAGGGTTAGCATCAGCCCTAGGATAGTGTTAGGGTTAGGGTTAGGGTTAGCATCAGCCCTAGGATAGTGTTAGTGTTAGGGTTAGCATCAGCCCTAGGATAGTGTTAGGGTTAGGGTTAGGGTTAGCATCAGCCCTAGGATAGTATTAGGGTTAGGGTTAGGGTTAGGGTTAGCGTTAGCATCAGCTCTAGAATAGTGTTAGGGTTAGGGTTAGGGTTAGCATCTACCCTAGGATTGTGTTAGGGTTAGGGTTAGGGTTAGCATCAGCCCTAGGATAGTGTTAGGGTTAGGGTTAGCATCCGCCCTAGGATAGTGTAAGTGTTAGGGTTAGGGTTAGCATCAGGCCGAGGATAGTGTTAGGGTTAGGGTTAGTATCAGCCCTAGGATAGTGTTAGGGCTAGGGTTAGGGTTAGCATCAGCCCTAGATAGTGTTAGGGTTAGGGTTAGGGTTAGCATCAGCCCTAGGATAGGGTTAGGGTTAGGGTTAGGGTTATCATCAGGCCTAGGATAGTGTTAGGGTTAGGGTTAGCATCAGCCCTAGGATAGTGTTAGGGTTAGGGTTAGGGTTAGCATCAGCCGTAGGATAGTGTTAGGGTTAGGGTTAGTCTCAGCCCTAAGATAGTGTTAGAGTTAGGCTTAGGGTTAGCATCAGCCCTAGGATAGTGTTAGGGTTAGTGTTAGGGTTAGCATCAGCCCTAGGATAGTGTTAGTGTTAGGGTTAGCATCAGCCCTAGGATCGTGTTAGGGTTAGGGTTAGGGTTAGCATCAGCCCTAGGATAGTGTTAGGGTTAGGGTTAACATAAACCCTAGGATAGTGTTAGGGTTAGGGTTAGGGCTATCATCAGGCCTAGGATATTGTTAGGGTTAGGGTTAGGGTTATCATCAGGCCTAGGATAGTGTTAGGGTTAGGGTTAGCATCAGCCCTAGGATAGTGTTAGGGTTAGGGTTAGGGTTAGCATCAGCCCTAGGATAGTGCTAGGTTTAGAGTTAGCATCAGACATAGGATAGTGTTAGGGTTAGGGTTAGGGTTAGCATCAGCCCTAGGATAGTGTAATTGTTAGGGTTAGGGTTAGCATCAGGCCTAGGATAGTGTTAGGGTTAGGGTTTCATCAGCCCTAGGATAGTGTTAGGGTTAGGGATAGGGTTAGCATCAGCCCTAGGATAGTGTTAGGGTTAGGGTTAGGGATAGCATCAGCCCTAGGATAGTGTTAGTGTTAGGGTTAGCATCAGCCCTAGGATAGTGTTAGGGTTAGGGTTAGGGTTAGCAGAATGCCTAGGATAGTGTTAGTGTTAGGGTTAGCATCAGCCTTAGTATAGTGTTAGGGTTAGGGTTAGGGTTAGCGTCAGCCGTAGGATAGTGTTTGGGTTAGGGTTAGCCTCAGCCCTAAGATAGTGTTAGAGTTAGGGTTAGGGTTAGCATCAGCCCTAGGATAGTGTTAGGGTTAGGGTTAGGGTTAGCATCAGCCCTAGGATAGTGTTAGTGTTAAGGTTAGCCTCAGCCCTAGGATAGTGTTAGGGTTAGCGTTAGGGTTAGCATCCGCCCTAGGATAGTGTTAGGGTTAGGGTTAGGGTTAGCATCAGCCCTAGGATAGTGTTAGGGTTAGGGTTAACATAAACCCTAGGATAGTGATAGGGTTAGGGTTAGGGTTATCATCAGGCCTAGGATAGTGTTAGGGTTAGGGTTAGGGTTAGCATCAGTTCAAGGATAGTGTTAGGGTTAGCGTTAGGGTTAGCATCAGCCTTAGGATAGTGTTAGGATTAGGGTTAGGGTTAGCATCAGCAATAGGATAGTGTTAGGGTTAGGGTTAGCATCAGCCCTAGGATAGTGTTAGGGTTAGGATTAGGGTTACCATCAGCCCTAGGATAGTTTTAGGGTTAGGGTTAGCATCAGCCCTAGGATAGTGTTAGGGTTAGGGTTAACATAAACGCTAGGATAGTGTTAGGGTTAGGGTTAGGGTTATCATCAGGCCTAGGATAGTGTTAGGGTTAGGGTTAGGGTTAGCATCAGTTCAAGGATAGTATTAGGGTTAGCGTTAGTGTTAGCATCAGCCCTAGGATAGTGTTAGGGTTAGGGTTAGGGTTAGCATCAGCCCTAGGATAGTGTTAGAGTTAGGGTTAACATAAACCCTAGGATAGTGTTAGGGTTAGGGTTAGGGCTATCACCAGGCCTAGGATATTGTTAGTGTTAGGGTTAGGGTTATCATCAGGCCTAGGATGGTGTTAGGGTTAGGGTTAGCATCAGCCCTAGGATAGTGTTAGGGTTAGGGTTAGGGTTAGCATCAGCCCTAGGATAGTGCTAGGTTTAGAGTTAGCATCAGACCTAGGATAGTGTTAGGGTTAGGGTTAGGGTTAGCATCAGCCCTAGGATAGTGTAATTGTTAGGGTTAGGATTAGCATCAGGCCTAGGATAGTGTTAGGGTTAGGGTTTCATCAGCCCTAGGATAGTGTTAGGGTTAGGGATAGGGTTAGCATCAGCCCTAGGATAGTGTTAGGGTTAGGGTTAGGGTTAGCATCAGCCCTAGGATAGTATTAGTGTTAGGGTTAGCATCAGCCCTAGGATAGTGTTAGGGTTAGGGTTAGGGTTAGCAGAATGCCTAGGATAGTGTTAGTGTTAGGGTTAGCAGTAGCCTTAGAATAGTGTTAGGGTTAGGGTTAGGGTTAGCATCAGCCGTAGGATAGTGTTTGGGTTAGGGTTAGCCTCAGCCCTAAGATAGTGTTAGAGTTAGGGTTAGGGTTAGCATCAGCCCTAGGATAGTGTTAGAGTTAGGGTTAGGGTTAGCACCAGGCCCAGGATAGTGTTAGTGTTAGGGTTAGCATCAGCCGTAGGATAGTGTTTGGGTTAGGGTTAGCCTCAGCCCTAAGATAGTGTTAGAGTTAGGGTTAGGGTTAGCATCAGCCCTAGGATAGTGTTAGGGTTAGGGTTCGGGTTAGCATCAGCCCTGGGATAGTGTTAGTGTTAGGGTTTGCATCAGCCCTAGGATAGTGTTAGCGTTAGGTTTAGGGTTAGCATCCGCCCTAGGATAGTGTTAGGGTTAGGGTTAGGGTTAGCATCAGCCCTAGGATAGTGTTAGGGTTAGGGTTAACATAAACCCTAGGATAGTGTTAGGGTTAGGGTTAGGGTTATCATCAGGCCTAGGATAGTGTTAGGGTTAGGGTTAGGGATAGCATCAGTTCAAGGATAGTGTTTGGCTTAGAGTTAGGGTTAGCATCAGCCCTAGGATAGTGTTAGGGTTAGGGTTAGCATCAGCCATAGGATAGTGTTAGGGTTAGGGTTAGGGTTAGCATCAGCCTAGGATAGTGTTAGGGTTAGGGTTAGTGTTAGCACCAGGCCTAGGATAGTGTTAGTGTTAGGGTTAGCATCAGCCTTAGGATAGTGTTAGGGTTAGGGTTAGGGTTAGCATCAGCCGTAGGATAGTGTTTGGGTTAGGGTTAGCCTCAGCCCTAAGATAGTGTTAGAGTTAGGGTTAGGGTTAGCATCAGCCCTAGGATAGTGTTAGGGTTAGGGTTAGGGTTAGCATCAGCCCTAGGATAGTGTTAGGGTTAGGGTTAGCATCAGCCATAGGATAGTGTTAGGGTTAGGGTTAGGGTTAGCATCAGCCTAGGATAGTGTTAGGGTTAGGGTTAGTGTTAGCACCAGGCCTAGGATAGTGTTAGTGTTAGGGTTAGCATCAGCCTTAGGATAGTGTTAGGGTTAGGGTTAGGGTTAGCATCAGCCGTAGGATAGTGTTTGGGTTAGGGTTAGCCTCAGCCCTAAGATAGTGTTAGAGTTAGGGTTAGGGTTAGCATCAGCCCTAGGATAGTGTTAGGGTTAGGGTTAGGGTTAGCATCAGCCCTAGGATAGTGTTAGGGTTAGGGTTAACATAAACCCTAGGATAGTGTTAGGGTTAGGGTTAGGGTTATCATCAGGCCTAGGATAGTGTTACGGTTAGGGTTAGCATCAGCTCTAGGATAGTGTTAGGGATAGGGTTAGGGTTAGCATCAGCCCTAGGATAGTGTTAAGGTTAGGGTTCGGGTTATCATCAGGCCTAGGATAGTGTGAGGGCTAGGGTTAGCATCACACTTAGGATAGTGTTAGGTTTAGGGTTAGGGTTAGCATCAGCCCTAGGATAGTGTTAGGGTTAAGGTTAGCATCAGCCCTAGGATAGTGTTAGGGTTAGGGTTAGGGTTAGCATCAGGCCTAGGATAGTGTTAGGGTTAGGGTTAGCATGAGCCCTAGGATAGTGTTAGGGTTAGGGTTAGGGTTAGCAACAGCCCTAGGATAGTGTCAGGGTTAGGGTTAGCATCAACCCTAGGATAGTGTTTGGGTTAGGGTTAGGGTTAGCATCAGCCCTAGGATAGTGTTAGGGATAGGGTTTGTCTCAGCCCTAGGAGAGTGTTAGGGTTAGGGATAGGGTTAGCATCAGGCCCAGGATAGTGTTAGGGTTAGGGTTAGAATCAGCCCTAGGATAGTGTTAGGGTTAGGGTTAGGATTAGCATCAGCCCTAGGATCGTGTTAGGTTTAGGGTTAGGTATATCATCAGGCCTAGGATATTGTTAGGGTTAGGGTTAGCATCAGCCCTAGGATAGTGTTAGAGTTAGGGTTAGGGTTAGCATCCGCCCTAGGATAGTGTTAGGGTTAGGGTTAGGGTTAGCATCAGCCCTAGGATAGTGTTAGGGTTAGGGTTAGCATCAGCCTTAGGATAGTGTTAGGGTTAGGGTTAGGGTTAGCACCAGGCCTAGGATAGTGTTAGTGTTAGGGTTAGCATCAGCCTTAGGATAGTGTTAGGGTTAGGGTTAGGGTTAGCATCAGCCATAGGATAGTGTTAGGGTTAGGGTTAGCCTCAGCCCTAGGATAGTGTTAGAGTTAGGGTTAGGGTTAGCATCAGCCCTAGGATAGTGTTAGGGTTAGGGTTAGGGTTAGCATCAGCCCTAGGATAGTGTTAGTGTTAGGGTTAGCATCAGCCCTAGGATAGTGTTAGGGTTAGGGTTAGGGTTAGCATCAGCCCTAGGATAGTATTAGGGTTAGGGTTAGGGTTAGGGTTAGCGTTAGCATCAGCTCTAGAATAGTGTTAGGGTTAGGGTTAGGGTTAGCATCTACCCTAGGATTGTGTTAGGGTTAGGGTTAGGGTTAGCATCAGCCCTAGGATAGTGTTAGGGTTAGGGTTAGCATCCGCCCTAGGATAGTGTAAGTGTTAGGGTTAGGGTTAGCATCAGGCCGAGGATAGTGTTAGGGTTAGGGTTAGTATCAGCCCTAGGATAGTGTTAGGGCTAGGGTTAGGGTTAGCATCAGCCCTAGATAGTGTTAGGGTTAGGGTTAGGGTTAGCATCAGCCCTAGGATAGTGTTAGGGTTAGGGTTAGGGTTATCATCAGGCCTAGGATAGTGTTAGGGTTAGGGTTAGCATCAGCCCTAGGATAGTGTTAGGGTTAGGGTTAGGGTTAGCATCAGCCGTAGGATAGTGTTAGGGTTAGGGTTAGTCTCAGCCCTAAGATAGTGTTAGAGTTAGGCTTAGGGTTAGCATCAGCCCTAGGATAGTGTTAGGGTTAGTGTTAGGGTTAGCATCAGCCCTAGGATAGTGTTAGTGTTAGGGTTAGCATCAGCCCTAGGATCGTGTTAGGGTTAGGGTTAGGGTTAGCATCAGCCCTAGGATAGTGTTAGGGTTAGGGTTAACATAAACCCTAGGATAGTGTTAGGGTTAGGGTTAGGGCTATCATCAGGCCTAGGATATTGTTAGGGTTAGGGTTAGGGTTATCATCAGGCCTAGGATAGTGTTAGGGTTAGGGTTAGCATCAGCCCTAGGATAGTGTTAGGGTTAGGGTTAGGGTTAGCATCAGCCCTAGGATAGTGCTAGGTTTAGAGTTAGCATCAGACCTAGGATAGTGTTAGGGTTAGGGTTAGGGTTAGCATCAGCCCTAGGATAGTGTAATTGTTAGGGTTAGGGTTAGCATCAGGCCTAGGATAGTGTTAGGGTTAGGGTTTCATCAGCCCTAGGATAGTGTTAGGGTTAGGGATAGGGTTAGCATCAGCCCTAGGATAGTGTTAGGGTTAGGGTTAGGGTTAGCATCAGCCCTAGGATAGTGTTAGTGTTAGGGTTAGCATCAGCCCTAGGATAGTGTTAGGGTTAGGGTTAGGGTTAGCAGAATGCCTAGGATAGTGTTAGTGTTAGGGTTAGCATCAGCCTTAGTATAGTGTTAGGGTTAGGGTTAGGGTTAGCGTCAGCCGTAGGATAGTGTTTTGGTTAGGGTTAGCCTCAGCCCTAAGATAGTGTTAGAGTTAGGGTTAGGGTTAGCATCAGCCCTAGGATAGTGTTAGGGTTAGGGTTAGGGTTAGCATCAGCCCTAGGATAGTGTTAGTGTTAAGGTTAGCCTCAGCCCTAGGATAGTGTTAGGGTTAGCGTTAGGGTTAGCATCCGCCCTAAGATAGTGTTAGGGTTAGGGTTAGGGTTAGCATCAGCCCTAGGATAGTGTTAGGGTTAGGGTTAACATAAACCCTAGGATAGTGATAGGGTTAGGGTTAGGGTTATCATCAGGCCTAGGATAGTGTTAGGGTTAGGGTTAGGGTTAGCATCAGTTCAAGGATAGTGTTAGGGTTAGCGTTAGGGTTAGCATCAGCCTTAGGATAGTGTTAGGATTAGGGTTAGGGTTAGCATCAGCAATAGGATAGTGTTAGGGTTAGGGTTAGCATCAGCCCTAGGATAGTGTTAGGGTTAGGATTAGGGTTACCATCAGCCCTAGGATAGTGTTAGGGTTAGGGTTAGCATCAGCCCTAGGATAGTGTTAGGGTTAGGGTTAACATAAACGCTAGGATAGTGTTAGGGTTAGGGTTAGGGTTATCATCAGGCCTAGGATAGTGTTAGGGTTAGGGTTAGGGTTAGCATCAGTTCAAGGATAGTATTAGGGTTAGCGTTAGTGTTAGCATCAGCCCTAGGATAGTGTTAGGGTTAGGGTTAGGGTTAGCATCAGCCCTAGGATAGTGTTAGAGTTAGGGTTAACATAAACCCTAGGATAGTGTTAGGGTTAGGGTTAGGGCTATCACCAGGCCTAGGATATTGTTAGTGTTAGGGTTAGGGTTATCATCAGGCCTAGGATGGTGTTAGGGTTAGGGTTAGCATCAGCCCTAGGATAGTGTTAGGGTTAGGGTTAGGGTTAGCATCAGCCCTAGGATAGTGCTAGGTTTAGAGTTAGCATCAGACCTAGGATAGTGTTAGGGTTAGGGTTAGGGTTAGCATCAGCCCTAGGATAGTGTAATTGTTAGGGTTAGGGTTAGCATCAGGCCTAGGATAGTGTTAGGGTTAGGGTTTCATCAGCCCTAGGATAGTGTTAGGGTTAGGGATAGGGTTAGCATCAGCCCTAGGATAGTGTTAGGGTTAGGGTTAGGGTTAGCATCAGCCCTAGGATAGTATTAGTGTTAGGGTTAGCATCAGCCCTAGGATAGTGTTAGGGTTAGGGTTAGGGTTAGCAGAATGCCTAGGATAGTGTTAGTGTTAGGGTTAGCAGTAGCCTTAGAATAGTGTTAGGGTTAGGGTTAGGGTTAGCATCAGCCGTAGGATAGTGTTTGGGTTAGGGTTAGCCTCAGCCCTAAGATAGTGTTAGAGTTAGGGTTAGGGTTAGCATCAGCCCTAGGATAGTGTTAGGGTTAGGGTTAGGGTTAGCACCAGGCCCAGGATAGTGTTAGTGTTAGGGTTAGCATCAGCCGTAGGATAGTGTTTGGGTTAGGGTTAGCCTCAGCCCTAAGATAGTGTTAGAGTTAGGGTTAGGGTTAGCATCAGCCCTAGGATAGTGTTAGGGTTAGGGTTCGGGTTAGCATCAGCCCTGGGATAGTGTTAGTGTTAGGGTTTGCATCAGCCCTAGGATAGTGTTAGGGTTAGGTTTAGGGTTAGCATCCGCCCTAGGATAGTGTTAGGGTTAGGGTTAGGGTTAGCATCAGCCCTAGGATAGTGTTAGGGTTAGGGTTAACATAAACCCTAGGATAGTGTTAGGGTTAGGGTTAGGGTTATCATCAGGCCTAGGATAGTGTTAGGGTTAGGGTTAGGGATAGCATCAGTTCAAGGATAGTGTTTGGCTTAGCGTTAGGGTTAGCATCAGCCCTAGGATAGTGTTAGGGTTAGGGTTAGCATCAGCCATAGGATAGTGTTAGGGTTAGGGTTAGGGTTAGCATCAGCCTAGGATAGTGTTAGGGTTAGGGTTAGTGTTAGCACCAGGCCTAGGATAGTGTTAGTGTTAGGGTTAGCATCAGCCTTAGGATAGTGTTAGGGTTAGGGTTAGGGTTAGCATCAGCCGTAGGATAGTGTTTGGGTTAGGGTTAGCCTCAGCCCTAAGATAGTGTTAGAGTTAGGGTTAGGGTTAGCATCAGCCCTAGGATAGTGTTAGGGTTAGGGTTAGGGTTAGCATCAGCCCTAGGATAGTGTTAGGGTTAGGGTTAGCATCAGCCATAGGATAGTGTTAGGGTTAGGGTTAGGGTTAGCATCAGCCTAGGATAGTGTTAGGGTTAGGGTTAGTGTTAGCACCAGGCCTAGGATAGTGTTAGTGTTAGGGTTAGCATCAGCCTTAGGATAGTGTTAGGGTTAGGGTTAGGGTTAGCATCAGCCGTAGGATAGTGTTTGGGTTAGGGTTAGCCTCAGCCCTAAGATAGTGTTAGAGTTAGGGTTAGGGTTAGCATCAGCCCTAGGATAGTGTTAGGGTTAGGGTTAGGGTTAGCATCAGCCCTAGGATAGTGTTAGGGTTAGGGTTAACATAAACCCTAGGATAGTGTTAGGGTTAGGGTTAGGGTTATCATCAGGCCTAGGATAGTGTTACGGTTAGGGTTAGCATCAGCTCTAGGATAGTGTTAGGGATAGGGTTAGGGTTAGCATCAGCCCTAGGATAGTGTTAAGGTTAGGGTTCGGGTTATCATCAGGCCTAGGATAGTGTGAGGGCTAGGGTTAGCATCACACTTAGGATAGTGTTAGGTTTAGGGTTAGGGTTAGCATCAGCCCTAGGATAGTGTTAGGGTTAAGGTTAGCATCAGCCCTAGGATAGTGTTAGGGTTAGGGTTAGGGTTAGCATCAGGCCTAGGATAGTGTTAGGGTTAGGGTTAGCATGAGCCCTAGGATAGTGTTAGGGTTAGGGTTAGGGTTAGCAACAGCCCTAGGATAGTGTCAGGGTTAGGGTTAGCATCAACCCTAGGATAGTGTTTGGGTTAGGGTTAGGGTTAGCATCAGCCCTAGGATAGTGTTAGGGATAGGGTTTGTCTCAGCCCTAGGAGAGTGTTAGGGTTAGGGATAGGGTTAGCATCAGGCCCAGGATAGTGTTAGGGTTAGGGTTAGAATCAGCCCTAGGATAGTGTTAGGGTTAGGGTTAGGATTAGCATCAGCCCTAGGATCGTGTTAGGTTTAGGGTTAGGTATATCATCAGGCCTAGGATATTGTTAGGGTTAGGGTTAGCATCAGCCCTAGGATAGTGTTAGAGTTAGGGTTAGGGTTAGCATCCGCCCTAGGATAGTGTTAGGGTTAGGGTTAGGGTTAGCATCAGCCCTAGGATAGTGTTAGGGTTAGGGTTAGCATCAGCCTTAGGATAGTGTTAGGGTTAGGGTTAGGGTTAGCACCAGGCCTAGGATAGTGTTAGTGTTAGGGTTAGCATCAGCCTTAGGATAGTGTTAGGGTTAGGGTTAGGGTTAGCATCAGCCATAGGATAGTGTTAGGGTTAGGGTTAGCCTCAGCCCTAGGATAGTGTTAGAGTTAGGGTTAGGGTTAGCATCAGCCCTAGGATAGTGTTAGGGTTAGGGTTAGGGTTAGCATCAGCCCTAGGATAGTGTTAGTGTTAGGGTTAGCATCAGCCCTAGGATAGTGTTAGGGTTAGGGTTAGGGTTAGCATCAGCCCTAGGATAGTATTAGGGTTAGGGTTAGGGTTAGGGTTAGCGTTAGCATCAGCTCTAGAATAGTGTTAGGGTTAGGGTTAGGGTTAGCATCTACCCTAGGATTGTGTTAGGGTTAGGGTTAGGGTTAGCATCAGCCCTAGGATAGTGTTAGGGTTAGGGTTAGCATCCGCCCTAGGATAGTGTAAGTGTTAGGGTTAGGGTTAGCATCAGGCCGAGGATAGTGTTAGGGTTAGGGTTAGTATCAGCCCTAGGATAGTGTTAGGGCTAGGGTTAGGGTTAGCATCAGCCCTAGATAGTGTTAGGGTTAGGGTTAGGGTTAGCATCAGCCCTAGGATAGTGTTAGGGTTAGGGTTAGGGTTATCATCAGGCCTAGGATAGTGTTAGGGTTAGGGTTAGCATCAGCCCTAGGATAGTGTTAGGGTTAGGGTTAGGGTTAGCATCAGCCGTAGGATAGTGTTAGGGTTAGGGTTAGTCTCAGCCCTAAGATAGTGTTAGAGTTAGGCTTAGGGTTAGCATCAGCCCTAGGATAGTGTTAGGGTTAGTGTTAGGGTTAGCATCAGCCCTAGGATAGTGTTAGTGTTAGGGTTAGCATCAGCCCTAGGATCGTGTTAGGGTTAGGGTTAGGGTTAGCATCAGCCCTAGGATAGTGTTAGGGTTAGGGTTAACATAAACCCTAGGATAGTGTTAGGGTTAGGGTTAGGGCTATCATCAGGCCTAGGATATTGTTAGGGTTAGGGTTAGGGTTATCATCAGGCCTAGGATAGTGTTAGGGTTAGGGTTAGCATCAGCCCTAGGATAGTGTTAGGGTTAGGGTTAGGGTTAGCATCAGCCCTAGGATAGTGCTAGGTTTAGAGTTAGCATCAGACCTAGGATAGTGTTAGGGTTAGGGTTAGGGTTAGCATCAGCCCTAGGATAGTGTAATTGTTAGGGTTAGGGTTAGCATCAGGCCTAGGATAGTGTTAGGGTTAGGGTTTCATCAGCCCTAGGATAGTGTTAGGGTTAGGGATAGGGTTAGCATCAGCCCTAGGATAGTGTTAGGGTTAGGGTTAGGGTTAGCATCAGCCCTAGGATAGTGTTAGTGTTAGGGTTAGCATCAGCCCTAGGATAGTGTTAGGGTTAGGGTTAGGGTTAGCAGAATGCCTAGGATAGTGTTAGTGTTAGGGTTAGCATCAGCCTTAGTATAGTGTTAGGGTTAGGGTTAGGGTTAGCGTCAGCCGTAGGATAGTGTTTGGGTTAGGGTTAGCCTCAGCCCTAAGATAGTGTTAGAGTTAGGGTTAGGGTTAGCATCAGCCCTAGGATAGTGTTAGGGTTAGGGTTAGGGTTAGCATCAGCCCTAGGATAGTGTTAGTGTTAAGGTTAGCCTCAGCCCTAGGATAGTGTTAGGGTTAGCGTTAGGGTTAGCATCCGCCCTAGGATAGTGTTAGGGTTAGGGTTAGGGTTAGCATCAGCCCTAGGATAGTGTTAGGGTTAGGGTTAACATAAACCCTAGGATAGTGATAGGGTTAGGGTTAGGGTTATCATCAGGCCTAGGATAGTGTTAGGGTTAGGGTTAGGGTTAGCATCAGTTCAAGGATAGTGTTAGGGTTAGCGTTAGGGTTAGCATCAGCCTTAGGATAGTGTTAGGATTAGGGTTAGGGTTAGCATCAGCAATAGGATAGTGTTAGGGTTAGGGTTAGCATCAGCCCTAGGATAGTGTTAGGGTTAGGATTAGGGTTACCATCAGCCCTAGGATAGTGTTAGGGTTAGGGTTAGCATCAGCCCTAGGATAGTGTTAGGGTTAGGGTTAATATAAACGCTAGGATAGTGTTAGGGTTAGGGTTAGGGTTATCATCAGGCCTAGGATAGTGTTAGGGTTAGGGTTAGGGTTAGCATCAGTTCAAGGATAGTATTAGGGTTAGCGTTAGTGTTAGCATCAGCCCTAGGATAGTGTTAGGGTTAGGGTTAGGGTTAGCATCAGCCCTAGGATAGTGTTAGAGTTAGGGTTAACATAAACCCTAGGATAGTGTTAGGGTTAGGGTTAGGGCTATCACCAGGCCTAGGATATTGTTAGGGTTAGGGTTAGGGTTATCATCAGGCCTAGGATAGTGTTAGGGTTAGGGTTAGCATCAGCCCTAGGATAGTGTTAGGGTTAGGGTTAGGGTTAGCATCAGCCCTAGGATAGTGCTAGGTTTAGAGTTAGCATCAGACCTAGGATAGTGTTAGGGTTAGGGTTAGGGTTAGCATCAGCCCTAGGATAGTGTAATTGTTAGGGTTAGGGTTAGCATCAGGCCTAGGATAGTGTTAGGGTTAGGGTTTCATCAGCCCTAGGATAGTGTTAGGGTTAGGGATAGGGTTAGCATCAGCCCTAGGATAGTGTTAGGGTTAGGGTTAGGGTTAGCATCAGCCCTAGGATAGTATTAGTGTTAGGGTTAGCATCAGCCCTAGGATAGTGTTAGGGTTAGGGTTAGGGTTAGCAGAATGCCTAGGATAGTGTTAGTGTTAGGGTTAGCAGTAGCCTTAGAATAGTGTTAGGGTTAGGGTTAGGGTTAGCATCAGCCGTAGGATAGTGTTTGGGTTAGGGTTAGCCTCAGCCCTAAGATAGTGTTAGAGTTAGGGTTAGGGTTAGCATCAGCCCTAGGATAGTGTTAGGGTTAGGGTTAGGGTTAGCACCAGGCCCAGGATAGTGTTAGTGTTAGGGTTAGCATCAGCCGTAGGATAGTGTTTGGGTTAGGGTTAGCCTCAGCCCTAAGATAGTGTTAGAGTTAGGGTTAGGGTTAGCATCAGCCCTAGGATAGTGTTAGGGTTAGGGTTCGGGTTAGCATCAGCCCTGGGATAGTGTTAGTGTTAGGGTTTGCATCAGCCCTAGGATAGTGTTAGGGTTAGGTTTAGGGTTAGCATCCGCCCTAGGATAGTGTTAGGGTTAGGGTTAGGGTTAGCATCAGCCCTAGGATAGTGTTAGGGTTAGGGTTAACATAAACCCTAGGATAGTGTTAGGGTTAGGGTTAGGGTTATCATCAGGCCTAGGATAGTGTTAGGGTTAGGGTTAGCATCAGCCATAGGATAGTGTTAGGGTTAGGGTTAGGGTTAGCATCAGCCTAGGATAGTGTTAGGGTTAGGGTTAGTGTTAGCACCAGGCCTAGGATAGTGTTAGTGTTAGGGTTAGCATCAGCCTTAGGATAGTGTTAGGGTTAGGGTTAGGGTTAGCATCAGCCGTAGGATAGTGTTTGAGTTAGGGTTAGCCTCAGCCCTAAGATAGTGTTAGAGTTAGGGTTAGGGTTAGCATCAGCCCTAGGATAGTGTTAGGGTTAGGGTTAGGGTTAGCATCAGCCCTAGGATAGTGTTAGGGTTAGGGTTAACATAAACCCTAGGATAGTGTTAGGGTTAGGGTTAGGGTTATCATCATGCCTAGGATAGTGTTAGGGTTAGGGTTAGCATCAGCTCTAGGATAGTGTTAGGGATAGGGTTAGGGTTAGCATCAGCCCTAGGATAGTGTGAAGGTTAGGGTTCGGGTTATCATCAGGCCTAGGATAGTGTGAGGGCTAGGGTTAGCATCACACTTAGGATAGTGTTAGGTTTAGGGTTAGGGTTAGCATCAGCCCTAGGATAGTGCTAGGGTTAAGGTTAGCATCAGCCCTAGGATAGTGTTAGGGTTAGGGTTAGGGTTAGCATCAGGCCTAGGATAGTGTTAGGGTTAGGGTTAGCATGAGCCCTAGGATAGTGTTAGGGTTAGGGTTAGGGTTAGCAACAGCCCTAGGATAGTGTCAGGGTTAGGGTTAGCATCAACCCTAGGATAGTGTTTGGGTTAGGGTTAGGGTTAGCATCAGCCCTAGGATAGTGTTAGGGATAGGGTTTGTCTCAGCCCTAGGAGAGTGTTAGGGTTAGGGATAGGGTTAGCATCAGGCCCAGGATAGTGTTAGGGTTAGGGTTAGAATCAGCCCTAGGATAGTGTTAGGGTTAGGGTTAGGATTAGCATCAGCCCTAGGATCGTGTTAGGTTTAGGGTTAGGTATATCATCAGGCCTAGGATATTGTTAGGGTTAGGGTTAGCATCAGCCCTAGGATAGTGTTAGAGTTAGGGTTAGGGTTAGCATCCGCCCTAGGATAGTGTTAGGGTTAGGGATAGGGTTAGCATCAGCCCTAGGATAGTGTTAGGGTTAGGGTTAGCATCAGGCTTAGGATAGTGTTAGGGTTAGGGTTAGGGTTAGCACCAGGCCTAGGATAGTGTTAGTGTTAGGGTTAGCATCAGCCTTAGGATAGTGTTAGGGTTAGGGTTAGGGTTAGCATCAGCCCTAGGATAGTGTTAGGGTTAGGGTTAGGGTTATCATCAGGCCTAGGATAGTGTTAGGGTTAGGGTTAGCATCAGCCCTAGGATAGTGTTAGGGTTAGGGTTAGGGTTAGCATCAGCCCTAGGATAGTGCTAGGTTTAGAGTTAGCATCAGACCTAGGATAGTGTTAGGGTTAGGGTTAGGGTTAGCATCAGCCCTAGGATAGTGTAATTGTTAGGGTTAGGGTTAGCATCAGGCCTAGGATAGTGTTAGGGTTAGGGTTTCATCAGCCCTAGGATAGTGTTAGGGTTAGGGATAGGGTTAGCATCAGCCCTAGGATAGTGTTAGGGTTAGGGTTAGGGTTAGCATCAGCCCTAGGATAGTGTTAGTGTTAGGGTTAGCATCAGCCCTAGGATAGTGTTAGGGTTAGGGTTAGGGTTAGCAGAATGCCTAGGATAGTGTTAGTGTTAGGGTTAGCATCAGCCTTAGTATAGTGTTAGGGTTAGGGTTAGGGTTAGCGTCAGCCGTAGGATAGTGTTTGGGTTAGGGTTAGCCTCAGCCCTAAGATAGTGTTAGAGTTAGGGTTAGGGTTAGCATCAGCCCTAGGATAGTGTTAGGGTTAGGGTTAGGGTTAGCATCAGCCCTAGGATAGTGTTAGTGTTAAGGTTAGCCTCAGCCCTAGGATAGTGTTAGGGTTAGCGTTACTGTTAGCATCAGCCCTAGGATAGTGTTAGGGTTAGGGTTAACATAAACCCTAGGATAGTGATAGGGTTAGGGTTAGGGTTATCATCAGGCCTAGGATAGTGTTAGGGTTAGGGTTAGGGTTAGCATCAGTTCAAGGATAGTGTTAGGGTTAGCGTTAGGGTTAGCATCAGCCTTAGGATAGTGTTAGGATTAGGGTTAGGGTTAGCATCAGCAATAGGATAGTGTTAGGGTTAGGGTTAGCATCAGCCCTAGGATAGTGTTAGGGTTAGGATTAGGGTTACCATCAGCCCTAGGATAGTGTTAGGGTTAGGGTTAGCATCAGCCCTAGGATAGTGTTAGGGTTAGGGTTAACATAAACGCTAGGATAGTGTTAGGGTTAGGGTTAGGGTTATCATCAGGCCTAGGATAGTGTTAGGGTTAGGGTTAGCGTTAGCATCAGTTCAAGGATAGTATTAGGGTTAGCGTTAGTGTTAGCATCAGCCCTAGGATAGTGTTAGGGTTAGGGTTAGGGTTAGCATCAGCCCTAGGATAGTGTTAGAGTTAGGGTTAACATAAACCCTAGGATAGTGTTAGGGTTAGGGTTAGGGCTATCACCAGGCCTAGGATATTGTTAGGGTTAGGGTTAGGGTTATCATCAGGCCTAGGATAGTGTTAGGGTTAGGGTTAGCATCAGCCCTAGGATAGTGTTAGGGTTAGGGTTAGGGTTAGCATCAGCCCTAGGATAGTGCTAGGTTTAGAGTTAGCATCAGACCTAGGATAGTGTTAGGGTTAGGGTTAGGGTTAGCATCAGCCCTAGGATAGTGTAATTGTTAGGGTTAGGGTTAGCATCAGGCCTAGGATAGTGTTAGGGTTAGGGTTTCATCAGCCCTAGGATAGTGTTAGGGTTAGGGATAGGGTTAGCATCAGCCCTAGGATAGTGTTAGGGTTAGGGTTAGGGTTAGCATCAGCCCTAGGATAGTATTAGTGTTAGGGTTAGCATCAGCCCTAGGATAGTGTTAGGGTTAGGGTTAGGGTTAGCAGAATGCCTAGGATAGTGTTAGTGTTAGGGTTAGCAGTAGCCTTAGAATAGTGTTAGGGTTAGGGTTAGGGTTAGCATCAGCCGTAGGATAGTGTTTGGGTTAGGGTTAGCCTCAGCCCTAAGATAGTGTTAGAGTTAGGGTTAGGGTTAGCATCAGCCCTAGGATAGTGTTAGGGTTAGGGTTAGGGTTAGCACCAGGCCCAGGATAGTGTTAGTGTTAGGGTTAGCATCAGCCGTAGGATAGTGTTTGGGTTAGGGTTAGCCTCAGCCCTAAGATAGTGTTAGAGTTAGGGTTAGGGTTAGCATCAGCCCTAGGATAGTGTTAGGGTTAGGGTTCGGGTTAGCATCAGCCCTGGGATAGTGTTAGTGTTAGGGTTTGCATCAGCCCTAGGATAGTGTTAGGGTTAGGTTTAGGGTTAGCATCCGCCCTAGGATAGTGTTAGGGTTAGGGTTAGGGTTAGCATCAGCCCTAGGATAGTGTTAGGGTTAGGGTTAACATAAACCCTAGGATAGTGTTAGGGTTAGGGTTAGGGTTATCATCAGGCCTAGGATAGTGTTAGGGTTAGGGTTAGGGATAGCATCAGGTCAAGGATAGTGTTTGGCTTAGCGTTAGGGTTAGCATCAGCCCTAGGATAGTGTTAGGGTTAGGGTTAGCATCAGCCATAGGATAGTGTTAGGGTTAGGGTTAGGGTTAGCATCAGCCTAGGATAGTGTTAGGGTTAGGGTTAGCATCAGCCTTAGGATAGTGTTAGGGTTAGGGTTAGGGTTAGCATCAGCCGTAGGATAGTGTTTGGGTTAGGGTTAGCCTCAGCCCTAAGATAGTGTTAGAGTTAGGGTTAGGGTTAGCATCAGCCCTAGGATAGTGTTAGGGTTAGGGTTAGGGTTAGCATCAGCCCTAGGATAGTGTTAGGGTTAGGGTTAACATAAACCCTAGGATAGTGTTAGGGTTAGGGTTAGGGTTATCATCAGGCCTAGTATAGTGTTAGGGTTAGGGTTAGCATCAGCTCTAGGATAGTGTTAGGGATAGGGTTAGGGTTAGCATCAGCCCTAGGATAGTGTTAAGGTTAGGGTTCGGGTTATCATCAGGCCTAGGATAGTGTGAGGGCTAGGGTTAGCATCACACTTAGGATAGTGTTAGGTTTAGGGTTAGGGTTAGCATCAGCCCTAGGATAGTGTTAGGGTTAAGGTTAGCATCAGCCCTAGGATAGTGTTAGGGTTAGGGTTAGGGTTAGCATCAGGCCTAGGATAGTGTTAGGGTTAGGGTTAGCATGAGCCCTAGGATAGTGTTAGGGTTAGGGTTAGGGTTAGCAACAGCCCTAGGATAGTGTCAGGGTTAGGGTTAGCATCAACCCTAGGATAGTGTTTGGGTTAGGGTTAGGGTTAGCATCAGCCCTAGGATAGTGTTAGGGTTAGGGTTAGGATTAGCATCAGCCCTAGGATCGTGTTAGGTTTAGGGTTAGGTATATCATCAGGCCTAGGATATTGTTAGGGTTAGGGTTAGCATCAGCCCTAGGATAGTGTTAGAGTTAGGGTTAGGGTTAGCATCCGCCCTAGGATAGTGTTAGGGTTAGGGTTAGGGTTAGCATCAGCCCTAGGATAGTGTTAGGGTTAGGGTTAGCATCAGCCTTAGGATAGTGTTAGGGTTAGGGTTAGGGTTAGCACCAGGCCTAGGATAGTGTTAGTGTTAGGGTTAGCATCAGCCTTAGGATAGTGTTAGGGTTAGGGTTAGGGTTAGCATCAGCCATAGGATAGTGTTAGGGTTAGGGTTAGCCTCAGCCCTAGGATAGTGTTAGAGTTAGGGTTAGGGTTAGCATCAGCCCTAGGATAGTGTTAGGGTTAGGGTTAGGGTTAGCATCAGCCCTAGGATAGTGTTAGTGTTAGGGTTAGCATCAGCCCTAGGATAGTGTTAGGGTTAGGGTTAGGGTTAGCGTCAGCCCTAGGATAGTGTTAGGGTTGGGGTTAGCATCAGCCCTAGGATAGTGTTAGGGTAAGGGTTAGGGTTAGCACCAGGCCTAGGATAGTGTTAGTGTTAGGGTTAGCATCAGCCTTAGGATAGTGTTAGGGTTAGGGTTAGGGTTAGCATCAGCTGTAGGATAGTGTTTGGGTTAGGGTTAGCCTCAGCCCTAAGATAGTGTTAGAGTTAGGGTTAGGGTTAGCATCCGCCCTAGGATAGTGTTAGGGTTAGCATCAGCCGTAGGATAGTGTTAGGGTTAGGGTTAGGGTTAGCATCAGCCCTAGGATAGTGTTAGGGTTATGGTTAACATAAACCCTAGGATAGTGTTAGGGTTAGGGTTAGGGTTATCATCAGGCCTAGGATAGTGTTAGGGTTAGGGTTAGCATCAGCTCTAGGATAGTGTTAGGGATAGGGTTAGGGTTAGCATCAGCCCTAGGATAGTGTTAAGGTTAGGGTTCGGGTTATCATCAGGCCTAGGATAGTGTGAAGGCTAGGGTTAGCATCACACTTAGGATAGTGTTAGGGTGAGGGTTAGGGTTAGCATCAGCCCTAGGATAGTGTTAGGGTTAGGGTTAGCATCAGCCCTAGGAGAGTGTTAGGTTTAGGGATAGGTTTAGCATCAGGCCTAGGATAGTGATAGGGTTAGGGTTAGGGTTAGCATCAGCCCTAGGATAGTGTTAGGGTTAGGGTTAGCATCAGGCCTAGGATAGTGTTAGGGTTAGGGTTAGCATCAGCACTAGGATAGTGTTAGGGTTAGTGTTACGGTTAGCATCAGCCCTAGGATAGTGTAAGTGTTAGGGTTAGGGTTAGCATCAGGCCGAGGATAGTGTTAGGGTTAGGGTTAGTATCAGCCCTAGGATAGTGTTAGGGCTAGGGTTAGGGTTAGCATCAGCCCTAGATAGTGTTAGGGTTAGGGTTAGGGTTAGCATCAGCCCTAGGATAGTGTTAGGTTTAGGGTTAGGGTTAGCACCAGGCCCAGGATAGTGTTAGTGTTAGGGTTAGCATCAGCCGTAGGATAGTGTTTGGGTTAGGGTTAGCCTCAGCCCTAAGATAGTGTTAGAGTGAGGGTTAGGGTTAGCATCAGCCCTAGGATAGTGTTAGGGTTAGGGTTAGTGTTAGCATCAGCCCTAGGATAGTGTTAGTGCTGGGGTTAGCATCAGCCCTAGGATAGTGTTAGGGTTAGGGTTAGGGTTAGCATCCGCCCTAGGACAGTGTTAGGGTTAGGGTTAGGGTTAGCATCAGCCCTAGGATAGTGTTAGGGTTAGGGTTAACATAAACCCTAGGATAGTGTTAGGGTTAGGGTTAGGGTTATCATCAGGCCTAGGATAGTGTTAGGGTTAGGGTTAGGGTTAGCATCAGTTCAAGGATAGTGTTAGGCTTAGCGTTAGGGTTAGCATCAGCCCTAGGATAGTGTTAGGGTTAGGGTTAGCATCAGCCATAGGATAGTGTTAGAGTTAGGGTTAGGGTTAGCATCCGCCCTAGGATAGTGTTAGGGTTAGGGATAGTGTTAGCATCAGCCCTAGGATAGTGTTAGGGTTATGGTTAGGTTTAGCATCAGCCCTAGGATAGTGTTAGGGTAAGGGTTAGGGTTAGCATCAGGTCTAGGATAGTATTAGGTTTACGGTTAGAATCAGCCCTAGGATAGTGTTACGGTTAGGGTTAGGGTTAGCATCAGCCCTAGGATAGTGTTAGGTTTAGGGTTATGGATATCATCAGGCCTAGGATATTGTTAGGGTTAGGGTTAGCATAAGCCCCAGGATAGTGTTAGGGTTAGGGTTAGGGATATCATCAGCCCTCGGATAGTGTTAGGGTTAGGGTTAGGGTTAGCATCAGCCCTAGGATAGTGTTAGGGTTAGGGTTAGGGTTAGCATCAGGCCTAGGATAGTGTTAGGGTTAGGGTTAGCATGAGCCCTAGGATAGTGTTAGGGTTAGTGTTAGGGTTACCATAAGCCCTAGTATAGTGTCAGGGTTAGGGTTAGCATCAACCCTAGGATAGTGTTTGGGTTAGGGTTAGGGTTAGCATCAGCCCTAGGATAGTGTTAGCGTTAGGGTTAGGGTTAGCGTCAGCCCTAGGATAGTGTTAGGGTTAGGGTTAGCATCAGCCCTAGAATAGTGTTAAGGTTAGGGTTAGGGTTAGCATCAGCCCTAGGATAGTGTTAGGTTTAGAGTTAGCATCAGACCTAGGATAGTGTTAGGGTTAGGGTTAGGGTTAGCATCAGCCCTAGGATAGTGTAATTGTTAGGGTTAGGGTTAGCATCAGGCCTAGGATAGTGTTAGGGTTAGGGTTTCATCAGCCCTAGGATAGTGTTAGGGTTAGGGATAGGGTTAGCATCAGCCCTAGGATAGTGTTAGGGTTAGGGTTAGGGTTAGCATCAGCCCTAGGATAGTATTAGTGTTAGGGTTAGCATCAGCCCTAGGATAGTGTTAGGGTTAGGGTTAGGGTTAGCAGAATGCCTAGGATAGTGTTAGTGTTAGGGTTAGCATCAGCCTTAGTATAGTGTTAGGGTTAGGGTTAGGGTTAGCATCAGCCGTAGGATAGTGTTTGGGTTAGGGTTAGCCTCAGCCTTAAGATAGTGTTAGAGTTAGGGTTAGGGTTAGCATCAGCCCTAGGATATTGTTATTGTTAGGGTTAGGGTTAGCATCAGCCCTAGGATAGTGTTAGTGTTAAGGTTAGCCTCAGCCCTAGCATAGTGTTAGGGTTAGCGTTAGGGTTAGCATCAGCCCTAGGATAGTGTTAGGGTTAGGGTTAGGGTTAGCATCAGCCCTAGGATAGTGTTAGGGTTAGGGTTAACATAAACCCTAGGATAGTGATAGGGTGAGGGTTAGGGTTATCATCAGGCCTAGGATAGTGTTAGGGTTAGGGTTAGGGTTAGCATCAGTTCAAGGATAGTGTTAGGGTTAGCGTTAGGGTTAGCATCAGCCCTAGGATAGTGTTAGGGTTAGGGTTAGCATCAGCCCTAGGATAGTGTTAGGGTTAGGGTTAACATAAACCCTAGGATAGTGATAGGGTGAGGGTTAGGGTTATCATCAGGCCTAGGATAGTGTTAGGGTTAGGGTTAGGGTTAGCATCAGTTCAAGGATAGTGTTAGGGTTAGCGTTAGGGTTAGCATCAGCCCTAGGATAGTGTTAGGGTTAGGGTTAGCATCAGCCCTAGGATAGTGTTAGGGTTAGGGTTAACATAAACCCTAGGATAGTGATAGGGTTAGGGTTAGGGTTAGCATCAGTTCAAGGATAGTATTAGGGTTAGCGTTAGTGTTAGCATCAGCCCTAGGATAGTGTTAGGGTTAGGGTTAGGGTTAGCATCAGCCCTAGGATAGTGTTAGAGTTAGGGTTAGAATCAGCCCTAGGATAGTGTTAGGGTTAGGGTTAGGGTTATCATCAGGCCTATGATAGTGTTAGGGTTAGGGTTAGCATCAGCCCTAGGATAGTGTTAGGGTTAGGGTTAGGGTTAGCATCAGCCCTAGGATAGTGTTAGTGTTAGGGTTAGCATCAGCCCTAGGATAGTGTTAGGGTTAGGGTTAGGGTTAGCAACAGCCCTAGGAGATTATTAGGGTTAGGGTTAGCATCAGCCCTAGGATAGTGTTAGGGTTAGGGTTAGGGTTAGCACCTGGCCTAGGATAGGGTTAGTGTTAGGGTTAGCATCAGCCTTAGGATAGTGTTAGGGTTAGGGATAGGGTTAGCATCAGCCGTAGGATAGTGGTAGGGTTAGGGTTAGCCTCAGCCCTAAATTAGTGTTGGAGTTACGGTTAGGGTTAGCATGAGCCCTAGGATAGTGTTAGGGTTAGGGTTAGGGTTAGCATCCGCCCTAGGATAGTGTTAGGTTTAGGGTTAAGGTTAGCATCAGACCTAGGATAGTGTTAGGGTTAGGGTTAATATAAACCCTAGGATAGTGTTAGGGTTAGGGTTAGGGTTATCTTCAGGCCTAGGATAGTGTTAGGGTTAGGGTTAGGGTTAGCATCAGTTCAAGGATAGTGTTAGGGTTAGCGTTAGGGTTAGCATCAGCCCTAGGATAGTGTTAGGGTTAGGGTTAGGGTTATCATCAGGCCTAGGATAGTGTTAGGGTTCGGGTTAGCCTCAGCCCTAGGATAGTGTTAGGGTTAGGGTTAGCATCAGCCCTAGGATAGTGTTAGGGTTAGGGTTAGCATCAGCCCTACGATAGTGTTAGGGTTAGGGTTAGGGTTAGCATCAGCCCTAGGATAGTGTTAGGGTTAGGGTTAGCATCAGCCGTAGGATAGTGTTAGGGTTAGGGTTAGTCTCAGCCCTAAGATAGTGTTAGAGTTAGGCTTAGGGTTAGCATCAGCCCTAGGATAGTGTTAGGGTTAGTGTTAGGGTTAGCATCAGCCCTAGGATAGTGTTAGTGTTAGGGTTAGCATCAGCCCTAGGATCGTGTTAGGGTTAGGGTTAGGGTTAGCATCAGCCCTAGGATAGTGTTAGGGTTAGGGTTAACATAAACCCTAGGATAGTGTTAGGGTTAGGGTTAGGGCTATCATCAGGCCTAGGATAGTGTTAGGGTTAGGGTTAGGGTTAGCATCAGGTCAAGGATAGTGTTAGGGTTAGCGTTAGGGTAAGCATCTGCCCTAGGATAGTGTTAGAGTTAGGGTTAGGGTTAGCGTCAGCCCAAGGATAGTGTTAGGTTTAGGGTTAGCATCAGCCCTAGGATAGTGTTGGGGTTAGGGTTAGGGTTAGCATCAGGCCCAGGATAGTGTTAGGGTTAGGGTTAGCATCAGCCCTAGGATAGTGTTAGGGTTAGGGTTAGGGTTAGCATCAGCCCTAGGATAGTGTTAGGGTTAGGGTTAGCATCAACCCTAGCATAGTGTTTGGGTTAGGGTTAGGGTTAGCATCAGCCCCAGGATAGTGTTAGGGTTAGAGTTAGCCTCAGCCCTAGGAGAGTGTTAGGGTTAGGGATAGGGTTAGCATCAGGCCTAGGATAGTGTGAGGGTTAGGGTTAGGGTTACCATCAGCCCTAGGATAGTGTTAGGGTTAGGGTTAGCATCAGCCCTAGGATAGTTTGAGGGTTAGGGTTAGGGTTAGCATCAGCCCTAGGATAGTGTTAGGGTTATGGTTAGGTTTAGCCTCAGCCCTAGGATAGTGTTAGGGTAAGGGTTAGGGTTAGCATCAGGCCTAGGATAGTGTTAGCGTTAGGGTTAAGTTTAGCATCAGCCCTAGGATAGTGTTAGGGTTAGGGTTAGGGTTAGCATCAGCCCTATGATAGTGTTAGGGTTAGGGTTAGCATCAGCCCTAGGATAGTGTTAGGGTTAGGGTTAGGGTTATCATCAGGCCTAGGATAGTGTTAGGGTTAGGGTTAGCATCAGCCCTAGGATAGTGTTAGCGTTAGGGTTAGGGTTAGCATCAGCCCTAGGATAGTGTTAGGTTTAGAGTTAGCATCAGACCTAGGATAGTGTTAGGGTTAGGGTTAGGGTTAGCATCAGCCCTAGGATAGTGTAATTGTTAGGGTTAGGGTTAGCATCAGGCCTAGGATAGTGTTAGGGTTAGGGTTTCATCAGCCCTAGGATAGTGTTAGGGTTAGGGATAGGGTTAGCATCAGCCCTAGGATAGTGTTAGGGTTAGGGTTAGGGTTAGCATCAGCCCTAGGATAGTATTAGTGTTAGGGTTAGCATCAGCCCTAGGATAGTGTTAGGGTTAGGGTTAGGGTTAGCAGAATGCCTAGGATAGTGTTAGTGTTAGGGTTAGCATCAGCCTTAGTATAGTGTTAGGGTTAGGGTTAGGGTTAGCATCAGCCGTAGGATAGTGTTTGGGTTAGGGTTAGCCTCAGCCCTAAGATAGTGTTAGAGTTAGGGTTAGGGTTAGCATCAGCCCTAGGATAGTGTTAGGGTTACGGTTAGGGTTAGCATCAGCCCTAGGATAGTGTTAGTGTTAAGGTTAGCCTCAGCCCTAGCATAGTGTTAGGGTTAGCGTTAGGGTTAGCATCCGCCCTAGGATAGTGTTAGGATTAGGGTTAGGGTTAGCATCAGCCCTAGGATAGTGTTAGGGTTAGGGTTAACATAATCCCTAGGATAGTGATAGGGTTAGGGTTAGGGTTATCATCAGGCCTAGGATAGTGTTAGGGTTAGGGTTAGGGTTAGCATCAGTTCAAGGATAGTGTTAGGGTTAGCGTTAGGGTTAGCATCAGCCTTAGGATAGTGTTAGGATTAGGGTTAGGGTTAGCATCAGCCCTAGGATAGTGTTAGGGTTAGGGTTAGCATCAGCCCTAGGATAGTGTTAGGGTTAGGATTAGGGTTACCATCAGCCCTAGGATAGTGTTAGGGTTAGGGTTAGCATCAGCCCTAGGATAGTGTTAGGGTTAGGGTTAACATAAACGCTAGGATAGTGTTAGGGTTAGGGTTAGGGTTATCATCAGGCCTAGGATAGTGTTAGGGTTAGGGTTAGGGTTAGCATCAGTTCAAGGATAGTATTAGGGTTAGCGTTAGTGTTAGCATCAGCCCTAGGATAGTGTTAGGGTTAGGGTTAGGGTTAGCATCAGCCCTAGGATAGTGTTAGAGTTAGGGTTAGCATCAGCCCTAGGATAGTGTTAGGGTTAGGGTTAGGGTTATCATCAGGCCTATGATAGTGTTAGGGTTAGGGTTAGCATCAGCCCTAGGATAGTGTTAGGGTTAGGGTTAGGGTTAGCATCAGCCCTAGGATAGTGTTAGTGTTAGGGTTAGCATCAGCCCTAGGATAGTGTTAGGGTTAGGGTTAGGGTTAGCATCAGGCCTAGGATAGTGTTAGGGTTAGGGTTAGCATCACCCCTAGGATAGTGTTAGGGTAAGCTTAGGGTTAGCATCAGCCGCAGGATAGTGTTAGGGTTAGGGTTAGCCTCAGCGCTAAGATAGTGTTAGAGTTAGGGTTAGGGTTAGCATCAGCCCTAGGATAGTGTTAGTGTTAGGGTTAGCATCAGCCCTAGGATAGTGTTAGGGTTAGGGTTAGAATCAGCCCTAGGATAGTGTTAGGGTTAGGGTTAGGGTTATCATCAGGCCTATGATAGTGTTAGGGTTAGGGTTAGCATCAGCCCTAGGATAGTGTTAGGGTTACGGTTAGCATCAGCCCTAGGATAGTGTTAGGGATAGGGTTAGGGTTAGCATCAGACCTAGGATAGTGTTAGGGTTAGGATTAGCATCAGCCCTAGGATAGTGTTAGGGTTAGGGTTAGGGTTATCATCAGGCCTAGGATAGTGCTAGGGTTAGGGTTAGGGTTAGCATCAGTTCAAGGATAGTGTTAGCGTTAGCGTTAGGGTTAGCATCTGCCCTAGGATAGTGTTAGGGTTAGGGTTAGGGTTAGCATCAGCCCAAGGATAGTGTTAGGGTTAGGGTTAGCATCAGCCCTAGGATAGTGTCAGGGTTAGGGTTAGGGTTAGCATGAGGCCCAGGATAGTGTTAGGGTTAGGGTTAGCATCAGCCCTAGGATAGTGTCAGGGTTAGGGTTAGGGTTAGCATGAGGCCCAGGAGAGTGTTAGGGTTAGGGTTAGCATCAGCCCTAGGATAGTGTTAGGGTTAGGGTTAGCATCAACCCTAGGATAGTGTTAGGGTTAGGTTTAGGGTTAGCATCAGCCCTAGCATAGTGTTAGGGTTATGGTTACCATCAGCCCTACGATAGTGATAGGGTTAGGGTTAGGGTTAGCATCAGCCCTAGGATAGTGTTAGGGTTAGGGTTAGGGTTAGCATCACCCCTAGGATAGTGTTAGGGTTAGGGTTAGGGTTATCATCAAGCCTAGGATAGTGTTAGGGTTAGGGTTAGCATCAGCCCTGGGATAGTGATAGGGTTAGGGTTAGGGTTATCAACAGGCCTAGGATAGTGTTAGGTTTAGGGTTAGCATCAGCCCTAGGATAATGTTAGGGTTAGTGTTTGGGTTAGCATCAGCCCTAGGATAGTGTTAGGGTTAGGGTTAGGGTTAGCATCAGGCCTAGGATAGTGTTAGGGTTAGGGTTAGCATCAGCCCTAGGATAGTGTTAGGGTTAGGGTTAGGGTTATCATCAGGCCTAGGATAGTGCTAGGGTTAGGGTTAGGGTTAGCATCAGTTCAAGGATAGTGTTAGCGTTAGCGTTAGGGTTAGCATCTGCCCTAGGATAGTGTTAGGGTTAGGGTTAGGGTTAGCGTCAGCCCAAGGATAGTGTTAGGGTTAGGGTTAGCATCAGCCCTAGGATAGTGTCAGGGTTAGGGTTAGGGTTAGCATGAGGCCCAGGATAGTGTTAGGGTTAGGGTTAGCATCAGCCCTAGGATAGTGTTAGGGTTAGGGTTAGGGTTAGCATCAGCCCTAGGATAGTGTTAGGGTTAGGGTTAGCATCAACCCTAGGATAGTGTTAGGGTTAGGTTTAGGGTTAGCATCAGCCCTAGCATAGTGTTAGGGTTATGGTTACCATCAGCCCTACGATAGTGATAGGGTTAGGGTTAGGGTTAGCATCAGCCCTAGGATAGTGTTAGGGTTAGGGTTAGGGTTAGCATCACCCCTAGATAGTGTTAGGGTTAGGGTTAGGGTTATCATCAGGCCTAGGATAGTGTTAGGGTTAGGGTTAGCATCAGCCCTAGGATAGTGTTAGGGTTAGGGTTAGGGTTATCAACAGGCCTAGGATAGTGTTAGGTTTAGGGTTAGCATCAGCCCTAGGATAATGTTAGGGTTAGTGTTAGGGTTAGCATCAGCCCTAGGATAGTGTTAGGGTTAGGGTTAGGGTTAGCATCAGGCCTAGGATAGTGTTAGGGTTAGGGTTAGCATCAGCCCTAGGATAGTGTTAGGGTTAGGGTTAGGGTTATCATCAGGCCTAGGATAGTGCTAGGGTTAGGGTTAGGGTTAGCATCAGTTCAAGGATAGTGTTAGCGTTAGCGTTAGGGTTAGCATCTGCCCTAGGATAGTGTTAGGGTTAGGGTTAGGGTTAGCATCAGCCCAAGGATAGTGTTAGGGTTAGGGTTAGCA
The DNA here is from genome assembly GCF_020740605.2 of Lemur catta. Taxonomy (NCBI): domain Eukaryota; kingdom Metazoa; phylum Chordata; class Mammalia; order Primates; family Lemuridae; genus Lemur; species Lemur catta. Next base: position 110,212,129 of record NC_059131.1, on the reverse strand, counting down.
TCAGCCCTAGGATAGTGTCAGGGTTAGGGTTAGGGTTAGCATGAGGCCCAGGATAGTGTTAGGGTTAGGGTTAGCATCAGCCCTAGGATAGTGTTAGGGTTAGGGTTAGGGTTAGCATCAGCCCTAGGATAGTGTTAGGGTTAGGGTTAGCATCAACCCTAGGATAGTGTTAGGGTTAGGTTTAGGGTTAGCATCAGCCCTAGCATAGTGTTAGGGTTATGGTTACCATCAGCCCTACGATAGTGATAGGGTTAGGGTTAGGGTTAGCATCAGGCCTAGGATAGTGTTAGGGTTAGGGTTAGGGTTAGCATCACCCCTAGGATAGTGTTAGGGTTAGGGTTAGGGTTATCATCAGGCCTAGGATAGTGTTAGGGTTAGGGTTAGCATCAGCCCTAGGATAGTGTTAGGGTTAGGGTTAGGGTTATCAACAGGCCTAGGATAGTGTTAGGTTTAGGGTTAGCATCAGCCCTAGGATAATGTTAGGGTTAGTGTTAGGGTTAGCATCAGCCCTAGGATAGTGTTAGGGTTAGGGTTAGGGTTAGCATCAGGCCTAGGATAGTGTTAGGGTTAGGGTTAGCATCAGCCCTAGGATAGTGTTGGGGTTAGGGTTAGGGTTATCATCAGGCCTAGGATAGTGCTAGGGTTAGGGTTAGGGTTAGCATCAGTTCAAGGATAGTGTTAGCGTTAGCGTTAGGGTTAGCATCTGCCCTAGGATAGTGTTAGGGTTAGGGTTAGGGTTAGCATCAGCCCAAGGATAGTGTTAGGGTTAGGGTTAGCATCAGCCCTAGGATAGTGTCAGGGTTAGGGTTAGTGTTAGCATGAGGCCCAGGATAGTGTTAGGGTTAGGGTTAGCATCAGCCCTAGGATAGTGTTAGGGTTAGGGTTAGGGTTAGCATCAGCCCTAGGATAGTGTTAGGGTTAGGGTTAGCATCAACCCTAGGATAGTGTTAGGGTTAGGTTTAGGGTTAGCATCAGCCCTAGCATAGTGTTAGGGTTATGGTTACCATCAGCCCTACGATAGTGATAGGGTTAGGGTTAGGGTTAGCATCAGCCCTAGGATAGTGTTAGGGTTAGGGTTAGGGTTAGCATCACCCCTAGGATAGTGTTAGGGTTAGGGTTAGGGTTAGCATCAGCCCTAGGATAGTGTTAGGGTTAGGGTAAGCATCAGCCCTAGGATAGTGTTAGGGTTAGGGTTAGGGTTAGCATCAGGCCTAGGATAGTGTTAGGGTTAGGGTTAGCATCAGCCCTAGGATAGTGTTAGTGTTAGGGTTAGCATCATCCCTAGGATAGTGTTAGGGTTAGGGTTAGGGTTAGCATCAGCCCTAGGATAGTGTTAGGGTTAGGGTTAACATAAACCCTAGGATAGTGTTAGGGTTAGGGTTAGGGTTATCATCAGGCCTAGGATATTGTTAGGGTTAGGGTTAGGGTTAGCATCAGTTCAAGGATAGTGTTAGCGTTAGCGTTAGGGTTAGCATCTGCCCTAGGATAGTAATAGGGTTAGGGTTAGGGTTAGCATCAGCCCAAGGATAGTGTTAGGGTTAGGGTTAGCATCAGCCCTAGGATAGTGTCAGGGTTAGGGTTAGGGTTAGCATGAGGCCCAGGATAGTGTTAGGGTTAGGGTTAGCATCAGCCCTAGGATAGTGTTAGGGTTAGGGTTAGCATCAACCCTAGGATAGTGTTAGGGTTAGGTTTAGGGTTAGCATCAGCCCTAGCATAGTGTTAGGGTTATGGTTACCATCAGCCCTACGATAGTGATAGGGTTAGGGTTAGGGTTAGCATCAGCCCTAGGATAGTGTTAGGGTTAGGGTTAGGGTTAGCATCACCCCTAGGATAGTGTTAGGGTTAGGGTTAGGGTTATCATCAGGCCTAGGATAGTGTTAGGGTTAGGGTTAGCATCAGCCCTAGGATAGTGTTAGGGTTAGGGTTAGGGTTATCAACAGGCCTAGGATAGTGTTAGGTTTAGGGTTAGCATCAGCCCTATTATAATGTTAGGGTTAGTGTTAGGGTTAGCATCAGCCCTAGGATAGTGTTAGGGTTAGGGTTAGGGTTAGCATCAGGCCTAGGATAGTGTTAGGTTTAGGGTTAGCATCAGCCCTAGGATAGTGTTAGGGTTAGGGTTAGGGTTATCATCAGGCCTAGGATAGTGCTAGGGTTAGGGTTAGGGTTAGCATCAGTTCAAGGATAGTGTTAGCGTTAGCGTTAGGGTTAGCATCTGCCCTAGGATAGTGTTAGGGTTAGGGTTAGGGTTAGCATCAGCCCAAGGATAGTGTTAGGGTTAGGGTTAGCATCAGCCCTAGGATAGTGTCAGGGTTAGGGATAGGGTTAGCATGAGGCCCAGGATAGTGTTAGGGTTAGGGTTAGCATCAGCCCTAGGATAGTGTTAGGGTTAGGGTTAGGGTTAGCATCAGCCCTAGGATAGTGTTAGGGTTAGGGTTAGCATCAACCCTAGGATAGTGTTAGGGTTAGGTTTAGGGTTAGCATCAGCCCTAGCATAGTGTTAGGGTTATGGTTACCATCAGCCCTACGATAGTGATAGGGTTAGGGTTAGGGTTAGCATCAGCCCTAGGATAGTGTTAGGGTTAGGGTTAGGGTTAGCATCACCCCTAGGATAGTGTTAGGGTTAGGGTTAGGGTTATCATCAGGCCTAGGATAGTGTTAGGGTTAGGGTTAGCATCAGCCCTAGGATAGTGTTAGGGTTAGGGTTAGGGTTATCAACAGGCCTAGGATAGTGTTAGGTTTAGGGTTAGCATCAGCCCTAGGATAATGTTAGGGTTAGTGTTAGGGTTAGCATCAGCCCTAGGATAGTGTTAGGGTTAGGGTTAGGGTTAGCATCAGGCCTAGGATAGTGTTAGGGTTAGGGTTAGCATCAGCCCTAGGATAGTGTTAGGGTTAGGGTTAGGGTTATCATCAGGCCTAGGATAGTGCTAGGGTTAGGGTTAGGGTTAGCATCAGTTCAAGGATAGTGTTAGCGTTAGCGTTAGGGTTAGCATCTGCCCTAGGATAGTGTTAGGGTTAGGGTTAGGGTTAGCATCAGCCCAAGGATAGTGTTAGGGTTAGGGTTAGCATCAGCCCTAGGATAGTGTCAGGGTTAGGGTTAGGGTTAGCATGAGGCCCAGGATAGTGTTAGGGTTAGGGTTAGCATCAGCCCTAGGATAGTGTTAGGGTTAGGGTTAGGGTTAGCATCAGCCCTAGGATAGTGTTAGGGTTAGGGTTAGCATCAACCCTAGGATAGTGTTAGGGTTAGGTTTAGCGTTAGCATCAGCCCTAGCATAGTGTTAGGGTTATGGTTACCATCAGCCCTACGATAGTGATAGGGTTAGGGTTAGGGTTAGCATCAGCCCTAGGATAGTGTTAGGGTTAGGGTTAGGGTTAGCATCACCCCTAGGATAGTGTTAGGGTTAGGGTTAGGGTTAGCATCAGCCCTAGGATAGTGTTAGGGTTAGGGTAAGCATCAGCCCTAGGATAGTGTTAGGGTTAGGGTTAGGGTTAGCATCAGGCCTAGGATAGTGTTAGGGTTAGGGTTAGCATCAGCCCTAGGATAGTGTTAGTGTTAGGGTTAGCATCATCCCTAGGATAGTGTTAGGGTTAGGGTTAGGGTTAGCATCAGCCCTAGGATAGTGTTAGGGTTAGGGTTAACATAAACCCTAGGATAGTGTTAGGGTTAGGGTTAGGGTTATCATCAGGCCTAGGATATTGTTAGGGTTAGGGTTAGGGTTAGCATCAGTTCAAGGATAGTGTTAGCGTTTGCGTTAGGGTTAGCATCTGCCCTAGGATAGTGTTAGGGTTAGGGTTAGGGTTAGCATCAGCCCAAGGATAGTGTTAGGGTTAGGGTTAGCATCAGCCCTAGGATAGTGTCAGGGTTAGGGTTAGGGTTAGCATGAGGCCCAGGATAGTGTTAGGGTTAGGGTTAGCATCAGCCCTAGGATAGTGTTAGGGTTAGGGTTAGGGTTAGCATCAGCCCTAGGATAGTGTTAGGGTTAGGGTTAGCATCAACCCTAGGATAGTGTTAGGGTTAGGTTTAGGGTTAGCATCAGCCCTAGCATAGTGTTAGGGTTATGGTTACCATCAGCCCTACGATAGTGATAGGGTTAGGGTTAGGGTTAGCATCAGCCCTAGGATAGTGTTAGGGTTAGGGTTAGGGTTAGCATCACCCCTAGGATAGTGTTAGGGTTAGGGTTAGGGTTAGCATCAGCCCTAGGATAGTGTTAGGGTTAGGGTTAGCATCAGCCCTAGGATAGTGTTAGGGTTAGTGTTAGGGTTAGCATCAGCCCTAGGATCGTGTTAGGGTTAGGGTTAGCATCAGCCCTAGGATAGTGTTAGGGTTAGGGTTAGGGTTTGCATCAGGCCTAGGATAGTGTCAGGGTTAGGGTTAGCATCAGCCCTAGGATAGTGTTAGTGTTAAGGTTAGGGTTAGCATCAGCCGTAGGATAGTGTTAGGGTTAGGGTTAGCCTCAGCCCTAAGATAGTGTTAGAGTTAGGGTTAGGGTTAGCATCAGCCCTAGGATAGTGTTAGTGTTAGGGATAGGGTTAGCATCAGCCCTAGGATAGTGTTAGTGTTAGGGTTAGCATCATCCCTAGGATAGTGTTAGGGTTAGGGTTAGGGTTAGCATCCGCCCTAGGATAGTGTTAGGGTTAGGGTTATGGTAAGCATCAGCCCTAGGATAGTGTTAGGGTTAGGGTTAACATAAACCCTAGGATAGTGTTAGGGTTAGGGTTAGGGTTAGCATAAGTTCAAGGATAGTGTTAGGGTTAGCGTTAGGTTTAGAATCAGCCCTAGGATAGTGTTAGGGTTAGGGTTAGGGTTAGCATCAGCCCTAGGATAGTGTTAGGGTTAGGGTTAACATAAACCCTAGGATAGTGTTAGGGTTAGGGTTAGGGTTAGCATCAGGCCTAGGATCGTGTTAGGGTTAGGGTTAGCATCAGCCCTAGGATAGTGTTAGGGTTAGGGTTAGGGTTATCATCAGGCCTATGATAGTGTTAGGGTTAGGGTTAGCATCAGCCCTAGGATAGTGTTAGGGTTACGGTTAGCATCAGCCCTAGGATAGTGTTAGGGATAGGGTTAGGGTTAGCATCAGACCTAGGATAGTGTTAGGGTTAGCGTTAGCATCAGCCCTAGGATAGTGTTAGGGTTAGGGTTAGGGTTATCATCAGGCCTAGGATAGTGCTAGGGTTAGGGTTAGGGTTAGCATCAGTTCAAGGATAGTGTTAGCGTTAGCGTTAGGGTTAGCATCTGCCCTAGGATAGTGTTAGGGTTAGGGTTAGGGTTAGCATCAGCCCAAGGATAGTGTTAGGGTTAGGGTTAGCATCAGCCCTAGGATAGTGTCAGGGTTAGGGTTAGGGTTAGCATGAGGCCCAGGATAGTGTTAGGGATAGGGTTAGGGTTAGCATCAATCCTAGGATAGTGTTAGGGTTAGGGTTAGCATCAACCCTAGGATAGTGTTAGGGTTAGGTTTAGGGTTAGCATCAGCCCTAGCATAGTGTTAGGGTTATGGTTACCATCAGCCCTACGATAGTGATAGGGTTAGGGTTAGGGTTAGCATCAGCCCTAGGATAGTGTTAGGGTTAGGGTTAGGGTTAGCATCACCCCTAGGATAGTGTTAGGGTTAGGGTTAGGGTTATCATCAGGCCTAGGATAGTGTTAGGGTTAGGGTTAGCATCAGCCCTAGGATAGTGTTAGGGTTAGGGTTAGGGTTATCATCAGGCCTAGGATAGTGTTAGGTTTAGGGTTAGCATCATCCCTAGGATAATGTTAGGGTTAGTGTTAGGGTTAGCATCAGCCCTAGAATAGTGTTAGGGTTAGGGTTAGTGTTAGCATCAGGCCTAGGATAGTGTTAGGGTTAGGGTTAGGGTTATCATCAGGCCTAGGATAGTGCTAGGGTTAGGATTAGGGTTAGCATCAGTTCAAGGATAGTGTTAGCGTTAGCGTTAGGGTTAGCATCTGCCCTAGGATAGTGTTAGGGTTAGGGTTAGGGTTAGCATCAGCCCAAGGATAGTGTTAGGGTTAGGGATAGCATCAGCCCTAGGATAGTGTCAGGGTTAGGGTTAGGGTTAGCATGAGGCCCAGGATAGTTTTAGGGTTAGGGTTAGCATCAGCCCTAGGATAGTGTTAGGGTTAGGGTTAGGGTTTGCATCAGCCCTAGGATAGTGTTAGGGTTAGGGTTAGCATCAACCCTAGGATAGTGTTAGGGTTAGGTTTAGGGTTAGCATCAGCCCTAGCATAGTGTTAGGGTTATGGTTACCATCAGCCCTACGATAGTGATAGTGTTAGGGTTAGGGTTAGCATCAGCCCTAGGATAGTGTTAGGGTTAGGGTTAGGGTTAGCATCACCCCTAGGATAGTGTTAGGGTTAGGGTTAGGGTTAGCATCAGCCCTAGGATAGTGTTAGGGTTAGGGTTAGCATCAGCCCTAGGATAGTGTTAGGGTTAGTGTTAGGGTTAGCATCAGCCCTAGGATAGTGTTAGGGTTAGGGTTAGCATCAGCCCTAGGATAGTGTTAGGGTTAGGGTTAGGGTTTGCATCAGGCCTAGGATAGTGTTAGGGTTATGGTTAGGTTTACCATCAGCCCTAGGATAGTGTTAGGGTAAGGGTTTGGGTTAGCATCAGCCCTAGGATAGTGTTAGGGTTAGGGTTAGCATCAGCCCTAGGATAGTGTTAGGGTTAGTGTTAGGGTTAGCATCAGCCCTAGGATAGTGTTAGGGTTAGGGTTAGCATCAGCCCTAGGATAGTGTTAGGGTTAGCGTTAGGGTTTGCATCAGGCCTAGGATAGTGTTAGGGTTATGGTTAGGTTTAGCATCAGCCCTAGGATAGTGTTAGGGTAAGGGTTTGGGTTAGCATCAGGCCTAGGATAGTGTTACGGTTACGGTTAGCATCAGCCCAAGGATAGTGTTAGGGTTAGGGTTAGCATCAGCCCTTGGATAGTGTCAGGGTTAGGGTTAGGGTTAGCATGAGGCCCAGGATAGTGTTAGGGTTAGGGTTAGCATCAGCCCTAGGATAGTGTTAGGGTTAGGGTTAGGGTTAGCATCAGCCCTAGGATAGTGTTAGGGTTAGGGTTAGCATCAACCCTAGGATAGTGTTAGGGTTAGGTTTAGGGTTAGCATCAGCCCTAGCATAGTGTTAGGGTTATGGTTACCATCAGCCCTACGATAGTGATAGGGTTAGAGTTAGGGTTAGCATCAGCCCTAGGATAGTGTTAGGGTAAGGGTTAGGGTTAGCATCAGCCCTAGGATAGTGTTAGGGTTAGGGTTAGCATCAGCCCTAGGATAGTGTTAGGGTTAGTGTTAGGGTTAGCATCAGCCCTAGGATAGTGTTAGGGTTAGGGTTAGCATCAGCCCTAGGATAGTGTTAGTGTTAGGGTTAGCATCAGCCCTAGGATAGTGTTAGGGTTAGGGTTAACATAAACCCTAGGATAGTGTTAGGGTTAGGGTTAGGGTTATCATCAAGCCTAGGATAGTGTTAGGGTTAGGGTTAGGGTTAGCATCAGTTCAAGGATAGTGTTAGCGTTAGCGTTAGGGTTAGCATCTGCCCTAGGATAGTGTTAGGGTTAGGGTTAGGGTTAGCATCAGCCCAAGGATAATGTTAGGGTTAGGGTTAGCATCAGCCCTAGGATAGTGTTAGGGTTAGGGTTAGGGTTAGCATCAGCCCAAGGATAATGTTAGGGTTAGGGTTAGCATCAGCCCTAGGATAGTGTCAGGGTTAGCGTTAGGGTTAGCGTCAGGCCCAGGATAGTGTTAGGGTTAGGGTTAGCATCAGCCCTAGGATAGTGTTAGGGTTAGGGTTAGGGTTAGCATCAGCCCTAGGATAGTGTTAGGGTTAGGGTTAGCATCAAACCTAGGATAGTGTTAGGGTTAGGGTTAGGGTTAGCATCAGTTCAAGGATAGTGTTAGCGTTAGCGTTAGGGTTAGCATCTGCCCTAGGATAGTGTTAGGGTTAGGGTTAGGGTTAGCATCAGCCCAAGGATAATGTTAGGGTTAGGGTTAGCATCAGCCCTAGGATAGTGTCAGGGTTAGCGTTAGGGTTAGCGTCAGGCCCAGGATAGTGTTAGGGTTAGGGTTAGCATCAGCCCTAGGATAGTGTTAGGGTTAGGGTTAGGGTTAGCATCAGCCCTAGGATAGTGTTAGGGTTAGGGTTAGCATCAAACCTAGGATAGTGTTTGGGTTAGGGTTAGGGTTAGCATCAGTCCTAGGATAGTGTTAGGGTTAGAGTTAGCCTCAGCCCTAGGAGAGTGTTAGGGTTATGGATAGGGTTAGCATCAGGCCTAGGATAGTGTCAGGGTTAGGGTTAGGGTTAGCATCAGCCCTAGGATAGTGTTAGGGTTAGGGTTAGCATCAGGCCTAGGATAGTGTTAGGGTTAGGGTTAGCATCACCCCTAGGATAGTGTTAGGGTTAGGGTTAGGGTTAGCATCAGCCCTAGGATAGTGTTAGGGTTATGGTTAGGTTTAGCATCAGCCCTAGGATAGTGTTAGGGTAAGGGTTAGGGTTAGCATCAGGCCTAGGATAGTGTTAGGGATACGGTTAGAATCAGCCCAAGCATAGTGTTAGGGTTAGGGTTAAGTTTAGCATCAGCCCTAGGATAGTGTTAGGGTTAGGGTTAGGGTTACCATCAGCCCAAGGATAGTGTTAGGGTTAGGGTTAGGGTTAGCATCAGGCCTAGGATAGTGTTAGGGTTAGGGTTAGGGTTATCATCAGGCCTATGATAGTGTTAGGGTTAGGGTTATCATCAGCCCTAGGATAGTGTTAGTGTTAGGGTTACGGTTAGCATCAGCCCTAGGATAGTGTTAGGGTTACGGTTAGCATCAGCCCTAGGATTGTGTTAGGGTTAGGGTTAGGGTTAGCATCAGGCCTAGGATAGTGTTAGGGTTAGGGTTAGCATCAGCCCTAGGATAGTGTTAGGGTTAGGGTTAGGGTTAGCATCAGGCCTAGGATAGTGTTAGGGTTAGGGTTAGCATCAGCCCTAGGATAGTGTTAGTGTTAGGGTTAGCATCATCCCTAGGATAGTGTTAGGGTTAGGGTTACGGTTAGCATCAGCCCTAGGATAGTGTCAGGGTTAGGGTTAGGGTTAGCATGAGGCCCAGGATAGTGTTAGGATTAGGGTTAGCATCAGCCCTAGGATAGTGTTAGGGTTAGGGTTAGGGTTAGCATCAGCCCTAGGATTGTGTTAGGGTTAGGGTTAGCATCAACCCTAGGATAGTGTTAGTGTTAGGTTTAGGGTTAGCATCAGCCCTAGCATAGTGTTATGGTTATGGTTACCATCAGCCCTACGATAGTGATAGGGTTAGGGTTAGGGTTAGCATCAGCCCTAGGATAGTGTTAGGGTTAGCGTTAGGGTTAGCATCACCCCTAGGATAGTGTTAGGGTTAGGGTTAGTGTTAGCATCAGCCCTAGGATAGTGTTAGGGTTAGGGTTAGCATCAGCCCTAGGATAGTGTTAGGGTTAGTGTTAGGGTTAGCATCAGCCCTAGGATAGTGTTAGGGTTAGGGTTAGCGTCAGCCCTAGGATAGTGTTAGGGTTAGGGTTAGGGTTTGCATCAGGCCTAGGATAGTGTCAGGGTTAGGGTTAGCATCAGCCCTAGGATAGTGTTAGGGTTAAGGTTAGGGTTAGCAGCAGCCGTAGGATAGTGTTAGGGTTAGGGTTAGCCTCAGCCCTAAGATAGTGTTAGAGATAGGGTTAGGGTTAGCATCAGCCCTAGGATAGTGTTAGGGTTAGGGTTAGGGTTAGCATCAGCCCTAGGATAGTGTTAGTGTTATGGTTAGCATCAGCCCTAGGATAGTGTTAGGGTTAGGGTTAGGGTTAGCATCCGCCCTAGGATAGTGTTAGGGTTAGGGTTAGGGTAAGCATCAGCCCTAGGATAGTGTTAGGGTTAGGGTTAACATAAACCCTAGGATAGTGTTAGGGTTAGGGTTAGGGTTATCATCAGGCCTAGGATAGTGTTAGGGTTAGGGTTAGGGTTAGCATAAGTTCAAGGATAGTGTTAGGGTTAGCGTTAGGGTTAGAATCAGCCCTAGGATAGTGTTAGGGTTAGGGTTAGAGTTAGCATCAGCCCTAGGATAGTGTTAGGGTTAGGGTTAACATAAACCCTAGGATAGTGTTAGGGTTAAGGTTAGGGTTAGCATCAGGCCTAGGATCGTGTTAGGGTTAGGGTTAGCATCAGCCCTAGGATAGTGTTAGGGTTAGGGTTAGGGTTATCATCAGGCCTATGATAGTGTTAGGGTTAGGGTTAGCATCAGCCCTAGGATAGTGTTAGGGTTACGGTTAGCATCAGCCCTAGGATAGTGTTAGGGTTAGGGTTAGGGTTAGCATCAGGCCTAGGATAGTGTTAGGGTTAGGGTTAGCATCAGCCCTAGGATAGTGTTAGGGTTAGGGTTAGGGTTATCATCAGGCCTAGGATAGTGCTAGGGTTAGGGTTAGGGGTAGCATCAGTTCAAGGATAGTGTTAGCGTTAGCGTTAGGGTTAGCATCTGCCCTAGGATAGTGTTAGGGTTAGGGTTAGGGTTAGCATCAGCCCAAGGATAGTGTTAGGGTTAGGGTTAGCATCAGCCCTAGGATAGTGTCAGGGTTAGGGTTAGGGTTAGCATGAGGCCCAGGATAGTGTTAGGGTTTGGGTTAGCATCAGCCCTAGGATAGTGTTAGGGTTAGGGTTAGGGTTAGTATCAGCCCTAGGATAGTGTTAGTGTTAGGGTTAGCATCAACCCTAGGATAGTGTTAGGGTTAGGTTTAGGGTTAGCATCAGCCCTAGCATAGTGTTAGGGTTATGGTTACCATCAGCCCTACGATAGTGATAGGGTTAGGGTTAGGGTTAGCATCAGCCCTAGGATAGTGTTAGGGTTAGGGTTAGGGTTAGCATCACCCCTAGGATAGTGTTAGGGTTAGGGTTCGGTTATCATCAGGCCTAGGATAGTGTTAGGGTTAGGGTTAGCACCAGCCCTAGGATAGTGTTAGGGTTAGGGTTAGGGTTATCATCAGGCCTAGGATAGTGTTAGGTTTAGGGTTAGCATCAGCCCTAGGATAGTGTTAGGGTTAGTGTTAGGGTTAACATCAGCCCTAGGATAGTGTTAGGGTTAGGGTTAGCATCAGCCCTAGGATAGTGTTAGGGTTAGGGTTAGGGTTTTCATCAGGCCTAGGATAGTGTCAGGGTTAGGGTTAGCATCAGCCCTAGGATAGTGTTAGGGTTAAGGTTAGGGTTAGCATCAGCCTTAGGATAGTGTTAGGGTTAGGGTTAGCCTCAGCCCTAAGATAGTGTTAGAGTTAGTGTTAGGGTTAGCATCAGCCCTAGGATAGTGTTAGGGTTAGGGTTAGGGTTAGCATCAGCCCTAGGATAGTGTTAGTGTTATGGTTAGCATCTGCCCTAGGATAGTGTTAGGGTTAGGGTTAGGGTTAGCATCCGCCCTAGGATAGTGTTAGGGTTAGGGTTAGGTTAAGCATCAGCCCTAGGATAGTGTTAGGGTTAGGGTTAACATAAACCCTAGGATAGTGTTAGGGTTAGGGTTAGGGTTATCATCAGGCCTAGGATAGTGTTAGGGTTAGGGTTAGGGTTAGCATAAGTTCAAGGATAGTGTTAGGGTTAGTGTTAGGGTTAGAATCAGCCCTAGGATAGTGTTAGGGTTAGGGTTAGGGTTAGCATCAGCCCTAGGATAGTGTTAGGGTTAGGGTTAACATAAACCCTAGGATAGTGTTAGGGTTAGGGTTAGGGTTAGCATCAGGCCTAGGATCGTGTTAGTGTTAGGGTTAGCATCAGCCCTAGGATAGTGTTAGGGTTAGGGTTAACATAAACCCTAGGATAGTGTTAGGGTTAGGGTTAGGGTTATCATCAAGCCTAGGATAGTGTTAGGGTTAGGGTTAGGGTTAGCATCAGTTCAAGGATAGTGTTAGCGTTAGCGTTAGGGTTAGCATCTGCCCTAGGATAGTGTTAGGGTTAGGGTTAGGGTTAGCATCAGCCCAAGGATAATGTTAGGGTTAGGGTTAGCATCAGCCCTAGGATAGTGTTAGGGTTAGGGTTAGGGTTAGCATCAGCCCAAGGATAATGTTAGGGTTAGGGTTAGCATCAGCCCTAGGATAGTGTCAGGGTTAGCGTTAGGGTTAGCGTCAGGCCCAGGATAGTGTTGGGGTTAGGGTTAGCATCAGCCCTAGGATAGTGTTAGGGTTAGGGTTAGGGTTAGCATCAGCCCTAGGATAGTGTTAGGGTTAGGGTTAGCATCAAACATAGGATAGTGTTAGGGTTAGGGTTAGGGTTAGCATCAGTTCAAGGATAGTGTTAGCGTTAGCGTTAGGGTTAGCATCTGCCCTAGGATAGTGTTAGGGTTAGGGTTAGGGTTAGCATCAGCCCAAGGATAATGTTAGGGTTAGGGTTAGCATCAGCCCTAGGATAGTGTCAGGGTTAGCGTTAGGGTTAGCGTCAGGCCCAGGATAGTGTTAGGGTTAGGGTTAGCATCAGCCCTAGGATAGTGTTAGGGTTAGGGTTAGGGTTAGCATCAGCCCTAGGATAGTGTTAGGGTTAGGGTTAGCATCAAACCTAGGATAGTGTTTGGGTTAGGGTTAGGGTTAGCATCAGTCCTAGGATAGTGTTAGGGTTAGAGTTAGCCTCAGCCCTAGGAGAGTGTTAGGGTTATGGATAGGGTTAGCATCAGGCCTAGGATAGTGTGAGGGTTAGGGTTAGGGTTAGCATCAGCCCTAGGATAGTGTTAGGGTTAGGGTTAGCATCAGGCCTAGGATAGTGTTAGGGTTAGGGTTAGCATCACCCCTAGGATAGTGTTAGGGTTAGGGTTAGGGTTAGCATCAGCCCTAGGATAGTGTTAGGGTTATGGTTAGGTTTAGCATCAGCCCTAGGATAGTGTTAGGGTAAGGGTTAGGGTTAGCATCAGGCCTAGGATAGTGTTAGGGATACGGTTAGAATCAGCCCAAGCATAGTGTTAGGGTTAGGGTTAAGTTTAGCATCAGCCCTAGGATAGTGTTAGGGTTAGGGTTAGGGTTACCATCAGCCCAAGGATAGTGTTAGGGTTAGGGTTAGGGTTAGCATCAGGCCTAGGATAGTGTTAGGTTAGGGTTAGGGTTATCATCAGGCCTATGATAGTGTTAGGGTTAGGGTTATCATCAGCCCTAGGATAGTGTTAGTGTTAGGGTTACGGTTAGCATCAGCCCTAGGATAGTGTTAGGGTTACGGTTAGCATCAGCCCTAGGATTGTGTTAGGGTTAGGGTTAGGGTTAGCATCAGGCCTAGGATAGTGTTAGGGTTAGGGTTAGCATCAGCCCTAGGATAGTGTTAGGGTTAGGGTTAGGGTTAGCATCAGGCCTAGGATAGTGTTAGGGTTAGGGTTAGCATCAGCCCTAGGATAGTGTTAGTGTTAGGGTTAGCATCATCCCTAGGATAGTGTTAGGGTTAGGGTTACGGTTAGCATCAGCCCTAGGATAGTGTCAGGGTTAGGGTTAGGGTTAGCATGAGGCCCAGGATAGTGTTAGGATTAGGGTTAGCATCAGCCCTAGGATAGTGTTAGGGTTAGGGTTAGGGTTAGCATCAGCCCTAGGATAGTGTTAGGGTTAGGGTTAGCATCAACCCTAGGATAGTGTTAGTGTTAGGTTTAGGGTTAGCATCAGCCCTAGCATAGTGTTATGGTTATGGTTACCATCAGCCCTACGATAGTGATAGGGTTAGGGTTAGGGTTAGCATCAGCCCTAGGATAGTGTTAGGGTTAGCGTTAGGGTTAGCATCACCCCTAGGATAGTGTTAGGGTTAGGGTTAGTGTTAGCATCAGCCCTAGGATAGTGTTAGGGTTAGGGTTAGCATCAGCCCTAGGATAGTGTTAGGGTTAGTGTTAGGGTTAGCATCAGCCCTAGGATAGTGTTAGGGTTAGGGTTAGCGTCAGCCCTAGGATAGTGTTAGGGTTAGGGTTAGGGTTTGCATCAGGCCTAGGATAGTGTCAGGGTTAGGGTTAGCATCAGCCCTAGGATAGTGTTAGGGTTAAGGTTAGGGTTAGCAGCAGCCGTAGGATAGTGTTAGGGTTAGGGTTAGCCTCAGCCCTAAGATAGTGTTAGAGTTAGGGTTAGGGTTAGCATCAGCCCTAGGATAGTGTTAGGGTTAGGGTTAGGGTTAGCATCAGCCCTAGGATAGTGTTAGTGTTATGGTTAGCATCAGCCCTAGGATAGTGTTAGGGTTAGGGTTAGGGTTAGCATCCGCCCTAGGATAGTGTTAGGGTTAGGGTTAGGGTAAGCATCAGCCCTAGGATAGTGTTAGGGTTAGGGTTAACATAAACCCTAGGATAGTGTTAGGGTTAGGGTTAGGGTTATCATCAGGCCTAGGATAGTGTTAGGGTTAGGGTTAGGGTTAGCATAAGTTCAAGGATAGTGTTAGGGTTAGCGTTAGGGTTAGAATCAGCCCTAGGATAGTGTTAGGGTTAGGGTTAGAGTTAGCATCAGCCCTAGGATAGTGTTAGGGTTAGGGTTAACATAAACCCTAGGATAGTGTTAGGGTTAAGGTTAGGGTTAGCATCAGGCCTAGGATCGTGTTAGGGTTAGGGTTAGCATCAGCCCTAGGATAGTGTTAGGGTTAGGGTTAGGGTTATCATCAGGCCTATGATAGTGTTAGGGTTAGGGTTAGCATCAGCCCTAGGATAGTGTTAGGGTTACGGTTAGCATCAGCCCTAGGATAGTGTTAGGGTTAGGGTTAGGGTTAGCATCAGGCCTAGGATAGTGTTAGGGTTAGGGTTAGCATCAGCCCTAGGATAGTGTTAGGGTTAGGGTTAGGGTTATCATCAGGCCTAGGATAGTGCTAGGGTTAGGGTTAGGGGTAGCATCAGTTCAAGGATAGTGTTAGCGTTAGCGTTAGGGTTAGCATCTGCCCTAGGATAGTGTTAGGGTTAGGGTTAGGGTTAGCATCAGCCCAAGGATAGTGTTAGGGTTAGGGTTAGCATCAGCCCTAGGATAGTGTCAGGGTTAGGGTTAGGGTTAGCATGAGGCCCAGGATAGTGTTAGGGTTAGGGTTAGCATCAGCCCTAGGATAGTGTTAGGGTTAGGGTTAGGGTTAGCATCAGCCCTAGGATAGTGTTAGTGTTAGGGTTAGCATCAACCCTAGGATAGTGTTAGGGTTAGGTTTAGGGTTAGCATCAGCCCTAGCATAGTGTTAGGGTTATGGTTACCATCAGCCCTACGATAGTGATAGGGTTAGGGTTAGGGTTAGCATCAGCCCTAGGATAGTGTTAGGGTTAGGGTTAGGGTTAGCATCACCCCTAGGATAGTGTTAGGGTTAGGGTTCGGTTATCATCAGGCCTAGGATAGTGTTAGGGTTAGGGTTAGCACCAGCCCTAGGATAGTGTTAGGGTTAGGGTTAGGGTTATCATCAGGCCTAGGATAGTGTTAGGTTTAGGGTTAGCATCAGCCCTAGGATAGTGTTAGGGTTAGTGTTAGGGTTAACATCAGCCCTAGGATAGTGTTAGGGTTAGGGTTAGCATCAGCCCTAGGATAGTGTTAGGGTTAGGGTTAGGGTTTGCATCAGGCCTAGGATAGTGTCAGGGTTAGGGTTAGCATCAGCCCTAGGATAGTGTTAGGGTTAAGGTTAGGGTTAGCATCAGCCTTAGGATAGTGTTAGGGTTAGGGTTAGCCTCAGCCCTAAGATAGTGTTAGAGTTAGGGTTAGGGTTAGCATCAGCCCTAGGATAGTGTTAGGGTTAGGGTTAGGGTTAGCATCAGCCCTAGGATAGTGTTAGTGTTATGGTTAGCATCTGCCCTAGGATAGTGTTAGGGTTAGGGTTAGGGTTAGCATCCGCCCTAGGATACTGTTAGGGTTAGGGTTAGGTTAAGCATCAGCCCTCGGATAGTGTTAGGGTTAGGGTTAACATAAACCCTAGGATAGTGTTAGGGTTAGGGTTAGGGTTATCATCAGGCCTAGGATAGTGTTAGGGTTAGGGTTAGGGTTAGCATAAGTTCAAGGATAGTGTTAGGGTTAGTGTTAGGGTTAGAATCAGCCCTAGGATAGTGTTAGGGTTAGGGTTAGGGTTAGCATCAGCCCTAGGATAGTGTTAGGGTTAGGGTTAACATAAACGCTAGGATAGTGTTAGGGTTAGGGTTAGGGTTAGCATCAGGCCTAGGATCGTGTTAGGGTTAGGGTTAGCATCAGCCCTAGGATAGTGTTAGGGTTAGGGTTAGGGTTAGCATCAGCCCTAGGATAGTGTTAGGGTTAGGGTTAGCATCAGCCCTAGGATAGTGTTAGGGTTACGGTTAGCATCAGCCCTAGGATAGTGTTAGGGTTAGGGTTAGGGTTAGCATCAGGCCTAGGATAGTGTTAGGGTTAGGGTTAGGGTTATCATCAGGCCTAGGATAGTGCTAGGGTTAGGGTTAGCATCAGCCCTAGGATAGTGTTAGGGTTAGGGTTAGGGTTAGCATCAGCCCTAGGATAGTGTTAGGGTTAGGGTTAGTGTTAGAATCAGCCCTATGATATTATTAGGGTTAGGGTTAGCATCAGCCCTAGGATACTGTTAGGGTTAGAGTTAGGGTTAGCACCAGGCTTAGGATAGTGTTAGTGTTAGGGTTACCATCAGCCTTAGGATAGTGTTAGGGTTAGGGTTAGGGTTAGCATCAGCCGTAGGATAGTGTTAGGGTTAGGGTTAGCCTCAGCCCTAGGATAGTGTTAGCGTTAGGGTTAGGGTTAGCATCAGCCCTAGGATAGTGTTAGGCGTAGGGTGAGGGTTAGCATCAGCCCTAGGATAGTGTTAGTGTTAGGGTTAGCATCAGCCCTAGGATAGTGTTAGGGTTAGGGTTAGGGTTAGCATCAGACCTAGGATAGTATTAGGGTTAGGGTTAGGGTTAGCATCAGCCCTAGGATAGTGTTAGGGTTAGGGTTAGGGTTAGCATCAGCCCTAGGATAGTGTTAGGGTTAGGGTTAGCATCAGCCCTGGGATAATGTTAAGGTTAGGGTTAGGGTTAGCATCAGCCCTAGGATAGTGTTAGTGTTAGGGTTAGCATCAGCCCTAGGATAGTGTTAGGGTTATGGTTAGGGTTAGCATCAGCCCTAGGATAGTGTTAGGGTTAGGGTTAGCATCAGCCCTAGGATAGTGTTAGGGTTAGGGTTAGGGTTAGCATCAGGCCTATGATAGTGTTAGGGTTAGGGTTAGCATCAGCCCTAGGATAGTGTTAGGGTTAGGGTTAGGTTTATCATCAGGCCTAGGATAGTGTTAGGGTTAGGGTTAGCATCAGCCCTAGGATAGTGTTAGGGTTAGGGTTAGGGTTAGCATCAGCCCTAGGATCGTGTTAGGGTTAGGGTTAGTGTTAGCATCAGCCCTAGGATATTATTAGAGTTAGGGTTAGCATCAGCCCTAGGATACTGTTAGGGTTAGAGTTAGGGTTAGCACCAGGCTTAGGACAGTGTTAGTGTTAGGGTTACCATCAGCCTTAGGATAGTGTTAGGGTTAGGGTTAGCCTCAGCCCTAGGATAGTGTTAGCGTTAGGGTTAGGGTTAGCATCAGCCCTAGGATAGTGTTAGGGGTAGGGTGAGGGTTAGCATCAGCCCTAGGATAGTGTTAGTGTTAGGGTTAGCATCAGCCCTAGGATAGTGTTAGGGTTAGGGTTAGGGTTAGCATCAGCCCTAGGATAATGTTAGGGTTATTGTTAGGGTTAGCATCAGCCCTAGGATAGTGTTAGGGTTAAGGTTAGGGTTAGCATCATCCGTAGGATAGTGTTAGGGTTAGGGTTAGCCTCAGCCCTAAGATAGTGTTAGAGTTAGGGTTAGGGTTAGCATCAGCCCTAGGGTAGTGTTAGGGTTAGGGTTAGGGTTAGCATCCACCCTAGGATAGTGTTAGGGTTGGGGTTAGGGTTAGCATCAGGCCTAGGATAGTGTTAGGGTTAGGGTTAGCATCAGCCCTAGGATAGTGTTAGTGTTAGGGTTAGCATCAGCCCTAGGATAGTGTTAGGGTTAGGGTTAGGGTTATCATCAGGCCTAGGATAGTGTTAGGGTTAGGGTTAGGGTTAGCATAAGTTCAAGGATAGTGTTAGGGTTAGCGTTAGGGTTAGAATCAGCCCTAGGATAGTGTTAGGGTTAGGGTTAGGGTTAGCATCAGCCCTAGGATAGTGTTAGGGTTAGGGTTAACATAAACCCTAGGATAGTGTTAGGGTTAGGGTTAGGGTTACCATCAGGCCTAGGATCGTGTTAGGGTTAGGGTTAGCATCAGCCCTAGGATAGTGTTAGGGTTAGGGTTAGGGTTATCATCAGGCCTATGATAGTGTTAGGGTTAGGGTTAGCATCAGCCCTAGGATAGTGTTAGGGTTACGGTTAGCATCAGCCCTAGGATAGTGTTAGGGTTAGGGTTAGGGTTAGCATCAGGCCTAGGATAGTGTTAGGGTTAGGGTTAGCATCAGCCCTAGGATAGTGTTAGGGTTAGGGTTAGGGTTATCATCAGGCCTAGGATAGTGCTAGGGTTAGGGTTAGGGTTAGCATCAGTTCAAGGATAGTGTTAGCGTTAGCGTTAGGGTTAGCATCTGCCCTAGGATAGTGTTAGGGTTAGGGTTAGGGTTAGCATCACCCCAAGGATCGTGTTAGGGTTAGGGTTAGCATCAGCCCTAGGATAGTGTCAGGGTTAGGGTTAGGGTTATCATGAGGCCCAGGATAGTGTTAGGGTTAGGGTTAGCATCAGCCCTAGGATAGTGTTAGGGTTAGGGTTAGGGTTAGCATCAGCCCTAGGATAGTGTTAGTGCTAGGGTTAGCATCAACCCTAGGATAGCGTTAGGGTTAGGTTTAGGGTTAGCATCAGCCCTAGCATAGTGTTAGGGTTATGGTTACCATCAGCCCTACGATAGTGATAGGGTTAGGGTTAGGGTTAGCATCAGCCCTAGGATAGTGTTAGGGTTAGGGTTAGGGTTAGCATCACCCCTAGGATAGTGTTAGGGTTAGGGTTAGGGTTATCATCAGGCCTAGGATAGTGTTAGGGTTAGGGTTAGATTCAGCCCTAGGATAGTGTTAGGGTTAGGGTAGGGGTTATCATCAGGCCTAGGATAGTGTTAGGTTTAGGGTTAGCATCAGCCCTAGGATAGTGTTAGGGTTAGTGTTAGGGTTAGCATGAGCCCTAGGATAGTGTTAGGGATAGGGTTAGCATCAGCCCTAGGATAGTGTTAGGGTTAGGGTTAGGGTTTGCATCAGGCCTAGGATAGTGTCAGGGTTAGGGTTAGCATCAGCCCTAGGATAGTGTTAGGGTTAAGGTTAGGGTTAGCATCAGCCGTAGGATAGTGTTAGGGTTAGGGTTAGCCTTAGCCCTAATATAGTGTTAGAGTTAGGGTTAGGGTTAGCATCAGCCCTAGGATAGTGTTAGGGTTAGGGTTAGGGTTAGCATCAGCCCTAGGATAGTGTTAGTGTTATGGTTAGCATCTGCCCTAGGATAGTGTTAGGGTTAGGGTTAGGGTTAGCATCCGCCCTAGGATAGTGTTAGGGTTAGGGTTAGGGTAAGCATCAGCCCTAGGATAGTGTTAGGGTTAGGGTTAACATAAACCCTAGGATAGTGTTAGGGTTAGGGTTAGGGTTATCATGAGGCCTAGGATAGTGTTAGGGTTAGGGTTAGGGTTAGCATAAGTTCAAGGATAGTGTTAGGGTTAGCGTTAGGGTTAGAATCAGCCCTAGGATAGTGTTAGGGTTAGGGTTAGGGTTAGCATCAGCCCTAGGATAGTGTTAGGGTTAGGGTTAACATAAACCCTAGGATAGTGTTAGGGTTAGGGTTAGGGTTAGCATCAGGCCTAGGATCGTGTTAGGGTTAGGGTTAGCATCAGCCCTAGGATAGTGTTAGGGTTAGGGTTAGGGTTAGCATCAGCCCTAGGATAGTGTTAGGGTTAGGGTTAGCATCAGCCCTAGGATAGTGTTAGGGTTACGGTTAGCATCAGCCCTAGGATAGTGTTAGGGTTAGGGTTAGGGTTATCATCAGGCCTAGGATAGTGTTAGGGTTAGGGTTAGCATCAGCCCTAGGATAGTGTTAGGGTTAGGGTTAGGGTTATCATCAGGCCTAGGATAGTGCTAGGGTTAGGGTTAGCATCAGCCCTAGGATAGTGTTAGGGTTAGGGTTAGGGTTAGCATCAGCCCTAGGATAGTGTTAGGGTTAGGGTTATTGTTAGAATCAGCCCTAGGATATTATTAGGGTTAGGGTTAGCATCAGCCCTAGGATACTGTTAGGGTTTGAGTTAGGGTTAGCACCAGGCTTAGGATAGTGTTAGTGTTAGGGTTACCATCAGCCTTAGGATAGTGTTAGGGTTAGGGTTAGGGTTAGCATCAGCCGTAGGATAGTGTTAGGGTTAGGGTTAGCCTCAGCCCTAGGATAGTGTTAGCGTTAGGGTGAGGGTTAGCATCAGCCCTAGGATAGTGTTAGTGTTAGGGTTAGCATCAGCCCTAGGATAGTGTTAGGGTTAGGGTTAGGGTTAGCATCAGCCCTAGGATAGTGTTAGGGTTAGGGTTAGCATCAGCACTGGGATAATGTTAAGGTTAGCTTTAGGGTTAGCATCAGCCCTAGGATAGTGTTAGTGTTAGGGTTAGCATCAGCCCTAGGATAGTGTTAGGGTTATGGTTAGGGTTAGCATCAGCCCTAGGATAGTGTTAGGGTTAGGGTTAGCATCAGCCCTAGGATAGTGTTAGGGTTAGGGTTAGGGTTAGCATCAGCCCTAGGATAGTGTTAGTGTTAGGGTTAGCATCAGCCCTAGGATAGTGTTAGGGTTAGGGTTAGGGTTAGCATCAGCCCTAGGATAGTGTTAGGTTTAGGGATAGCATCAACCCTAGGAGAGTGTTATGGTTAGGGATAGGGTTATCATCAGGCCTAGGATAGTGTTAGGGTTAGGGTTAGGGTTAGCATCAGCCAAAGGATAGTGTTAGTGTTAGGGTTAGGGTTAGCATCAGGCCTATGATAGTGTTAGGGTTAGGGTTAGCATCAGCCCTAGGATAGTGTTAGGGTTAGGGTTAGGGTTAGCATCAGCCCTAGGATCGTGTTACGGTTAGGGTTAGTGTTAGCATCAGCCCTAGGATATTATTAGAGTTAGGGTTAGCATCAGCCCTAGGATACTGTTAGGGTTAGAGTTAGGGTTAGCACCAGGCTTAGGATAGTGTTAGTGTTAGGGTTACCATCAGCCTTAGGATAGTGTTAGGGTTAGGGTTAGCCTCAGCCCTAGGATAGTGTTAGGGTTAGGGTTAGGGTTAGCATCAGGCCTAGGATAGTGTTAGGGTTAGGGTTAGCATCAGCCCTACGATAGTGTTAGTGTTAGGGTTAGCATCAGCCCTAGGATAGTGTTAGGGTTAGGGTTAGGGTTAGCATCAGCCCTAGGATAGTGTTAGGGTTAGGGTTAACATAAACCCTAGGATAGTGTTAGGGTTAGGGTTAGGGTTATCATCAGGCCTAGGATAGTGTTAGGGTTAGGGTTAGGGTTAGCATCAGTTCCAGGATAGCGTTAGCGTTATCGTTAGGGTTAGCATCTGCCCTAGGATAGTGTTAGGGTTAGGGTTAGGGTTAGCATCAGCCCAACGATAATGTTAGGGTTAGGGTTAGCATCAGCCCTAGGATAGTGTCAGGGTTAGGGTTAGGGTTAGCATCAGGCCCAGGATAGTGTTAGGGTTAGGGTTAGCATCAGCCCTAGGATAGTGTTAGGGTTAGGGTTAGGGTTAGCATCAGCCCTAGGATAGTGTTAGGGTTAGGGTTAGCATCAACCCTAGGATAGTGTTTGGGTTAGGGTTAGGGTTAGCATCAGCCCTAGGATAGTGTTAGGGTTAAAGTTAGCCTCAGCCCTAGGAGAGTGTTAGGGTTATGGATAGGGTTAGCATCAGGCCTAGGATAGTGTGATGGTTAGGGTTAGGGTTAGCATCAGCCCTAGGATAGTGTTAGGGTTAGGGTTAGCATCAAGCCTAGGATAGTGTTAGGGTTAGGGTTAGCATCACCCCTAGGATAGTGTTAGGGTTAGGGTTAGGGTTAGCATCAGCCCTAGGATAGTGTTAGGGTAATGGTTAGGTTTAGCATCAGCCCTAGGATAGTGTTAGGGTAAGGGTTAGGGTTAGCATCAGGCCTAGGATAGTGTTAGGGATACGGTTAGAATCAGCCCAAGGATAGTGTTAGGGTTAGGGTTAAGTTTAGCATCACCCCTAGGATAGTGTTAGGGTTAGGGTTAGGGTTACCATCAGCCCAAGGATAGTGTTAGGGTTAGGGTTAGGGTTAGCATCAGCCCTAGGATAGTGTTAGGGTTAGGGTTAGCATCAGCCCTAGGATAGTGTTAGGGTTAGGGTTAGGGTTAGCATCAGGCCTAGGATAGTGTCAGGGTTAGGGTTAGCATCAGCCCTAGGATAGTGTTAGGGTTAAGCTTAGGGTTAGCATCAGCCGTAGGATAGTGTTAGGGTTAGGGTTAGCCTCAGCCCTAAGATAGTGTTAGAGTTAGGGTTAGGGTTAGCATCAGCCCTAGGGTAGTGTTAGGGTTAGGGTTAGGGTTAGCATCCGCCCTAGGATAGTGTTAGGGTTAGGGTTAGGGTTAGCATCAGCCCTAGGATAGTGTTAGGGTTAGGGTTAACATAAACCCTAGGATAGTGTTGGGGTCAGGGTTAGGGTTATCATCAGTCCTAGGATAGTGTTAGGGTTAGGGTTAGGGTTAGCATCAGGCCTAGGATAGTGTTAGTGTTAGGGTTAGGGTTATCATCAGGCCTATGATAGTGTTAGGGTTAGGCTTAGCATCAGCCCTAGGATAGTGTTAGGGTTAGGGTTAGGGTTAGCATCAGCCCTAGGATAGTGTTAGGGTTAGGGTTAGCATCAGCCCTAGGATAGTGTTAGGGTTAGGGTTAGGTTTAGCATCAGGCCTAGGATAGTGTTAGGGTTAGGGTTAGCATCAGCCCTAGGATAGTGTTAGGGTTAGGGTTAGGGTTAGCATCAGGCCTAGGATAGTGTTAGGGTTAGGGTTAGCATCAGTCCTAGGATAGTGTTAGTGTTAGGGTTAGCATCAGCCCTAGGATAGTGTTAGGGTTAGGGTTAGGGTTAGCATCAGCCCTAGGATAGTGTTAGGGTTAGGGTTAACATAAACCCTAGGATAGTGTTAGGGTTAGGGTTAGGGTTATCATCAGGCCTAGGATAGTGTTAGGGTTATTGTTAGGGTTAGCATCAGTTCAAGGATAGTGTTAGCGTTAGCGTTATGGTTAGCATCTGCCCTAGGATAGTGTTAGGGTTAGGGTTAGGGTTAGCATCAGCCCAAGGATAGTGTTAGGGTTAGGGTTAGCATCAGCCCTAGGATAGTGTCAGGGTTAGGGTTAGGGTTAGCATCAGGCCCAGGATAGTGTTAGGGTTAGGGTTAGCATCAGCCCTAGGATAGTGTTAGGGTTAGGGTTAGGATTAGAATCAGCCCTCCGATAGTGTTAGGGTTAGGGTTAGCATCAACCCTAGGATAGTGTTAGGGTTAGGTTTAGGGTTAGCATGAGCCCTAGCATAGTGTTAGGGTTATGTTTACCATCAGCCCTACGATAGTGATAGGGTTAGGGTTAGGGTTAGCTTCAGCCCTAGGATAGTGTTAGGGTTAGGGTTAGGGTTAGCATCACCCTAGGATAGTGTTAGGGTTAGGGTTATTGTTAGCATCAGCCCTAGGATAGTGTTAGGGTTAGGGTTAGCATCAGCCCTAGGATAGTGTTAGGGTTAGGGTTAGGGTTATCATCAGGCCTAGGATAGTGTTAGGTTTAGGGTTAGCATCAGCCCTAGGATAGTGTTAGGGTTAGTGTTAGGGTTAGCATCAGCCCTAGGATAGTGTTAGGGTTAGGGTTAGCATCAGCCCTAGGATAGTGTTAGGGTTAGGGTTAGGGTTTGCATCAGGCCTAGGATAGTGTCAGGGTTAGGGTTAACATCAGCCCTAGGATAGTGTTAGGGTTAAGGTTAGGGTTAGCATCAGCCGTAGGATAGTGTTAGGGTTAGGGTTAGCCTCAGCCCTAAGATAGTGTTAGAGTTAGGGTTAGGGTTAGCATCAGCCCTAGGATAGTGTTAGGTTTAGGTTTAGGGTTAGCATCAGCCCTATGATAGTGTTAGTGTTATGGTTAGCATCAGCCCTAGGATAGTGTTAGGGTTAGGGTTAGGGTTAGCATCAGCCCTAGGATAGAGTTAGGGTTAGGGTTAACATAAACCCTAGGATAGTGTTAGGGTTAGGGTTAGGGTTATCATCAGGCCTAGCATAGTGTTAGGGTGAGGGTTAGGGTTAGCATAAGTTCAAGGATAGTGTTAGGGTTAGCGTTAGGGTTAGAATCAGCCCTAGGATAGTGTTAGGGTTAGGGTTAGGGTTAGCATCAGCCCTAGGATAGTGTTAGGGTTAGGGTTAACATAAACCCTGGGATAGTGTTAGAGTTAGGGTTAGGGTTAGCATCAGGCCTAGGATCGTGTTAGGGTTAGGGTTAGCATCAGCCCTAGGATAGTGTTAGGGTTACGGTTAGCATCAGCCCTAGGATAGTGTTAGGGTTAGGGTTAGGGTTAGCATCAGCCCTAGGATAGTGTTAGGGTTAGGGTTAGGGTTATCATCAGGCCTAGGATAGTGCTAGGGTTAGGGTTAGCATCAGCCCTAGGGTAGTGTTAGGGTTAGGGTTAGGGTTAGCATCCACCCTAGGATAGTGTTAGGGTTGGGGTTAGGGTTAGCATCAGGCCTAGGATAGTGTTAGGGTTAGGGTTAGCATCAGCCCTAGGATAGTGTTAGTGTTAGGGTTAGCATCAGCCCTAGGATAGTGTTAGGGTTATGGTTAGGGTTAGCATCAGCCCTAGGATAGTGTTAGGGTTAGGGTTAGCATCAGCCCTAGGATAGTGTTAGGGTTAGGGTTAGGGTTAGCATCAGCCCTAGGATAGTGTTAGTGTTAGGGTTAGCATCAGCCCTAGGATAGTGTTAGGGTTAGGGTTAGGGTTAGCATCAGCCCTAGGATAGTGTTAGGTTTAGGGATAGCATCAACCCTAGGAGAGTGTTATGGTTAGGGATAGGGTTATCATCAGGCCTAGGATAGTGTTAGGGTTAGGGTTAGGGTTAGCATCAGCCAAAGGATAGTGTTAGTGTTAGGGTTAGGGTTAGCATCAGGCCTATGATAGTGTTAGGGTTAGGGTTAGCATCAGCCCTAGGATAGTGTTAGGGTTAGGGTTAGGGTTAGCATCAGCCCTAGGATCGTGTTACGGTTAGGGTTAGTGTTAGCATCAGCCCTAGGATATTATTAGAGTTAGGGTTAGCATCAGCCCTAGGATACTGTTAGGGTTAGAGTTAGGGTTAGCACCAGGCTTAGGATAGTGTTAGTGTTAGGGTTACCATCAGCCTTAGGATAGTGTTAGGGTTAGGGTTAGCCTCAGCCCTAGGATAGTGTTAGGGTTAGGGTTAGGGTTAGCATCAGGCCTAGGATAGTGTTAGGGTTAGGGTTAGCATCAGCCCTACGATAGTGTTAGTGTTAGGGTTAGCATCAGCCCTAGGATAGTGTTAGGGTTAGGGTTAGGGTTAGCATCAGCCCTAGGATAGTGTTAGGGTTAGGGTTAACATAAACCCTAGGATAGTGTTAGGGTTAGGGTTAGGGTTATCATCAGGCCTAGGATAGTGTTAGGGTTAGGGTTAGGGTTAGCATCAGTTCCAGGATAGCGTTAGCGTTATCGTTAGGGTTAGCATCTGCCCTAGGATAGTGTTAGGGTTAGGGTTAGGGTTAGCATCAGCCCAACGATAATGTTAGGGTTAGGGTTAGCATCAGCCCTAGGATAGTGTCAGGGTTAGGGTTAGGGTTAGCATCAGGCCCAGGATAGTGTTAGGGTTAGGGTTAGCATCAGCCCTAGGATAGTGTTAGGGTTAGGGTTAGGGTTAGCATCAGCCCTAGGATAGTGTTAGGGTTAGGGTTAGCATCAACCCTAGGATAGTGTTTGGGTTAGGGTTAGGGTTAGCATCAGCCCTAGGATAGTGTTAGGGTTAAAGTTAGCCTCAGCCCTAGGAGAGTGTTAGGGTTATGGATAGGGTTAGCATCAGGCCTAGGATAGTGTGATGGTTAGGGTTAGGGTTAGCATCAGCCCTAGGATAGTGTTAGGGTTAGGGTTAGCATCAAGCCTAGGATAGTGTTAGGGTTAGGGTTAGCATCACCCCTAGGATAGTGTTAGGGTTAGGGTTAGGGTTAGCATCAGCCCTAGGATAGTGTTAGGGTAATGGTTAGGTTTAGCATCAGCCCTAGGATAGTGTTAGGGTAAGGGTTAGGGTTAGCATCAGGCCTAGGATAGTGTTAGGGATACGGTTAGAATCAGCCCAAGGATAGTGTTAGGGTTAGGGTTAAGTTTAGCATCACCCCTAGGATAGTGTTAGGGTTAGGGTTAGGGTTACCATCAGCCCAAGGATAGTGTTAGGGTTAGGGTTAGGGTTAGCATCAGCCCTAGGATAGTGTTAGGGTTAGGGTTAGCATCAGCCCTAGGATAGTGTTAGGGTTAGGGTTAGGGTTAGCATCAGGCCTAGGATAGTGTCAGGGTTAGGGTTAGCATCAGCCCTAGGATAGTGTTAGGGTTAAGCTTAGGGTTAGCATCAGCCGTAGGATAGTGTTAGGGTTAGGGTTAGCCTCAGCCCTAAGATAGTGTTAGAGTTAGGGTTAGGGTTAGCATCAGCCCTAGGGTAGTGTTAGGGTTAGGGTTAGGGTTAGCATCCGCCCTAGGATAGTGTTAGGGTTAGGGTTAGGGTTAGCATCAGCCCTAGGATAGTGTTAGGGTTAGGGTTAACATAAACCCTAGGATAGTGTTGGGGTCAGGGTTAGGGTTATCATCAGTCCTAGGATAGTGTTAGGGTTAGGGTTAGGGTTAGCATCAGGCCTAGGATAGTGTTAGTGTTAGGGTTAGGGTTATCATCAGGCCTATGATAGTGTTAGGGTTAGGCTTAGCATCAGCCCTAGGATAGTGTTAGGGTTAGGGTTAGGGTTAGCATCAGCCCTAGGATAGTGTTAGGGTTAGGGTTAGCATCAGCCCTAGGATAGTGTTAGGGTTAGGGTTAGGTTTAGCATCAGGCCTAGGATAGTGTTAGGGTTAGGGTTAGCATCAGCCCTAGGATAGTGTTAGGGTTAGGGTTAGGGTTAGCATCAGGCCTAGGATAGTGTTAGGGTTAGGGTTAGCATCAGTCCTAGGATAGTGTTAGTGTTAGGGTTAGCATCAGCCCTAGGATAGTGTTAGGGTTAGGGTTAGGGTTAGCATCAGCCCTAGGATAGTGTTAGGGTTAGGGTTAACATAAACCCTAGGATAGTGTTAGGGTTAGGGTTAGGGTTATCATCAGGCCTAGGATAGTGTTAGGGTTATTGTTAGGGTTAGCATCAGTTCAAGGATAGTGTTAGCGTTAGCGTTATGGTTAGCATCTGCCCTAGGATAGTGTTAGGGTTAGGGTTAGGGTTAGCATCAGCCCAAGGATAGTGTTAGGGTTAGGGTTAGCATCAGCCCTAGGATAGTGTCAGGGTTAGGGTTAGGGTTAGCATCAGGCCCAGGATAGTGTTAGGGTTAGGGTTAGCATCAGCCCTAGGATAGTGTTAGGGTTAGGGTTAGGATTAGAATCAGCCCTCCGATAGTGTTAGGGTTAGGGTTAGCATCAACCCTAGGATAGTGTTAGGGTTAGGTTTAGGGTTAGCATGAGCCCTAGCATAGTGTTAGGGTTATGTTTACCATCAGCCCTACGATAGTGATAGGGTTAGGGTTAGGGTTAGCTTCAGCCCTAGGATAGTGTTAGGGTTAGGGTTAGGGTTAGCATCACCCTAGGATAGTGTTAGGGTTAGGGTTATTGTTAGCATCAGCCCTAGGATAGTGTTAGGGTTAGGGTTAGCATCAGCCCTAGGATAGTGTTAGGGTTAGGGTTAGGGTTATCATCAGGCCTAGGATAGTGTTAGGTTTAGGGTTAGCATCAGCCCTAGGATAGTGTTAGGGTTAGTGTTAGGGTTAGCATCAGCCCTAGGATAGTGTTAGGGTTAGGGTTAGCATCAGCCCTAGGATAGTGTTAGGGTTAGGGTTAGGGTTTGCATCAGGCCTAGGATAGTGTCAGGGTTAGGGTTAACATCAGCCCTAGGATAGTGTTAGGGTTAAGGTTAGGGTTAGCATCAGCCGTAGGATAGTGTTAGGGTTAGGGTTAGCCTCAGCCCTAAGATAGTGTTAGAGTTAGGGTTAGGGTTAGCATCAGCCCTAGGATAGTGTTAGGTTTAGGTTTAGGGTTAGCATCAGCCCTATGATAGTGTTAGTGTTATGGTTAGCATCAGCCCTAGGATAGTGTTAGGGTTAGGGTTAGGGTTAGCATCAGCCCTAGGATAGAGTTAGGGTTAGGGTTAACATAAACCCTAGGATAGTGTTAGGGTTAGGGTTAGGGTTATCATCAGGCCTAGCATAGTGTTAGGGTGAGGGTTAGGGTTAGCATAAGTTCAAGGATAGTGTTAGGGTTAGCGTTAGGGTTAGAATCAGCCCTAGGATAGTGTTAGGGTTAGGGTTAGGGTTAGCATCAGCCCTAGGATAGTGTTAGGGTTAGGGTTAACATAAACCCTGGGATAGTGTTAGAGTTAGGGTTAGGGTTAGCATCAGGCCTAGGATCGTGTTAGGGTTAGGGTTAGCATCAGCCCTAGGATAGTGTTAGGGTTACGGTTAGCATCAGCCCTAGGATAGTGTTAGGGTTAGGGTTAGGGTTAGCATCAGCCCTAGGATAGTGTTAGGGTTAGGGTTAGGGTTATCATCAGGCCTAGGATAGTGCTAGGGTTAGGGTTAGCATCAGCCCTAGGGTAGTGTTAGGGTTAGGGTTAGGGTTAGCATCCACCCTAGGATAGTGTTAGGGTTGGGGTTAGGGTTAGCATCAGGCCTAGGATAGTGTTAGGGTTAGGGTTAGCATCAGCCCTAGGGTAGTGTTAGTGTTAGGGTTAGCATCAGCCCTAGGATAGTGTTAGGGTTAGGGTTAGGGTTATCATCAGGCCTAGGATAGTGTTAGGGTTAGGGTTAGGGTTAGCATAAGTTCAAGGATAGTGTTAGGGTTAGCGTTAGGGTTAGAATCAGCCCTAGGATAGTGTTAGGGTTAGGGTTAGGGTTAGCATCAGCCCTAGGATAGTGTTAGGGTTAGGGTTAACATAAACCCTAGGATAGTGTTAGGGTTAGGGTTAGGGTTAGCATCAGGCCTAGGATCGTGTTAGGGTTAGGGTTAGCATCAGCCCTAGGATAGTGTTAGGGTTAGGGTTAGGGTTATCATCAGGCCTATGATAGTGTTAGGGTTAGGGTTAGCATCAGCCCTAGGATAGTGTTAGGGTTACGGTTAGCATCAGCCCTAGGATAGTGTTAGGGTTAGGGTTAGGGTTAGCATCAGGCCTAGGATAGTGTTAGGGTTAGGGTTAGCATCAGCCCTAGGATAGTGTTAGGGTTAGGGTTAGGGTTATCATCAGGCCTAGGATAGTGCTAGGGTTAGGGTTAGGGTTAGCATCAGTTCAAGGATAGTGTTAGCGTTAGCGTTAGGGTTAGCATCTGCCCTAGGATAGTGTTAGGGTTAGGGTTAGGGTTAGCATCACCCCAAGGATAGTGTTAGGGTTAGGGTTAGCATCAGCCCTAGGATAGTGTCAGGGTTAGGGTTAGGGTTATCATGAGGCCCAGGATAGTGTTAGGGTTAGGGTTAGCATCAGCCCTAGGATAGTGTTAGGGTTAGGGTTAGGGTTAGCATCAGCCCTAGGATAGTGTTAGTGTTAGGGTTAGCATCAACCCTAGGATAGCGTTAGGGTTAGGTTTAGGGTTAGCATCAGCCCTAGCATAGTGTTAGGGTTATGGTTACCATCAGCGCTACGATAGTGATAGGGTTAGGGTTAGGGTTAGCATCAGCCCTAGGATAGTGTTAGGGTTAGGGTTAGGGTTAGCATCACCCCTAGGATAGTGTTAGGGTTAGGGTTAGGGTTATCATCAGGCCTAGGATAGTGTTAGGGTTAGGGTTAGATTCAGCCCTAGGATAGTGTTAGGGTTAGGGTAGCGGTTATCATCAGGCCTAGGATAGTGTTAGGTTTAGGGTTAGCATCAGCCCTAGGATAGTGTTAGGGTTAGTGTTAGGGTTAGCATCAGCCCTAGGATAGTGTTAGGGATAGGGTTAGCATCAGCCCTAGGATAGTGTTAGGGTTAGGGTTAGGGTTTGCATCAGGCCTAGGATAGTGTCAGGGTTAGGGTTAGCATCAGCCCTAGGATAGTGTTAGGGTTAAGGTTAGGGTTAGCATCAGCCGTAGGATAGTGTTAGGGTTAGGGTTAGCCTTAGCCCTAAGATAGTGTTAGAGTTAGGGTTAGGGTTAGCATCAGCCCTAGGATAGTGTTAGGGTTAGGGTTAGGGTTAGCATCAGCCCTAGGATAGTGTTAGTGTTATGGGTAGAATCTGCCCTAGGATAGTGTTAGGGTTAGGGTTAGGGTTAGCATCCGCCCTAGGATAGTGTTAGGGTTAGGGTTAGGGTAAGCATCAGCCCTAGGATAGTGTTAGGGTTAGGGTTAACATAAACCCTAGGATAGTGTTAGGGTTAGGGTTAGGGTTATCATGAGGCCTAGGATAGTGTTAGGGTTAGGGTTAGGGTTAGCATAAGTTCAAGGATAGTGTTAGGGTTAGCGTTAGGGTTAGAATCAGCCCTAGGATAGTGTTAGGGTTAGGGTTAGGGTTAGCATCAGCCCTAGGATAGTGTTAGGGTTAGGGTTAACATAAACCCTAGGATAGTGTTAGGGTTAGGGTTAGGGTTAGCATCAGGCCTAGGATCGTGTTAGGGTTAGGGTTAGCATCAGCCCTAGGATAGTGTTAGGGTTAGGGTTAGGGTTAGCATCAGCCCTAGGATAGTGTTAGGGTTAGGGTTAGCATCAGCCCTAGGATAGTGTTAGGGTTACGGTTAGCATCAGCCCTAGGATAGTGTTAGGGTTAGGGTTAGGGTTATCATCAGGCCTAGGATAGTGTTAGGGTTAGGGTTAGCATCAGCCCTAGGATAGTGTTAGGGTTAGGGTTAGGGTTATCATCAGGCCTAGGATAGTGCTAGGGTTAGGGTTAGCATCAGCCCTAGGATAGTGTTAGGGTTAGGGTTAGGGTTAGCATCAGCCCTAGGATAGTGTTAGGGTTAGGGTTATTGTTAGAATCAGCCCTAGGATATTATTAGGGTTAGGGTTAGCATCAGCCCTAGGATACTGTTAGGGTTAGAGTTAGGGTTAGCACCAGGCTTAGGATAGTGTTAGTGTTAGGGTTACCATCAGCCTTAGGATAGTGTTAGGGTTAGGGTTAGGGTTAGCATCAGCCGTAGGATAGTGTTAGGGTTAGGGTTAGCCTCAGCCCTAGGATAGTGTTAGCGTTAGGGTGAGGGTTAGCATCAGCCCTAGGATAGTGTCAGTGTTAGGGTTAGCATCAGCCCTAGGATAGTGTTAGGGTTAGGGTTAGGGTTAGCATCAGCCCTAGGATAGTGTTAGGGTTAGGGTTAGCATCAGCACTGGGATAATGTTAAGGTTAGCTTTAGGGTTAGCATCAGCCCTAGGGTAGTGTTAGTGTTAGGGTTAGCATCAGCCCTAGGATAGTGTTAGGGTTATGGTTAGGGTTAGCATCAGCCCTAGGATAGTGTTAGGGTTAGGGTTAGCATCAGCCCTAGGATAGTGTTAGGGTTAGGGTTAGGGTTAGCATCAGCCCTAGGATAGTGTTAGTGTTAGGGTTAGCATCAGCCCTAGGATAGTGTTAGGGTTAGGGTTAGGGTTAGCATCAGCCCTAGGATAGTGTTAGGTTTAGGGATAGCATCAACCCTAGGAGAGTGTTATGGTTAGGGATAGGGTTATCATCAGGCCTAGGATAGTGTTAGGGTTAGGGTTAGGGTTAGCATCAGCCAAAGGATAGTGTTAGTGTTAGGGTTAGGGTTAGCATCAGGCCTATGATAGTGTTAGGGTTAGGGTTAGCATCAGCCCTAGGATAGTGTTAGGGTTAGGGTTAGTGTTAGCATCAGCCCTAGGATCGTGTTACGGTTAGGGTTAGTGTTAGCATCAGCCCTAGGATATTATTAGAGTTAGGGTTAGCATCAGCCCTAGGATACTGTTAGGGTTAGAGTTAGGGTTAGCACCAGGCTTAGGATAGTGTTAGTGTTAGGGTTACCATCAGCCTTAGGATAGTGTTAGGGTTAGGGTTAGCCTCAGCCCTAGGATAGTGTTAGGGTTAGGGTTAGGGTTAGCATCAGGCCTAGGATAGTGTTAGGGTTAGGGTTAGCATCAGCCCTACGATAGTGTTAGTGTTAGGGTTAGCATCAGCCCTAGGATAGTTTTAGGGTTAGGGTTAGGGTTAGCATCAGCCCTAGGATAGTGTTAGGGTTAGGGTTAACATAAACCCTAGGATAGTGTTAGGGTTAGGGTTAGGGTTATCATCAGGCCTAGGATAGTGTTAGGGTTAGGGTTAGGGTTAGCATCAGTTCCAGGATAGCGTTAGCGTTATCGTTAGGGTTAGCATCTGCCCTAGGATAGTGTTAGGGTTAGGGTTAGGGTTAGCATCAGCCCAACGATAATGTTAGGGTTAGGGTTAGCATCAGCCCTAGGATAGTGTCAGGGTTAGGGTTAGGGTTAGCATCAGGCCCAGGATAGTGTTAGGGTTAGGGTTAGCATCAGCCCTAGGATAGTGTTAGGGTTAGGGTTAGGGTTAGCATCAGCCCTAGGATAGTGTTAGGGTTAGGGTTAGCATCAACCCTAGGATAGTGTTTGGGTTAGGGTTAGGGTTAGCATCAGCCCTAGGATAGTGTTAGGGTTAAAGTTAGCCTCAGCCCTAGGAGAGTGTTAGGGTTATGGATAGGGTTAGCATCAGGCCTAGGATAGTGTGATGGTTAGGGTTAGGGTTAGCATCAGCCCTAGGATAGTGTTAGGGTTAGGGTTAGCATCAAGCCTAGGATAGTGTTAGGGTTAGGGTTAGCATCACCCCTAGGATAGTTTTAGGGTTAGGGTTAGGGTTAGCATCAGCCCTAGGATAGTGTTAGGGTAATGGTTAGGTTTAGCATCAGCCCTAGGATAGTGTTAGGGTAAGGGTTAGGGTTAGCATCAGGCCTAGGATAGTGTTAGGGATACGGTTAGAATCAGCCCAAGGATAGTGTTAGGGTTAGGGTTAAGTTTAGCATCACCCCTAGGATAGTGTTAGGGTTAGGGTTAGGGTTACCATCAGCCCAAGGATAGTGTTAGGGTTAGGGTTAGGGTTAGCATCAGCCCTAGGATAGTGTTAGGGTTAGGGTTAGCATCAGCCCTAGGATAGTGTTAGGGTTAGGGTTAGGGTTAGCATCAGGCCTAGGATAGTGTCAGGGTTAGGGTTAGCATCAGCCCTAGGATAGTGTTAGGGTTAAGCTTAGGGTTAGCATCAGCCGTAGGATAGTGTTAGGGTTAGGGTTAGCCTCAGCCCTAAGATAGTGTTAGAGTTAGGGTTAGGGTTAGCATCAGCCCTAGGGTAGTGTTAGGGTTAGGGTTAGGGTTAGCATCCGCCCTAGGATAGTGTTAGGGTTAGGGTTAGGGTTAGCATCAGCCCTAGGATAGTGTTAGGGTTAGGGTTAACATAAACCCTAGGATAGTGTTGGGGTCAGGGTTAGGGTTATCATCAGTCCTAGGATAGTGTTAGGGTTAGGGTTAGGGTTAGCATAAGTTCAAGGATAGTGTTAGGTTTAGCGTTAGGGTTAGAATCAGCCCTAGGATAGTGTTAGGGTTAGGGTTAGGGTTAGCATCAGCCCTAGGATAGTGTTAGGGTTAGGGTTAGGGTTATCATCAGGCCTAGGATAGTGATAGGGTTAGGGTTAGGGTTAGCATAAGTTCAAGGATAGTGTTAGGATTAACGTTAGGGTTAGAATCAGCCCTAGAATAGTGTTAGGGTTAGGGTTAGTGTTAGCATCAGCCCTAGGATAGTGTTAGGGTTAGGGTTAGGGTTAGCATCAGGCCTAGGATAGTGTTAGTGTTAGGGTTAGGGTTATCATCAGGCCTATGATAGTGTTAGGGTTAGGCTTAGCATCAGCCCTAGGATAGTGTTAGGGTTAGGGTTAGGGTTAGCATCAGCCCTAGGATAGTGTTAGGGTTAGGGTTAGCATCAGCCCTAGGATAGTGTTAGGGTTAGGGTTAGGTTTAGCATCAGGCCTAGGATAGTGTTAGGGTTAGGGTTAGCATCAGCCCTAGGATAGTGTTAGGGTTAGGGTTAGGGTTAGCATCAGGCCTAGGATAGTGTTAGGGTTAGGGTTAGCATCAGTCCTAGGATAGTGTTAGTGTTAGGGTTAGCATCAGCCCTAGGATAGTGTTAGGGTTAGGGTTAGGGTTAGCATCAGCCCTAGGATAGTGTTAGGGTTAGGGTTAACATAAACCCTAGGATAGTGTTAGGGTTAGGGTTAGGGTTATCATCAGGCCTAGGATAGTGTTAGGGTTATTGTTAGGGTTAGCATCAGTTCAAGGATAGTGTTAGCGTTAGCGTTAGGGTTAGCATCTGCCCTAGGATAGTGTTAGGGTTAGGGTTAGGGTTAGCATCAGCCCAAGGAGAGTGTTAGGGTTAGGGTTAGCATCAGCCCTAGGATAGTGTCAGGGTTAGGGTTAGGGTTAGCATCAGGCCCAGGATAGTGTTAGGGTTAGGGTTAGCATCAGCCCTAGGATAGTGTTAGGGTTAGGGTTAGGATTAGAATCAGCCCTCCGATAGTGTTAGGGTTAGGGTTAGCATCAACCCTAGGATAGTGTTAGGGTTAGGTTTAGGGTTAGCATGAGCCCTAGCATAGTGTTAGGGTTATGTTTACCATCAGCCCTACGATAGTGATAGGGTTAGGGTTAGGGTTAGCTTCAGCCCTAGGATAGTGTTAGGGTTAGGGTTAGGGTTAGCATCACCCTAGGATAGTGTTAGGGTTAGGGTTATTGTTAG
Organism: Lemur catta; assembly: GCF_020740605.2. Classification (NCBI taxonomy): domain Eukaryota; kingdom Metazoa; phylum Chordata; class Mammalia; order Primates; family Lemuridae; genus Lemur; species Lemur catta. The sequence goes on along the minus strand of NC_059131.1, from coordinate 110,177,361 downwards.
CATCAGCCCTAGGATAGTGTTAGGGTTAGGGTTAGCATCAGCCCTAGGATAGTGTTAGGGTTAGGGTTAGGGTTATCATCAGGCCTAGGATAGTGTTAGGTTTAGGGTTAGCATCAGCCCTAGGATAGTGTTAGGGTTAGTGTTAGGGTTAGCATCAGCCCTAGGATAGTGTTAGGGTTAGGGTTAGCATCAGCCCTAGGATAGTGTTAGGGTTAGGGTTAGGGTTTGCATCAGGCCTAGGATAGTGTCAGGGTTAGGGTTAGCATCAGCCCTAGGATAGTGTTAGGGTTAAGGTTAGGGTTAGCATCAGCCGTAGGATAGTGTTAGGGTTAGGGTTAGCCTCAGCCCTAAGATAGTGTTAGAGTTAGGGTTAGGGTTAGCATCAGCCCTAGGATAGTGTTAGGTTTAGGTTTAGGGTTAGCATCAGCCCTATGATAGTGTTAGTGTTATGGTTAGCATCAGCCCTAGGATAGTGTTAGGGTTAGGGTTAGGGTTAGCATCAGCCCTAGGATAGAGTTAGGGTTAGGGTTAACATAAACCCTAGGATAGTGTTAGGGTTAGGGTTAGGGTTATCATCAGGCCTAGCATAGTGTTAGGGTGAGGGTTAGGGTTAGCATAAGTTCAAGGATAGTGTTAGGGTTAGCGTTAGGGTTAGAATCAGCCCTAGGATAGTGTTAGGGTTAGGGTTAGGGTTAGCATCAGCCCTAGGATAGTGTTAGGGTTAGGGTTAACATAAACCCTGGGATAGTGTTAGAGTTAGGGTTAGGGTTAGCATCAGGCCTAGGATCGTGTTAGGGTTAGGGTTAGCATCAGCCCTAGGATAGTGTTAGGGTTACGGTTAGCATCAGCCCTAGGATAGTGTTAGGGTTAGGGTTAGGGTTAGCATCAGCCCTAGGATAGTGTTAGGGTTAGGGTTAGGGTTATCATCAGGCCTAGGATAGTGCTAGGGTTAGGGTTAGCATCAGCCCTAGGATAGTGTTAGGGTTAGGGTTAGGGTTAGCATCAGCCCTAGGATAGTGTTAGGGTTAGGGTTAGTGTTAGAATCAGCCCTAGGATATTATTAGGGTTAGGGTTAGCATCAGCCCTAGGATACTGTTAGGGTTAGAGTTAGGGTTAGCACCAGGCTTAGGATAGTGTTAGTGTTAGGGTTACCATCAGCCTTAGGATAGTGTTAGGGTTAGGGTTAGGGTTAGCATCAGCCGTAGGATAGTGTTAGGGTTAGGGTTAGCCTCAGCCCTAGGATAGTGTTAGCGTTAGGGTTAGGGTTAGCATCAGCCCTAGGATAGTGTTAGGCGTAGGGTGAGGGTTAGCATCAGACCTAGGATAGTGTTAGTGTTAGGGTTAGCATCAGCCCTAGGATAGTGTTAGGGTTGGGTTAGGGTTAGCATCAGACCTAGGATAGTATTAGGGTTAGGGTTAGGGTTAGCATCAGCCCTAGGATAGTGTTAGGGTTAGGGTTAGGGTTACCATCAGCCCTAGGATAGTGTTAGGGTTAGGGTTAGCATCAGCCCTGGGATAATGTTAAGGTTAGGGTTAGGGTTAGCATCAGCCCTAGGATAGTGTTAGTGTTAGCGTTAGCATCAGCCCTAGGATAGTGTTAGGGTTATGGTTAGGGTTAGCATCAGCCCTAGGATAGTGTTAGGGTTAGGGTTAGCATCAGCCCTAGGATAGTGTTACGGTTAGGGTTAGGGTTAGCATCAGCCCTAGGATAGTGTTAGGGTTAGGGTTAGGGTTAGCATCAGGCCTATGATAGTGTTAGGGTTAGGGTTAGCATCAGCCCTAGGATAGTGTTAGAGTTAGGGTTACGTTTATCATCAGGCCTAGGATAGTGTTAGGGTTAGGGTTAGCATCAGCCCTAGGATAGTGTTAGGGTTAGAGTTAGGGTTAGCATCAGTCCTAGGATCGTGTTAGGGTTAGGGTTAGTGTTAGCATCAGCCCTAGGATATTATTAGAGTTAGGGTTAGCATCAGCCTTAGGATACTGTTAGGGTTAGAGTTAGGGTTAGCACCAGGCTTAGGATAGTGTTAGTGTTAGGGTTACCATCAGCCTTAGGATAGTGTTAGGGTTAGGGTTAGCCTCAACCCTAGGATAGTGTTAGGGTTAGGGTTAGGGTTAGCATCAGCCCAGGGATAGTGTTAGGGTGAGGGTTAGCATCAGCCCTAGGATAGTGTTAGGGTTAGGGTTAGGGTTATCATCAGGCCTAGGATAGTGTTAGGGTTAGGGTTAGCATCAGCCCTAGGATAGTGTTAGGGTTAGGTTTAGGGTTAGCATCAGCCCTAGGATAGTGTTAGTGTTATGGTTAGCATCAGCCCTAGGATAGTGTTAGGGTTAGGGTTAGGGTTAGCATCCGCCCTATGATAGTGTTAGGGTTAGGGTTAGGGTTAGCATCAGCCCTAGGATAGTGTTAGGGTTAGGGTTAGCATCAGCCCTAGGATAGTGTTAGGGTTAGGGTTGGGGTTAGCATCAGGCCTAGGATAGTGTTAGGGTTAGGATTAGCATCAGCCCTAGGATAGTATTAGGGTTAGGGTTAGGGTTCTCATCAGGCCTAGGATAGTGTTAGGGTTAGGGTTAGCATCAGCCCTAGGATAGTGTTAGGGTTAGGGTTAGGGTTCTCATCAGGCCTAGGATAGTGTTAGGGTTAGGGTTAGCATCAGCCCTAGTATAGTGTTAGGGTTAGGGTTAGGGTTAGCATCAGCCCTAGGATAGTGTTAGGGTTAGGGTTAGGGTTAGCATCAGCCCTAGGATAGTGTTAGGGTTAGGGTTAGCATCAGCCCTAGGATAGTGTTAGGGTTAGGGTTAGGGTTAGCATCAGGCCTAGGATAGTGTCAGGGTTAGGGTTAGCATCAGCCCTAGGATAGTTTTAGGGTTAAGGTTAGGGTTAGCATCAGCCGTAGGATAGTGTTAGGGTTAGGGTTAGCCTCAGCCCTAAGATAGTGTCAGAGTTAGGTTTAGGGTTAGCATCAGCCCTAGGATAGTGTTAGGGTTAGGGTTAGGGTTAGCATCAGCCCTAGGATAGTGTTAGTGTTATGGTTAGCATCAGCCCTATGATAGTGTTAGTGTTAGGGTTAGGGTTAGCATCCGCCCTAGGATAGTGTTAGGGTTAGGGTTAGGGTTAGCATCAGCCCTAGGATAGTGTTAGGGTTAAGGTTAACATAAACCCTAGGATAGTGTTAGAGTTAGGGTTAGGGTTATCATCAGCCCTAGGATAGTGTTAGGGTTAGGGTTAGGGTTAGCATAAGTTCAAGGATAGTGTTAGGGTTAACGTTAGGGTTAGAATCAGCCCTAGGATAGTGTTATGGTTAGGGTTAGGGTTAGCATCAGCCCTAGGATAGTGTTAGGGTTAGGGTTAGGGTTAGCATCAGGCCTAGGATAGTGTTAGGGTTAGGGTTAGGGTTATCATCAGGCCTATGATAGTGTTAGGGTTAGGCTTAGCATCAGCCCTAGGATAGTGTTAGGGTTAGGGTTAGGGTTAGCATCAGCCCTAGGATAGTGTTAGGGTTAGGGTTAGCATCAGCCCTAGGATAGTGTTAGGGTTAGGGTTAGGGTTAGCATCAAGCCTAGGATAGTGTTAGGGTTAGGGTTAGCATCAGCCCTAGGATAGTGTTAGGGTTAGGGTTAGGGTTAGCATCAGGCCTAGGATAGTGTTAGGGTTAGGGTTAGCATCAGCCCTAGGATAGTGTTAGTGTTAGGGTTAGCATCAGCCCTAGGATAGTGTTAGGGTTAGGGTTAGGGTTAGCATCAGCCCTAGGATAGTGTTAGGGTTAGGGTTAACATAAACCCTAGGATAGTGTTAGGGTTAGGGTTAGGGGTATCATCAGGCCTAGGATAGTGTTAGGGTTAGGGTTAGGGTTAGCATCAGTTCAAGGATAGTGTTAGCGTTAGCGTTAGGGTTAGCATCTGCCCTAGGATAGTGTTAGGGTTAGGGTTAGGGTTAGCATCAGCCCAAGGATAGTGTTAGGGTTAGGGTTAGCATCAGCCCTAGGATAGTGTTAGGGTTAGGGTTACGGTTAGCATCAGCCCTAGGATAGTGTTAGGGTTAGGGTTAGCATCAACCCTAGGATAGTGTTTGGGTTAGGGTTAGGGTTAGCATCAGCCCTAGGATAGTGTTAGGGTTAGAGTTAGCCTCATCCCTAGGAGAGTGTTAGGGTTATGGATAGGGTTAGCATCAGGCCTAGGATCGTGTGAGGGTTAGGGTTAAGGTTAGCATCAGTCCTAGGATAGTGTTAGGGTTAGGGTTAGCATCAGGCCTAGGATAGTGTTAGGGTTAGGGTTAGCATCACCCCTAGGATAGTGTTAGGGTTAGGGTTAGGGTTACCATCAGCCCAAGGATAGTGTTAGGGTTAGGGTTAGGGTTAGCATCAGCCCTAGGATAGTGTTAGGGTTAGGGTTAGCATCAGCCCTAGGATAGTGTTAGGGTTAGGGTTAGGGTTAGCATCAGGCCTACGATAGTGTCAGGGTTAGGGTTAGCATCAGCCCTAGGATAGTGTTAGGGTTAAGGTTAGGGTTAGCATCAGCCGTAGGATAGTGTTAGTGTTAGGGTTAGCCTCAGCCCTAAGATAGTGTTAGAGTTAGGGTTAGGGTTAGCATCAGCCCTAGGGTAGTGTTAGGGTTAGGGTTAGGGTTAGCATCCGCCCTAGGATAGTGTTAGGGTTAGGGTTAGGGTTAGCATCAGCCCTAGGATAGTGTTAGGGTTAGGGTTAACATAAACCCTAGGATAGTGTTGGGGTCAGGGTTAGGGTTATCATCAGGCCTAGGATAGTGTTAGGGTTAGGGTTATGGTTAGCATAATTTCAAGGATAGTGTTAGGTTTAGCGTTAGGGTTAGAATCAGCCCTAGGATAGTGTTAGGGTTAGGGTTAGGGTTATCATCAGGCCTATGATAGTGTTAGGGTTAGGCTTAGCATCAGCCCTAGGATAGTGTTAGGGTTAGGGTTAGGGTTAGCATCAGCCCTAGGATAGTGTTAGGGTTAGGGTTAGCATCAGCCCTAGGATAGTGTTAGGGTTAGGGTTAGGGTTAGCATCAGGCCTAGGATAGTGTTAGGGTTAGGGTTAGCATCAGCCCTAGGATAGTGTTAGGGTTAGGGTTAGGGTTAGCATCAGGCCTAGGATAGTGTTAGGGTTAGGGTTAACATCAGCCCTAGGATAGTGTTAGTGTTAGGGTTAGCATCAGCCCTAGGATAGTGTTAGGGTTAGGGTTAGGGTTAGCATCAGCCCTAGGATAGTGTTAGGGTTAGGGTTAACATAAACCCTAGGATAGTGTTAGGGTTAGGGTTAGGGGTATCATCAGGCCTAGGATAGTGTTAGGGTTAGGGTTAGGGTTAGCATCAGTTCAAGGATAGTGTTAGCTTTAGCGTTAGGTTAGCATCTGCCCTAGGATAGTGTTAGGGTTAGGGTTAGGGTTAGCATCAGCCCAAGGATAGTGTTAGGGTTAGGGTTAGCATCAGCCCTAGGATAGTGTTAGGGTTAGGGTTAGGGTTAGCATCAGCCCTAGGATAGTGTTAGGGTTAGGGTTAGCATCAACCCTAGGATAGTGTTTGGGTTAGGGTTAGGGTTAGCATCAGCCCTAGGATAGTGTTAGGGTTAGAGTTAGCCTCATCCCTAGGAGAGTGTTAGGGTTATGGATAGGGTTAGCATCAGGCCTAGGATCGTGTGAGGGTTAGGGTTAGGGTTAGCATCAGCCCTAGGATAGTGTTAGGGTTAGGGTTAGCATCAGGCCTAGGATAGTGTTAGGGTTAGGGTTAGCATCACCCCTAGGATAGTGTTAGGGTTAGGGTTAGGGTTACCATCAGCCCAAGGATAGTGTTAGGGTTAGGGTTAGGGTTAGCATCAGCCCTAGGATAGTGTTAGGGTTAGGGTTAGCATCAGCCCTAGGATAGTGTTAGGGTTAGGGTTAGGGTTAGCATCAGGCCTACGATAGTGTCAGGGTTAGGGTTAGCATCAGCCCTAGGATAGTGTTAGGGTTAAGGTTAGGGTTAGCATCAGCCGTAGGATAGTGTTAGTGTTAGGGTTAGCCTCAGCCCTAAGATAGTGTTAGAGTTAGGGTTAGGGTTAGCATCAGCCCTAGGGTAGTGTTAGGGTTAGGGTTAGGGTTAGTATCCGCCCTAGGATAGTGTTAGGGTTAGGGTTAGGGTTAGCATCAGCCCTAGGATAGTGTTAGGTTTAGGGTTAACATAAACCCTAGGATAGTGTTGGGGTCAGGGTTAGGGTTATCATCAGGCCTAGGATAGTGTTAGGGTTAGGGTTATGGTTAGCATAATTTCAAGGATAGTGTTAGGTTTAGCGTTAGGGTTAGAATCAGCCCTAGGATAGTGTTAGGGTTAGGGTTAGGGTTAGCATCAGCCCTAAGATAGAGTTAGGGTTAGGGTTAATATAAACCCTAGGATAGTGTTAGGGTTAGGGTTAGGGTTAGCATCAGGCCTAGGATAGTGTTAGGGTTAGGGTTAGCATCAGCCCTAGGATAGTGTTAGGTTGAGGGTTAGGGTTATCATCAGGCCTAGGATAGTGATAGGGTTAGGGTTAGGGTTAGCATAAGTTCAAGGATAGTGTTAGGGTTAACGTTAGGGTTAGAATCAGCCCTAGGATAGTGTTAGGGTTAGGGTTAGGGTTAGCATCAGCCCTAGGATAGTGTTAGGGTTAGGATTAGGGTTAGCATCAGGCCTAGGATAGTGTTAGTGTTAGGGTTAGGGTTATCATCAGGCCTATGACAGTGTTAGGGTTAGGCTTAGCATCAGCCCTAGGATAGTGTTAGGGTTAGGGTTAGGGTTATCATCAGGCCTAGGATAGTGTTAGGGTTAGGGTTAGGGTTAGCATCAGTTCCAGGATAGCGTTAGCGTTATCGTTAGGGTTAGCATCTGCCCTAGGATAGTGTTAGGGTTAGGGTTAGGGTTAGCATCAGCCCAACGATAATGTTAGGGTTAGGGTTAGCATCAGCCCTAGGATAGTGTCAGGGTTAGGGTTAGGGTTAGCATCAGGCCCAGGATAGTGTTATTGTTAGGGTTAGCATCAGCCCTAGGATAGTGTTAGGGTTAGGGTTAGGGTTAGCATCAGCCCTAGGATAGTGTTAGGGTTAGGGTTAGCATCAACCCTAGGATAGTGTTTGGGTTAGGGTTAGGGTTAGCATCAGCCCTAGGATAGTGTTAGGGTTAAAGTTAGCCTCAGCCCTAGGAGAGTGTTAGGGTTATGGATAGGGTTAGCATCAGGCCTAGGATAGTGTGAGGGTTAGGGTTAGGGTTAGCATCAGCCCTAGGATAGTGTTAGGGTTAGGGTTAGCATCAAGCCTAGGATAGTGTTAGGGTTAGGGTTAGCATCACCCCTAGGATAGTGTTAGGGTTAGGGTTAGGGTTAGCATCAGCCCTAGGATAGTGTTAGGGTAATGGTTAGGTTTAGCATCAGCCCTAGGATAGTGTTAGGGTAAGGGTTAGGGTTAGCATCAGGCCTAGGATAGTGTTAGGGATACGGTTAGAATCAGCCCAAGGATAGTGTTAGGGTTAGGGTTAAGTTTAGCATCACCCCTAGGATAGTGTTAGGGTTAGGGTTAGGGTTACCATCAGCCCAAGGATAGTGTTAGGGTTAGGGTTAGGGTTAGCATCAGCCCTAGGATAGTGTTAGGGTTAGGGTTAGCATCAGCCCTAGGATAGTGTTAGGGTTAGGGTTAGGGTTAGCATCAGGCCTAGGATAGTGTCAGGGTTAGGGTTAGCATAAGCTCTAGGATAGTGTTAGGGTTAAGCTTAGGGTTAGCATCAGCCGTAGGATAGTGTTAGGGTTAGGGTTAGCCTCAGCCCTAAGATAGTGTTAGAGTTAGGGTTAGGGTTAGCATCAGCCCTAGGGTAGTGTTAGGGTTAGGGTTAGGGTTAGCATCCGCCCTAGGATAGTGTTAGGGTTAGGGTTAGGGTTAGCATCAGCCCTAGGATAGTGTTAGGGTTAGGGTTAACATAAACCCTAGGATAGTGTTAGGGTTAGGGTTAGGGGTATCATCAGGCCTAGGATAGTGTTAGGGTTAGGGTTAGGGTTAGCATCAGTTCAAGGATAGTGTTAGCGTTAGCGTTAGTGTTAGCATCTGCCCTAGGATAGTGTTAGGGTTAGGGTTAGGGTTAGCATCAGCCCAAGGATAGTGTTAGTGTTAGGGTTAGCATCAGCCCTAGGATAGTGTTAGGGTTAGGGTTAGGGTTAGCATCAGCCCTAGGATAGTGTTAGGGTTAGGGTTAACATAAACCCTAGGATAGTGTTAGGGTTAGGGTTAGGGTTATCATCAGGCCTAGGATAGTGTTAGGGTTAGGGTTAGGGTTAGCATCAGTTCAAGGATAGTGTTAGCGTTAGCGTTAGGGTTAGCATCTGCCCTAGGATAGTGTTAGGGTTAGGGTTAGGGTTAGCATCAGCCCAAGGATAGTGTTAGGGTTAGGGTTAGCATCAGCCCTAGGATAGTGTCAGGGTTAGGGTTAGGGTTAGCATCAGGCCCAGGATAGTGTTAGGGTTAGGGTTAGCATCAGCCCTAGGATAGTGTTAGGGTTAGGGTTAGGATTAGAATCAGCCCTACGATAGTGTTAGGGTTAGGGTTAGCATCAACCCTAGGATAGTGTTAGGGTTAGGTTTAGGGTTAGCATGAGCCCTAGCATAGTGTTAGGGTTATGTTTACCATCAGCCCAACGATAGTGATAGGGTTAGGGTTAGGGTTAGCTTCAGCCCTAGGATAGTGTTAGGGTTAGGGTTAGGGTTAGCATCACCCTAGGATAGTGTTAGGGTTAGGGTTAGCATCAGCCCTAGGATAGTGTTAGGGTTATGGTTAGGGTTATCATCAGGCCTAGGATAGTGTTAGGTTTAGGGTTAGCATCAGCCCTAGGATAGTGTTAGGGTTAGTGTTAGGGTTAGCATCAGCCCTAGGATAGTGTTAGGGTTAGGGTTAGCATCAGCCCTAGGATAGTGTTAGGGTTAGGGTTAGGGTTTGCATCAGGCCTAGGATAGTGTCAGGGTTAGGGTTAGCATCAGCCCTAGGATAGTGTTAGGGTTAAGGTTAGGGTTAGCATCAGCCGTAGGATAGTGTTAGGGTTAGGGTTAGCCTCAGCCCTAAGATAGTGTTAGAGTTAGGGTTAGGGTTAGCATCAGCCCTAGGATAGTGTTAGGTTTAGGGTTAGGGTTAGCATCAGCCCTATGATAGTGTTAGTGTTATGGTTAGCATCAGCCCTAGGATAGTGTTAGGGTTAGGGTTAGGGTTAGCATCAGCCCTAGGATAGAGTTAGGGTTAGGGTTAACATAAACCCTAGGATAGTGTTAGGGTTAGGGTTAGGGTTATCATCAGGCCTAGCATAGTGTAGGGTGAGGGTTAGGGTTAGCATAAGTTCAAGGATAGTGTTAGGGTTAGCGTTAGGGTTAGAATCAGCCCTAGGATAGTGTTAGGGTTAGGGTTAGGGTTAGCATCAGCCCTAGGATAGTGTTAGGGTTAGGGTTAACATAAACCCTGGGATAGTGTTAGAGTTAGGGTTAGGGTTAGCATCAGGCCTAGGATCGTGTTAGGGTTAGGGTTAGCATCAGCCCTAGGATAGTGTTAGGGTTACGGTTAGCATCAGCCCTAGGATAGTGTTAGGGTTATCGTTAGGGTTAGCATCAGCCCTAGGATAGTGTTAGGGTTAGGGTTAGGGTTATCATCAGGCCTAGGATAGTGCTAGGGTTAGGGTTAGCATCAGCCCTAGGATAGTGTTAGGGTTAGGGTTAGGGTTAGCATCAGCCCTAGGATAGTGTTAGGGTTAGGGTTAGTGTTAGAATCAGCCCTAGGATATTATTAGGGTTAGGGTTAGCATCAGCCCTAGGATACTGTTAGGGTTAGAGTTAGGGTTAGCACCAGGCTTAGGATAGTGTTAATGTTAGGGTTACCATCAGCCTTAGGATAGTGTTAGGGTTAGGGTTAGAGTTAGCATCAGCCGTAGGATAGTGTTAGGGTTAGGGTTAGCCTCAGCCCTAGGATAGTGTTAGCGTTAGGGTTAGGGTTAGCATCAGCCCTAGGATAGTGTTAGGCGTAGGGTGAGGGTTAGCATCAGCCCTAGGATAGTGTTAGTGTTAGGGTTAGCATCAGCCCCAGGATAGTGTTAGGGTTGGGTTAGGGTTAGCATCAGACCTAGGATAGTATTAGGGTTAGGGTTAGGGTTAGCATCAGCCCTAGGATAGTGTCAGGGTTAGGGTTAGGGTTACCATCAGCCCTAGGATAGTGTTAGGGTTAGGGTTAGCATCAGCCCTGGGATAATGTTAAGGTTAGGGTTAGGGTTAGCATCAGCCCTAGGATAGTGTTAGTGTTAGCGTTAGCATCAGCCCTAGGATAGTGTTAGGGTTATGGTTAGGGTTAGCATCAGCCCTAGGATAGTGTTAGGGTTAGGGTTAGCATCAGCCCTAGGATAGTGTTACGGTTAGGGTTAGGGTTAGCATCAGCCCTAGGATAGTGTTAGGGTTAGGGTTAGCATCAGCCCTAGGATAGTGTTAGGGTTAGGGTTAGGGTTAGCATAAGCCCTAGGATAGTGTTAGGGTTAGGGATAGCATCAACCCTAGGAGAGTGTTATGGTTAGGGATAGGGTTATCATCAGGCCTAGGATAGCGTTAGGGTTAGGGTTAGGGTTAGCATCAGCCCTAGGATAGTGTTAGGGTTAGGGTGAGGGTTAGCATCAGGCCTATGATAGTGTTAGGGTTAGGGTTAGCATCAGCCCTAGGATAGTGTTAGAGTTAGGGTTACGTTTATCATCAGGCCTAGGATAGTGTTAGGGTTAGGGTTAGCATCAGCCCTAGGATAGTGTTAGGGTTAGAGTTAGGGTTAGCATCAGCCCTAGGATCGTGTTAGGGTTAGGGTTAGTGTTAGCATCAGCCCTAGGATATTATTAGAGTTAGGGTTAGCATCAGCCTTAGGATACTGTTAGGGTTAGAGTTAGGGTTAGCACCAGGCTTAGGATAGTGTTAGTGTTAGGGTTACCATCAGCCTTAGGATAGTGTTAGGGTTAGGGTTAGCCTCAACCCTAGGATAGTGTTAGGGTTAGGGTTAGGGTTAGCATCAGCCCAAGGATAGTGTTAGGGTGAGGGTTAGCATCAGCCCTAGGATAGTGTTAGGGTTAGGGTTAGGGTTATCATCAGGCCTAGGATAGTGTTAGGGTTAGGGTTAGCATCAGCCCTAGGATAGTGTTAGGGTTAGGTTTAGGGTTAGCATCAGCCCTAGGATAGTGTTAGTGTTATGGTTAGCATCAGCCCTAGGATAGTGTTAGGGTTAGGGTTAGGGTTAGCATCCGCCCTATGATAGTGTTAGGGTTAGGGTTAGGGTTAGCATCAGCCCTAGGATAGTGTTAGGGTTAGGGTTAGCATCAGCCCTAGGATAGTGTTAGGGTTATGGTTAGGGTTAGCATCAGGCCTAGGATAGTGTTAGGGTTAGGATTAGCATCAGCCCTAGGATAGTATTAGGGTTAGGGTTAGGGTTCTCATCAGGCCTAGGATAGTGTTAGGGTTAGGGTTAGCATCAGCCCTAGGATAGTGTTAGGGTTAGGGTTAGGGTTCTCATCAGGCCTAGGATAGTGTTAGGGTTAGGGTTAGCATCAGCCCTAGTATAGTGTTAGGGTTAGGGTTAGGGTTAGCATCAGCCCTAGGATAGTGTTAGGGTTAGGGTTAGGTTTAGCATCAGCCCTAGGATAGTGTTAGGGTTGGGGTTAGCATCAGCCCTAGGATAGTGTTAGGGTTAGGGTTAGGGTTAGCATCAGGCCTAGGATAGTGTCAGGGTTAGGGTTAGCATCAGCCCTAGGATAGTTTTAGGGTTAAGGTTAGGGTTAGCATCAGCCGTAGGATAGTGTTAGGGTTAGGGTTAGCCTCAGCCCTAAGATAGTGTTAGAGTTAGGGTTAGGGTTAGCATCAGCCCTAGGATAGTGTTAGGGTTAGGGTTAGGGTTAGCATCAGCCCTAGGATAGTGTTAGTGTTATGGTTAGCATCAGCCCTAGGATAGTGTTAGTGTTAGGGTTAGGGTTAGCATCCGCCCTAGGATAGTGTTAGGGTTAGGGTTAGGGTTAGCATCAGCCCTAGGATAGTGTTAGGGTTAAGGTTAACATAAACCCTAGGATAGTGTTAGAGTTAGGGTTAGGGTTATCATCAGCCCTAGGATAGTGTTAGGGTTAGGGTTAGGGTTAGCATAAGTTCAAGGATAGTGTTAGGGTTAACGTTAGGGTTAGAATCAGCCCTAGGATAGTGTTATGGTTAGGGTTAGGGTTAGCATCAGCCCTAGGATAGTGTTAGGGTTAGGGTTAGGGTTAGCATCAGGCCTAGGATAGTGTTAGGGTTAGGGTTAGGGTTATCATCAGGCCTATGATAGTGTTAGGGTTAGGCTTAGCATCAGCCCTAGGATAGTGTTAGGGTTAGGGTTAGGGGTAGCATCAGCCCTAGGATAGTGTTAGGGTTAGGGTTAGCATCAGGCCTAGGATAGTGTTAGGGTTAGGGTTAGGGTTAGCATCAGGCCTAGGATAGTGTTAGGGTTAGGGTTAGCATCAGCCCTAGGATAGTGTTAGGGTTAGGGTTAGGGTTAGCATCAGGCCTAGGATAGTGTTAGGGTTAGGGTTAGCATCAGCCCTAGGATAGTGTTAGTGTTAGGGTTAGCATCAGCCCTAGGATAGTGTTAGGGTTAGGGTTAGGGTTAGCATCAGCCCTAGGATAGTGTTAGGGTTAGTGTTAACATAAACCCTAGCATAGTGTTAGGGTTAGGGTTAGGGGTATCATCAGGCCTAGGATAGTGTTAGGGTTAGGGTTAGGGTTAGCATCAGTTCAAGGATAGTGTTAGCGTTAGCGTTAGTGTTAGCATCTGCCCTAGGATAGTGTTAGGGTTAGGGTTAGGGTTAGCATCAGCCCAAGGATAGTGTTAGGGTTAGGGTTAGCATCAACCCTAGGATAGTGTTTGGGTTAGGGTTAGGGTTAGCATCAGCCCTAGGATAGTGTTAGGGTTAGAGTTAGCCTCATCCCTAGGAGAGTGTTAGGGTTATGGATAGGGTTAGCATCAGGCCTAGGATATTGTGAGGGTTAGGGTTAGGGTTAGCATCAGCCCTAGGATAGTGTTAGGGTTAGGGTTAGCATCAGGCCTAGGATAGTGTTAGGGTTAGGGTTAGCATCACCCCTAGGATAGTGTTAGGGTTAGGGTTAGGGTTACCATCAGCCCAAGGATAGTGTTAGGGTTAGGGTTAAGGTTAGCATCAGCCCTAGGATAGTGTTAGGGTTAGGGTTAGCATCAGCCCTAGGATAGTGTTAGGGTTAGGGTTAGGGTTAGCATCAGGCCTACGATAGTGTCAGGGTTAGGGTTAGCATCAGCCCTAGGATAGTGTTAGGGTTAAGGTTAGGGTTAGCATCAGCCGTAGGATAGTGTTAGTGTTAGGGTTAGCCTCAGCCCTAAGATAGTGTTAGAGTTAGGGTTAGGGTTAGCATCAGCCCTAGGGTAGTGTTAGGGTTAGGGTTAGGGTTAGCATCCGTCCTAGGATAGTGTTAGGGTTAGGGTTAGGGTTAGCATCAGCCCTAGGATAGTGTTAGGGTTAGGGTTAACATAAACCCTAGGATAGTGTTGGGGTCAGGGTTAGGGTTATCATCAGGCCTAGGATAGTGTTAGGGTTAGGGTTATGGTTAGCATAATTTCAAGGATAGTGTTAGGTTTAGCGTTAGGGTTAGAATCAGCCCTAGGATAGTGTTAGGGTTAGGGTTAGGGTTAGCATCAGCCCTAAGATAGTGTTAGGGTTAGGGTTAATATAAACCCTAGGATAGTGTTAGGGTTAGGGTTAGGGTTAGCATCAGGCCTAGGATAGTGTTAGGGTTAGGGTTAGCATCAGCCCTAGGATAGTGTTAGGGTGAGGGTTAGGGTTGTCATCAGGCCTAGGATAGTGATAGGGTTAGGGTTAGGGTTAGCATAAGTTCAAGGATAGTGTTAGGGTTAACGTTAGGGTTAGAATCAGCCCTAGGATAGTGTTAGGGTTAGGGTTAGGGTTAGCATCAGCCCTAGGATAGTGTTAGGGTTAGGATTAGGGTTAGCATCAGGCCTAGGATAGTGTTAGTGTTAGGGTTAGGGTTATCATCAGGCCTATGACAGTGTTAGGGTTAGGCTTAGCATCAGCCCTAGGATAGTGTTAGGGTTAGGGTTAGGGTTAGCATCAGCCCTAGGATAGTGTTAGGGTTAGGGTTAGGGTTAGCATCAGGCCTAGGATTGTGTTAGGGATAGGGTTAGCATCAGCCCTAGGATAGTGTTAGGGTTAGGGTTAGGGTTCTCATCAGGCCTAGGATAGGGTTAGGGTTCGCATCAGCCCTAGGATAGTGTTAGGGTTAGGGTTCGGGTTAGCATCAGCCCTAGGATAGTGTTAGGGTTAGGGTTAGTGTTAGCATCAGCCCTAGGATATTATTAGGGTTAGGGTTAGCATCAGCCCTAGGATACTGTTAGGGTTAGAGTTAGGGTTGGCACCAGGCTTAGGATAGTGTTAGTGTTAGGGTTACCATCAGGCTTAGGATAGTGTTAGGGTTAGGGTTAGGGTTAGCATCAGCCCTAGGATAGTGTTAGGGTTAGGGTTAGACTCAGCCATAGGATAGTGTTAGGGTTAGGGTTAGGGTTAGCATCAGCCCTAGGACAGTGTTAGGGGTAGGGTGAGGGTTAGCATCAGCCCTAGGATAGTGTTAGTGTTAGGGTTAGCATCAGCCCTAGGATAGTGTTAGGGTTAGGGTTAGGGTTAGCATCAGCCCTAGGATAGTATTAGGGTTAGGGTTAGGGTTAGCATCAGCTCTAGGATAGTGTTAGGGTTAGGGTTAGGGTTAGCATCAGCCCTAGGATAGTGTTAGGGTTAGGGTTAACATAAACCCTGGGATAGTGTTAGGGTTAGGGTTAGGGTTAGCATCAGGCCTAGGATCGTGTTAGGGTTAGGGTTAGCATCAGCCCTAGGATAGTATTAGGGTTAGGGTTAGGGTTAGCATCAGCTCTAGGATAGTGTTAGTGTTAGGGTTAGGGTTAGCATCAGCCCTAGGATAGTGTTAGGGTTAGGGTTAACATAAACCCTAGGATAGTGTTAGGGTTAGGGTTAGGGTTATCATCAGGCCTAGGATAGTGTTAGGGTTAGGGTTAGGGTTAGCATAAGTTCAAGGATAGTGTTAGGGTTAGCGTTAGGGTTAGAATCAGCCCTAGGATAGTGTTAGGGTAAGGGTTAGGGTTAGCATCAGCCCTAGGATAGTGTTAGGGTTAGGGTTAACATAAACACTGGGATAGTGTTATGGTTAGGGTTAGGGTTAGCATCAGGCCTAGGATCGTGTTAGGGTTAGGGTTAGCATCAGCCCTAGGATAGTGTTAGGGTTAGGGTTAGGGTTATCATCAGGCCTAGGATAGTGCTAGGGTCAGGGTTAGCATCACCCCTAGGATAGTGTTAGGGTTAGGGTTAGGGTTAGCATCAGCCCTAGGATAGTGTTAGGGTTAGGGTTAGGGTTAGCATCAGCCCTAGGATAGTGTTAGGGTTAGGGTTAGCATCAGCCCTAGGATAGTGTTAGGGTTAGGGTTAGGGTTAGCATCAGCCCTAGGATAGTGTTAGGGTTAGGGATAGCATCAACCCTAGGAGAGTGTTATGGTTAGGGATAGGGTTATCATCAGGCCTAGGATAGTGTTAGGGTTAGGGTTAGGGTTAGCATCAGCCCTAGGATAGTGTTAGGGTTAGGGTTAGGGTTAGCATCAGGCCTATGATAGTGTTAGGGTTAGGGTTAGCATCAGCCCTAGGATAGTGTTAGGGTTAGGGTTAGGTTTATCATCAGGCCTAGGATAGTGTTAGGGTTAGGGTTAGCATCAGCCCTAGGATAGTGTTAGGGTTAGAGTTAGGGTTAGCATCAGCCCTAGGATCGTGTTAGGGTTAGGGTTAGTGTTAGCATCAGCCCTAGGATATTATTAGAGTTAGGGTTAGCATCAGCCCTAGGATACTGTTAGGGTTAGAGTTAGGGTTAGCACCAGGCTTAGGATAGTGTTAGTGTTAGGGTTACCATCAGCCTTAGGATAGTGTTAGGGTTAGGGTTAGCATCAGCCCTAGGATAGTGTTAGGGGTAGGGTGAGGGTTAGCATCAGCCCTAGGATAGTGTTAGTGTTAGGGTTAGCATCAGCCCTAGGATAGTGTTAGGGTTAGGGTTAGGGTTAGCATCAGCCCTAGGATAATGTTAGGGTTATTGTTAGGGTTAGCATCAGCCCTAGGATAGTGTTAGGGTTAGGGTTAGCATCAGCCCTGGGATAATGTTAGGGTTAGGGTTAGGGTTAGCATCAGCCCTAGGATAGTGTTAGGGTTAGGGTTAGCATCAGCCCCAGGATAGTGTTAGGGTTAGGGTTAGGGTTAGCATCAGCCCAAGGATAGTGTTAGGGTTAGGGTTAGCATCAGCCCTAGGATAGTATTAGGGTTAGGGTTAGGGTTCTCATCAGGCCTAGGATAGTGTTAGGGTTAGGGTTAGCATCAGCCCTAGGATAGTGTTAGGGTTAGGGTTAGGGTTCTCATCAGGCCTAGGATAGTGTTAGGGTTAGGGTTAGCATCAGCCCTAGGATAGTGTTAGGGTTAGGGTTAGGGTTAGCATCAGCCCTAGGATAGTGTTAGGGTTAGGGTTAGGGTTAGCATCAGCCCTAGGATAGTGTTAGGGTTAGGGTTAGCATCAGCCATAGGATAGTGTTAGGGTTAGGGTTAGGGTTAGCATCAGGCCTAGGATAGTGTCAGGGTTAGGGTTAGCATCAGCCCTAGGATAGTTTTAGGGTTAATGTTAGGGTTAGCATCAGCCGTAGGATAGTGTTAGGGTTAGGGTTAGGGTTAGGATCCGCCCTAGGATAGTGTTAGGGTTAGGGTTAGGGTTAGCATCAGCCCTAGGATAGTGTTAGGGTTAAGGTTAACATAAACCCTAGGATAGTGTTAGAGTTAGGGTTAGGGTTATCATCAGGCCTAGGATAGTGTTAGGGTTAGGGTTAGGGTTAGCATAAGTTCAAGGATAGTGTTAGGGTTAACGTTAGGGTTAGAATCAGCCCTAGGATAGTGTTAGGGTTAGGGTTAGGGTTAGCATCAGCCCTAGCATAGTGTTAGGGTTAGGGTTAGGTTTAGCATCAGGCCTAGGATAGTGTTAGGTTTAGGGTTAGGGTTATCATCAGGCCTATGATAGTGTTAGGGTTAGGCTTAGCATCAGCCCTAGGATAGTGTTAGGGTTAGGGTTAGGGTTAGCATCAGCCCTAGGATAGTGTTAGGGTTAGGGATAGCATCAACCCTAGGAGAGTGTTATGGTTAGGGATAGGGTTATCATCAGGCCTAGGATAGTGTTAGGGTTAGGGTTAGGGTTAGCATCAGCCCTAGGATAGTGTTAGGGTTAGGGTTAGGGTTAGCATCAGGCCTATGATAGTGTTAGGGTTAGGGTTAGCATCAGCCCTAGGATAGTGTTAGGGTTAGGGTTAGGTTTATCATCAGGCCTAGGATAGTGTTAGGGTTAGGGTTAGCATCAGCCCTAGGATCGTGTTAGGGTTAGAGTTAGGGTGAGCATCAGCCCTAGGATCGTGTTAGGGTTAGGGTTAGTGTTAGCATCAGCCCTAGGATATTATTAGAGTTAGGGTTAGCATCAGCAATAGGATACTGTTAGGGTTAGAGTTAGGGTTAGCACCAGGCTTAGGATAGTGTTAGTGTTAGGGTTACCATCAGCCTTAGGATAGTGTTAGGGTTAGGGTAGCCTCAGCCCTAGGATAGTGTTAGCGTTAGGGTTAGGGTTAGCATCAGCACTAGGATAGTGTTAGGGGTAGGGTGAGGGTTAGCATCAGCCCTAGGATAGTGTTAGTGTTAGGGTTAGCATCAGCCTTAGGATAGTGTTAGGGTTAGGGTTAGGGTTAGCATCAGCCCTAGGATAATGTTAGGGTTATTGTTAGGGTTAGCATCAGCCCTAGGATAGTGTTAGGGTTAGGGTTAGCATCAGCCCTGGGATAATGTTAGTGTTAGGGTTAGGGTTAGCATCAGCCCAAGGATAGTGTTAGGGTTAGGGTTAGCAACAGCCCTAGGATAGTGTTAGGGTTAGGGTTAGGGTTATCATCAGGCCTAGGATAGTGTTAGGGTTAGGGTTAGCATCAGCCCTAGGATAGTGTTAGGGTTAGGGTTAGGGTTAGCATCAGCCCTAGGATAGTGTTAGGGTTAGGGTTAGGGTTAGCATCAGGCCTAGGATAGTGTTAGGGTTAGGGTTAGGGTTATCATAAGGCCTATGATAGTGTTAGGGTTAGGCTTAGCATCAGCCCTAGGATAGTGTTAGGGTTAGGGTTAGGGTTAGCATCAGCCCTAGGATAGTGTTAGGGTTAGGGTTAGCATCAGCCCTAGGATAGTGTTAGGGTTAGGTTTAGGGTTAGCATCAGCCCTAGGATAGTGTTAGTGTTATGGTTAGCATCAGCCCTAGGATAGTGTTAGGGTTAGTGTTAGGGTTAGCATCCGCCCTAGGATAGTTTTAGGGTTAGGGTTAGGGTTAGCATCAGCCCTAGGATAGTGTTAGGGTTAGGGTTAGCATCAGCCCTAGGATAGTGTTAGGGTTAGGGTTAGGGTTAGCATCAGGCCTAGGATAGTGTTAGGGTTAGGGTTAGCATCAGCCCTAGGATAGTATTAGGGTTAGGGTTAGGGTTCTCATCAGGCCTAGGATAGTGTTAGGGTTAGGGTTAGCATCAGCCCTAGGATAGTGTTAGGGTTAGGGATAGGGTTAGCATCAGCCCTAGGATAGTGTTAGGGTTAGGGTTAGGGTTAGCATCAGCCCTAGGATAGTGTTAGGTTTAGGGTTAGCATCAGCCCTAGGATAGTGTTAGGGTTAGGGTTAGGGTTAGCATCAGGCCTATGATAGTGTCAGGGTTAGGGTTAGCATCAGCCCTAGGATAGTTTTAGGGTTAAGGTTAGGGTTAGCATCAGCCCTAGGATAGTGTTAGTGTTATGGTTAGCATCAGCCCTAGGATAGTGTTAGTGTTAGGTTTAGGGTTAGCATCCGCCCTAGGATAGTGTTAGGGTTAGGGTTAGGGTTAGCATCAGCCCTAGGATAGTGTTAGGGTTAAGGTTAACATAAACCCTAGGATAGTGTTAGAGTTAGGGTTAGGGTTATCATCAGGCCTAGGATAGTGTTAGGGTTAGGGTTAGGGTTAGCATAAGTTCAAGGATAGTGTTAGGGTTAACGTTAGGGTTAGAATCAGCCCTAGGATAGTGTTAGGGTTAGGGTTAGGGTTAGCATCAGCCCTAGGATAGTGTTAGGGTTAGGGTTAGGCTTAGCATCAGCCCTAGGATAGTGTTAGGGTTAGGGTTAGGGTTAGCATCAGCCCTAGGATAGTGTTAGGGTTAGGGTTAGCATCAGCCCTAGGATAGTGTTAGGGTTAGGGTTAGGGTTAGCATCAGGCCTAGGATAGTGTTAGGGTTAGGGTTAGCATCAGCCCTAGGATAGTGTTAGGGTTAGGGTTAGGGTTAGCATCAGGCCTAGGATAGTGTTAGGGTTAGGGTTAGCATCAGCCCTAGGATAGTGTTAGTGTTAGGGTTAGCATCAGCCCTAGGATAGTGTTAGGGTTAGGGTTAGGGTTAGCATCAGCCCTAGGATAGTGTTAGGGTTAGGGTTAACATAAACCCTAGGATAGTGTTAGGGTTAGGGTTAGGGTTATCATCAGGCCTAGGATAGTGTTAGGGTTAGGGTTAGGGTTAGCATCAGTTCAAGGATAGTGTTAGCGTTAGCGTTAGGGTTAGCATCTGCCCTAGGATAGTGTTAGGGTTAGGGTTAGGGTTAGCATCAGCCCAAGGATAGTGTTAGGGTTAGGGTTAGCATCAGCCCTAGGATAGTGTCAGGGTTAGGGTTAGGGTTAGCATCAGGCCCAGGATAGTTTTAGGGTTAGGGTTAGCATCAGCCCTAGGATAGTGTTAGGGTTAGGGTTAGGGTTAGCATCAGCCCTAGGATAGTGTTAGGGTTAGGGTTAGCATCAACCCTAGGATAGTGTTTGGGTTAGGGTTAGGGTTAGCATCAGCCCTAGGATAGTGTTAGGGTTAGAGTTAGCCTCATCCCTAGGAGAGTGTTAGGGTTATGGATAGGGTTAGCATCAGGCCTAGGATAGTGTGAGGGTTAGGGTTAGGGTTAGCATCAGCCCTAGGATAGTGTTAGGGTTAGGGTTAGCATCAGGCCTAGGATAGTGTTAGGGTTAGGGTTAGCATCACCCCTAGGATAGTGTTAGGGTTAGGGTTAGGGTTACCATCAGCCCAAGGATAGTGTTAGGGTTAGGGTTAGGGTTAGCATCAGCCCTAGGATAGTGTTAGGGTTAGGGTTAGCATCAGCCCTAGGATAGTGTTAGGGTTAGGGTTAGGGTTAGCATCAGGCCTACGATAGTGTCAGGGTTAGGGTTAGCATCAGCCCTAGGATAGTGTTAGGGTTAAGGTTAGGGTTAGCATCAGCCGTAGGATAGTGTTAGTGTTAGGGTTAGCCTCAGCCCTAAGATAGTGTTAGAGTTAGGGTTAGGGTTAGCATCAGCCCTAGGGTAGTGTTAGGGTTAGGGTTAGGGTTAGCATCCGCCCTAGGATAGTGTTAGGGTTAGGGTTAGGGTTAGCATCAGCCCTAGGATAGTGTTAGGGTTAGGGTTAACATAAACCCTAGGATAGTGTTGGGGTCAGGGTTAGGGTTATCATCAGGCCTAGGATAGTGTTAGGGTTAGGGTTATGGTTAGCATAATTTCAAGGATAGTGTTAGGTTTAGCGTTAGGGTTAGAATCAGCCCTAGGATAGTGTTAGGGTTAGGGTTAGGGTTAGCATCAGCCCTAAGATAGTGTTAGGGTTAGGGTTAATATAAACCCTAGGATAGTGTTAGGGTTAGGGTTAGGGTTAGCATCAGGCCTAGGATAGTGTTAGGGTTAGGGTTAGCATCAGCCCTAGGATAGTGTTAGGGTGAGGGTTAGGGTTATCATCAGGCCTAGGATAGTGATAGGGTTAGGGTTAGGGTTAGCATAAGTTCAAGGATAGTGTTAGGGTTAACGTTAGGTTTAGAATCAGCCCTAGGATAGTGTTAGGGTTAGGGTTAGGGTTAGCATCAGCCCTAGGATAGTGTTAGGGTTAGGATTAGGGTTAGCATCAGGCCTAGGATAGTGTTAGTGTTAGGGTTAGGGTTATCATCAGGCCTATGACAGTGTTAGGGTTAGGCTTAGCATCAGCCCTAGGATAGTGTTAGGGTTAGGGTTAGGGTTAGCATCAGCCATAGGATAGTGTTAGGGTTAGGGTTAGGGTTAGCATCAGGCCTAGGATAGTGTTAGGGATAGGGTTAGCATCAGCCCTAGGATAGTGTTAGGGTTAGGGTTAGGGTTCTCATCAGGCCTAGGATAGGGTTAGGGTTCGCATCAGCCCTAGGATAGTGTTACGGTTAGGGTTCGGGTTAGCATCAGCCCTAGGATAGTGTTAGGGTTAGGGTTAGTGTTAGCATCAGCCCTAGGATATTATTAGGGTTAGGGTTAGCATCAGCCCTAGGATACTGTTAGGGTTAGAGTTAGGGTTAGCACCAGGCATAGGATAGTGTTAGTGTTAGGGTTACCATCAGGCTTAGGATAGTGTTAGGTTTAGGGTTAGGGTTAGCATCAGCCGTAGGATAGTGTTAGGGTTAGGGTTAGCCTCAGCCCTAGGATAGTGTTAGCGTTAGGGTTAGGGTTAGCATCAGCCATAGGATAGTGTTAGGGGTAGGGTGAGGGTTAGCATCAGCCCTAGGATAGTGTTAGTGTTAGGGTTAGCATCAGCCCTAGGATAGTGTTAGGGTTAGGGTTAGGGTTAGCATCAGCCCTAGGATAGTATTAGGGTTAGGGTTAGGGTTAGCATCAGCTCTAGGATAGTGTTAGGGTTAGGGTTAGGGTTAGCATCAGCCCTAGGATAGTGTTAGGGTTAGGGTTAACATAAACCCTGGGATAGTGTTAGGGTTAGGGTTAGGGTTAGCATTAGGCCTAGGATCGTGTTAGGGTTAGGGTTAGCATCAGCCCTAGGATAGTATTAGGGTTAGGGTTAGGGTTAGCATCAGCTCTAGGATAGTGTTAGGGTTAGGGTTAGGGTTAGCATCAGCCCTAGGATAGTGTTAGGGTTAGGGTTAACATAAACCCTAGGATAGTGTTAGGGTTAGGGTTAGGGTTATCATCAGGCCTAGGATAGTGTTAGGGTTAGGGTTAGGGTTCCATAAGTTCAAGGATAGTGTTAGGGTTAGCGTTAGGGTTAGAATCAGCCGTAGGATAGTGTTACGGTTAGGGTTAGGGTTAGCATCAGCCCTAGGATAGTGTTAGGGTTAGGGTTAACATAAACCCTGGGATAGTGTTAGGGTTAGGGTTAGGGTTAGCATCAGGCCTAGGATCGTGTTAGGGTTAGGGTTAGCATCAGCCTTAGGATAGTGTTAGGGTTAGGGTTAGGGTTATCATCAGGCCTATGATAGTGTTAGGGTTAGGGTTAGCATCAGCCC
Organism: Lemur catta; assembly: GCF_020740605.2. Lineage (NCBI taxonomy): Eukaryota > Metazoa > Chordata > Mammalia > Primates > Lemuridae > Lemur > Lemur catta. Next base: position 110,154,940 of record NC_059131.1, on the reverse strand, counting down.
TAGGATAGTGTTAGGGTTACGGTTAGCATCAGCCCTAGGATAGTGTTAGGGTTAGGGTTAGGGTTAGCATCAGGCCTAGGATAGTGTTAGGGTTAGGGTTAGCATCAGCCCTAGGTTAGTGTTAGGGTTAGGGTTAGGGTTATCATCAGGCCTAGGATAGTGCTAGGGTTAGGGTTAGCATCAGCCCTAGGATAGTGTTAGGGTTAGGGTTAGGGTTAGCATCAGCCCTAGGATAGTGTTAGGGTTAAGGTTAGGGTTAGCATCAGCCGTAGGATAGTGTTAGGGTTAGGGTTAGCCTCAGCCCTAAGATAGTGTTAGAGTTAGGGTTAGGGTTAGCATCAGCCCTAGGATAGTGTTAGGGTTAGGGTTAGGGTTAGCATCAGCCCTAGGATAGTGTTAGTGTTATGGTTAGCATCAGCCCTAGGATAGTGTTAGTGTTAGGGTTAGGGTTAGCATCCGCCCTAGGATAGTGTTAGGGTTAGGGTTAGGGTTAGCATCAGCCCTAGGATAGTGTTATGGTTAAGGTTAACATAAACCCTAGGATAGTGTTAGAGTTAGGGTTAGGGTTATCATCAGGACTAGGATAGTGTTAGGGTTAGGGTTAGGGTTAGCATAAGTTCAAGGATAGTGTTAGGGTTAACGTTAGGGTTAGAATCAGCCCTAGGATAGTGTTAGGGTTAGGGTTAGGGTTAGCATCAGCCCTAGGATAGTGTTAGGGTTAGGGTTAGGGTTAGCATCAGGCCTAGGATAGTGTTAGGGTTAGGGTTAGGGTTATCATCAGGCCTATGATAGTGTTAGGGTTAGGCTTAGCATCAGCCCTAGGATAGTGTTAGGATTAGGGTTAGGGTTAGCATCAGCCCTAGGATAGTGTTAGGGTTAGGGTTAGCATCAGCCCTAGGATAGTGTTGGGGTCAGGGTTAGGGTTATCATCAGGCCTAGGATAGTGTTAGGGTTAGGGTTATGGTTAGCATAATTTCAAGGATAGTGTTAGGTTTAGCGTAAGGGTTAGAATCAGCCCTAGGATAGTGTTAGGGTTAGGGTTAGGGTTAGCATCAGCCCTAAGATAGTGTTAGGGTTAGGGTTAATATAAACCCTAGGATAGTGTTAGGGTTAGGGTTAGGGTTAGCATCAGGCCTAGGATAGTGTTAGGGTTAGGGTTAGCATCAGCCCTAGGATAGTGTTAGGGTGAGGGTTAGGGTTATCATCAGGCCTAGGATAGTGATAGGGTTAGGGTTAGGGTTAGCATAAGTTCAAGGATAGTGTTAGGGTTAACGTTAGGTTTAGAATCAGCCCTAGGATAGTGTTAGGGTTAGGGTTAGGGTTAGCATCAGCCCTAGGATAGTGTTAGGGTTAGGATTAGGGTTAGCATCAGGCCTAGGATAGTGTTAGTGTTAGGGTTAGGGTTATCATCAGGCCTATGACAGTGTTAGGGTTAGGCTTAGCATCAGCCCTAGGATAGTGTTAGGGTTAGGGTTAGGGTTAGCATCAGCCATAGGATAGTGTTAGGGTTAGGGTTAGGGTTAGCATCAGGCCTAGGATAGTGTTAGGGATAGGGTTAGCATCAGCCCTAGGATAGTGTTAGGGTTAGGGTTAGGGTTCTCATCAGGCCTAGGATAGGGTTAGGGTTCGCATCAGCCCTAGGATAGTGTTACGGTTAGGGTTCGGGTTAGCATCAGCCCTAGGATAGTGTTAGGGTTATGGTTAGTGTTAGCATCAGCCCTAGGATATTATTAGGGTTAGGGTTAGCATCAGCCCTAGGATACTGTTAGGGTTAGAGTTAGGGTTAGCACCAGGCTTAGGATAGTGTTAGTGTTAGGGTTACCATCAGGCTTAGGATAGTGTTAGGGTTAGGGTTAGGGTTAGCATCAGCCGTAGGATAGTGTTAGGGTTAGGGTTAGCCTCAGCCCTAGGATAGTGTTAGCGTTAGGGTTAGGGTTAGCATCAGCCATAGGATAGTGTTAGGGGTAGGGTGAGGGTTAGCATCAGCCCTAGGATAGTGTTAGTGTTAGGGTTAGCATCAGCCCTAGGATAGTGTTAGGGTTAGGGTTAGGGTTAGCATCAGCCCTAGGATAGTATTAGGGTTAGGGTTAGGGTTAGCATCAGCTCTAGGATAGTGTTAGGGTTAGGGTTAGGGTTAGCATCAGCCCTAGGATAGTGTTAGGGTTAGGGTTAACATAAACCCTGGGATAGTGTTAGGGTTAGGGTTAGGGTTAGCATTAGGCCTAGGATCGTGTTAGGGTTAGGGTTAGCATCAGCCCTAGGATAGTATTAGGGTTAGGGTTAGGGTTAGCATCAGCTCTAGGATAGTGTTAGGGTTAGGGTTAGGGTTAGCATCAGCCCTAGGATAGTGTTAGGGTTAGGGTTAACATAAACCCTAGGATAGTGTTAGGGTTAGGGTTAGGGTTATCATCAGGCCTAGGATAGTGTTAGGGTTAGTGTTAGGGTTCCATAAGTTCAAGGATAGTGTTAGGGTTAGCGTTAGGGTTAGAATCAGCCGTAGGATAGTGTTACGGTTAGGGTTAGGGTTAGCATCAGCCCTAGGATAGTGTTAGGGTTAGGGTTAACATAAACCCTGGGATAGTGTTAGGGTTAGGGTTAGGGTTAGCATCAGGCCTAGGATCGTGTTAGGGTTAGGGTTAGCATCAGCCTTAGGATAGTGTTAGGGTTAGGGTTAGGGTTATCATCAGGCCTATGATAGTGTTAGGGTTAGGGTTAGCATCAGCCCTAGGATAGTGTTAGGGTTACGGTTAGCATCAGCCCTAGGATAGTGTTAGGGTTAGGGTTAGGGTTAGCATCAGGCCTAGGATAGTGTTAGGGTTAGGGTTAGCATCAGCCCTAGGATAGTGTTAGGGTTAGGGTTAGGGTTATCATCAGGCCTAGGATAGTGCTAGGGTTAGGGTTAGCATCAGCCCTAGGATAGTGTTAGGGTTAGGGTTAGGGTTGGCATCAGCCCTAGGATAGTGTTAGGGTTAAGGTTAGGGTTAGCATCAGCCGTAGGATAGTGTTAGGGTTAGGGTTAGCCTCAGCCCTAAGATAGTGTTAGAGTTAGGGTTAGGGTTAGCATCAGCCCTAGGATAGTGTTAGGGTTAGGGTTAGGGTTAGCATCAGCCCTAGGATAGTGTTAGTGTTATGGTTAGCATCAGCCCTAGGATAGTGTTAGTGTTAGGGTTAGGGTTAGCATCCGCCCTAGGATAGTGTTAGGGTTAGGGTTAGGGTTAGCATCAGCCCTAGGATAGTGTTATGGTTAAGGTTAACATAAACCCTAGGATAGTGTTAGAGTTAGGGTTAGGGTTATCATCAGGACTAGGATAGTGTTAGGGTTAGGGTTAGGGTTAGCATAAGTTCAAGGATAGTGTTAGGGTTAACGTTAGGGTTAGAATCAGCCCTAGGATAGTGTTAGGGTTAGGGTTAGGGTTAGCATCAGCCCTAGGATAGTGTTAGGGTTAGGGTTAGGGTTAGCATCAGGCCTAGGATAGTGTTAGGGTTAGGGTTAGGGTTATCATCAGGCCTATGATAGTGTTAGGGTTAGGCTTAGCATCAGCCCTAGGATAGTGTTAGGGTTAGGGTTAGGGTTAGCATCAGCCCTAGGATAGTGTTAGGGTTAGGGTTAGCATCAGCCCTAGGATAGTGTTAGGGTTAGGGTTAGGTTTAGCATCAGGCCTAGGATAGTGTTAGGGTTAGGGTTAGCATCAGCCCTAGGATAGTGTTAGGGTTAGGGTTAGGGTTAGCATCAGGCCTAGGATAGTGTTAGGGTTAGGGTTAGCATCAGCCCTAGGATAGTGTTAGTGTTAGGGTTAGCATCAGCCCTAGGATAGTGTTAGGGTTAGGGTTAGGGTTAGCATCAGCCCTAGGATAGTGTTAGGGTTAGGGTTAACATAAACCCTAGGATAGTGTTAGGGTTAGGGTTAGGGTTATCATCAGGCCTAGGATAGTGTTAGGGTTAGGGTTAGGGTTAGCATCAGTTCAAGGATAGTGTTAGCGTTAGCGTTAGGGTTAGCATCTGCCCTAGGATAGTGTTAGGGTTAGGGTTAGGGTTAGCATCAGCCCAAGGATAGTGTTAGGGTTAGGGTTAGCATCAGCCCTAGGATAGTGTCAGGGTTAGGGTTAGGGTTAGCATCTGGCCCAGGATAGTGTTAGGGTTAGGGTTAGCATCAGCCCTAGGATAGTGTTAGGGTTAGGGTTAGGGTTAGCATCAGCCCTAGGATAGTGTTAGGGTTAGGGTTAGCATCAACCCTAGGATAGTGTTTGGGTTAGGGTTAGGGTTAGCATCAGCACTAGGATAGTGTTAGGGTTAGAGTTAGCCTCATCCCTAGGATAGTGTTAGGGTTAGGGTTAGCATCACCCCTAGGATACTGTTAGGGTTAGTGTTAGGGTTACCATCAGCCCAAGGATAGTGTTAGGGTTAGGGTTAGGGTTAGCATCAGCCCTAGAATAGTGTTAGGGTTAGGGTTAGCATCAGCCCTAGGATAGTGTTAGGGTTAGGGTTAGGGTTAGCATCAGGCCTAGGATAGTGTCAGGGTTAGGGTTAGCATCAGCCCTAGGATAGTGTTAGGGTTAGGGTTAACATAAACCCTAGGATAGTGTTGGGGTCATTGTTAGGGTTATCATCAGGCCTAGGATAGTGTTAGGGTTAGGGTTAGGGTTAGCATAAGTTCAAGGATAGTGTTAGGTTTAGCGTTAGGGTTAGAATCAGCCCTAGGATAGTGTTAGGGTTAGGGTTAGGGTTAGCATCAGGCCTAGGATAGTGTTAGGGTTAGGGTTAGGGTTAGCATAAGTTCAAGGATACTGTTAGGGTTAGCGTTAGGGTTAGAATCAGCCCTAGGATAGTGTTAGGGTTAGGGATAGGGTTAGCATCAGCCCTAGGATAGTGTTAGGGTTAGGGTTAACATAAACCCTGGGATAGTGTTATGGTTAGGGTTAGGGTTAGCATCAGGCCTAGGATCGTGTTAGGGTTAGGGTTAGCATCAGCCCTAGGATAGTGTTAGGGTTAGGGTTAGGGTTATCATCAGGCCTAGGATAGTGCTAGGGTTAGGGTTAGCATCACCCCTAGGATAGTGTTAGGGTTAGGGTTAGGGTTAGCATCAGCCCTAGGATAGTGTTAGGGTTAGGGTTAGTGTTAGAATCAGCCCTAGGATATTATTAGGGTTAGGGTTAGCATCAGCCCTAGGATACTGTTAGGGTTAGAGTTAGGGTTAGCACCAGGCTTAGGATAGTGTTAGTGTTAGGGTTACCATCAGCCTTAGGATAGTGTTAGGGTTAGGGTTAGCCTCAGCCCTAGGATAGTGTTAGCGTTAGGGTTAGGGTTAGCATCAGCCCTAGGATAGTGTTAGGGGTAGGGTGAGGGTTAGCATCAGCCCTAGGATAGTGTTAGTGTTAGGGTTAGCATCAGCCCTAGGATAGTGTTAGGGTTAGGGTTAGGGTTAGCATCAGCCCTAGGATAATGTTAGGGTTATTGTTAGGGTTAGCATCAGCCCTAGGATAGTGTTAGGGTTAGGGTAAGCATCAGCCCTGGGATAATGTTAGGGTTAGGGTTAGGGTTAGCATCAGCCCTAGGATAGTGTTAGGGTTAGGGTTAGCATCAGCCCTAGGATAGTATTAGGGTTAGGGTTAGGGTTCTCATCAGGCCTAGGATAGTGTTAGGGTTAGGGTTAGCATCAGCCCTAGGATAGTGTTAGGGTTAGGGTTAGGGTTCTCATCAGGGCTAGGATAGTGTTAGGGTTAGGGTTAGCATCAGCCCTAGGATAGTGTTAGGGTTAGGGTTAGGTTTAGCATCAGCCCTAGGATAGTGTTAGGGTTAGGGTTAGGGTTAGCATCAGCCCTAGGATAGTGTTAGGGTTAGGGTTAGCATCAGCCCTAGGATAGTGTTAGGGTTAGGGTTAGGGTTAGCATCAGGCCTAGGATAGTGTCAGGGTTAGGGTTAGCATCAGCCCTAGGATAGTTTTAGGGTTAAGGTTAGGGTTAGCATCAGCCGTAGGATAGTGTTAGGGTTAGGGTTAGGGTTAGGATCCGCCCTAGGATAGTGTTAGGGTTAGGGTTAGGGTTAGCATCAGCCCTAGGATAGTGTTAGGGTTAAGGTTAACATAAACCCTAGGATAGTGTTAGAGTTAGGGTTAGGGTTATCATCAGGCCTAGGATAGTGTTAGGGTTAGGGTTAGGGTTAGCATAAGTTCAAGGATAGTGTTAGGGTTAACGTTAGGGTTAGAATCAGCCCTAGGATAGTGTTAGGGTTAGGGTTAGGGTTAGCATCAGCCCTAGCATAGTGTTAGGGTTAGGGTTAGGGTTAGCATCAGGCCTAGGATAGTGTTAGGGTTAGGGTTAGGGTTATCATCAGGCCTATGATAGTGTTAGGGTTAGGCTTAGCATCAGCCCTAGGATAGTGTTAGGGTTAGGGTTAGGGTTAGCATCAGCCCTAGGATAGTGTTAGGGTTAGGGATAGCATCAACCCTAGGAGAGTGTTATGGTTAGGGATAGGGTTATCATCAGGCCTAGGATAGTGTTAGGGTTAGGGTTAGGGTTAGCAACAGCCCTAGGATAGTGTTAGGGTTAGGGTTAGGGTTAGCATCAGGCCTATGATAGTGTTAGGGTTAGGGTTAGCATCAGCCCTAGGATAGTGTTAGGGTTAGGGTTAGGTTTATCATCAGGCCTAGGATAGTGTTAGGGTTAGGGTTAGCATCAGCCCTAGGATCGTGTTAGGGTTAGAGTTAGGGTTAGCATCAGCCCTAGGATCGTGTTAGGGTTAGGGTTAGTGTTAGCATCAGCCCTAGGATATTATTAGAGTTAGGGTTAGCATCAGCCCTAGGATACTGTTAGGGTTAGAGTTAGGGTTAGCACCAGGCTTAGGATAGTGTTAGTGTTAGGGTTACCATCAGCCTTAGGATAGTGTTAGGGTTAGGGTTAGCATCAGCCCTAGGATAGTGTTAGGGGTAGGGTGAGGGTTAGCATCAGCCCTAGGATAGTGTTAGTGTTATGGTTAGCATCAGCCTTAGGATAGTGTTAGGGTTAGGGTTAGGGTTAGCATCAGCCCTAGGATAATGTTAGGGTTATTGTTAGGGTTAGCATCAGCCCTAGGATAGTGTTAGGGTTAGGGTTAGCATCAGCCCTGGGATAATGTTAGTGTTAGGGTTAGGGTTAGCGTCAGCCCTAGGATAGTGTTAGGGTTAAGGTTAGCATCAGCCCCAGGATAGTGTTAGGGTTAGGGTTAGGGTTAGCATCAGCCCAAGGATAGTGTTAGGGTTAGGGTTAGCATCAGCCCTAGGATAGTGTTAGGGTTAGGGTTAGGGTTATCATCAGGCCTAGGATAGTGTTAGGGTTAGGGTTAGCATCAGCCCTAGGATAGTGTTAGGGTTAGGGTTAGGGTTAGCATCAGCCCTAGGATAGTGTTAGGGTTAGGGTTAGGGTTAGCATCAGGCCTAGGATAGTGTTAGGGTTAGGGTTAGGGTTATCATCAGGCCTATGATAGTGTTAGGGTTAGGCTTAGCATCAGCCCTAGGATAGTGTTAGGGTTAGGGTTAGGGTTAGCATCAGCTCTAGGATAGTGTTAGGGTTAGGGTTAGCATCAGCCCTAGGATAGTGTTAGGGTTAGGTTTAGGGTTAGCATCAGCCCTAGGATAGTGTTAGTGTTATGGTTAGCATCAGCCCTAGGATAGTGTTAGGGTTAGTGTTAGGGTTAGCATCCGCCCTAGGATAGTGTTAGGGTTAGGGTTAGGGTTAGCATCAGCCCTAGGATAGTGTTAGGGTTAGGGTTAGCATCAGCCCTAGGATAGTGTTAGGGTTAGGGTTAGGGTTAGCATCAGGCCTAGGATAGTGTTAGGGTTAATGTTAGCATCAGCCCTAGGATAGTATTAGGGTTAGGGTTAGGGTTCTCATCAGGCCTAGGATAGTGTTAGGGTTAGGGTTAGCATCAGCCCTAGGACAGTGTTAGGGTTAGGGTTAGGGTTCTCATCAGGCCTAGGATAGTGTTAGGGTTAGGGTTAGCATCAGCCCTAGGATAGTGTTAGGGTTAGGGTTAGGGTTAGCATCAGCCCTAGGATAGTGTTAGGGTTAGGGTTAGGGTTAGCATCAGCCCTAGGATAGTGTTAGGTTTAGGGTTAGCATCAGCCCTAGGATAGTGTTAGGGTTAGGGTTAGGGTTAGCATCAGGCCTATGATAGTGTCAGGGTTAGGGTTAGCATCAGCCCTAGGATAGTTTTAGGGTTAAGGTTAGGGTTAGCATCAGCCGTAGGATAGTGTTAGGGTTAGGGTTAGCCTCAGCCCTAAGATAGTGTTAGAGTTAGGGTTAGGGTTAGCATCAGCCCTAGGATAGTATTAGGGTTAGGGTTAGGGTTAGCATCAGCCCTAGGATAGTGTTAGTGTTATGGTTAGCATCAGCCCTAGGATAGTGTTAGTGTTAGGGTTAGGGTTAGCATCCGCCCTAGGATAGTGTTAGGGTTAGGGTTAGGGTTAGTATCAGCCCTGGGATAGTGTTAGGGTTAAGGTTAACATAAACCCTAGGATAGTGTTAGAGTTAGGGTTAGGGTTATCATCAGGCCTAGGATAGTGTTAGGGTTAGGGTTAGGGTTAGCATAAGTTCAAGGATAGTGTTAGGGTTAACGTTAGGGTTAGAATCAGCCCTAGGATAGTGTTAGGGTTAGGGTTAGGGTTAGCATCAGCCCTAGGATAGTGTTAGGGTTAGGGTTAGGGTTAGCATCAGGCCTAGGATAGTGTTAGGGTTAGGGTTAGGGTTATCATCAGGCCTATGATAGTGTTAGGGTTAGGCTTAGCATCAGCCCTAGGATAGTGTTAGGGTTAGGGTTAGGGTTAGCATCAGCCCTAGGATAGTGTTAGGGTTAGGGTTAGCATCAGCCCTAGGATAGTGTTAGGGTTAGGGTTAGGGTTAGCATCAGGCCTAGGATAGTGTTAGGGTTAGGGTTAGCATCAGCCCTAGGATAGTGTTAGGGTTAGGGTTAGGGTTAGCATCAGGCCTAGGATAGTGTTAGGGTTAGGGTTAGCATCAGCCCTAGGAAAGTGTTAGTGTTAGGGTTAGCATCAGCCCTAGGATAGTGTTAGGGTTAGGGTTAGGGTTAGCATCAGCCCTAGGATAGTGTTAGGGTTAGGGTTAACATAAACCCTAGGATAGTGTTAGGGTTAGGGTTAGGGTTATCATCAGGCCTAGGATAGTGTTAGGGTTAGGGTTAGGGTTAGCATCAGTTCAAGGATAGTGTTAGCGTTAGCGTTAGGGTTAGCATCTGCCCTAGGATAGTGTTAGGGTTAGGGTTAGGGTTAGCATCAGCCCAAGGATAGTGTTAGGGTTAGGGTTAGGGTTAGCATCAGCCCTAGGATAGTGTTAGAGTTAGGGTTAGAATCAGCCCTAGGATAGTGTTAGGGTTAGGGTTAGGGTTATCATCAGGCCTATGATAGTGTTAGGGATAGGGTTAGCATCAGCCCTAGGATAGTGTTAGGGTTAGGGTTAGGGTTACCATCAGCCCTAGGATAGTGTTAGTGTTAGGGTTAGCATCAGCCCTAGGATAGTGTTAGGGTTAGGGTTAGAATCAGCCCTAGGATAGTGTTAGGGTTAGGGTTTTGGATATCATCAGGCCTAGGATAGTGTTAGGGTTAGGGTTAGCATCAACCCTAGGATAGTGTTTGGGTTAGGGTTATGGTTAGCATCAGCCCTAGGATAGTGTTAGGGTTAGAGTTAGCCTCATCCCTAGGAGAGTGTTAGGGTTATGGATAGGGTTAGCATCAGGCCTAGGATAGTGTGAGGGTTACGGTTAGGGTTAGCATCAGCCCTAGGATAGTGTTAGGGTTAGGGTTAGCATCAGGCCTAGGATAGTGTTAGGGTTAGGGTTAGCATCACCCCTAGGATAGTGTTAGGGTTAGGGTTAGGGTTACCATCAGCCCAAGGATAGTGTTAGGGTTAGGGTTAGGGTTAGCATCAGCCCTAGGATAGTGTTAGGGTTAGGGTTAGCATCAGCCCTAGGATAGTGTTAGGGTTAGAGTTAGGGTTAGCATCAGGCCTACGATAGTGTCAGGGTTAGGGTTAGCATCAGCCCTAGGATAGTGTTAGGGTTAAGGTTAGGGTTAGCATCAGCCGTAGGATAGTGTTAGTGTTAGGGTTAGCCTCAGCCCTAAGATAGTGTTAGAGTTAGGGTTAGGGTTAGCATCAGCCCTAGGGTAGTGTTAGGGTTAGGGTTAGGGTTAGCATCCGCCCTAGGATAGTGTTAGGGTTAGGGTTAGGGTTAGCATCAGCCCTAGGATAGTGTTAGGGTTAGGGTTAACATAAACCCTAGGATAGTGTTGGGGTCAGGGTTAGGGTTATCATCAGGCCTAGGATAGTGTTAGGGTTAGGGTTATGGTTAGCATAATTTCAAGGATAGTGTTAGGTTTAGCGTTAGGGTTAGAATCAGCCCTAGGATAGTGTTAGGGTTAGGGTTAGGGTTAGCATCAGCCCTAAGATAGTGTTAGGGTTAGGGTTAATATAAACCCTAGGATAGTGTTAGGGTTAGGGTTAGGGTTAGCATCAGGCCTAGGATAGTGTTAGGGTTAGGGTTAGCATCAGCCCTAGGATAGTGTTAGGGTTAGGATTAGGGTTAGCATCAGGCCTAGGATAGTGTTAGTGTTAGGGTTAGGGTTATCATCAGGCCTATGACAGTGTTAGGGTTAGGCTTAGCATCAGCCCTAGGATAGTGTTAGGGTTAGGGTTAGGGTTAGCATCAGCCCTAGGATAGTGTTAGGGTTAGGGTTAGGGTTAGCATCAGCACTAGGATAGTGTTAGGGTTAGGGTTAGCATCAGCCCTAGGATAGTGTTAGGGTTAGGGTTAGGGTTCTCATAAGGCCTAGGATAGGGTTAGGGTTCGCATCAGCCCTAGGATAGTGTTACGGTTAGGGTTCGGGTTAGCATCAGCCCTAGGATAGTGTTAGAGTTAGGGTTAGTGTTAGCATCAGCCCTAGGATATTATTAGGGTTAGGGTTAGCATCAGCCCTAGGATACTGTTAGGGTTAGAGTTAGGGTTAGCACCAGGCTTAGGATAGTGTTAGTGTTAGGGTTACCATCAGGCTTAGGATAGTGTTAGGGTTAGGGTTAGGGTTAGCATCAGCCATAGGATAGTGTTAGCGTTAGGGTTAGGGTTAGCATCAGCCCTAGGATAGTGTTAGGGGTAGGGTGAGGGTTAGCATCAGCCCTAGGATAGTGTTAGTGTTAGGGTTAGCATCAGCCCTAGGATAGTGTTAGGGTTAGGGTTAGGGTTAGCATCAGCCCTAGGATAGTATTAGGGTTAGGGTTAGGGTTAGCATCAGCTCTAGGATAGTGTTAGGTTTAGGGTTAGGGTTAGCATCAGCCCTAGGATAGTGTTAGGGTTAGGGTTAACATAAACCCTGGGATAGTGTTAGGGTTAGGGTTAGGGTTAGCATCAGGCCTAGGATCGTGTTAGGGTTAGGGTTAGCATCAGCCCTAGGATAGTATTAGGGTTAGGGTTAGGGTTAGCATCCGCTCTAGGATAGTGTTAGGGTTAGGGTTAGGGTTAGCATCAGCCCTAGGATAGTGTTAGGGTTAGGGTTAACATAAACCCTAGGATAGTGTTAGGGTTAGGGTTAGGGATATCATCAGGCCTAGGATAGTGTTAGGGTTAGGGTTAGGGTTAGCATAAGTTCAAGGATAGTGTTAGGGTTAGCGTTAGGGTTAGAATCAGCCCTAGGATAGTGTTAGGGTTAGGGTTAGGGTTAGCATCAGCCCTAGGATAGTGTTAGGGTTAGGGTTAGCATCAGCCCTAGGATAGTGTTAGGGTTAGGGTTAGGGTTAGCATCAGGCCTACGATAGTGTCAGGGTTAGGGTTAGCATCAGCCCTAGGATAGTGTTAGGGTTAAGGTTAGGGTTAGCATCAGCCGTAGGATAGTGTTAGTGTTAGGGTTAGCCTCAGCCCTAAGATAGTGTTAGAGTTAGGGTTAGGGTTAGCATCAGCCCTAGGGTAGTGTTAGGGTTAGGGTTAGGGTTAGCATCCGCCCTAGGATAGTGTTAGGTTTAGGGTTAGGGTTAGCATCAGCCCTAGGATAGTGTTAGGGTTAGGGTTAACATAAACCCTAGGATAGTGTTGGGGTCAGGGTTAGGGTTATCATCAGGCCTAGGATAGTGTTAGGGTTAGGGTTATGGTTAGCATAATTTCAAGGATAGTGTTAGGTTTAGCGTTAGGGTTAGAATCAGCCCTAGGATAGTGTTAGGGTTAGGGTTAGGGTTAGCATCAGCCCTAAGATAGTGTTAGGGTTAGGGTTAATATAAACCCTAGGATAGTGTTAGGGTTAGGGTTAGGGTTAGCATCAGGCCTAGGATAGTGTTAGGGTTAGGGTTAGCATCAGCCCTAGGATAGTGTTAGGGTGAGGGTTAGGGTTATCATCAGGCCTAGGATAGTGATAGGGTTAGGGTTAGGGTTAGCATAAGTTCAAGGATAGTGTTAGGGTTAACGTTAGGGTTAGAATCAGCCCTAGGATAGAGTTAGGGTTAGGGTTAGGGTTAGCATCAGCCCTAGGATAGTGTTAGGGTTAGGATTAGGGTTAGCATCAGGCCTAGGATAGTGTTAGTGTTAGGGTTAGGGTTATCATCAGGCCTATGACAGTGTTAGGGTTAGGCTTAGCATCAGCCCTAGGATAGTGTTAGGGTTAGGGTTAGGGTTAGCATCAGCCCTAGGATAGTGTTAGGGTTAGGGTTAGGGTTAGCATCAGGCCTAGGATAGTGTTAGGGATAGGGTTAGCATCAGCCCTAGGATAGTGTTAGGGTTAGGGTTAGGGTTCTCATCAGGCCTAGGATAGGGTTAGGGTTCGCATCAGTCCTAGGATAGTGTTACGGTTAGGGTTCGGGTTAGCATCAGCCCTAGGATAGTGTTAGGGTTAGGGTTAGTGTTAGCATCAGCCCTAGGATATTATTAGGGTTAGGGTTAGCATCAGCCCTAGGATACTGTTAGGGTTAGAGTTAGGGTTAGCACCAGGCTTAGGATAGTGTTAGTGTTAGGGTTACCATCAGGCTTAGGATAGTGTTAGGGTTAGGGTTAGGGTTAGCATCAGCCGTAGGATAGTGTTAGGGTTAGGGTTAGCCTCAGCCATAGGATAGTGTTAGCGTTAGGGTTAGGGTTAGCATCAGCCCTAGGATAGTGTTAGGGGTAGGGTGAGGGTTAGCATCAGCCCTAGGATAGTGTTAGTGTTAGGGTTAGCATCAGCCCTAGGATAGTGTTAGGGTTAGGGTTAGGGTTAGCATCAGCCCTAGGATAGTATTAGGGTTAGGGTTAGGGTTAGCATCAGCTCTAGGATAGTGTTAGGGTTAGGGTTAGGGTTAGCATCAGCCCTAGGATAGTGTTAGGGTTAGGGTTAACATAAACCCTGGGATAGTGTTAGGGTTAGGGTTAGGGTTAGCATCAGGCCTAGGATCGTGTTAGGGTTAGGGTTAGCATCAGCCCTAGGATAGTATTAGGGTTAGGGTTAGGGTTAGCATCAGCTCTAGGATAGTGTTAGTGTTAGGGTTAGTGTTAGCATCAGCCCTAGGATAGTGTTAGGGTTAGGGTTAACATAAACCCTAGGATAGTGTTAGGGTTAGGGTTAGGGTTATCATCAGGCCTAGGATAGTGTTAGGGTTAGGGTTAGGGTTAGCATAAGTTCAAGGATAGTGTTAGGGTTAGCGTTAGGGTTAGAATCAGCCCTAGGATAGTGTTAGGGTTAGGGTTAGGGTTAGAATCAGCCCTAGGATAGTGTTAGGGTTAGGGTTAACATAAACCCTGGGATAGTGTTAGGGTTAGGGTTAGGGTTAGCATCAGGCCTAGGATCGTGTTAGGGTTAGGGTTAGCATCAGCCCTAGGATAGTGTTAGTGTTAGGGTTAGGGTTATCATCAGGCCTATGATAGTGTTAGGGTTAGGGTTAGCATCAGCCCTAGGATAGTGTTAGGGTTACGGTTAGCATCAGCCCTAGGATAGTGTTAGGGTTAGGGTTAGTGTTAGCATCAGGCCTAGGATAGTGTTAGGGTTAGGGTTAGCATCAGCCCTAGGATAGTGTTAGTGTTAGGGTTAGGGTTATCATCAGGCCTATGATAGTGTTAGGGTTAGGGTTAGCATCAGCCCTAGGATAGTGTTAGGGTTACGGTTAGCATCAGCCCTAGGATAGTGTTAGGGTTAGGGTTAGGGTTAGCATCAGGCCTAGGATAGTGTTAGGGTTAGGGTTAGCATCAGCCCTAGGATAGTGTTAGGGTTAGGGTTAGGGTTATCATCAGGCCTAGGATAGTGCTAGGGTTAGGGTTAGCATCAGCCCTAGGTTAGTGTTAGGGTTAGGTTTAGGGTTAGCATCAGCCCTAGGATAGTGTTAGGGTTAAGGTTAGGGTTAGCATCAGCCGTAGGATAGTGTTAGTGTTAGGGTTAGCCTCAGCCCTAAGATAGTGTTAGAGTTAGGGTTAGGGTTAGCATCAGCCCTAGGATAGTGTTAGGGTTAGGGTTAGGGTTAGCATCAGCCCTAGGATAGTGTTAGTGTTATGGTTAGCATCAGCCCAAGGATAGTGTTAGTGTTAGGGTTAGGGTTAGCATCCGCCCTAGGATAGTGTTAGGGTTAGGGTTAGGGTTAGCATCAGCCCTAGGATAGTGTTAGGGTTAAGGTTAACATAAACCCTAGGATAGTGTTAGAGTTAGGGTTAGGGTTATCATCAGGCCTAGGATAGTGTTAGGGTTAGGGTTAGGGTTAGCATAAGTTCAAGGATAGTGTTAGGGTTAACGTTAGGGTTAGAATCAGCCCTAGGATAGTGTTAGGGTTAGGGTTAGGGTTAGCATCAGCCCTAGGATAGTGTTAGGGTTAGGGTTAGGGTTAGCATCAGGCCTAGGATAGTGTTAGGGTTAGGGTTAGGGTTATCAACAGGCCTATGATAGTGTTAGGGTTAGGCTTAGCATCAGCCCTAGGATAGTGTTAGGGTTAGGGTTAGGGTTAGCATCAGCCCTAGGATAGTGTTAGGGTTAGGGTTAGCATCAGCCCTAGGATAGTGTTAGGGTTAGGGTTAGGGTTATCATCAGGCCTAGGATAGTGCTAGGGTTAGGGTTAGCATCAGCCCGAGGATAGTGTTAGGGTTAGGTTTAGGGTTAGCATCAGCCCTAGGATAGTGTTAGGGTTAAGGTTAGGGTTAGCATCAGCCGTAGGATAGTGTTAGTGTTAGGGTTAGCCTCAGCCCTAAGATAGTGTTAGAGTTAGGGTTAGGGTTAGCATAAGCCCTAGGATAGTGTTAGGGTTAGGGTTAGGGTTAGCATCAGCCCTAGGATAGTGTTAGTGTTATGGTTAGCATCAGCCCAAGGATAGTGTTAGTGTTAGGGTTAGGGTTAGCATCCGCCCTAGGATAGTGTTAGGGTTAGGGTTAGGGTTAGCATCAGCCCTAGGATAGTGTTAGGGTTAAGGTTAACATAAACCCTAGGATAGTGTTAGAGTTAGGGTTAGGGTTATCATCAGGCCTAGGATAGTGTTAGGGTTAGGGTTAGGGTTAGCATCAGTTCAAGGATAGTGTTAGGGTTAACGTTAGGGTTAGAATCAGCCCTAGGATAGTGTTAGGGTTAGGGTTAGGGTTAGCATCAGCCCTAGGATAGTGTTAGGGTTAGGGTTAGGGTTAGCATCAGGCCTAGGATAGTGTTAGGGTTAGGGTTAGGGTTATCATCAGGCCTATGATAGTGTTAGGGTTAGGCTTAGCATCAGCCCTAGGATAGTGTTAGGGTTAGGGTTAGGGTTAGCATCAGCCCTAGGATAGTGTTAGGGTTAGGGTTAGCATCAGGCCTAGGATAGTGTTAGGGTTAGGGTTAGCATCAGCCCTAGGATAGTGTTAGGGTTAGGGTTAGGGTTCTCATCAGGCCTAGGATAGTGTTAGGGTTAGGGTTAGCATCAGCCCTAGGATAGTGTTAGGGTTAGGGTTCGGGTTAGCATCAGCCCTAGGATAGTGTTAGGGTTAGGGTTAGTGTTAGCATCAGCCCTAGGATATTATTAGGGTTAGGGTTAGCATCAGCCCTAGGATACTGTTAGGGTTAGAGTTAGGGTTAGCACCAGGCTTAGGATAGTGTTAGTGTTAGGGTTACCATCAGGATTAGGATAGTGTTAGGGTTAGGGTTAGGGTTAGCATCAGCCGTAGGATAGTGTTAGGGTTAGGGTTAGCCTCAGCCCTAGGATAGTGTTAGCGTTAGGGTTAGGGTTAGCATCAGCCCTAGGATAGTGTTAGGGGTAGGGTGAGGGTTAGCATCAGCCCTAGGATAGTGTTAGTGTTAGGGTTAGCATCAGCCCTAGGATAGTGTTAGGGTTAGGGTTAGGGTTAGCATCAGCCCTAGGATAGTATTAGGGTTAGGGTTAGGGTTAGCATCAGCTCTAGGATAGTGTTAGGGTTAGGGTTAACATAAACCCTGTGATAGTGTTAGGGTTAGGGTTAGGGTTAGCATCAGGCCTAGGATCGTTTTAGGGTTAGGGTTAGCATCAGCCCTAGGATAGTATTAGGGTTAGGGTTAGGGTTAGCATCAGCTCTAGGATAGTGTTAGGGTTAGGGTTAGGGTTAGCATCAGCCCTAGGATAGTGTTAGGGTTAGGGTTAACATAAACCCTAGGATAGTGTTAGGGTTAGGGTTAGGGTTATCATCAGGCCTAGGATAGTGTTAGGGTTAGGGTTAGGGTTAGCATAAGTTCAAGGATAGTGTTAGGGTTAGCGTTAGGGTTAGAATCAGCCGTAGGATAGTGTTAGGGTTAGGGTTAGGGTTAGCATCAGCCCTAGGATAGTGTTAGGGTTAGGGTTAACATAAACCCTGGGATAGTGTTAGGGTTAGGGTTAGGGTTAGCATCAGGCCTAGGATCGTGTTAGGGTTAGGGTTAGCATCAGCCCTAGGATAGTGTTAGGGTTAGGGTTAGGGTTATCATCAGGCCTATGATAGTGTTAGGGTTAGGGTTAGCATCGGCCCTAGGATAGTGTTAGGGTTACGGTTAGCATCAGCCCTAGGATAGTGTTAGGGTTAGGGTTAGGGTTAGCATCAGGCCTAGGATAGTGTTAGGGTTAGGGTTAGCATCAGCCCTAGGATAGTGTTAGGGTTAGGGTTAGGGTTATCATCAGGCCTAGGATAGTGCTAGGGTTAGGGTTAGCATCAGCCCTAGGATAGTGTTAGGGTTAGGGTTAGGGTTAGCATCAGCCCTAGGATAGTGTTAGGGTTAAGGTTAGGGTTAGCATCAGCCGTAGGATAGTGTTAGGGTTAGGGTTAGCCTCAGCCCTAAGATAGTGTTAGAGTTAGGGTTAGGGTTAGCATCAGCCCTGGGATAGTGTTAGGGTTAGGGTTAGGGTTAGCATCAGCCCTAGTATAGTGTTAGTGTTATGGTTAGCATCAGCCCTAGGATAGTGTTAGTGTTAGGGTTAGGGTTAGCATCCGCCCTAGGATAGTGTTAGGGTTAGGGTTAGGGTTAGCATCAGCCCTAGGATAGTGTTATGGTTAAGGTTAACATAAACCCTAGGATAGTGTTAGAGTTAGGGTTAGGGTTATCATCAGGACTAGGATAGTGTTAGGGTTAGGGTTAGGGTTAGCATAAGTTCAAGGATAGTGTTAGGGTTAACGTTAGGGTTAGAATCAGCCCTAGGATAGTGTTAGGGTTAGGGTTAGGGTTAGCATCAGCCCTAGGATAGTGTTAGGGTTAGGGTTAGGGTTAGCATCAGGCCTAGGATAGTGTTAGGGTTAGGGTTAGGGTTATCATCAGGCCTATGATAGTGTTAGGGTTAGGCTTAGCATCAGCCCTAGGATAGTGTTAGGGTTAGGGTTAGGGTTAGCATCAGCCCTAGGATAGTGTTAGGGTTAGGGTTAGCATCAGCCCTAGGATAGTGTTAGGGTTAGGGTTAGGTTTAGCATCAGGCCTAGGATAGTGTTAGGGTTAGGGTTAGCATCAGCCCTAGGATAGTGTTAGGGTTAGGGTTAGGGTTAGCATCAGGCCTAGGATAGTGTTAGGGTTAGGGTTAGCATCAGCCCTAGGATAGTGTTAGTGTTAGGGTTAGGGTTAGCATCCGCCCTAGGATAGTGTTAGGGTTAGGGTTAGGGTTAGCATCAGCCCTAGGATAGTGTTATGGTTAAGGTTAACATAAACCCTAGGATAGTGTTAGAGTTAGGGTTAGGGTTATCATCAGGACTAGGATAGTGTTAGGGTTAGGGTTAGGGTTAGCATAAGTTCAAGGATAGTGTTAGGGTTAACGTTAGGGTTAGAATCAGCCCTAGGATAGTGTTAGGGTTAGGGTTAGGGTTAGCATCAGCCCTAGGATAGTGTTAGGGTTAGGGTTAGGGTTAGCATCAGGCCTAGGATAGTGTTAGGGTTAGGGTTAGGGTTATCATCAGGCCTATGATAGTGTTAGGGTTAGGCTTAGCATCAGCCCTAGGATAGTGTTAGGGTTAGGGTTAGGGTTAGCATCAGCCCTAGGATAGTGTTAGGGTTAGGGTTAGCATCAGCCCTAGGATAGTGTTAGGGTTAGGGTTAGGGTTAGCATCAGGCCTAGGATAGTGTTAGGGTTAGGGTTAGCATCAGCCCTAGGATAGTGTTAGGTTTAGGGTTAGGGTTATCATCAGGCCTAGGATAGTGATAGGGTTAGGTTTAGGGTTAGCATAAGTTCAAGGATAGTGTTAGGGTTAACGTTAGGGTTAGAATCAGCCCTAGGATAGTGTTAGGGTTAGGGTTAGGGTTAGCATCAGCCCTAGGATAGTGTTAGGGTTAGGGTTAGGGTTAGCATCAGGCCTAGGATAGTGTTAGTGTTAGGGTTAGGGTTATCATCAGGCCTATGATAGTGTTAGGGTTAGGCTTAGCATCAGCCCTAGGATAGTGTTAGGGTTAGGGTTAGGGTTAGCATCAGCCCTAGGATAGTGTTAGGGTTAGGGTTAGGGTTAGCATCAGGCCTAGGATAGTGTTAGGGTTAGGGTTAGCCTCAGCCCTAGGATAGTGTTAGGGTTAGGGTTAGGGTTCTCATCAGGCCTAGGATAGTGTTAGGGTTAGGGTTAGCATCAGCCCTAGGATAGTTTTAGGGTTAGGGTTCGGGTTAGCATCAGCCCTAGGATAGTGTTAGGGTTAGGGTTAGTGTTAGCATCAGCCCTAGGATATTATTAGGGTTAGGGTTAGCATCAGCCCTAGGATACTGTTAGGGTTAGAGTTAGGGTTAGCACCAGGCTTAGGATAGTGTTAGTGTTAGGGTTACCATCAGGCTTAGGATAGTGTTAGGGTTAGGGTTAGGGTTAGCATCAGCCGTAGGATAGTGTTAGGGTTAGGGTTAGCCTCAGCCCTAGGATAGTGTTAGCGTTAGGGTTAGGGTTAGCATCAGCCCTAGGATAGTGTTAGGGGTAGGGTGAGGGTTAGCATCAGCCCTAGGATAGTGTTAGTGTTAGGGTTAGCCTCAGTCCTAGGATAGTGTTAGGGTTAGGGTTAGGGTTAGCATCACCCTAGGATAGTATTAGGGTTAGGGTTAGGGTTAGCATCAGCTCTAGGATAGTGTTAGGGTTAGGGTTAGGGTTAGCATCAGCCCTAGGATAGTGTTAGGGTTAGGGTTAACATAAACCCTAGGATAGTGTTAGGGTTAGGGTTAGGGTTATCATCAGGCCTATGATAGTGTTAGGGTTAGGGTTAGGGTTAGCATAAGTTCAAGGATAGTGTTAGGGTTAGCGTTAGGGTTAGAATCAGCCGTAGGATAGTGTTAGGGTTAGGGTTAGGGTTAGCATCAGCCCTAGGATAGTGTTAGGGTTAGGGTTAACATAAACCCTGGGATAGTGTTAGGGTTAGGGTTAGGGTTAGCATCAGGCCTAGGATCGTGTTAGGGTTAGGGTTAGCATCAGCCCTAGGATAGTGTTAGGGTTAGGGTTAGGGTTATCATCAGGCCTATGATAGTGTTAGGGTTAGGGTTAGCATCAGCCCTAGGATAGTGTTAGGGTTACGGTTAGCATCAGCCCTAGGATAGTGTTAGGGTTAGGGTTAGGGTTAGCATCAGGCCTAGGATAGTGTTAGGGTTAGGGTTAGCATCAGCCCTAGGATAGTGTTAGGGTTAGGGTTAGGGTTAGCATCACCCTAGGATAGTATTAGGGTTAGGGTTAGGGTTAGCATCAGCTCTAGGATAGTGTTAGGGTTAGGGTTAGGGTTAGCATCAGCCCTAGGATAGTGTTAGGGTTAGGGTTAACATAAACCCTGGGATAGTGTTAGGGTTAGGGTTAGGGTTAGCATCAGGCCTAGGATCGTTTTAGGGTTAGGGTTAGCATCAGCCCTAGGATAGTATTAGGGTTAGGGTTAGGGTTAGCATCAGCTCTAGGATAGTGTTAGGGTTAGGGTTAGGGTTAGCATCATCCCTAGGATAGTGTTAGCGTTAGGGTTAACATAAACCCTAGGATAGTGTTAGGGTTAGGGTTAGGGTTATCATCAGGCCTAGGATAGTGTTAGGGTTAGGGTTAGGGTTAGCATAAGTTCAAGGATAGTGTTAGGGTTAGCGTTAGGGTTAGAATCAGCCCTAGGATAGTGTTAGGGTTAGGGTTAGGGTTAGCATCAGCCCTAGGATAGTGTTATGGTTAGGGTTAACATAAACCCTGGGATAGTGTTAGGGTTAGGGTTAGGGTTAGCATCAGGCCTAGGATCCTGTTAGGGTTAGGGTTAGCATCAGCCCTAGGATAGTGTTAGGGTTAGGGTTAGGGTTATCATCAGGCCTATGATAGTGTTAGGGTTAGGGTTAGCATCAGCCCTAGGATAGTGTTAGGGTTACGGTTAGCATCAGCCCTAGGATAGTGTTAGGGTTAGGGTTAGGGTTAGCATCAGGCCTAGGATAGTGTTAGGGTTAGGGTTAGCATCAGCCCTAGGATAGTGTTAGGGTTAGGGTTAGGGTTATCATCAGGCCTAGGATAGTGCTAGGGTTAGGGTTAGCAACAGCCCTAGGATAGTGTTAGGGTTAGGGTTAGGGTTATCATCAGCCCTAGGATAGTGTTAGGGTTAGGGTTAGTGTTAGAATCAGCCCTAGGATATTATTAGGGTTAGGGTTAGCATCAGCCCTAGGATACTGTTAGGGTTAGAGTTAGGGTTAGCACCAGGCTTAGGATAGTTTAGTGTTAGGGTTACCATCAGCCTTAGGATAGTGTTAGTGTTAGGGTTAGGGTTAGCATCAGCCGTAGGATAGTGTTAGGGTTAGGGTTAGCCTCAGCCCTAGGATAGTGTTAGCGTTAGGGTTAGGGTTAGCATCAGCCCTAGGATAGTGTTAGGCGTAGGGTGAGGGTTAGCATCAGCCCTAGGATAGTGTTAGTGTTAGGGTTAGCATCAGCCCTAGGATAGTGTTAGGGTTAGGGTTAGGGTTAGCATCAGACCTAGGATAGTATTAGGGTTAGGGTTAGGGTTAGCATCAGCCCTAGGATAGTGTTAGGGTTAGGGTTAGGGTTAGCATCAGCCCTAGGATAGTGTTAGGGTTAGGGTTAGCATCAGCCCTGGGATAATGTTAAGGTTAGGGTTAGGGTTAGCATCAGCCCTAGGATAGTGTTAGTGTTAGGGTTAGCATCAGCCCTAGGATAGTGTTAGGGTTATGGTTAGGGTTAGCATCAGCCCTAGGATAGTGTTAGGGTTAGGGTTAGCATCAGTCCTAGGATAGTGTTAGGGTAAGGGTTAGGGTTAGCATCAGCCCTAGGATAGTGTTAGGGTTAGGGTTAGCATCAGCCCTAGGATAGTGTTAGGGTTAGGGGTAGGGTTAGCATCAGCCCTAGGATAGTGTTAGGGTTAGGGATAGCATCAACCCTAGGAGAGTGTTATGGTTAGGGATAGGGTTATCATCAGGCCTAGCATAGTGTTAGGGTTAGGGTTAGGGTTAGCATCAGCCCTAGGATAGTGTTAGGGTTAGGGTTAGGGTTAGCATCAGGCCTAGGATAGTGTTAGGGTTAGGGTTAGGGTTATCATCAGGCCTATGATAGTGTTAGGGTTAGGCTTAGCATCAGCCCTAGGATAGTGTTAGGGTTAGGGTTAGGGTTATCATCAGGCCTAGGATAGTGTTAGGGTTAGGGTTAGGGTTAGCATCAGTTAAAGGATAGTGTTATCGTTAGCGTTAGGGTTAGCATCTGCCCTAGGATAGTGTTAGTGTTAGGGTTAACATAAACCCTAGGATAGTGTTAGGGTTAGGGTTAGGGTTATCATCAGGCCTAGGATAGTGTTAGGGTTAGGGTTAGGTTTAGCATAAGTTCAAGGATAGTGTTAGGGTTAGCGTTAGGGTTAGAATCAGCCCTAGGATAGTGTTAGGGTTAGGGTTAGGGTTAGCATCAGCCCTAGGATAGTGTTAGGGTTAGGGTTAACATAAACCCTGGGATAGTGTTAGGGTTAGGGTTAGGGTTAGCATCATTCCTAGGATCCTGTTAGGGTTAGGGTTAGCATCAGCCCTAGGATAGTGTTAGGGTTAGGGTTAGGGTTATCATCAGGCCTACGATAGTGTTAGGGTTAGGGTTAGCATCAGCCCTAGGATAGTGTTAGGGTTACGGTTAGCATCAGCCCTAGGATAGTGTTAGGGTTAGGGTTAGGGTTAGCATCAGGCCTAGGATAGTGTTAGGGTTAGGGTTAGCATCAGCCCTAGGATAGTGTTAGGGTTAGGGTTAGGGTTATCATCAGGCCTAGGATAGTGCTAGGGTTAGGGTTAGCATCAGCCCTAGGATAGTGTTAGGGTTAGGGTTAGGGTTAGCATCAGCCCTAGGATAGTGTTAGGGTTAGGGTTAGTGTTAGAATCAGCCCTAGGATATTATTAGGGTTAGGGTTAGCATCAGCCCTAGGATACTATTAGGGTTAGAGTTAGGGTTAGCACCAGGCTTAGGATAGTGTTAGAGTTAGGGTTACCATCAGCCTTAGGATAGTGTTAGGGTTAGGGTTAGGGTTAGCATCAGCCGTAGGATAGTGTTAGGGTTAGGGTTAGCCTCAGCCCTAGGATAGTGTTAGCGTTAGGGTTAGGGTTAGCATCAGCCCTAGGATAGTGTTAGGCGTAGGGTGAGGGTTAGCATCAGCCCTAGGATAGTGTTAGTGTTAGGGTTAGCATCAGCCCTAGGATAGTGTTAGGGTTAGGGTTAGGGTTAGCATCAGGCCTAGGATAGTGTTAGTGTTTGGGTTAGGGTTATATCAGGCCTATGATAGTGTTAGGGTTAGGCTTAGCATCAGCCCTAGGATAGTGTTAGGGTTAGGGTTAGGGTTAGCATCAGCCCTAGGATAGTGTTAGGGTTAGGGTTAGGGTTAGCATCAGGCCTAGTATAGTGTTAGGGTTAGGGTTAGCATCAGCCCTAGGATAGTGTTAGGGTTAGGGTTAGGGTTCTCATCAGGCCTAGGATAGTGTTAGGGTTAGGGTTAGCATCAGCCCTAGGATAGTGTTAGGGTTAGGGTTCGGGTTAGCATCAGCCCTAGGATAGTGTTAGGGTTAGGGTTAGTGTTAGCATCAGTCCTAGGATATTATTAGGGTTAGGGTTAGCATCAGCCCTAGGATACTGTTAGGGTTAGAGTTAGGCTTAGCACCAGGCTTAGGATAGTGTTAGTGTTAGGGTTACCATCAGGCTTAGGATAGTGTTAGTGTTAGGGTTAGGGATCGCATCAGCCGTAGGGTAGTGTTAGGGTTAGGGTTAGCCTCAGCCCTAGGATAGTGTTAGCGTTAGGGTTAGGGTTAGCATCAGCCCTAGGATAGTGTTAGGGGTAGGGTGAGGGTTAGCATCAGCCCTAGGATAGTGTTAGTGTTAGGGTTAGCATCAGCCCTAGGATAGTGTTAGGGTTAGGGTTAGGGTTAGCATCACCCTAGGATAGTATTAGGGTTAGGGTTAGGGTTAGCATCAGCTCTAGGATAGTGTTAGGGTTAGGGTTAGGGTTAGCATCAGGCCTAGGATCGTGTTAGGGTTAGGGTTAGCATCAGCCCTAGGATAGTGTTAGGGTTAGGGTTAGGGTTATCATCAGGCCTATGATAGTGTTAGGGTTAGGGTTAGCATCAGCCCTAGGATAGTGTTAGGGTTACGGTTAGCATCAGCCCTAGGATAGTGTTAGGGTTAAGGTTAGGGTTAGCATCAGCCGTAGGATAGTGTTAGTGTTAGGGTTAGCCTCAGACCTAAGATAGTGTTAGAGTTAGGGTTAGGGTTAGCATCAGCCCTAGGGTAGTGTTAGGGTTAGGGTTAGGGTTAGCATCCGCCCTAGGATAGTGTTAGGGTTAGGGTTAGGGTTAGCATCAGCCCTAGGATAGTGTTAGGGTTAGGGTTAACATAAACCCTAGGATAGTGTTGGGGTCAGGGTTAGGGTTATCATCAGGCCTAGGATAGTGTTAGGGTTAGGGTTATGGTTAGCATAATTTCAAGGATAGTGTTAGGTTTAGCGTTAGGGTTAGAATCAGCCCTAGGATAGTGTTAGGGTTAGGGTTAGGGTTAGCATCAGCCCTAAGATAGTGTTAGGGTTAGGGTTAATATAAACCCTAGGATAGTGTTAGGGTTAGGGTTAGGGTTAGCATCAGGCCTAGGATAGTGTTAGGGTTAGGGTTAGCATCAGCCCTAGGATAGTGTTAGGGTGAGGGTTAGGGTTATCATCAGGCCTAGGATAGTGATAGGGTTAGGGTTAGGGTTAGCATAAGTTCAAGGATAGTGTTAGGGTTAACGTTAGGGTTAGAATCAGCCCTAGGATAGTGTTAGGGTTAGGGTTAGGGTTAGCATCAGCCCTAGGATAGTGTTAGGGTTAGGATTAGGGTTAGCATCAGGCCTAGGATAGTGTTAGTGTTAGGGTTAGGGTTATCATCAGGCCTATGACAGTGTTAGGGTTAGGCTTAGCATCAGCCCTAGGATAGTGTTAGGGTTAGGGTTAGGGTTAGCATCAGCCCTAGGATAGTGTTAGGGTTAGGGTTAGGGTTAGCATCAGGCCTAGGATAGTGTTAGGGATAGGGTTAGCATCAGCCCTAGGATAGTGTTAGGGTTAGGGTTAGGGTTCTCATCAGGCCTAGGATAGGGTTAGGGTTCGCATCAGCCCTAGGATAGTGTTACGGTTAGGGTTCGGGTTAGCATCAGCCCTAGGATAGTGTTAGGGTTAGGGTTAGTGTTAGCATCAGCCCTAGGATATTATTAGGGTTAGGGTTAGCATCAGTCCTAGGATACTGTTAGGGTTAGAGTTAGGGTTAGCACCAGGCTTAGGATAGTGTTAGTGTTAGGGTTACCATCAGGCTTAGGATAGTGTTAGGGTTAGGGTTAGGGTTAGCATCAGCCGTAGGATAGTGTTAGGGTTAGGGTTAGCCTCAGCCATAGGATAGTGTTAGCGTTAGGGTTAGGGTTAGCATCAGCCCTAGGATAGTGTTAGGGGTAGGGTGAGGGTTAGCATCAGCCCTAGGATAGTGTTAGTGTTAGGGTTAGCATCAGCCCTAGGATAGTGTTAGGGTTAGGGTTAGGGTTAGCATCAGCCCTGGGATAGTATTAGGGTTAGGGTTAGGGTTAGCATCAGCTCTAGGATAGTGTTAGGGTTAGGGTTAGGGTTAGCATCAGCCCTAGGATAGTGTTAGGGTTAGGGTTAACATAAACCCTGGGATAGTGTTAGGGTTAGGGTTAGGGTTAGCATCAGGCCTAGGATCGTGTTAGGGTTAGGGTTAGCATCAGCCCTAGGATAGTATTAGGGTTAGGGTTAGGGTTAGCATCAGCTCTAGGATAGTGTTAGGGTTAGGGTTAGGGTTAGCATCAGCCCTAGGATAGTGTTAGGGTTAGGGTTAACATAAACCCTAGGATAGTGTTAGGGTTAGGGTTAGGGTTAGCATAAGTTCAAGGATAGTGTTAGGGTTAGCGTTAGGGTTAGAATCAGCCCTAGGATTGTGTTAGGGTTAGGGTTAGGGTTAGCATCAGCCCTAGGATAGTGTTAGGGTTAGGGTTAACATAAACCCTGGGATAGTGTTAGGGTTAGGGTTAGGGTTAGCATCAGGCCTAGGATCGTGTTAGGGTTAGGGTTAGCATCAGCCCTAGGATAGTGTTAGTGTTAGGGTTAGGGTTATCATCAGGCCTATGATAGTGTTAGGGTTAGGGTTAGAATCAGCCCTGGGATAGTGTTAGGGTTACGGTTAGCATCAGCCCTAGGATAGTGTTAGGGTTAGGGTTAGGGTTAGCATCAGGCCTAGGATAGTGTTAGGGTTACGGTTAGCATCAGCCCTAGGATAGTGTTAGGGTTAGGGTTAGGGTTATCATCAGGCCTAGGATAGTGCTAGGGTTAGGGTTAGCATCAGCCCTAGGATAGTGTTAGGGTTAGGTTTAGGGTTAGCATCAGCCCTAGGATAGTGTTAGGGTTAAGGTTAGGGTTAGCATCAGCCGTAGGATAGTGTTAGTGTTAGGGTTAGCCTCAGCCCTAAGATAGTGTTAGAGTTAGGGTTAGGGTTAGCATCAGCCCTAGGATAGTGTTAGGGTTAGGGTTAGGGTTAGCATCAGCCCTAGGATAGTGTTAGTGTTATGGTTAGCATCAGCCCTAGGATAGTGTTAGTGTTAGGGTTAGGGTTAGCATCCGCCCTAGGATAGTGTTAGGGTTAGGGTTAGGGTTAGCATCAGCCCTAGGATAGTGTTAGGGTTAAGGTTAACATAAACCCTAGGATAGTGTTAGAGTTAGGGTTAGGGTTATCATCAGGCCTAGGATAGTGTTAGGATTAGGGTTAGGGTTAGCATAAGTTCAAGGATAGTGTTAGGGTTAACGTTAGGGTTAGAATCAGCCCTAGGATAGTGTTAGGGTTAGGGTTAGGGTTAGCATCAGCCCTAGGATAGTGTTAGGGTTAGGGTTAGGGTTAGCATCAGGCCTAGGATAGTGTTAGGGTTAGGGTTAGGGTTATCATCAGGCCTATGATAGTGTTAGGGTTAGGCTTAGCATCAGCCCTAGGATAGTGTTAGGGTTAGGGTTAGGGTTAGCATCAGCCCTAGGATAGTGTTAGGGTTAGGGTTAGCATCAGGCCTAGGATAGTGTTAGGGTTAGTGTTAGCATCAGCCCTAGGATAGTGTTAGGGTTAGGGTTAGGGTTCTCATCAGGCCTAGGATAGTGTTAGGGTTAGGGTTAGCATCAGCCCTAGGATAGTGTTAGGGTTAGGGTTCGGGTTAGCATCAGCCCTAGGATAGTGTTAGGGTTAGGGTTAGTGTTAGCATCAGCCCTAGGATATTATTAGGGTTAGGGTTAGCATCAGCCCTAGGATACTGTTAGGGTTAGAGTTAGGGTTAGCACCAGGCTTAGGATAGTGTTAGTGTTAGGGTTACCATCAGGATTAGGATAGTGTTAGGGTTAGGGTTAGGGTTAGCATCAGCCGTAGGATAGTGTTAGGGTTAGGGTTAGCCTCAGCCCTAGGATAGTGTTAGCGTTAGGGTTAGGGTTAGCATCAGCCCTAGGATAGTGTTAGGGGTAGGGTGAGGGTTAGCATCAGCCCTAGGATAGTGTTAGTGTTAGGGTTAGCATCAGCCCTAGGATAGTGTTAGGGTTAGGGTTAGGGTTAGCATCAGCCCTAGGATAGTATTAGGGTTAGGGTTAGGGTTAGAATCAGCTCTAGGATAGTGTTAGGGTTAGGGTTAGGGTTAGCATCAGCCCTAGGATAGTGTTAGGGTTAGGGTTAACATAAACCCTGTGATAGTGTTAGGGTTAGGGTTAGGGTTAGCATCAGGCCTAGGATCGTTTTAGGGTTAGGGTTAGCATCAGCCCTAGGATAGTATTAGGGTTAGGGTTAGGGTTAGCATCAGCTCTAGGATAGTGTTAGGGTTAGGGTTAGGGTTAGCATCAGCCCTAGGATAGTGTTAGGGTTAGGGTTAACATAAACCCTAGGATAGTGTTAGGGTTAGGGTTAGGGTTATCATCAGGCCTAGGATAGTGTTAGGGTTAGGGTTAGCATCAGCCCTAGGATAGTGTTAGGGTTAGGGTTCGGGTTAGCATCAGCCCTAGGATAGTGTTAGGGTTAGGGTTAGTGTTAGCATCAGTCCTAGGATATTATTAGGGTTAGGGTTAGCATCAGCCCTAGGATACTGTTAGGGTTAGAGTTAGGCTTAGCACCAGGCTTAGGATAGTGTTAGTGTTAGGGTTACCATCAGGCTTAGGATAGTGTTAGTGTTAGGGTTAGGGATCGCATCAGCCGTAGGGTAGTGTTAGGGTTAGGGTTAGCCTCAGCCCTAGGATAGTGTTAGCGTTAGGGTTAGGGTTAGCATCAGCCCTAGGATAGTGTTAGGGGTAGGGTGAGGGTTAGCATCAGCCCTAGGATAGTGTTAGTGTTAGGGTTAGCATCAGCCCTAGGATAGTGTTAGGGTTAGGGTTAGGGTTAGCATCACCCTAGGATAGTATTAGGGTTAGGGTTAGGGTTAGCATCAGCTCTAGGATAGTGTTAGGGTTAGGGTTAGGGTTAGCATCAGGCCTAGGATCGTGTTAGGGTTAGGGTTAGCATCAGCCCTAGGATAGTGTTAGGGTTAGGGTTAGGGTTATCATCAGGCCTATGATAGTGTTAGGGTTAGGGTTAGCATCAGCCCTAGGATAGTGTTAGGGTTACGGTTAGCATCAGCCCTAGGATAGTGTTAGGGTTAAGGTTAGGGTTAGCATCAGCCGTAGGATAGTGTTAGTGTTAGGGTTAGCCTCAGACCTAAGATAGTGTTAGAGTTAGGGTTAGGGTTAGCATCAGCCCTAGGGTAGTGTTAGGGTTAGGGTTAGGGTTAGCATCCGCCCTAGGATAGTGTTAGGGTTAGGGTTAGGGTTAGCATCAGCCCTAGGATAGTGTTAGGGTTAGGGTTAACATAAACCCTAGGATAGTGTTGGGGTCAGGGTTAGGGTTATCATCAGGCCTAGGATAGTGTTAGGGTTAGGGTTATGGTTAGCATAATTTCAAGGATAGTGTTAGGTTTAGCGTTAGGGTTAGAATCAGCCCTAGGATAGTGTTAGGGTTAGGGTTAGGGTTAGCATCAGCCCTAAGATAGTGTTAGGGTTAGGGTTAATATAAACCCTAGGATAGTGTTAGGGTTAGGGTTAGGGTTAGCATCAGGCCTAGGATAGTGTTAGGGTTAGGGTTAGCATCAGCCCTAGGATAGTGTTAGGGTGAGGGTTAGGGTTATCATCAGGCCTAGGATAGTGATAGGGTTAGGTTTAGGGTTAGCATAAGTTCAAGGATAGTGTTAGGGTTAACGTTAGGGTTAGAATCAGCCCTAGGATAGTGTTAGGGTTAGGGTTAGGGTTAGCATCAGCCCTAGGATAGTGTTAGGGTTAGGATTAGGGTTAGCATCAGGCCTAGGATAGTGTTAGTGTTAGGGTTAGGGTTATCATCAGGCCTATGACAGTGTTAGGGTTAGGCTTAGCATCAGCCCTAGGATAGTGTTAGGGTTAGGGTTAGGGTTAGCATCAGCCCTAGGATAGTGTTAGGGTTAGGGTTAGGGTTAGCATCAGGCCTAGGATAGTGTTAGGGATAGGGTTAGCATCAGCCCTAGGATAGTGTTAGGGTTAGGGTTAGGGTTCTCATCAGGCCTAGGATAGGGTTAGGGTTCGCATCAGCCCTAGGATAGTGTTACGGTTAGGGTTCGGGTTAGCATCAGCCCTAGGATAGTGTTAGGGTTAGGGTTAGTGTTAGCATCAGCCCTAGGATATTATTAGGGTTAGGGTTAGCATCAGTCCTAGGATACTGTTAGGGTTAGAGTTAGGGTTAGCACCAGGCTTAGGATAGTGTTAGTGTTAGGGTTACCATCAGGCTTAGGATAGTGTTAGGGTTAGGGTTAGGGTTAGCATCAGCCGTAGGATAGTGTTAGGGTTAGGGTTAGCCTCAGCCATAGGATAGTGTTAGCGTTAGGGTTAGGGTTAGCATCAGCCCTAGGATAGTGTTAGGGGTAGGGTGAGGGTTAGCATCAGCCCTAGGATAGTGTTAGTGTTAGGGTTAGCATCAGCCCTAGGATAGTGTTAGGGTTAGGGTTAGGGTTAGCATCAGCCCTGGGATAGTATTAGGGTTAGGGTTAGGGTTAGCATCAGCTCTAGGATAGTGTTAGGGTTAGGGTTAGGGTTAGCATCAGCCCTAGGATAGTGTTAGGGTTAGGGTTAGCATCAGCCCTAGGATAGTGTTAGGGTTAGGGTTCGGGTTAGCATCAGCCCTAGGATAGTGTTAGGGTTAGGGTTAGTGTTAGCATCAGTCCTAGGATATTATTAGGGTTAGGGTTAGCATCAGCCCTAGGATACTGTTAGGGTTAGAGTTAGGCTTAGCACCAGGCTTAGGATAGTGTTAGTGTTAGGGTTACCATCAGGCTTAGGATAGTGTTAGTGTTAGGGTTAGGGATCGCATCAGCCGTAGGGTAGTGTTAGGGTTAGGGTTAGCCTCAGCCCTAGGATAGTGTTAGCGTTAGGGTTAGGGTTAGCATCAGCCCTAGGATAGTGTTAGGGGTAGGGTGAGGGTTAGCATCAGCCCTAGGATAGTGTTAGTGTTAGGGTTAGCATCAGCCCTAGGATAGTGTTAGGGTTAGGGTTAGGGTTAGCATCACCCTAGGATAGTATTAGGGTTAGGGTTAGGGTTAGCATCAGCTCTAGGATAGTGTTAGGGTTAGGGTTAGGGTTAGCATCAGGCCTAGGATCGTGTTAGGGTTAGGGTTAGCATCAGCCCTAGGATAGTGTTAGGGTTAGGGTTAGGGTTATCATCAGGCCTATGATAGTGTTAGGGTTAGGGTTAGCATCAGCCCTAGGATAGTGTTAGGGTTACGGTTAGCATCAGCCCTAGGATAGTGTTAGGGTTAAGGTTAGGGTTAGCATCAGCCGTAGGATAGTGTTAGTGTTAGGGTTAGCCTCAGACCTAAGATAGTGTTAGAGTTAGGGTTAGGGTTAGCATCAGCCCTAGGGTAGTGTTAGGGTTAGGGTTAGGGTTAGCATCCGCCCTAGGATAGTGTTAGGGTTAGGGTTAGGGTTAGCATCAGCCCTAGGATAGTGTTAGGGTTAGGGTTAACATAAACCCTAGGATAGTGTTGGGGTCAGGGTTAGGGTTATCATCAGGCCTAGGATAGTGTTAGGGTTAGGGTTATGGTTAGCATAATTTCAAGGATAGTGTTAGGTTTAGCGTTAGGGTTAGAATCAGCCCTAGGATAGTGTTAGGGTTAGGGTTAGGGTTAGCATCAGCCCTAAGATAGTGTTAGGGTTAGGGTTAATATAAACCCTAGGATAGTGTTAGGGTTAGGGTTAGGGTTAGCATCAGGCCTAGGATAGTGTTAGGGTTAGGGTTAGCATCAGCCCTAGGATAGTGTTAGGGTGAGGGTTAGGGTTATCATCAGGCCTAGGATAGTGATAGGGTTAGGTTTAGGGTTAGCATAAGTTCAAGGATAGTGTTAGGGTTAACGTTAGGGTTAGAATCAGCCCTAGGATAGTGTTAGGGTTAGGGTTAGGGTTAGCATCAGCCCTAGGATAGTGTTAGGGTTAGGATTAGGGTTAGCATCAGGCCTAGGATAGTGTTAGTGTTAGGGTTAGGGTTATCATCAGGCCTATGACAGTGTTAGGGTTAGGCTTAGCATCAGCCCTAGGATAGTGTTAGGGTTAGGGTTAGGGTTAGCATCAGCCCTAGGATAGTGTTAGGGTTAGGGTTAGGGTTAGCATCAGGCCTAGGATAGTGTTAGGGATAGGGTTAGCATCAGCCCTAGGATAGTGTTAGGGTTAGGGTTAGGGTTCTCATCAGGCCTAGGATAGGGTTAGGGTTCGCATCAGCCCTAGGATAGTGTTACGGTTAGGGTTCGGGTTAGCATCAGCCCTAGGATAGTGTTAGGGTTAGGGTTAGTGTTAGCATCAGCCCTAGGATATTATTAGGGTTAGGGTTAGCATCAGTCCTAGGATACTGTTAGGGTTAGAGTTAGGGTTAGCACCAGGCTTAGGATAGTGTTAGTGTTAGGGTTACCATCAGGCTTAGGATAGTGTTAGGGTTAGGGTTAGGGTTAGCATCAGCCGTAGGATAGTGTTAGGGTTAGGGTTAGCCTCAGCCATAGGATAGTGTTAGCGTTAGGGTTAGGGTTAGCATCAGCCCTAGGATAGTGTTAGGGGTAGGGTGAGGGTTAGCATCAGCCCTAGGATAGTGTTAGTGTTAGGGTTAGCATCAGCCCTAGGATAGTGTTAGGGTTAGGGTTAGGGTTAGCATCAGCCCTGGGATAGTATTAGGGTTAGGGTTAGGGTTAGCATCAGCTCTAGGATAGTGTTAGGGTTAGGGTTAGGGTTAGCATCAGCCCTAGGATAGTGTTAGGGTTAGGGTTAACATAAACCCTGGGATAGTGTTAGGGTTAGGGTTAGGGTTAGCATCAGGCCTAGGATCGTGTTAGGGTTAGGGTTAGCATCAGCCCTAGGATAGTATTAGGGTTAGGGTTAGGGTTAGCATCAGCTCTAGGATAGTGTTAGGGTTAGGGTTAGGGTTAGCATCAGCCCTAGGATAGTGTTAGGGTTAGGGTTAACATAAACCCTAGGATAGTGTTAGGGTTAGGGTTAGGGTTAGCATAAGTTCAAGGATAGTGTTAGGGTTAGCGTTAGGGTTAGAATCAGCCCTAGGATAGTGTTAGGGTTAGGGTTAGGGTTAGCATCAGCCCTAGGATAGTGTTAGGGTTAGGGTTAACATAAACCCTGGGATAGTGTTAGGGTTAGGGTTAGGGTTAGCATCAGGCCTAGGATCGTGTTAGGGTTAGGGTTAGCATCAGCCCTAGGATAGTGTTAGTGTTAGGGTTAGGGTTATCATCAGGCCTATGATAGTGTTAGGGTTAGGGTTAGAATCAGCCCTGGGATAGTGTTAGGGTTACGGTTAGCATCAGCCCTAGGATAGTGTTAGGGTTAGGGTTAGGGTTAGCATCAGGCCTAGGATAGTGTTAGGGTTACGGTTAGCATCAGCCCTAGGATAGTGTTAGGGTTAGGGTTAGGGTTATCATCAGGCCTAGGATAGTGCTAGGGTTAGGGTTAGCATCAGCCCTAGGATAGTGTTAGGGTTAGGTTTAGGGTTAGCATCAGCCCTAGGATAGTGTTAGGGTTAAGGTTAGGGTTAGCATCAGCCGTAGGATAGTGTTAGTGTTAGGGTTAGCCTCAGCCCTAAGATAGTGTTAGAGTTAGGGTTAGGGTTAGCATCAGCCCTAGGATAGTGTTAGGGTTAGGGTTAGGGTTAGCATCAGCCCTAGGATAGTGTTAGTGTTATGGTTAGCATCAGCCCTAGGATAGTGTTAGTGTTAGGGTTAGGGTTAGCATCCGCCCTAGGATAGTGTTAGGGTTAGGGTTAGGGTTAGCATCAGCCCTAGGATAGTGTTAGGGTTAAGGTTAACATAAACCCTAGGATAGTGTTAGAGTTAGGGTTAGGGTTATCATCAGGCCTAGGATAGTGTTAGGGTTAGGGTTAGGGTTAGCATAAGTTCAAGGATAGTGTTAGGGTTAACGTTAGGGTTAGAATCAGCCCTAGGATAGTGTTAGGGTTAGGGTTAGGGTTAGCATCAGCCCTAGGATAGTGTTAGGGTTAGGGTTAGGGTTAGCATCAGGCCTAGGATAGTGTTAGGGTTAGGGTTAGGGTTATCATCAGGCCTATGATAGTGTTAGGGTTAGGCTTAGCATCAGCCCTAGGATAGTGTTAGGGTTAGGGTTAGGGTTAGCATCAGCCCTAGGATAGTGTTAGGGTTAGGGTTAGCATCAGGCCTAGGATAGTGTTAGGGTTAGTGTTAGCATCAGCCCTAGGATAGTGTTAGGGTTAGGGTTAGGGTTCTCATCAGGCCTAGGATAGTGTTAGGGTTAGGGTTAGCATCAGCCCTAGGATAGTGTTAGGGTTAGGGTTCGGGTTAGCATCAGCCCTAGGATAGTGTTAGGGTTAGGGTTAGTGTTAGCATCAGCCCTAGGATATTATTAGGGTTAGGGTTAGCATCAGCCCTAGGATACTGTTAGGGTTAGAGTTAGGGTTAGCACCAGGCTTAGGATAGTGTTAGTGTTAGGGTTACCATCAGGATTAGGATAGTGTTAGGGTTAGGGTTAGGGTTAGCATCAGCCGTAGGATAGTGTTAGGGTTAGGGTTAGCCTCAGCCCTAGGATAGTGTTAGCGTTAGGGTTAGGGTTAGCATCAGCCCTAGGATAGTGTTAGGGGTAGGGTGAGGGTTAGCATCAGCCCTAGGATAGTGTTAGTGTTAGGGTTAGCATCAGCCCTAGGATAGTGTTAGGGTTAGGGTTAGGGTTAGCATCAGCCC
This sequence comes from Lemur catta, assembly GCF_020740605.2. NCBI lineage: Eukaryota > Metazoa > Chordata > Mammalia > Primates > Lemuridae > Lemur > Lemur catta. The sequence continues at coordinate 110,120,847 of NC_059131.1, read as the reverse complement.
TAGGATAGTATTAGGGTTAGGGTTAGGGTTAGAATCAGCTCTAGGATAGTGTTAGGGTTAGGGTTAGGGTTAGCATCAGCCCTAGGATAGTGTTAGGGTTAGGGTTAACATAAACCCTGTGATAGTGTTAGGGTTAGGGTTAGGGTTAGCATCAGGCCTAGGATCGTTTTAGGGTTAGGGTTAGCATCAGCCCTAGGATAGTATTAGGGTTAGGGTTAGGGTTAGCATCAGCTCTAGGATAGTGTTAGGGTTAGGGTTAGGGTTAGCATCAGCCCTAGGATAGTGTTAGGGTTAGGGTTAACATAAACCCTAGGATAGTGTTAGGGTTAGGGTTAGGGTTATCATCAGGCCTAGGATAGTGTTAGGGTTAGGGTTAGGGTTAGCATAAGTTCAAGGATAGTGTTAGGGTTAGCGTTAGGGTTAGAATCAGCCGTAGGATAGTGTTAGGGTTAGGGTTAGGGTTAGCATCAGCCCTAGGATAGTGTTAGGGTTAGGGTTAACATAAACCCTGGGATAGTGTTAGGGTTAGGGTTAGGGTTAGCATCAGGCCTAGGATCGTGTTAGGGTTAGGGTTAGCATCAGCCCTAGGATAGTGTTAGCGTTAGGGTTAGGGTTATCATCAGGCCTATGATAGTGTTAGGGTTAGGGTTAGCATCAGCCCTAGGATAGTGTTAGGGTTACGGTTAGCATCAGCCCTAGGATAGTGTTAGGGTTAGGGTTAGGGTTAGCATCAGGCCTAGGATAGTGTTAGGGTTAGGGTTAGCATCAGCCCTAGGATAGTGTTAGGGTTAGGGTTAGGGTTATCATCAGGCCTAGGATAGTGCTAGGGTTAAGGTTAGCATCAGCCCTAGGATAGTGTTAGGGTTAGGGTTAGGGTTAGCATCAGCCCTAGGATAGTGTTAGGGTTAAGGTTAGGGTTAGCATCAGCCGTAGGATAGTGTTAGGGTTAGGGTTAGCCTCAGCCCTAAGATAGTGTTAGAGTTAGGGTTAGGGTTAGCATCAGCCCTAGGATAGTGTTAGGGTTAGGGTTAGGGTTAGCATCAGCCCTAGGATAGTGTTAGTGTTATGGTTAGCATCAGCCCTAGGATAGTGTTAGTGTTAGGGTTAGGGTTAGCATCCGCCCTAGGATAGTGTTAGGATTAGGGTTAGGGTTAGCATCAGCCCTAGGATAGTGTTATGGTTAAGGTTAACATAAACCCTAGGATAGTGTTAGAGTTAGGGTTAGGGTTATCATCAGGACTAGGATAGTGTTAGGGTTAGGGTTAGGGTTAGCATAAGTTCAAGGATAGTGTTAGGGTTAACGTTAGGGTTAGAATCAGCCCTAGGATAGTGTTAGGGTTAGGGTTAGGGTTAGCATCAGCCCTAGGATAGTGTTAGGGTTAGGGTTAGGGTTAGCATCAGGCCTAGGATAGTGTTAGGGTTAGGGTTAGGGTTATCATCAGGCCTATGATAGTGTTAGGGTTAGGCTTAGCATCAGCCCTAGGATAGTGTTAGGGTTAGGGTTAGGGTTAGCATCAGCCCTAGGATAGTGTTAGGGTTAGCGTTAGCATCAGCCCTAGGATAGTGTTAGGGTTAGGGTTAGGGTTAGCATCAGGCCTAGGATAGTGTTAGGGTTAGGGTTAGCATCAGTCCTAGGATAGTGTTAGGGTTAGGGTTAGGGTTAGCATCAGGCCTAGGATAGTGTTAGGGTTAGGGTTAGCATCAGCCCTAGGATAGTGTTACTGTTAGGGTTAGCATCAGCCCTAGGATAGTGTTAGGGTTAGGGTTAGGGTTAGCATCAGCCCTAGGATATTGTTAGGGTTAGGGTTAACATAAACCCTAGGATAGTGTTAGGGTTAGGGTTAGGGTTATCATCAGGCCTAGGATAGTGTTAGGGTTAGGGTTAGGGTTAGCATCAGTTCAAGGATAGTGTTAGCGTTAGCGTTAGGGTTAGCATCTGCCCTAGGATAGTGTTAGGGTTAGGGTTAGGGTTAGCATCAGCCCAAGGATAGTGTTAGGGTTAGGGTTAGCATCAGCCCTAGGATAGTGTCAGGGTTAGGGTTAGGGTTAGCATCAGGCCCAGGATAGTGTTAGGGTTAGGGTTAGCATCAGCCCTAGGATAGTGTTAGGGTTAGGGTTAGGGTTAGCATCAGCCCTAGGATAGTGTTAGGGTTAGGGTTAGCATCAACCCTAGGATAGTGTTTGGGTTAGGGTTAGGGTTAGCATCAGCCCTAGGATAGTGTTAGGGTTAGAGTTAGCCTCATCCCTAGGATAGTGTTAGGGTTAGGGTTAGCATCACCCCTAGGATACTGTTAGGGTTAGGGTTAGGGTTACCATCAGCCCAAGGATAGTGTTAGGGTTAGGGTTAGGGTTAGCATCAGCCCTAGAATAGTGTTAGGGTTAGGGTTAGCATCAGCCCTAGGATAGTGTTAGGGTTAGGGTTAGGGTTAGCATCAGGCCTAGGATAGTGTCAGGGTTAGGGTTAGCATCAGCCCTAGGATAGTGTTAGGGTTAGGGTTAACATAAACCCTAGGATAGTGTTGGGGTCATTGTTAGGGTTATCATCAGGCCTAGGATAGTGTTAGGGTTAGGGTTAGGGTTAGCATAAGTTCAAGGATAGTGTTAGGTTTAGCGTTAGGGTTAGAATCAGCCCTAGGATAGTGTTAGGGTTAGGGTTAGGGTTAGCATCAGCCCTAAGATAGTGTTAGGGTTAGGGTTAATATAAACCCTAGGATAGTGTTAGGGTTAGGGTTAGGGTTAGCATCAGGCCTAGGATAGTGTTAGGGTTAGGGTTAGCATCAGCCCTAGGATAGTGTTAGGTTTAGGGTTAGGGTTATCATCAGGCCTAGGATAGTGATAGGGTTAGGTTTAGGGTTAGCACAAGTTCAAGGATAGTGTTAGGGTTAACCTTAGGGTTAGAATCAGCCCTAGGATAGTGTTAGGGTTAGGGTTAGGGTTAGCATCAGCCCTAGGATAGTGTTAGGGTTAGGGTTAGGGTTAGCATCAGGCCTAGGATAGTGTTACTGTTAGGGTTAGGGTTATCATCAGGCCTATGATAGTGTTAGGGTTAGGCTTAGCATCAGCCCTAGGATAGTGTTAGGGTTAGGGTTAGGGTTAGCATCAGCCCTAGGATAGTGTTAGGGTTAGGGTTAGGGTTAGCATCAGGCCTAGGATAGTGTTAGGGTTAGGGTTAGCATCAGCCCTAGGATAGTGTTAGGGTTAGGGTTAGGGTTCTCATCAGGCCTAGGATAGTGTTAGGGTTAGGGTTAGCATCAGCCCTAGGATAGTGTTAGGGTTAGGGTTCGGGTTAGCATCAGCCCTAGGATAGTGTTAGGGTTAGGGTTAGTGTTAGCATCAGCCCTAGGATATTATTAGGGTTAGGGTTAGCATCAGCCCTAGGATACTGTTAGGGTTAGAGTTAGGGTTAGCACCAGGCTTAGGATAGTGTTAGTGTTAGGGTTACCATCAGGCTTAGGATAGTGTTAGGGTTAGGGTTAGGGTTAGCATCAGCCGTAGGATAGTGTTAGGGTTAGGGTTAGCCTCAGCCCTAGGATAGTGTTAGCGTTAGGGTTAGGGTTAGCATCAGCCCTAGGATAGTGTTAGGGGTAGGGTGAGGGTTAGCATCAGCCCTAGGATAGTGTTAGTGTTAGGGTTAGCCTCAGCCCTAGGATAGTGTAAGGGTTAGGGTTAGGGTTAGCATCACCCTAGGATAGTATTAGGGTTAGGGTTAGGGTTAGCATCAGCTCTAGGATAGTGTTAGGGTTAGGGTTAGGGTTAGCATCAGCCCTAGGATAGTGTTAGGGTTAGGGTTAACATAAACCCTGGGATAGTGTTAGGGTTAGGGTTAGGGTTAGCATCAGGCCTAGGATCGTTTTAGGGTTATGGTTAGCATCAGCCCTAGGATAGTATTAGGGTTAGGGTTAGGGTTAGCATCAGCTCTAGGATAGTGTTAGGGTTAGGGTTAGGGTTAGCATCAGCCCTAGGATAGTGTTAGGGTTAGGGTTAACATAAACCCTAGGATAGTGTTAGGGTTAGGGTTAGGGTTATCATCAGGCCTAGGATAGTGTTAGGGTTAGGGTTAGGGTTAGCATAAGTTCAAGGATAGTGTTAGGGTTAGCGTTAGGGTTAGAATCAGCCCTAGGATAGTGTTAGGGTTAGGGTTAGTGTTAGCATCAGCCCTAGGATAGTGTTAGGGTTAGGGTTAACATAAACCCTGGGATAGTGTTATGGTTAGGGTTAGGGTTAGCATCAGGCCTAGGATCGTGTTAGGGTTAGGGTTAGCATCAGCCCTAGGATAGTGTTAGGGTTAGGGTTAGGGTTATCATCAGGCCTATGATAGTGTTAGGGTTAGGGTTAGCATCAGCCCTAGGATAGTGTTAGGGTTACGGTTAGCATCAGCCCTAGGATAGTGTTAGGGTTAGGGTTAGCATCAGCCCTAGGATAGTGTTAGGGTTAGGGTTAGGGTTAGCATCAGCCCTAGAATAGTGTTAAGGTTAGGGTTAGCATCAGCCCTAGGATAGTGTTAGGGTTAGGGTTAGGGTTAGCATCAGGCCTAGGATAGTGTCAGGGTTAGGGTTAGCATCAGCCCTAGGATAGTGTTAGGGTTAGGGTTAACATAAACCCTAGGATAGTGTTGGGGTCATTGTTAGGGTTATCATCAGGCCTAGGATAGTGTTAGGGTTAGGGTTAGGGTTAGCATAAGTTCAAGGATAGTGTTAGGTTTAGCGTTAGGGTTAGAATCAGCCCTAGGATAGTGTTAGGGTTAGGGTTAGGGTTAGCATCAGCCCTAAGATAGTGTTAGGGTTAGGGTTAATATAAACCCTAGGATAGTGTTAGGGTTAGGGTTAGGGTTAGCATCAGGCCTAGGATAGTGTTAGGGTTAGGGTTAGCATCAGCCCTAGGATAGTGTTAGGTTTAGGGTTAGGGTTATCATCAGGCCTAGGATAGTGATAGGGTTAGGTTTAGGGTTAGCACAAGTTCAAGGATAGTGTTAGGGTTAACCTTAGGGTTAGAATCAGCCCTAGGATAGTGTTAGGGTTAGGGTTAGGGTTAGCATCAGCCCTAGGATAGTGTTAGGGTTAGGGTTAGGGTTAGCATCAGGCCTAAGATAGTGTTACTGTTAGGGTTAGGGTTATCATCAGGCCTATGATAGTGTTAGGGTTAGGCTTAGCATCAGCCCTAGGATAGTGTTAGGGTTAGGGTTAGGGTTAGCATCAGCCCTAGGATAGTGTTAGGGTTAGGGTTAGGGTTAGCATCAGGCCTAGGATAGTGCTAGGGTTAGGGTTAGCATCAGCCCTAGGATAGTGTTAGGGTTAGGTTTAGGGTTAGCATCAGCCCTAGGATAGTGTTAGGGTTAAGGTTAGGGTTAGCATCAGCCGTAGGATAGTGTTAGTGTTAGGGTTAGCCTCAGCCCTAAGATAGTGTTAGAGTTAGGGTTAGGGTTAGCATCAGCCCTAGGATAGTGTTAGGGTTAGGGTTAGGGTTAGCATCAGCCCTAGGATAGTGTTAGTGTTATGGTTAGCATCAGCCCTAGGATAGTGTTAGTGTTAGGGTTAGGGTTAGCATCCGCCCTAGGATAGTGTTAGGGTTAGGGTTAGGGTTAGCATCAGCCCTAGGATAGTGTTAGGGTTAAGGTTAACATAAACCCTAGGATAGTGTTAGAGTTAGGGTTAGGGTTATCATCAGGCCTAGGATAGTGTTAGGGTTAGGGTTAGGGTTAGCATAAGTTCAAGGATAGTGTTAGGGTTAACGTTAGGGTTAGAATCAGCCCTAGGATAGTGTTAGGGTTAGGGTTAGGGTTAGCATCAGCCCTAGGATAGTGTTAGGGTTAGGGTTAGGGTTAGCATCAGGCCTAGGATAGTGTTAGGGTTAGGGTTAGGGTTATCATCAGGCCTATGATAGTGTTAGGGTTAGGCTTAGCATCAGCCCTAGGATAGTGTTAGGGTTAGGGTTAGGGTTAGCATCAGCCCTAGGATAGTGTTAGGGTTAGGGTTAGCATCAGGCCTAGGATAGTGTTAGGGTTAGTGTTAGCATCAGCCCTAGGATAGTGTTAGGGTTAGGGTTAGGGTTCTCATCAGGCCTAGGATAGTGTTAGGGTTAGGGTTAGCATCAGCCCTAGGATAGTGTTAGGGTTAGGGTTCGGGTTAGCATCAGCCCTAGGATAGTGTTAGGGTTAGGGTTAGTGTTAGCATCAGCCCTAGGATATTATTAGGGTTAGGGTTAGCATCAGCCCTAGGATACTGTTAGGGTTAGAGTTAGGGTTAGCACCAGGCTTAGGATAGTGTTAGTGTTAGGGTTACCATCAGGATTAGGATAGTGTTAGGGTTAGGGTTAGGGTTAGCATCAGCCGTAGGATAGTGTTAGGGTTAGGGTTAGCCTCAGCCCTAGGATAGTGTTAGCGTTAGGGTTAGGGTTAGCATCAGCCCTAGGATAGTGTTAGGGGTAGGGTGAGGGTTAGCATCAGCCCTAGGATAGTGTTAGTGTTAGGGTTAGCATCAGCCCTAGGATAGTGTTAGGGTTAGGGTTAGGGTTAGCATCAGCCCTAGGATAGTATTAGGGTTAGGGTTAGGGTTAGAATCAGCTCTAGGATAGTGTTAGGGTTAGGGTTAGGGTTAGCATCAGCCCTAGGATAGTGTTAGGGTTAGGGTTAACATAAACCCTGTGATAGTGTTAGGGTTAGGGTTAGGGTTAGCATCAGGCCTAGGATCGTTTTAGGGTTAGGGTTAGCATCAGCCCTAGGATAGTATTAGGGTTAGGGTTAGGGTTAGCATCAGCTCTAGGATAGTGTTAGGGTTAGGGTTAGGGTTAGCATCAGCCCTAGGATAGTGTTAGGGTTAGGGTTAACATAAACCCTAGGATAGTGTTAGGGTTAGGGTTAGGGTTATCATCAGGCCTAGGATAGTGTTAGGGTTAGGGTTAGGGTTAGCATAAGTTCAAGGATAGTGTTAGGGTTAGCGTTAGGGTTAGAATCAGCCGTAGGATAGTGTTAGGGTTAGGGTTAGGGTTAGCATCAGCCCTAGGATAGTGTTAGGGTTAGGGTTAACATAAACCCTGGGATAGTGTTAGGGTTAGGGTTAGGGTTAGCATCAGGCCTAGGATCGTGTTAGGGTTAGGGTTAGCATCAGCCCTAGGATAGTGTTAGCGTTAGGGTTAGGGTTATCATCAGGCCTATGATAGTGTTAGGGTTAGGGTTAGCATCAGCCCTAGGATAGTGTTAGGGTTACGGTTAGCATCAGCCCTAGGATAGTGTTAGGGTTAGGGTTAGGGTTAGCATCAGGCCTAGGATAGTGTTAGGGTTAGGGTTAGCATCAGCCCTAGGATAGTGTTAGGGTTAGGGTTAGGGTTATCATCAGGCCTATGATAGTGCTAGGGTTAGGGTTAGCATCAGCCCTAGGATAGTGTTAGGGTTAGGGTTAGGGTTAGCATCAGCCCTAGGATAGTGTTAGGGTTAAGGTTAGGGTTAGCATCAGCCGTAGGATAGTGTTAGGGTTAGGGTTAGCCTCAGCCCTAAGATAGTGTTAGAGTTAGGGTTAGGGTTAGCATCAGCCCTAGGATAGTGTTAGGGTTAGGGTTAGGGTTAGCATCAGCCCTAGGATAGTGTTAGTGTTATGGTTATCATCAGCCCTAGGATAGTGTTAGTGTTAGGGTTAGGGTTAGCATCCGCCCTAGGATAGTGTTAGGATTAGGGTTAGGGTTAGCATCAGCCCTAGGATAGTGTTATGGTTAAGGTTAACATAAACCCTAGGATAGTGTTAGAGTTAGGGTTAGGGTTATCATCAGGACTAGGATAGTGTTAGGGTTAGGGTTAGGGTTAGCATAAGTTCAAGGATAGTGTTAGGGTTAACGTTAGGGTTAGAATCAGCCCTAGGATAGTGTTAGGGTTAGGGTTAGGGTTAGCATCAGCCCTAGGATAGTGTTAGGGTTAGGGTTAGGGTTAGCATCAGGCCTAGGATAGTGTTAGGGTTAGGGTTAGGGTTATCATCAGGCCTATGATAGTGTTAGGGTTAGGCTTAGCATCAGCCCTAGGATAGTGTTAGGGTTAGGGTTAGGGTTAGCATCAGCCCTAGGATAGTGTTAGGGTTAGCGTTAGCATCAGCCCTAGGATAGTGTTAGGGTTAGGGTTAGGGTTAGCATCAGGCCTAGGATAGTGTTAGGGTTAGGGTTAGCATCAGTCCTAGGATAGTGTTAGGGTTAGGGTTAGGGTTAGCATCAGGCCTAGGATAGTGTTAGGGTTAGGGTTAGCATCAGCCCTAGGATAGTGTTACTGTTAGGGTTAGCATCAGCCCTAGGATAGTGTTAGGGTTAGGGTTAGGGTTAGCATCAGCCCTAGGATATTGTTAGGGTTAGGGTTAACATAAACCCTAGGATAGTGTTAGGGTTAGGGTTAGGGTTATCATCAGGCCTAGGATAGTGTTAGGGTTAGGGTTAGGGTTAGCATCAGTTCAAGGATAGTGTTAGCGTTAGCGTTAGGGTTAGCATCTGCCCTAGGATAGTGTTAGGGTTAGGGTTAGGGTTAGCATCAGCCCAAGGATAGTGTTAGGGTTAGGGTTAGCATCAGCCCTAGGATAGTGTCAGGGTTAGGGTTAGGGTTAGCATCAGGCCCAGGATAGTGTTAGGGTTAGGGTTAGCATCAGCCCTAGGATAGTGTTAGGGTTAGGGTTAGGGTTAGCATCAGCCCTAGGATAGTGTTAGGGTTAGGGTTAGCATCAACCCTAGGATAGTGTTTGGGTTAGGGTTAGGGTTAGCATCAGCCCTAGGATAGTGTTAGGGTTAGAGTTAGCCTCATCCCTAGGATAGTGTTAGGGTTAGGGTTAGCATCACCCCTAGGATACTGTTAGGGTTAGGGTTAGGGTTACCATCAGCCCAAGGATAGTGTTAGGGTTAGGGTTAGGGTTAGCATCAGCCCTAGAATAGTGTTAGGGTTAGGGTTAGCATCAGCCCTAGGATAGTGTTAGGGTTAGGGTTAGGGTTAGCATCAGGCCTAGGATAGTGTCAGGGTTAGGGTTAGCATCAGCCCTAGGATAGTGTTAGGGTTAGGGTTAACATAAACCCTAGGATAGTGTTGGGGTCATTGTTAGGGTTATCATCAGGCCTAGGATAGTGTTAGGGTTAGGGTTAGGGTTAGCATAAGTTCAAGGATAGTGTTAGGTTTAGCGTTAGGGTTAGAATCAGCCCTAGGATAGTGTTAGGGTTAGGGTTAGGGTTAGCATCAGCCCTAAGATAGTGTTAGGGTTAGGGTTAATATAAACCCTAGGATAGTGTTAGGGTTAGGGTTAGGGTTAGCATCAGGCCTAGGATAGTGTTAGGGTTAGGGTTAGCATCAGCCCTAGGATAGTGTTAGGTTTAGGGTTAGGGTTATCATCAGGCCTAGGATAGTGATAGGGTTAGGTTTAGGGTTAGCACAAGTTCAAGGATAGTGTTAGGGTTAACCTTAGGGTTAGAATCAGCCCTAGGATAGTGTTAGGGTTAGGGTTAGGGTTAGCATCAGCCCTAGGATAGTGTTAGGGTTAGGGTTAGGGTTAGCATCAGGCCTAGGATAGTGTTACTGTTAGGGTTAGGGTTATCATCAGGCCTATGATAGTGTTAGGGTTAGGCTTAGCATCAGCCCTAGGATAGTGTTAGGGTTAGGGTTAGGGTTAGCATCAGCCCTAGGATAGTGTTAGGGTTAGGGTTAGGGTTAGCATCAGGCCTAGGATAGTGTTAGGGTTAGGGTTAGCATCAGCCCTAGGATAGTGTTAGGGTTAGGGTTAGGGTTCTCATCAGGCCTAGGATAGTGTTAGGGTTAGGGTTAGCATCAGCCCTAGGATAGTGTTAGGGTTAGGGTTCGGGTTAGCATCAGCCCTAGGATAGTGTTAGGGTTAGGGTTAGTGTTAGCATCAGCCCTAGGATATTATTAGGGTTAGGGTTAGCATCAGCCCTAGGATACTGTTAGGGTTAGAGTTAGGGTTAGCACCAGGCTTAGGATAGTGTTAGTGTTAGGGTTACCATCAGGCTTAGGATAGTGTTAGGGTTAGGGTTAGGGTTAGCATCAGCCGTAGGATAGTGTTAGGGTTAGGGTTAGCCTCAGCCCTAGGATAGTGTTAGCGTTAGGGTTAGGGTTAGCATCAGCCCTAGGATAGTGTTAGGGGTAGGGTGAGGGTTAGCATCAGCCCTAGGATAGTGTTAGTGTTAGGGTTAGCCTCAGCCCTAGGATAGTGTAAGGGTTAGGGTTAGGGTTAGCATCACCCTAGGATAGTATTAGGGTTAGGGTTAGGGTTAGCATCAGCTCTAGGATAGTGTTAGGGTTAGGGTTAGGGTTAGCATCAGCCCTAGGATAGTGTTAGGGTTAGGGTTAACATAAACCCTGGGATAGTGTTAGGGTTAGGGTTAGGGTTAGCATCAGGCCTAGGATCGTTTTAGGGTTATGGTTAGCATCAGCCCTAGGATAGTATTAGGGTTAGGGTTAGGGTTAGCATCAGCTCTAGGATAGTGTTAGGGTTAGGGTTAGGGTTAGCATCAGCCCTAGTATAGTGTTAGGGTTAGGGTTAACATAAACCCTAGGATAGTGTTAGGGTTAGGGTTAGGGTTATCATCAGGCCTAGGATAGTGTTAGGGTTAGGGTTAGGGTTAGCATAAGTTCAAGGATAGTGTTAGGGTTAGCGTTAGGGTTAGAATCAGCCCTAGGATAGTGTTAGGGTTAGGGTTAGTGTTAGCATCAGCCCTAGGATAGTGTTAGGGTTAGGGTTAACATAAACCCTGGGATAGTGTTATGGTTAGGGTTAGGGTTAGCATCAGGCCTAGGATCGTGTTAGGGTTAGGGTTAGCATCAGCCCTAGGATAGTGTTAGGGTTAGGGTTAGGGTTATCATCAGGCCTATGATAGTGTTAGGGTTAGGGTTAGCATCAGCCCTAGGATAGTGTTAGGGTTACTGTTAGCATCAGCCCTAGGATAGTGTTAGGGTTAGGGTTAGCATCAGCCCTAGGATAGTGTTAGGGTTAGTGTTAGGGTTAGCATCAGCCCTAGAATAGTGTTAGGGTTAGGGTTAGCATCAGCCCTAGGATAGTGTTAGGGTTAGGGTTAGGGTTAGCATCAGGCCTAGGATAGTGTCAGGGTTAGGGTTAGCATCAGCCCTAGGATAGTGTTAGGGTTAGGGTTAACATAAACCCTAGGATAGTGTTGGGGTCATTGTTAGGGTTATCATCAGGCCTAGGATAGTGTTAGGGTTAGGGTTAGGGTTAGCATAAGTTCAAGGATAGTGTTAGGTTTAGCGTTAGGGTTAGAATCAGCCCTAGGATAGTGTTAGGGTTAGGGTTAGGGTTAGCATCAGCCCTAAGATAGTGTTAGGGTTAGGGTTAATATAAACCCTAGGATAGTGTTAGGGTTAGGGTTAGGGTTAGCATCAGGCCTAGGATAGTGTTAGGGTTAGGGTTAGCATCAGCCCTAGGATAGTGTTAGGTTTAGGGTTAGGGTTATCATCAGGCCTAGGATAGTGATAGGGTTAGGTTTAGGGTTAGCACAAGTTCAAGGATAGTGTTAGGGTTAACCTTAGGGTTAGAATCAGCCCTAGGATAGTGTTAGGGTTAGGGTTAGGGTTAGCATCAGCCCTAGGATAGTGTTAGGGTTAGGGTTAGGGTTAGCATCAGGCCTAGGATAGTGTTACTGTTAGGGTTAGGGTTATCATCAGGCCTATGATAGTGTTAGGGTTAGGCTTAGCATCAGCCCTAGGATAGTGTTAGGGTTAGGGTTAGGGTTAGCATCAGCCCTAGGATAGTGTTAGGGTTAGGGTTAGGGTTAGCATCAGGCCTAGGATAGTGTTAGGGTTAGGGTTAGCATCAGCCCTAGGATAGTGTTAGGGTTAGGGTTAGGGTTCTCATCAGGCCTAGGATAGTGTTAGGGTTAGGGTTAGCATCAGCCCTAGGATAGTGTTAGGGTTAGGGTTCGGGTTAGCATCAGCCCTAGGATAGTGTTAGGGTTAGGGTTAGTGTTAGCATCAGCCCTAGGATATTATTAGGGTTAGGGTTAGCATCAGCCCTAGGATACTGTTAGGGTTAGAGTTAGGGTTAGCACCAGGCTTAGGATAGTGTTAGTGTTAGGGTTACCATCAGGCTTAGGATAGTGTTAGGGTTAGGGTTAGGGTTAGCATCAGCCGTAGGATAGTGTTAGGGTTAGGGTTAGCCTCAGCCCTAGGATAGTGTTAGCGTTAGGGTTAGGGTTAGCATCAGCCCTAGGATAGTGTTAGGGGTAGGGTGAGGGTTATCATCAGCCCTAGGATAGTGTTAGTGTTAGGGTTAGCCTCAGCCCTAGGATAGTGTAAGGGTTAGGGTTAGGGTTAGCATCACCCTAGGATAGTATTAGGGTTAGGGTTAGGGTTAGCATCAGCTCTAGGATAGTGTTAGGGTTAGGGTTAGGGTTAGCATCAGCCCTAGGATAGTGTTAGGGTTAGGGTTAACATAAACCCTGGGATAGTGTTAGGGTTAGGGTTAGGGTTAGCATCAGGCCTAGGATCGTTTTAGGGTTATGGTTAGCATCAGCCCTAGGATAGTATTAGGGTTAGGGTTAGGGTTAGCATCAGCTCTAGGATAGTGTTAGGGTTAGGGTTAGGGTTAGCATCAGCCCTAGGATAGTGTTAGGGTTAGGGTTAACATAAACCCTAGGATAGTGTTAGGGTTAGGGTTAGGGTTATCATCAGGCCTAGGATAGTGTTAGGGTTAGGGTTAGGGTAGCATAAGTTCAAGGATAGTGTTAGGGTTAGCGTTAGGGTTAGAATCAGCCCTAGGATAGTGTTAGGGTTAGGGTTAGTGTTAGCATCAGCCCTAGGATAGTGTTAGGGTTAGGGTTAACATAAACCCTGGGATAGTGTTATGGTTAGGGTTAGGGTTAGCATCAGGCCTAGGATCGTGTTAGGGTTAGGGTTAGCATCAGCCCTAGGATAGTGTTAGGGTTAGGGTTAGGGTTATCATCAGGCCTATGATAGTGTTAGGGTTAGGGTTAGCATCAGCCCTAGGATAGTGTTAGGGTTACGGTTAGCATCAGCCCTAGGATAGTGTTAGGGTTAGGGTTAGGGTTAGCATCAGGCCTAGGATAGTGTTAGGGTTAGGGTTAGCATCAGCCCTAGGATAGTGTTAGGGTTAGGGTTAGGGTTATCATCAGGCCTAGGATAGTGCTAGGGTTAGGGTTAGCATCAGCCCTAGGATAGTGTTAGGGTTAGGGTTAGGGTTAGCATCAGCCCTAGGATAGTGTTAGGGTTAGGGTTAGTGTTAGAATCAGCCCTAGGATATTATTAGGGTTAGGGTTAGCATCAGCCCTAGGATACTGTTAGGGTTAGAGTTAGGGTTAGCACCAGGCTTAGGATAGTGTTAGTGTTAGGGTTACCATCAGCCTTAGGATAGTGTTAGGGTTAGGGTTAGGGTTAGCATCAGCCGTAGGATAGTGTTAGGGTTAGGGTTAGCCTCAGCCCTAGGATAGTGTTAGGGTTAGGGTTAGGGTTAGCATCAGACCTAGGATAGTATTAGGGTTAGGGTTAGGGTTAGCATCAGCCCTAGGATAGTGTTAGGGTTAGGGTTAGGGTTAGCATCAGGCCTAGGATAGTGTTAGTGTTAGGGTTAGGGTTATCATCAGGCCTATGATAGTGTTAGGGTTAGGCTTAGCATCAGCCCTAGGATAGTGTTAGGGTTAGGGTTAGGGTTAGCATCAGCCCTAGGATAGTGTTAGGGTTAGGGTTAGGGTTAGCATCAGGCCTAGGATAGTGTTAGGGTTAGGGTTAGCATCAGCCCTAGGATAGTGTTAGGGTTAGGGTTAGGGTTCTCATCAGCCCTAGGATAGTGTTAGGGTTAGGGTTAGCATCAGCCCTAGGATAGTGTTAGGGTTAGGGTTCGGGTTAGCATCAGCCCTAGGATAGTGTTAGGGTTAGGGTTAGTGTTAGCATCAGTCCTAGGATATTATTAGGGTTAGGGTTAGCATCAGCCCTAGGATACTGTTAGGGTTACAGTTAGGGTTAGCACCAGGCTTAGGATAGTGTTAGTGTTAGGGTTACCATCAGGCTTAGGATAGTGTTAGTGTTAGGGTTAGGGTTCGCATCAGCCGTAGGATAGTGTTAGGGTTAGGGTTAGCCTCAGCCCTAGGATACTGTTAGCGTTAGGGTTAGGGTTATCTTCAGCCCTAGGATAGTGTTAGGGGTAGGGTGAGGGTTAGCATCAGCCCTAGGATAGTGTTAGTGTTAGGGTTAGCATCAGCCCTAGGATAGTGTTAGGGTTAGGGTTAGGGTTAGCATCACCCTAGGATAGTATTAGGGTTAGGGTTAGGGTTAGCATCAGCTCTAGGATAGTGTTAGGGTTAGGGTTAGGGTTAGCATCAGCCCTAGGATAGTGTTAGGGTTAGGGTTAACATAAACCCTGGGATAGTGTTAGGGTTAGGGTTAGGGTTAGCATCAGGCCTAGGATCGTTTTAGGGTTAGGGTTAGCATCAGCCCTAGGATAGTATTAGGGTTAGGGTTAGGGTTAGCATCAGCTCTAGGATAGTGTTAGGGTTATTGTTAGGGTTAGCATCATCCCTAGGATAGTGTTAGGGTTAGGGTTAACATAAACCCTAGGATAGTGTGAGGGTTAGGGTTAGGGTTATCATCAGGCCTAGGATAGTGTTAGGGTTAGGGTTAGGGTTAGCATCAGGCCTAGGATCCTGTTAGGGTTAGGGTTAGCATCAGCCCTAGGATAGTGTTAGGGTTAGGATTAGGGTTATCATCAGGCCTATGATAGTGTTAGGGTTAGGGTTAGCATCAGCCCTAGGATAGTGTTAGGGTTACGGTTAGCATCAGCCCTAGGATAGTGTTAGGGTTAGGGTTAGGGTTAGCATCAGGCCTAGGATAGTGTTAGGGTTAGGGTTAGCATCAGCCCTAGGATAGTGTTAGGGTTAGGGTTAGGGTTATCATCAGGCCTAGGATAGTGCTAGGGTTAGGGTTAGCATCAGCCCTAGGATAGTGTTAGGGTTAGGGTTAGGGTTATCATCAGCCCTAGGATAGTGTTAGGGTTAGGGTTAGTGTTAGAATCAGCCCTAGGATATTATTAGGGTTAGGGTTAGCATCAGCCCTAGGATACTGTTAGGGTTAGAGTTAGGGTTAGCACCAGGCTTAGGATAGTGTTAGTGTTAGGGTTACCATCAGCCTTAGGATAGTGTTAGGGTTAGGGTTAGGGTTAGCATCAGCCCTAGGATAGTGTTAGGCGTAGGGTGAGGGTTAGCATCAGCCCTAGGATAGTGTTAGTGTTAGGGTTAGCATCAGCCCTAGGATAGTGTTAGGGTTAGGGTTAGGGTTAGCATCAGACCTAGGATAGTATTAGGGTTAGGGTTAGGGTTAGCATCAGCCCTAGGATAGTGTTAGGGTTAGGGTTAGGGTTAGCATCAGCCCTAGGATAGTGTTAGGGTTAGGGTTAGCATCAGCCCTGGGATAATGTTAAGGTTAGGGTTAGGGTTAGCATCAGCCCTAGGATAGTGTTAGTGTTAGGGTTAGCATCAGCCCTAGGATAGTGTTAGGGTTATGGTTAGGGTTAGCATCAGCCCTAGGATAGTGTTAGGGTTAGGGTTAGCATCAGTCCTAGGATAGTGTTAGGGTTAGGGTTAGGGTTAGCATCAGCCCTAGGATAGTGTTAGGGTTAGGGTTAGCATCAGCCCTAGGATAGTGTTAGGGTTAGGGTTAGGGTTAGCATCAGCCCTAGGATAGTGTTAGGGTTAGGGATAGCATCAACCCTAGGAGAGTGTTATGGTTAGGGATAGGGTTATCATCAGGCCTAGGATAGTGTTAGGGTTAGGGTTAGGGTTAGCATCAGCCCTAGGATAGTGTTAGGGTTAGGGTTAGGGTTAGCATCAGGCCTATGATAGTGTTAGGGTTAGGGTTAGCATCAGCCCTAGGATAGTGTTAGGGTTAGGGTTAGGTTTATCATCAGGCCTAGGATAGTGTTAGGGTTAGGGTTAGCATCAGCCCTAGGATAGTGTTAGGGTTAGAGTTAGGGTTAGCATCAGCCCTAGGATCGTGTTAGGGTTAGGGTTAGTGTTAGCATCAGCCCTAGGATATTATTAGAGTTAGGGTTAGCATCAGCCCTAGGATACTGTTAGGGTTAGAGTTAGGGTTAGCACCAGGCTTAGGATAGTGTTAGTGTTAGGGTTACCATCAGCCTTAGGATAGTGTTAGGGTTAGGGTTAGCCTCAGCCCTAGGATAGTGTTAGCGTTAGGGTTAGGGTTAGCATCAGCCCTAGGATAGTGTTAGGGGTAGGGTGAGGGTTAGCATCAGCCCTAGGATAGTGTTAGTGTTAGGGTTAGCATCAGCCCTAGGATAGTGTTAGGGTTAGGGTTAGGGTTAGCATCAGCCCTAGGATAATGTTAGGGTTATTGTTAGGGTTAGCATCAGCCCTAGGATAGTGTTAGGGTTAGGGTTAGCATCAGCCCTGGGATAATGTTAGGGTTAGGGTTAGGGTTAGCATCATCCCTAGGATAGTGTTAGGGTTAGGGTTAGCATCAGCCCCAGGATAGTGTTAGGGTTAGGGTTAGGGTTAGCATCAGCCCAAGGATAGTGTTAGGGTTAGGGTTAGCATCAGCCCTAGGAGAGTATTAGGGTTAGGGTTAGGGTTCTCATCAGGCCTAGGATAGTGTTAGGGTTAGGGTTAGCATCAGCCCTAGGATAGTGTTAGGGTTAGGGTTAGGGTTCTCATCAGGCCTAGGATAGTGTTAGGGTTAGGGTTAGCATCAGCCCTAGGATAGTGTTAGGGTTAGGGTTAGGGTTAGCATCAGCCCTAGGATAGTGTTAGGTTTAGGGTTAGGGTTAGCATCAGCCCTAGGATAGTGTTAGGGTTAGGGTTAGCATCAGCCCTAGGATAGTGTTAGGGTTAGGGTTAGGGTTAGCATCAGGCCTAGGATAGTGTCAGGGTTAGGTTTAGCATCAGCCCTAGGATAGTTTTAGGGTTAAGGTTAGGGTTAGCATCAGCCGTAGGATAGTGTTAGGGTTAGGGTTAGCCTCAGCCCTAAGATAGTGTTAGAGTTAGGGTTAGGGTTTGCATCAGCCCTAGGATAGTGTTAGGGTTAGGGTTAGGGTTAGCATCAGCCCTAGGATAGTGTTAGTGTTATGGTTAGCATCAGCCCTAGGATAGTGTTAGTGTTAGGGTTAGGGTTAGCATCCGCCCTAGGATAGTGTTAGGGTTAGGGTTAGGGTTAGCATCAGCCCTAGGATAGTGTTAGGGTTAAGGTTAACATAAACCCTAGGATAGTGTTAGAGTTAGGGTTAGGGTTATCATCAGGCCTAGGATAGTGTTAGGGTTAGGGTTAGGGTTAGCATAAGTTCAAGGATAGTGTTAGGGTTAACGTTAGGGTTAGAATCAGCCCTAGGATAGTGTTAGGGTTAGGGTTAGGGTTAGCATCAGCCCTAGGATAGTGTTAGGGTTAGGGTTAGGGTTAGCATCAGGCCTAGGATAGTGTTAGGGTTAGGGTTAGGGGTATCATCAGGCCTATGATAGTGTTAGGGTTAGGCTTAGCATCAGCCCTAGGATAGTGTTAGGGTTAGGGTTAGGGTTAGCATCAGCCCTAGGATAGTGTTAGGGTTAGGGTTAGCATCAGCCCTAGGATAGTGTTAGGGTTAGGGTTAGGGTTAGCATCAGGCCTAGGATAGTGTTAGGGTTAGGGTTAGCATCAGCCCTAGGATAGTGTTAGGGTTAGGGTTAGGGTTAGCATCAGGCCTAGGATAGTGTTAGGGTTAGGGTTAGCATCAGCCCTAGGATAGTGTTAGTGTTAGGGTTAGCATCAGCCCTAGGATAGTGTTAGGGTTAGGGTTAGGGTTAGCATCAGCCCTAGGATAGTGTTAAGGTTAGGGTTAACATAAACCCTAGGATAGTGTTAGGGTTAGGGTTAGAGTTATCATCAGGCCTAGGATAGTGTTAGGGTTAGGGTTAGGGTTAGCATCAGCCCTAGGATAGTGTTAGGGTTAGGGTTAGCATCAACCCTAGGATAGTGTTTGGGTTAGGGTTAGGGTTAGCATCAGCCCTAGGATAGTGTTAGGGTTAGAGTTAGCCTCATCCCTAGGAGAGTGTTAGGGTTATGGATAGGGTTAGCATCAGGCCTAGGATAGTGTGAGGGTTAGGGTTAGGGTTAGCATCAGCCCTAGGATAGTGTTAGGGGTAGGGTTAGCATCAGCCCTAGGATAGTGTTAGGGTTAGGGTTAGCATCACCCCTAGGATAGTGTTAGGGTTAGGGTTAGGGTTACCATCAGCCCAAGGATAGTGTTAGGGTTAGGGTTAGGGTTAGCATCAGCCCTAGGATAGTGTTAGGGTTAGGGTTAGCATCAGCCCTAGGATAGTGTTAGGGTTAGGGTTAGGGTTAGCATCAGGCCTAGGATAGTGTCAGGGTTAGGGTTAGCATCAGCCCTAGGATAGTGTTAGGGTTAAGGTTAGGGTTAGCATCAGCCGTAGGATAGTGTTAGGGTTAGGGTTAGCCTCAGCCCTAAGATAGTGTTAGAGTTAGGGTTAGGGTTAGCATCAGCCCTAGGGTAGTGTTAGGGTTAGGGTTAGGGTTAGCATCCGCCCTAGGATAGTGTTAGGGTTAGGGTTAGGGTTAGCATCAGCCCTAGGATAGTGTTAGGGTTAGGGTTAACATAAACCCTAGGATAGTGTTAGGGTTAGGGTTAGGGTTATCATCAGGCCTAGGATAGTGTTAGGGTTAGGGTTAGGGTTAGCATAAGTTCAAGGATAGTGTTAGGGTTAGCGTTAGGGTTAGAATCAGCCCTAGGATAGTGTTAGGGTTAGGGTTAGGGTTAGCATCAGCCCTAGGATAGTGTTAGGGTTAGGGTTAACATAAACCCTGGGATAGTGTTAGGGTTAGGGTTAGGGTTAGCATCAGGCCTAGGATCGTGTTAGGGTTAGGGTTAGCATCAGCCCTAGGATAGTGTTAGGGTTAGGGTTAGGGTTATCATCAGGCCTATGATAGTGTTAGGGTTAGGGTTAGCATCAGCCCTAGGATAGTGTTAGGGTTAGGGTTAGCATCAGCCCTAGGATAGTGTTAGGGTTAGGGTTAGGGTTAGCATCAGGCCTAGGATAGTGTTAGGGTTAGGGTTAGCATCAGCCCTAGGATAGTGTTAGGGTTAGGGTTAGGGTTATCAACAGGCCTAGGATAGTGCTAGGGTTAGGGTTAGCATCAGCCCTAGGATAGTGTTAGGGTTAGGGTTAGGGTTAGCATCAGCCCTAGGATAGTGTTAGGGTTAGGGTTAGTGTTAGAATCAGCCCTAGGATATTATTAGGGTTAGGGTTAGCATCAGCCCTAGGATACTGTTAGGGTTAGAGTTAGGGTTAGCACCAGGCTTAGGATAGTGTTAGTGTTAGGGTTACCATCAGCCTTAGGATAGTGTTAGGGTTAGGGTTAGGGTTAGCATCAGCCGTAGGATAGTGTTAGGGTTAGGGTTAGCTTCAGCCCTAGGATAGTGTTAGCGTTAGGGTTAGGGTTAGCATCAGCCCTAGGATAGTGTTAGGCGTAGGGTGAGGGTTAGCATCAGCCCTAGGATAGTGTTAGGGTTAGGGTTAGGGTTAGCATCAGCCCTAGGATAGTGTTAGGGTTAGGGTTAGCATCAGCCCTAGGATAGTGTTAGGGTTAGGGTTAGGGTTAGCATCAGGCCTAGGATAGTGTCAGGGTTAGGGTTAGCATCAGCCCTAGGATAGTGTTAGGGTTAAGGTTAGGGTTAGCATCAGCCGTAGGATAGTGTTAGGGTTAGGGTTAGCCTCAGCCCTAAGATAGTGTTAGAGTTAGGGTTAGGGTTAGCATCAGCCCTAGGGTAGTGTTAGGGTTAGGGTTAGGGTTAGCATCCGCCCTAGGATAGTGTTAGGGTTAGGGTTAGGGTTAGCATCAGCCCTAGGATAGTGTTAGGGTTAGGGTTAACATAAACCCTAGGATACTGTTGGGGTCAGGGTTAGGGTTATCATCAGGCCTAGGATAGTGTTAGGGTTAGGGTTAGGGTTATCATAAGTTCAAGGATAGTGTTAGGTTTAGCGTTAGGGTTAGAATCAGCCCTAGGATAGTGTTAGGGTTAGGGTTAGGGTTAGCATCACCCTAAGATAGTGTTAGGGTTAGGGTTAACATAAACCCTACAATAGTGTTAGGGTTAGGGTTAGTGTTAGCATCAGGCCTAGGATAGTGTTAGGGTTAGGGTTAGCATCAGCCCTAGGATAGTGTTAGGGTTAGGGTTAGGGTTATCATCAGGCCTAGGATAGTGATAGGGTTAGGGTTAGGGTTAGCATAAGTTCAAGGATAGTGTTAGGGTTAACGTTAGGGTTAGAATCAGCCTTAGGATAGTGTGAGGGTTAGGGTTAGGGTTAGCATCAGCCGTAGGATAGTGTTAGGGTTAGGGTTAGCCTCAGCCCTAGGATAGTGTTAGCGTTAGTGTTAGGGTTAGCATCAGCCCTAGGATAGTGTTAGGCGTAGGGTGAGGGTTAGCATCAGCCCTAGGATAGTGTTAGGGTTAGGGTTAGCATCAGCCCTAGGATAGTGTTAGGGTTAGGGTTAGGGTTAGCATCAGACCTAGGATAGTATTAGGGTTAGGGTTAGGGTTAGCATCAGCCCTAGGATAGTGTTAGGGTTAGGGTTAGGGTTAGCATCAGCCCTAGGATAATGTTAGGGTTAGGGTTAGCATCAGCCCTGGGATAATGTTAAGGTTAGGGTTAGGGTTAGCATCAGCCCTAGGATAGTGTTAGTGTTAGGGTTAGCATCAGCCCTAGGATAGTGTTAGGGTTATGGTTAGGGTTAGCATCAGCCCTAGGATAGTGTTAGGGTTAGGGTTAGCATCAGCCCTAGGATAGTGTTAGGGTTAGGGTTAGGGTTAGCATCAGCCCTAGGATAGTGTTAGGGTTAGGGTTAGCATCAGCCCTAGGATAGTGTTAGGGTTAGGGATAGCATCAACCCTAGGAGAGTGTTATGGTTAGGGATAGGGTAATCATCAGGCCTAGGATAGTGTTAGGGTTAGGGTTAGGGTTAGCATCAGCCCTAGGATAGTGTTAGGGTTAGGGTTAGGGTTAGCATCAGGCCTATGATAGTGTTAGGGTTAGGGTTAGCATCAGCCCTAGGATAGTGTTAGGGTTAGGGTTAGGTTTATCATCAGGCCTAGGATAGTGTTAGGGTTAGGGTTAGCATCAGCCCTAGGATAGTGTTAGGGTTAGAGTTAGGGTTAGCATCAGCCCTAGGATCGTGTTAGGGTTAGGGTTAGTGTTAGCATCAGCCCTAGGATATTATTAGAGTTAGGGTTAGCATCAGCCCTAGGATACTGTTAGGGTTAGAGTTAGGGTTAGCACCAGGCTTAGGATAGTGTCAGGGTTAGGGTTAGCATCAGCCCTAGGATAGTTTTAGGGTTAAGGTTAGGGTTAGCATCAGCCGTAGGATAGTGTTAGGGTTAGGGTTAGCCTCAGCCCTAAGATAGTGTTAGAGTTAGGGTTAGGGTTAGCATCAGCCCTAGGATAGCGTTAAGGTTAGGGTTAGGGTTAGCATCAGCCCTAGGATAGTGTTAGTGTTATGGTTAGCATCAGCCCTAGGATAGTGTTAGTGTTAGGGTTAGGGTTAGCATCCGCCCTAGGATAGTGTTAGGGTTAGGGTTAGGGTTAGCATCAGCCCTAGGATAGTGTTAGGGTTAAGGTTAACATAAACCCTAGGATAGTGTTAGAGTTAGGGTTAGGGTTATCATCAGGCCTAGGATAGTGTTAGGGTTAGGGTTAGGGTTAGCATAAGTTCAAGGATAGTGTTAGGGTTAACGTTAGGTTTAGAATCAGCCCTAGGATAGTGTTAGGGTTAGGGTTAGGGTTAGCATCAGCCCTAGGATAGTGTTAGGGTTAGGGTTAGGGTTAGCATCAGGCCTAGGATAGTCTTAGGGTTAGGGTTAGGGTTATCATCAGGCCTATGATAGTGCTAGGGTTAGGCTTAGCATCAGCCCTAGGATAGTGTTAGGGTTAGGGTTAGGGTTAGCATCAGCCCTAAGATAGTGTTAGCGTTAGGGTTAGCATCAGCCCTAGGACAGTGTTAGGGTTAGGGTTAGGGTTAGCATCAGGCCTAGGATAGTGTTACGGTTAGGGTTAGCATCAGCCCTAGGATAGTGTTAGGGTTAGGGTTAGGGTTAGCATCAGGCCTAGGATAGTGTTAGGGTTAGGGTTAGCATCAGCCCTAGGATAGTGTTAGTGTTAGGGTTAGCATCAGCCCTAGGATAGTGTTAGGGTTAGGGTTAACATAAACCCTAGGATAGTGTTAGGGTTAGGGTTAGAGTTATCATCAGGCCTAGGATAGTGTTAGGGTTAGGGTTAGGGTTAGCATCAGTTCAAGGATAGTGTTAGCGTTAGCGTTAGGGTTAGCATCTGCCCTAGGATAGTGTTAGGGTTAGGGTTAGGGTTAGCATCAGCCCAAGGATAGTGTTAGGGTTAGGGTTAGCATCAGCCCTAGGATAGTGTTAGGGTTAGGGTTAGGGTTAGCATCAGCCCTAGGATAGTGTTAGGGTTAGGGTTAGGGTTAGCATCAGCCCTAGGATAGTGTTAGGGTTAGGGTTAGCATCAGGCCTAGGATAGTGTTAGGGTTAGGGTTAGGGTTAGCATCAGGCCTAGGATAGTGTCAGGGTTAGGGTTAGCATCAGCCCTAGGATAGTTTTAGGGTTAAGGTTAGGGTTAGCATCAGCCGTAGGATAGTGTTAGGGTTAGGGTTAGCCTCAGCCCTAAGATAGTGTTAGAGTTAGGGTTAGGGTTAGCATCAGCCCTAGGATAGTGTTAGGGTTAGGGTTAGGGTTAGCATCAGCCCTAGGATAGTGTTAGTGTTATGGTTAGCATCAGCCCTAGGATAGTGTTAGTGTTAGGGTTAGGGTTAGCATCCGCCCTAGGATAGTGTTAGGGTTAGGGTTAGGGTTAGCATCAGCCCTAGGATAGTGTTAGGGTTAAGGTTAACATAAACCCTAGGATAGTGTTAGAGTTAGGGTTAGGGTTATCATCAGGCCTAGGATAGTGTTAGGGTTAGGGTTAGGGTTAGCATAAGTTCAAGGATAGTGTTAGGGTTAACGTTAGGGTTAGAATCAGCCCTAGGATAGTGTTAGGGTTAGGGTTAGGGTTAGCATCAGCCCTAGGATAGTGTTAGGGTTAGGGTTAGGGTTAGCATCAGGCCTAGGATAGTGTTAGGGTTAGGGTTAGGGTTATCATCAGGCCTATGATAGTGTTAGGGTTAGGCTTAGCATCAGCCCTAGGATAGTGTTAGGGTTAGGGTTAGGGTTAGCATCAGCCCTAGGATAGTGTTAGCGTTAGGGTTAGCATCAGCCCTAGGATAGTGTTAGGGTTAGGGTTAGGGTTAGCATCAGGCCTAGGATAGTGTTAGGGTTAGGGTTAGCATCAGCCCTAGGATAGTGTTAGAGTTAGGGTTAGGGTTAGCATCAGGCCTAGGATAGTGTTAGGGTTAGGGTTAGCATCAGCCCTAGGATAGTGTTAGGGTTAGGGTTAGAGTTATCATCAGGCCTAGGATAGTGTTAGGGTTAGGGTTAGGGTTAGCATCAGTTCAAGGATAGTGTTAGCGTTAGCGTTAGGGTTAGCATCTGCCCTAGGATAGTGTTAGGGTTAGGGTTAGGGTTAGCATCAGCCCAAGGATAGTGTTAGGGTTAGGGTTAGCATCAGCCCTAGGATAGTGTCAGGGTTAGGGTTAGGGTTAGCATCAGGCGCAGGATAGTGTTAGGGTTAGGGTTAGCATCAGCCCTAGGATAGTGTTAGGGTTAGGGTTAGGGTTATCATCAGGCCTAGGATAGTGCTAGGGTTAGGGTTAGCATCAGCCCTAGGATAGTGTTAGGGTTAGGGTTAGGGTTAGCATCAGCCCTAGGATAGTGTTAGGGTTAGGGTTAGTGTTAGAATCAGCCCTAGGATATTATTAGGGTTAGGGTTAGCATCAGCCCTAGGATACTGTTAGGGTTAGAGTTAGGGTTAGCACCAGGCTTAGGATAGTGTTAGTGTTAGGGTTACCATCAGCCTTAGGATAGTGTTAGGGTTAGGGTTAGGGTTAGCATCAGCCGTAGGATAGTGTTAGGGTTAGGGTTAGCCTCAGCCCTAAGATAGTGTTAGCGTTAGGGTTAGGGTTAGCATCAGCCCTAGGATAGTGTTAGGCGTAGGGTGAGGGTTAGCATCAGCCCTAGGATAGTGTTAGTGTTAGGGTTAGCATCAGCCCTAGGATAGTGTTAGGGTTAGGGTTAGGGTTAGCATCAGACCTAGGATAGTATTTGGGTTAGGGTTAGGGTTAGCATCAGCCCTAGGATAGTGTTAGGGTTAGGGTTAGGGTTAGCATCATCCCTAGGATAGTGTTAGGGTTAGGGTTAGCATCAGCCCTGGGATAATGTTAAGGTTAGGGTTAGGGTTAGCATCAGCCCTAGGATAGTGTTAGGCGTAGGGTGAGGGTTAGCATCAGCCCTAGGATAGTGTTAGCGTTAGGGTTAGCATCAGCCCTAGGATAGTGTTAGGGTTAGGGTTAGGGTTAGCATCAGACCTAGGATAGTATTAGGGTTAGGGTTAGGGTTAGCATCAGCCCTAGGATAGTGTTAGGGTTAGGGTTTGGGTTAGCATCAGCCCTAGGATAGTGTTAGGGTTAGGGTTAGCATCAGCCCTGGGATAA
Organism: Lemur catta; assembly: GCF_020740605.2. Classification (NCBI taxonomy): domain Eukaryota; kingdom Metazoa; phylum Chordata; class Mammalia; order Primates; family Lemuridae; genus Lemur; species Lemur catta. Next base: position 110,096,267 of record NC_059131.1, on the reverse strand, counting down.
TGTTAAGGTTAGGGTTAGGGTTAGCATCAGCCCTAGGATAGTGTTAGTGTTAGGGTTAGCATCAGCCCTAGGATAGTGTTAGGGTTATGGTTAGGGTTAGCATCAGCCCTAGGATAGTGATAGGGTTAGGGTTAGCATCAGCCCTAGGATAGTGTTAGGGTTAGGGTTAGGGTTAGCATCAGCCCTAGGATAGTGTTAGTGTTAGGGTTAGCATCAGCCCTAGGATAGTGTTAGGGTTAGGGTTAGGGTTAGCATCTGCCCTAGGATAGTGTTAGTGTTAGGGTTAGCATCAGCCCTAGGATATTGTTAGGGTTATGGTTAGGGTTAGCATCAGCCCTAGGATAGTGTTAGGGTTAGGGATAGCATCAACACTAGGAGAGTGTTATGGTTAGGGATAGGGTTATCATCAGGCCTAGGATAGTGTTAGGGTTAGGGTTAGGGTTAGCATCAGCCCTAGGATAGTGTTAGGGTTAGGGTTAGGGTTAGCATCAGGCCTATGATAGTGTTAGGGTTAGGGTTAGCATCAGCCCTAGGATAGTGTTAGGGTTAGGGTTAGTTTTATCATCAGGCCTAGGATAGTGTTAGGGTTAGCATCAGCCCTAGGATAGTGTTAGGGTTAGAGTTAGGGTTAGCATCAGCCCTAGGATATTGTTAGGGTTAGGGTTAGGGTTAGCATCAGCCCTAGGTTAGTGTTAGGGTTAGGGTTAGGGTTAGCATCAGCCCTAGGATAGTGTTAGGGTTAGGGTTAGCATCAGCCCTAGGATAGTGTTAGGGTTAGGGTTACGGTTAGCATCAGGCCTAGGATAGTGTCAGGGTTAGGGTTAGCATCAGCCCTAGGATAGTTTTAGGGTTAAGGTTAGGGTTAGCATCAGCCGTAGGATAGTGTTAGTGTTATGGTTAGCATCAGCCCTAGGATAGTGTTAGTGTTAGTGTTAGGGTTAGCATCCGCCCTAGGATAGTGTTAGGGTTAGGGTTAGGGTTAGCATCAGCCCTAGGATAGTGTTAGGGTTAAGGTTAACATAAACCCTTGGATAGTGTTAGAGTTAGGGTTAGGGTTATCATCAGGCCTAGGATAGTGTTAGGGTTAGGGTTAGGGTTAGCATAAGTTCAAGGATAGTGTTAGGGTTAACGTTAGGGTTAGAATCAGCCCTAGGATTGTGTTAGGGTTAGGGTTAGGGTTAGCATCAGCCCTAGGATAGTGTTAGGGTTAGGGTTAGGGTTAGCATCAGGCCTAGGATAGTGTTAGGGTTAGGGTTAGGGGTATCATCAGGCCTATGATAGTGTTAGGGTTAGGCTTAGCATCAGCCCTAGGATAGTGTTAGGGTTAGGGTTAGGGTTAGAATCAGCCCTAGGATAGTGTTAGGGTTAGGGTTAGCATCAGCCCTAGGATAGTGTTAGGGTTAGGGTTAGGGTTAGCATCAGGCCTAGGATAGTGTTAGGGTTAGGGTTAGCATCAGCCCTAGGATAGTGTTAGGGTTAGGGTTAGGGTTAGCATCAGGCCTAGGATAGTGTTAGGGTTAGGGTTAGCATCAGCCCTAGGATAGTGTTAGTGTTAGGGTTAGCATCAGCCCTAGGATAGTGTTAGGGTTAGGGTTAGGGTTAGCATGAGCCCTAGGATAGTGATAGGGTTAGGGTTAACATAAACCCTAGGATAGTGTTAGGGTTAGGGTTAGAGTTATCATCAGGCCTAGGATAGTGTTAGGGTTAGGGTTAGGGTTAGCATCAGTTCAAGGATAGTGTTAGCGTTAGCGTTAGGGTTAGCATCTGCCCTAGGATAGTGTTAGGGTTAGGGTTAGGGTTAGCATCAGCCCAAGGATAGTGTTAGGGTTAGGGTTAGCATCAGCCCTAGGATAGTGTCAGGGTTAGGGTTAGGGTTAGCATCAGGCCCAGGATAGTGTTAGGGTTAGGGTTAGCATCAGCCCTAGGATAGTGTTAGGGTTAGGGTTAGGGTTAGCATAAGCCCTAGGATAGTGTTAGGGTTAGGGTTAGCATCAACCCTAGGATAGTGTTTGGGTTAGGGTTAGGGTTAGCATCAGCCCTAGGATAGTGTTAGGGTTAGAGTTAGCCTCATCCCTAGGAGAGTGTTAGGGTTATAAATAGGGTTAGCATCAGGCCTAGGATAGTGTGAGGGTTAGGGTTAGGGTTAGCATCAGCCCTAGGATAGTGTTAGGGTTAGGGTTAGCATCAGGCCTAGGATAGTGTTAGGGTTAGGTTTAGCATCACCCCTAGGATAGTGTTAGGGTTAGGGTTAGGGTTACCATCAGCCCAAGGATAGTGTTAGGGTTAGGGTTAGGGTTAGCATCAGCCCTAGGATAGTGTTAGGGTTAGGGTTAGCATCAGCCCTAGGATAGTGTTAGGGTTAGGGTTAGGGTTAGCATCAGGCCTAGGATAGTGTCAGGGTTAGGGTTAGCATCAGCCCTAGGATAGTGTTAGGGTTAAGGTTAGGGTTAGCATCAGCCGTAGGATAGTGTTAGGGTTAGGGTTAGCCTCAGCCCTAAGATAGTGTTAGAGTTAGGGTTAGGGTTAGCATCAGCCCTAGGGTAGTGTTAGGGTTAGGGTTAGGGTTAGCATCCGCCCTAGGATAGTGTTAGGGTTAGGGTTAGGGTTAGCATCAGCCCTAGGATAGTGTTAGGGTTAGGGTTAACATAAACCCTAGGATACTGTTGGGGTCAGGGTTAGGGTTATCATCAGGCCTAGGATAGTGTTAGGGTTAGGGTTAGGGTTATCATAAGTTCAAGGATAGTGTTAGGTTTAGCGTTAGGGTTAGAATCAGCCCTAGGATAGTGTTAGGGTTAGGGTTAGGGTTAGCATCAGCCCTAAGATAGTGTTAGGGTTAGGGTTAACATAAACCCTACGATAGTGTTAGGGTTAGGGTTAGTGTTAGCATCAGGCCTAGGATAGTGTTAGGGTTAGGGTTAGCATCAGCCCTAGGATAGTGTTAGGGTTAGGGTTAGGGTTATCATCAGGCCTAGGATAGTGATAGGGTTAGGGTTAGGGTTAGCATAAGTTCAAGGATAGTGTTAGGGTTAACGTTAGGGTTAGAATCAGCCTTAGGATAGTGTGAGGGTTAGGGTTAGGGTTAGCATCAGCCGTAGGATAGTGTTAGGGTTAGGGTTAGCCTCAGCCCTAGGATAGTGTTAGCGTTAGTGTTAGGGTTAGCATCAGCCCTAGGATAGTGTTAGGCGTAGGGTGAGGGTTAGCATCAGCCCTAGGATAGTGTTAGGGTTAGGGTTAGCATCAGCCCTAGGATAGTGTTAGGGTTAGGGTTAGGGTTAGCATCAGACCTAGGATAGTATTAGGGTTAGGGTTAGGGTTAGCATCAGCCCTAGGATACTGTTAGGGTTAGGGTTAGGGTTAGCATCAGCCCTAGGATAATGTTAGGGTTAGGGTTAGCATCAGCCCTGGGATAATGTTAAGGTTAGGGTTAGGGTTAGCATCAGCCCTAGGATAGTGTTAGTGTTAGGGTTAGCATCAGCCCTAGGATAGTGTTAGGGTTATGGTTAGGGTTAGCATCAGCCCTAGGATAGTGTTAGGGTTAGGGTTAGCATCAGCCCTAGGATAGTGTTAGGGTTAGGGTTAGGGTTAGCATCAGCCCTAGGATAGTGTTAGGGTTAGGGTTAGCATCAGCCCTAGGATAGTGTTAGGGTTAGGGATAGCATCAACCCTAGGAGAGTGTTATGGTTAGGGATAGGGTAATCATCAGGCCTAGGATAGTGTTAGGGTTAGGGTTAGGGTTAGCATCAGCCCTAGGATAGTGTTAGGGTTAGGGTTAGGGTTAGCATCAGGCCTATGATAGTGTTAGGGTTAGGGTTAGCATCAGCCCTAGGATAGTGTTAGGGTTAGGGTTAGGTTTATCATCAGGCCTAGGATAGTGTTAGGGTTAGGGTTAGCATCAGCCCTAGGATAGTGTTAGGGTTAGAGTTAGGGTTAGCATCAGCCCTAGGATCGTGTTAGGGTTAGGGTTAGTGTTAGCATCAGCCCTAGGATATTATTAGAGTTAGGGTTAGCATCAGCCATAGGATACTGTTAGGGTTAGAGTTAGGGTTAGCACCAGGCTTAGGATAGTGTCAGGGTTAGGGTTAGCATCAGCCCTAGGATAGTTTTAGGGTTAAGGTTAGGGTTAGCATCAGCCGTAGGATAGTGTTAGGGTTAGGGTTAGCCTCAGCCCTAAGATAGTGTTAGAGTTAGGGTTAGGGTTAGCATCAGCCCTAGGATAGCGTTAAGGTTAGGGTTAGGGTTAGCATCAGCCCTAGGATAGTGTTAGTGTTATGGTTAGCATCAGCCCTAGGATAGTGTTAGTGTTAGGGTTAGGGTTAGCATCCGCCCTAGGATAGTGTTAGGGTTAGGGTTAGGGTTAGCATCAGCCCTAGGATAGTGTTAGGGTTAAGGTTAACATAAACCCTAGGATAGTGTTAGAGTTAGGGTTAGGGTTATCATCAGGCCTAGGATAGTGTTAGGGTTAGGGTTAGGGTTAGCATAAGTTCAAGGATAGTGTTAGGGTTAACGTTAGGTTTAGAATCAGCCCTAGGATAGTGTTAGGGTTAGGGTTAGGGTTAGCATCAGCCCTAGGATAGTGTTAGGGTTAGGGTTAGGGTTAGCATCAGGCCTAGGATAGTCTTAGGGTTAGGGTTAGGGTTATCATCAGGCCTATGATAGTGCTAGGGTTAGGCTTAGCATCAGCCCTAGGATAGTGTTAGGGTTAGGGTTAGGGTTAGCATCAGCCCTAAGATAGTGTTAGCGTTAGGGTTAGCATCAGCCCTAGGATAGTGTTAGGGTTAGGGTTAGGGTTAGCATCAGGCCTAGGATAGTGTTACGGTTAGGGTTAGCATCAGCCCTAGGATAGTGTTAGGGTTAGGGTTAGGGTTAGCATCAGGCCTAGGATAGTGTTAGGGTTAGGGTTAGCATCAGCCCTAGGATAGTGTTAGTGTTAGGGTTAGCATCAGCCCTAGGATAGTGTTAGGGTTAGGGTTAGGGTTAGCATCAGCCCAAGGATAGTGTTAGGGTTAGGGTTAACATAAACCCTAGGATAGTGTTAGGGTTAGGGTTAGAGTTATCATCAGGCCTAGGATAGTGTTAGGGTTAGGGTTAGGGTTAGCATCAGTTCAAGGATAGTGTTAGCGTTAGCGTTAGGGTTAGCATCTGCCCTAGGATAGTGTTAGGGTTAGGGTTAGGGTTAGCATCAGCCCAAGGATAGTGTTAGGGTTAGGGTTAGCATCAGCCCTAGGATAGTGTTAGGGTTAGGGTTAGGGTTAGCATCAGCCCTAGGATAGTGTTAGGGTTAGGGTTAGGGTTAGCATCAGCCCTAGGATAGTGTTAGGGTTAGGGTTAGCATCAGCCCTAGGATAGTTTTAGGGTTAGGGTTAGGGTTAGCATCAGGCCTAGGATAGTGTCAGGGTTAGGGTTAGCATCAGCCCTAGGATAGTTTTAGGGTTAAGGTTAGGGTTAGCATCAGCCGTAGGATAGTGTTAGGGTTAGGGTTAGCCTCAGCCCTAAGATAGTGTTAGAGTTAGGGTTAGGGTTAGCATCAGCCCTAGGATAGTGTTAGGGTTAGGGTTAGGGTTAGCATCAGCCCTAGGATAGTGTTAGTGTTATGGTTAGCATCAGCCCTAGGATAGTGTTAGTGTTAGGGTTAGGGTTAGCATCCGCCCTAGGATAGTGTTAGGGTTAGGGTTAGGGTTAGCATCAGCCCTAGGATAGTGTTAGGGTTAAGGTTAACATAAACCCTAGGATAGTGTTAGAGTTAGGGTTAGGGTTATCATCAGGCCTAGGATAGTGTTAGGGTTAGGGTTAGGGTTAGCATAAGTTCAAGGATAGTGTTAGGGTTAACGTTAGGGTTAGAATCAGACCTAGGATAGTGTTAGGGTTAGGGTTAGGGTTAGCATCAGCCCTAGGATAGTGTTAGGGTTAGGGTTAGGGTTAGCATCAGGCCTAGGATAGTGTTAGGGTTAGGGTTAGGGTTATCATCAGGCCTATGATAGTGTTAGGGTTAGGCTTAGCATCAGCCCTAGGATAGTGTTAGGGTTAGGGTTAGGGTTAGCATCAGCCCTAGGATAGTGTTAGCGTTAGGGTTAGCATCAGCCCTAGGATAGTGTTAGGGTTAGGGTTAGGGTTAGCATCAGGCCTAGGATAGTGTTAGGGTTAGGGTTAGCATCAGCCCTAGGATAGTGTTAGAGTTAGGGTTAGGGTTAGCATCAGGCCTAGGATAGTGTTAGGGTTAGGGTTAGCATCAGCCCTAGGATAGTGTTAGGGTTAGGGTTAGAGTTATCATCAGGCCTAGGATAGTGTTAGGGTTAGGGTTAGGGTTAGCATCAGTTCAAGGATAGTGTTAGCGTTAGCGTTAGGGTTAGCATCTGCCCTAGGATAGTGTTAGGGTTAGGGTTAGGGTTAGCATCAGCCCAAGGATAGTGTTAGGGTTAGAGTTAGGGTTAGCATCAGCCCTAGGATCGTGTTAGGGTTAGGGTTAGTGTTAGCATCAGCCCTAGGATATTATTAGAGTTAGGGTTAGCAACAGCCCTAGGATACTGTTAGGGTTAGAGTTAGGGTTAGCACCAGGCTTAGGATAGTGTTAGTGTTAGGGTTACCATCAGCCTTAGGATAGTGTTAGGGTTAGGGTTAGCCTCAGCCCTAGGATAGTGTTAGCGTTAGGGTTAGGGTTAGCATCAGCCCTAGGATAGTGTTAGGTTTAGGGTTAGCATCAGCCCTAGGATAGTGTTAGGGTTAGGGTTAGGGTTAGCATCAGCCCTAGGATAATGTTAGGGTTATTGTTAGGGTTAGCATCAGCCCTAGGATAGTGTTAGGGTTAGGGTTAGCATCAGCCCTGGGATAATGTTAGGGTTAGGGTTAGGGTTAGCATCAGCCCTAGGATAGTGTTAGGGTTAGGGTTAGCATCAGCCCTAGGATAGTGTTAGGGTTAGGGTTAGGGTTCTCATCAGGCCTAGGATAGTGTTAGGGTTAGGGTTAGCATCAGCCCTAGGATAGTGTTAGGGTTAGGGTTCGGGTTAGCATCAGCCCTAGGATAGTGTTAGGGTTAGGGTTAGTGTTAGCATCAGCCCTAGGATATTATTAGGGTTAGGGTTAGCATCAGCCCTAGGATACTGTTAGGGTTAGAGTTAGGGTTAGCACCAGGCTTAGGATAGTGTTAGTGTTAGGGTTACCATCAGGCTTGGGATAGTGTTAGGGTTAGGGTTAGGGTTAGCATCAGCCCTAGGATAGTGTTAGGGTTAGGGTTAACATAAACCCTAGGATAGTGTTAGGGTTAGGGTTAGGGTTATCATCAGGCCTAGGATAGTGTTAGGGTTAGGGTTAGGGTTAGCATAAGTTCAAGGATAGTGTTAGGGTTAGCGTTAGGGTTAGAATCAGCCCTAGGATAGTGTTAGGGTTAGGGTTAGGGTTAGCATCAGCCCTAGGATAGTGTTAGGGTTAGGGTTAACATAAACCCTGGGATAGTGTTAGGGTTAGGGTTAGGGTTAGCATCAGGCCTAGGATCGTGTTAGTGTTAGGGTTAGCATCAGCCCTAGGATAGTGTTAGGGTTAGGGTTAGGGTTATCATCAGGCCTATGATAGTGTTAGGGTTAGGGTTAGCATCAGCCCTAGGATAGTGTTAGGGTTACGGTTAGCATCAGCCCTAGGATAGTGTTAGGGTTAGGATTAGGGTTAGCATCAGGCCTAGGATAGTGTTAGTGTTAGGGTTAGCATCAGCCCTAGCATAGTGTTAGGGTTAGGGTTAGGGTTATCATCAGGCCTAGGATAGTGCTAGGGTTAGGGTTAGCATCAGCCCTAGGATAGTGTTAGGGTTAGGGTTAGGGTTAGCATCAGCCCTAGGATAGTGTTAGGGTTAGGGTTAGTGTTAGAATCAGCCCTAGGATATTATTAGGGTTAGGGTTAGCATCAGCCCTAGGATACTGTTAGGGTTAGAGTTAGGGTTAGCACCAGGCTTAGGATAGTGTTAGTGTTAGGGTTACCATCAGCCTTAGGATAGTGTTAGGGTTAGGGTTAGGGTTAGCATCAGCCGTAGGATAGTGTTAGGGTTAGGGTTAGCCTCAGCCCTAGGATAGTGTTAGCGTTAGGGTTAGGGTTAGCATCAGCAATAGGATAGTGTTAGGCGTAGGGTGAGGGTTAGCATCAGCCCTAGGATAGTGTTAGTGTTAGGGTTAGCATCAGCCCTAGGATAGTGTTAGGGTTAGGGTTAGGGTTAGCATCAGACCTAGGATAGTATTTGGGTTAGGGTTAGGGTTAGCATCAGCCCTAGGATAGTGTTAGGGTTAGGGTTAGGGTTAGCATCAGCCCTAGGATAGTGTTAGGGTTAGGGTTAGCATCAGCCCTGGGATAATGTTAAGGTTAGGGTTAGGGTTAGCATCAGCCCTAGGATAGTGTTAGTGTTAGGGTTAGCATCAGCCCTAGGATAGTGTTAGGGTTATGGTTAGGGTTAGCATCAGCCCTAGGATAGTGTTAGGGTTAGGGTTAGCATCAGCCCTAGGATAGTGTTAGGGTTAGGGTTAGGGTTAGCATCAGCCCTAGGATAGTGTTAGGGTTAGGGTTAGCATCAGCCCTAGGATAGTGTTAGGGTTAGGGTTAGGGTTAGCATCAGCCCTAGGATAGTGTTAGTGTTAGGGTTAACATCAGCCCTAGGATAGTGTTAGGGTTATGGTTAGGGTTAGCATCAGCCCTAGGATAGTGTTAGGGTTAGGGATAGCATCAACCCTAGGAGAGTGTTATGGTTAGGGATAGGGTTATCATCAGGCCTAGGATAGTGTTAGGGTTAGGGTTAGGGTTAGCATCAGCCCTAGGATAGTGTTAGGGTTAGGGTTAGGGTTAGCATCAGCCCTAGGATATTATTAGAGTTAGGGTTAGCATCAGCCCTAGGATACTGTTAGGGTTAGAGTTAGGGTTAGCACCAGGCTTAGGATAGTGTTAGTGTTAGGGTTACCATCAGCCTTAGGATAGTGTTAGGGTTAGGGTTAGCCTAAGCCCTAGGATAGTGTTAGCGTTAGGGTTAGGGTTAGCATCAGCCCTAGGATAGTGTTAGGTTTAGGGTTAGCATCAGCCCTAGGATAGTGTTACGGTTAGGGTTAGGGTTAGCATCAGACCTAGGATAATGTTAGGGTTATTGTTAGGGTTAGCATCAGCCCCAGGATAGTGTTAGGGTTAGGGTTAGCATCAGCCCTGGGATAATGTTAGGGTTAGGGTTAGGGTTAGCATCAGCCCTAGGATAGTGTTAGGGTTAGGGTTAGCATCAGCCCCAGGATAGTGTTAGGGTTAGGGTTATGGTTAGCATCAGCCCAAGGATAGTGTTAGGCTTAGGGTTAGCATCCACCCTAGGATAGTATTAGGGTTAGGGTTAGGGTTCCCATCAGGCCTAGGATAGTGTTAGGGTTAGGGTTAGCATAAGCCCTAGGATAGTGTTAGGGTTAGGGTTAGGGTTCTCATCAGGCCTAGGATAGTGTTAGGGTTAGGATTAGCATCAGCCCTAGGATAGGGTTAGGGTTAGGGTTAGGGTTAGCATCAGCCCTAGGATAGTGTTAGGGTTAGGGTTAGGGTTAGCATCAGCCCTAGGATAGTGTTAGGGTTAGGGTTAGCATCAGCCCTAGGATAGTGTTAGGGTTAGGGTTAGGGTTAGCATCAGGCCTAGGATAGTGTCAGGGTTAGGGTTAGCATCAGCCCTAGGATAGTTTTAGGGTTAAGGTTAGGGTTAGCATCAGCCGTAGGATAGTGTTAGGGTTAGGGTTAGCCTCAGCCCTAGGATAGTGTTAGCGTTAGGGTTAGGGTTAGCATCAGCAATAGGATAGTGTTAGGCGTAGGGTGAGGGTTAGCATCAGCCCTAGGATAGTGTTAGTGTTAGGGTTAGCATCAGCCCTAGGATAGTGTTAGGGTTAGGGTTAGGGTTAGCATCAGACCTAGGATAGTATTTGGGTTAGGGTTAGGGTTAGCATCAGCCCTAGGATAGTGTTAGGGTTAGGGTTAGGGTTAGCATCAGCCCTAGGATAGTGTTAGGGTTAGGGTTAGCATCAGCCCTGGGATAATGTTAAGGTTAGGGTTAGGGTTAGCATCAGCCCTAGGATAGTGTTAGTGTTAGGGTTAGCATCAGCCCTAGGATAGTGTTAGGGTTATGGTTAGGGTTAGCATCAGCCCTAGGATAGTGTTAGGGTTAGGGTTAGCATCAGCCCTACGATAGTGTTAGGGTTAGGGTTAGGGTTAGCATCAGCCCTAGGATTGTGTTAGGGTTAGGGTTAGCATCAGCCCTAGGATAGTGTTAGGGTTAGGGTTAGGGTTAGCATCAGCCCTAGGATAGTGTTAGTGTTAGGGTTAACATCAGCCCTAGGATAGTGTTAGGGTTATGGTTAGGGTTAGCATCAGCCCTAGGATAGTGTTAGGGTTAGGGATAGCATCAACCCTAGGAGAGTGTTATGGTTAGGGATAGGGTTATCATCAGGCCTAGGATAGTGTTAGGGTTAGGGTTAGGGTTAGCATCAGCCCTAGGATAGTGTTAGGGTTAGGGTTAGGGTTAGCATCAGCCCTAGGATATTATTAGAGTTAGGGTTAGCATCAGCCCTAGGATACTGTTAGGGTTAGAGTTAGGGTTAGCACCAGGCTTAGGATAGTGTTAGTGTTAGGGTTACCATCAGCCTTAGGATAGTGTTAGGGTTAGGGTTAGCCTCAGCCCTAGGATAGTGTTAGCGTTAGGGTTAGGGTTAGCATCAGCCCTAGGATAGTGTTAGGTTTAGGGTTAGCATCAGCCCTAGGATAGTGTTAGGGTTAGGGTTAGGGTTAGCATCAGACCTAGGATAATGTTAGGGTTATTGTTAGGGTTAGCATCAGCCCTAGGATAGTGTTAGGGTTAGGGTTAGCATCAGCCCTGGGATAATGTTAGGGTTAGGGTTAGGGTTAGCATCAGCCCTAGGATAGTGTTAGGGTTAGGGTTAGCATCAGCCCCAGGATAGTGTTAGGGTTAGGGTTATGGTTAGCATCAGCCCAAGGATAGTGTTAGGCTTAGGGTTAGCATCCACCCTAGGATAGTATTAGGGTTAGGGTTAGGGTTCCCATCAGGCCTAGGATAGTGTTAGGGTTAGGGTTAGCATCAGCCCTAGGATAGTGTTAGGGTTAGGGTTAGGGTTCTCATCAGGCCTAGGATAGTGTTAGGGTTAGGGTTAGCATCAGCCCTAGGATAGTGTTAGGGTTAGGGTTAGGGTTAGCATCAGCCCTAGGATAGTGTTAGGGTTAGGGTTAGGGTTAGCATCAGCCCTAGGATAGTGTTAGGGTTAGGGTTAGCATCAGCCCTAGGATAGTGTTAGGGTTAGGGTTAGGGTTAGCATCAGGCCTAGGATAGTGTCAGGGTTAGGGTTAGCATCAGCCCTAGGATAGTTTTAGGGTTAAGGTTAGGGTTAGCATCAGCCGTAGGATAGTGTTAGGGTTAGGGTTAGCCTCAGCCCTAAGATAGTGTTAGAGTTAGGGTTAGGGTTAGCATCAGCCCTAGGATAGTGTTAGGGTTAGGGTTAGGGTTAGCATCAGCCCTAGGATAGTGTTAGTGTTATGGTTAGCATCAGCCCTAGGATAGTGTTAGTGTTAGGGTTAGGGTTAGCATCCGCCCTAGGATAGTGTTAGGGTTAGGGTTAGGGTTAGCATCAGCCCTAGGATAGTGTTAGGGTTAAGGTTAACATAAACCCTAGGATAGTGTTAGAGTTAGGGTTAGGGTTATCATCAGGCCTAGGATAGTGTTAGGGTTAGGGTTAGGGTTAGCATAAGTTCAAGGATAGTGTTAGGGTTAACGTTAGGGTTAGAATCAGCCCTAGGATAGTGTTAGGGTTAGGGTTAGGGTTAGCATCAGCCCTAGGATAGTGTTAGGGTTAGGGTTAGGGTTAGCATCAGGCCTAGGATAGTGTTAGGGTTAGGGTTAGGGTTATCATCAGGCCTATGATAGTGTTAGGGTTAGGCTTAGCATCAGCCCTAGGATAGTGTTAGGGTTAGGGTTAGGGTTAGCATCAGCCCTAGGATAGTGTTAGGGTTAGGGTTAGGGTTAACATCAGGCCTAGGATAGTGTTAGGGTTAGGGTTAGCATCAGCCCTAGGATAGTGTTAGCGTTAGGGTTAGCATCTGCCCTAGGATAGTGTTAGGGTTAGGGTTAGGGTTAGCATCAGCCCAAGGATAGTGTTAGGGTTAGGGTTAGCATCAGCCCAAGGATAGTGTCAGGGTTAGGGTTAGGGTTAGCATCAGGCCCAGGATAGTGTTAGGGTTAGGGTTAGCATCAGCCCTAGGATAGTGTTAGGGTTAGGGTTAGGGTTAGCATCAGCCCTAAGATAGTGTTAGGGTTAGGGTTAGCATCAACCCTAGGATAATGTTTGGGTTAGGGTTAGGGTTAGCATCAGCCCTAGGATAGTGTTAGGGTTAGAGTTAGCCTCATCCCTAGGAGAGTGTTAGGGTTATAAATAGGGTTAGCATCAGGCCTAGGATAGTGTGAGGGTTAGGGTTAGGGTTAGCATCAGCCCTAGGATAGTGTTAGGGTTAGGGTTAGCATCAGGCCTAGGATAGTGTTAGGGTTAGGGTTAGCATCACCCCTAGGATAGTGTTAGGGTTAGGGTTAGGGTTACCATCAGCCCAAGGATAGTGTTAGGGTTAGGGATAGGGTTAGCATCAGCCCTAGGATAGTGTTAGGGTTAGGGTTAGCATCAGCCCTAGGATAGTGTTAGGGTTAGGGTTAGGGTTAGCATCAGGCCTAGGATAGTGTCAGGGTTAGGGTTAGCATCAGCCCTAGGATAGTGTTAGGGTTAAGGTTAGGGTTAGCATCAGCCGTAGGATAGTGTTAGGGTTAGGGTTAGCCTCAGCCCTAAGATAGTGTTAGAGTTAGGGTTAGGGTTAGCATCAGCCCTAGGGTAGTGTTAGGGTTAGGGTTAGGGTTAGCATCAGGCCTAGGATAGTGTTAGGGTTAGGGTTAGGGTTAGCATCAGCCCTAGGATAGTGTTAGGGTTAGGGTTAACATAAACCCTAGGATAGTGTTGGGGTCAGGGTTAGGGTTATCATCAGGCCTAGGATAGTGTTAGGGTTAGGGTTAGGGTTAGCATAAGTTCAAGGATAGTGTTAGGTTTAGCGTTAGGGTTAGAATCAGCCCTAGGATAGTGTTAGGGTTAGGGTTAGGGTTAGCATCAGCCCTAAGATAGTGTTAGGGTTAGGGTTAACATAAACCCTAGGATAGTGTTAGGGTTAGGGTTAGGGTTAGCATCAGGCCTAGGATAGTGTTAGGGTTAGGGTTAGCATCAGCCCTAGGATAGTGTTAGGGTTAGGGTTAGGGTTATCATCAGGCCTAGGATAGTGATAGGGTTAGGGTTAGGGTTAGCATAAGTTCAAGGATAGTGTTAGGGTTAACGTTAGGGTTAGAATCAGCCCTAGGATAGTGTTAGGGTTAGGGTTAGGGTTAGCATCAGCCCTAGGATAGTGTTAGGGTTAGGGTTAGGGTTAGCATCAGGCCTAGGATAGTGTTAGTGTTAGGGTTAGGGTTATCATCAGGCCTATGATAGTGTTAGGGTTAGGCTTAGCATCAGCCCTAGGATAGTGTTAGGGTTAGGGTTAGGGTTAGCATCAGCCCTAGGATAGTGTTAGGGTTAGGGTTAGGGTTAGCATTAGCCCTAGGATAGTGTTAGGCGTAGGGTGAGGGTTAGAATCAGCCCTAGGATAGTGTTAGTGTTAGGGTTAGCATCAGCCCTAGGATAGTGTTAGGGTTAGGGTTAGGGTTAGCATCAGCCCTAGGATAGTGTTAGGGTTAGGGTTAGCATCAGCCCTGGGATAATGTTAAGGTTAGGGTTAGGGTTAGCATCAGCCCTAGGATAGTGTTAGTGTTAGGGTTAGCATCAGCCCTAGGATAGTGTTAGGGTTATGGTTAGGGTTAGCATCAGCCCTAGGATAGTGTTAGGGTTAGGCTTAGCATCAGCCTTAGGATAGTGTTAGGGTTAGGGTTAGGGTTAGCATCAGCCCTAGGATAGTGTTAGGGTTAGGGTTAGCATCAGCCCTAGGATAGTGTTAGGGTTAGGGTTAGGGTTAGCATCAGCCCTAGGATAGTGTTAGGGTTAGGGATAGCATCAACCCTAGGAGAGTGTTACGGTTAGGGATAGGGTTATCATCAGGCCTAGGATAGTGTTAAGGTTAGGGTTAGGGTTAGCATCAGCCCTAGGATAGTGTTAGGGTTAGGGTTAGGGTTAGCATCAGGCCTATGATAGTGTTAGGGTTAGGGTTAGCATCAGCCCTAGGATAGTGTTAGGGTTAGGGTTAGGTTTATCATCAGGCCTAGGATAGTGTTAGGGTTAGGGTTAGCATCAGCCCTAGGATAGTGTTAGGGTTAGAGTTAGGGTTACCATCAGCCCTAGGATCGTGTTAGGGTTAGGGTTAGTGTTAGCATCAGCCCTAGGATATTATTAGAGTTAGGGTTAGCATCAGCCCTAGGATACTGTTAGGGTTAGAGTTAGGGTTAGCACCAGGCTTAGGATAGTGTTAGTGTTAGGGTTACCATCAGCCTTAGGATAGTGTTAGGGTTAGGGTTAGCCTCAGCCCTAGGATAGTGTTAGCGTTAGGGTTAGGGTTAGCATCAGCCCTAGGATAGTGTTAGGGGTAGGGTGAGGGTTAGCATCAGCCCTAGGATAGTGTTAGTGTTAGGGTTAGCATCAGCCCTAGGATAGTGTTAGGGTTAGGGTTAGGGTTAGCATCAGCCCTAGGATAATGTTAGGGTTATTGTTAGGGTTAGCCTCAGCCCTAGAATAGTGTTAGGGTTAGGGTTAGTATCAGCCCTGGGATAATGTTAGGGTTAGTGTTAGGGTTAGCATCAGCCCTAGGATAGTGTTAGGGTTAGGGTTAGCATCAGCCCCAGGATAGTGTTAGGGTTAGGGATAGCATCAGCCCTAGGATAGTATTAGGGTTAGGGTTAGGGTTCTCATCAGGCCTAGGATAGTGTTAGGGTTAGGGTTAGCATCAGCCCTAGGATAGTGTTAGGGTTAGGGTTAGGGTTAGCATCAGCCCTAGGATAGTGTTAGGGTTAGGGTTAGGGTTAGCATCAGCCCTAGGATAGTGTTAGGGTTAGGGTTAGCATCAGCCCTAGGATAGTTTTAGGGTTAAGGTTAGGGTTAGCATCAGCCGTAGGATAGTGTTAGTGTTAGGGTTAGCCTCAGCCCTAAGATAGTGTTAGAGTTAGGGTTAGGGTTAGCATCAGCCCTAGGATAGTGTTAGGGTTAGGGTTAGGGTTAGCATCAGCCCTAGGATAGTGTTAGTGTTATGGTTATCATCAGCCCTAGGATAGTGTTAGTGTTAGGGTTAGGGTTAGCATCCGCCCTAGGATAGTGTTAGGGTTAAGGTTAACATAAACCCTAGGATAGTGTTAGAGTTAGGGTTAGGGTTATCATCAGGCCTAGGATAGTGTTAGGGTTAGGGTTAGGGTTAGCATAAGTTCAAGGATAGTGTTACGGTTAACGTTAGGGTTAGAATCAGCCCTAGGATAGTGTTAGGGTTAGGGTTAGGGTTAGCATCAGCCCTAGGATAGTGTTAGGGTTAGCGTTAGGGTTAGCATCAGGCCTAGGATAGTGTTAGAGTTAGGGTTAGGGTTATCATCAGGCCTCTGATAGTGTTAGGGTTAGGCTTAGCATCAGCCCTAGGATAGTGTTAGGGTTAGGGTTAGGGTTAGCATCAGCCCTAGGATAGTGTTAGGGTTAGGGTTAGCATCAGCCCTAGGATAGTGTTAGGGTTAGGGTTAGGGTTAGCATCAGGCCTAGGATAGTGTTAGGGTTAGGGTTAGCATCAGCCCTAGGATAGTGTTAGGGTTAGGGTTAGGGTTAGCATCAGGCCTAGGATAGTGTTAGGGTTAGGGTTAGCATCAGCCCTAGGATAGTGTTAGTGTTAGGGTTAGCATCAGCCCTAGGATAGTGTTAGGGTTAGGGTTAGGGTTAGCATCAGCCCAAGGATAGTGTTAGGGTTAGGGTTAACATAAACCCTAGGATAGTGTTAGGGTTAGGGTTAGAGTTATCATCAGGCCTAGGATAGTGTTAGGGTTAGGGTTAGGGTTAGCATCAGATCAAGGATAGTGTTAGCGTTAGCGTTAGGGTTAGCATCTGCCCTAGGATAGTGTTAGGGTTAGGGTTAGGGTTAGCATCAGCCCAAGGATAGTGTTAGGGTTAGGGTTAGCATCAGCCCTAGGATAGTGTTAGGGTTAGGGTTAGGGTTAGCATCAGCCCTAGGATAGTGTTAGGGTTAGGGTTAGCATCAACCCTAGGATAGTGTTTGGGTTAGGGTTAGGGTTAGCATCAGCCCTAGGATAGTGTTAGGGTTAGAGTTAGCCTCATCCCTAGGAGAGTTTTAGGGTTATGGATAGGGTTAGCATCAGGCCTAGGATAGTGTGAGGGTTAGGGTTAGGGTTAGCATCAGACCTAGGATAGTGTTAGGGTTAGGGTTAGCATCAGGCCTAGGATAGTGTTAGGGTTAGGGTTAGCATCACCCCTAGGATAGTGTTAGGGTTAGGTTTAGGGTTACCATCAGCCCAAGGATAGTGTTAGGGTTAGGGTTAGGGTTAGCATCAGCCCTAGGATTGTGTTAGGGTTAAGGTTAGGGTTAGCATCAGCCGTAGGATAGTGTTAGGGTTAGGATTAGCCTCAGCCCTAAGATAGTGTTAGAGTTAGGGTTAGGGTTAGCATCAGCCCTAGGGTAGTGTTAGGGTTAGGGTTAGGGTTAGCATCTGCCCTAGGATAGTGTTAGGGTTAGGGTTAGGGTTAGCATCAGCCCTAGGATAGTGTTAGGGTTAGGGTTAACATAAACCCTAGGATAGTGTTGGGGTCAGGGTTAGGGTTATCATCAGGCCTAGGATAGTGTTAGGGTTAGGGTTAGGGTTAGCATAAGTTCAAGGATAGTGTTAGGTTTAGCGTTAGGGTTAGAATCAGCCCTAGGATAGTGTTAGGGTTAGGGTTAGGGTTAGCATCAGCCCTAAGATAGTGTTAGGGTTAGGGTTAACATAAACCCTAGGATAGTGTTAGGGTTAGGGTTAGGGTTAGCATCAGGCCTAGGATAGTGTTAGGGTTAGGGTTAGCATCAGCCCTAGGATAGTGTTAGGGTTAGGGTTAGGGTTATCATCAGGCCTAGGATAGTGATAGGGTTAGGGTTAGGGTTAGCATAAGTTCAAGGATAGTGTTAGGGTTAACGTTAGGGTTAGAATCAGGCCTAGGATAGTGTTAGGGTTAGGGTTAGGGATAGCATCAGCCCTAGGATAGTGCTGGGTTAGGGTTAGGGTTAGCATCAGGCCTAGGATAGTGTTAGTGTTAGGGTTAGGGTTATCATCAGGCCTATGATAGTGTTAGGGTTAGGCTTAGCATCAGCCCTAGGATAGTGTTAGGGTTAGGGTTAGGGTTAGCATCAGCCCTAGGATAGTGTTAGGGTTAGGGTTAGGGTTAGCATCAGGCCTAGGATAGTGTTAGGGTTAGGGTTAGCATCAGCCCTAGGATAGTGTTAGGGTTAGGGTTAGGCTTCTCATCAGGCCTAGGATAGTGTTAGGGTTAGGGTTAGCATCAGCCCTAGGATAGTGTTAGGGTTAGGGTTCGGGTTAGCATCAGCCTTAGGATAGTGTTAGGGTTAGGGTTAGTGTTAGCATCAGCCCAGGGTATTATTAGGGTTAGGGTTAGCATCAGCCCTAGGATACTGTTAGGGTTAGAGTTAGGGTTAGCACCAGGCTTAGGATAGTGTTAGTGTTAGGGTTACCATCAGGCTTAGGATAGTGTTAGGGTTAGGGTTAGGGTTAGCATCAGGCCTAGGATAGTGTTAGGGTTAGGGTTAGGGTTATCATCAGGCCTAGGATAGTGATAGGTTAGGGTTAGCATCAGCCCTAGGATAGTGTTAGGGTTAGGGTTAGGGTTAGCATCAGCCCTAGGTTAGTGTTAGGGTTAGGGTTACTGTTAGAATCAGCCCTAGGATATTATTCGGGTTAGGGTTAGCATCAACCCTAGGATACTGTTAGGGTTAGAGTTAGGGTTAGCACCTGGCTTAGGATAGTGTTAGTGTTAGGGTTACCATCAGCCTTAAGATAGTGTTAGGGTTAGGGTTAGGGTTAGCATCAGCCGTAGGATAGTGTTAGGGTTAGGGTTAGCCTCAGCCCTAGGATAGTGTTAGCGTTAGGGTTAGGGTTAGCATCAGCCCTAGGATAGTGTTAGGCGTAGGGTGAGGGTTAGCATCAGCCCTAGGATAGTGTTAGTGTTAGGGTTAGCATCAACCCTAGGATAGTGTTAGGGTTAGGGTTAGGGTTAGCATCAGCCCTAGGATAGTATTAGGGTTAGGGTTAGGGTTAGCATCAGCCCTAGGATAGTGTTAGGGTTAGGGTTAGGGTTAGCATCAGCCCTAGGATAGTGTTAGGGTTAGGGTTAGCATCAGCACTGGGATAATTTTAAGGTTAGGGTTAGGGTTAGCATCAGCCCTAGGATAGTGTTAGTGTTAGGGTTAGCATCAGCCCTAGGATAGTGTTAGGGTTATGGTTAGGGTTAGCATCAGCCCTAGGATAGTGTTAGGGTTAGGGTTAGCATCAGCCCTAGGATAGTGTTAGGGTTAGGGTTAGGGTTAGCATCAGCCCTAGGATCGTGTTAGGGTTAGGGTTAGTGTTAGCATCAGCCTTGGATATTATTAGAGTTAGGGTTAGCATCAGCCCTAGGATACTGTTAGGGTTAGAGTTACGGTTAGCACCAGGCTTAGGATAGTGTTAGTGTTAGGGTTACCATCAGCCTTAGGATAGTGTTAGGGTTAGGGTTAGCCTCAGCCCTAGGATAGTGTTAGCGTTAGGGTTAGGGTTAGCATCAGCCCTAGGATAGTGTTAGGGGTAGGGTGAGGGTTAGCATCAGCCCTAGGATAGTGTTAGTGTTAGGGTTAGCATCAGCCCTAGGATAGAGTTAGGGTTAGGGTTAGGGTTAGCATCAGCCGTAGGATAGTGTTAGGGTTAGGGTTAGCCTCAGCCCTAAGATAGTGTTAGAGTTAGGGTTAGGGTTAGCATGAGCCCTAGGATAGTGTTATGGTTAGGGTTAGGGTTAGCATCCGCCCTAGGATAGTGTTAGGTTTAGGGATAGGGTTAGCATCAGCCCTAGGATAGTGTTAGTGTAAGGGTTAGCATCAGCCCTATGATAGTGTTAGGGTTAGGGTTAGGGTTAGCATCAGCCCTAGGATAGTGTTAGGGTTAGGGTTAACATAAACCCTAGGATACTGTTAGGGTTAGGATTAGGGTTATCATCAGGCCTAGGATAGTGTTAGGGTTAGGGTTAGGGTTAGCATCAGTTCAAGGATAGTGTTAGGGTTAGCGTTAGGGTTAGCATCTGCCCTAGGATAGTGTTAGGGTTAGGGTTAGGGTTAGCATCAGCCCAAGGATAGTGTTAGGGTTAGGGTTAGCATCAGCCCTAGGATAGTGTCAGGGTTAGGGTTAGGGTTAGCATCAGGCCCAGGATAGTGTTAGGGTTAGGGTTAGCATCAGCCCTAGGATAGTGTTAGGGTTAGGGTTAGGGTTAGCATCAGTCCTAGGATAGTGTTACGGTTAGGGTTAGCATCAACCCTAGGATAGTGTTAGGCTTAGGTTTAGGGTTAGCATCAGCCCTAGGATAGTGTTAGGGTTAGAGTTAGCCTCAGCCCTAGGAGAGTGTTAGGGTTATGGATAGGGTTAGCATCAGGCCTAGGATAGTGTGAGGGTTAGGGTTAGGGTTAGCATCAGCCCTAGGATAGTGTTAGGGTTAGGGTTAGCATCAGGCCTAGGATAGTGTTAGGGTTAGAGTTAGCATCACCCCTAGGATAGTGTTAGGGTTAGGGTTAGGGTTAGCATCAGCCCTAGGGTAGTGTTAGGGTTATCGTTAGGTTTAGCATCAGCCCTAGGATAGTGTTAGGGTAAGGGTTAGGGTTAGCATCAGGCCTAGGATAGTGTTAGGGTTACGGTTAGAATCAGCCCAAGGATAGTGTTAGGGTTAGGGTTAAGTTTAGCATCAGCCCTAGGATAGTGTTAGGGTTAGGGTTAGGGTTACCATCAGCCCAAGGATAGTGTTAGGGATAGGGTTAGGTTAGCATCAGCCCTAGGATAGTGTTAGGGTTAGGGTTAGCATCAGCCCTAGGATAGTGTTAGGGTTAGGGTTAGGGTTAGCATCAGGCCTAGGATAGTGTCAGGGTTAGGGTTAGCACCAGCCCTAGGATAGTGTTAGGGTTAAGGTTAGGGTTAGCATCAGCCGTAGGATAGTGTTAGGGTTAGGGTTAGCCTCAGCCCTAAGATAGTGTTAGAGTTAGGGTTAGGGTTAGCATCAGACTTGGGTAGTGTTAGGGTTAGGGTTAGGGTTAGCATCCGGCCTAGGATAGTGTTAGGGTTAGGGTTAGGGTTAGCATCAGCCCTAGGATAGTGTTAGGGTTAGGGTTAACATAAACCCTAGGATAGTGTTGGGGTCAGGGTTAGGGTTATCATCAGCCGTAGGATAGTGTTAGTGTTAGGGTTAGCCTCAGCCCTAAGATAGTGTTAGAGTTAGGGTTAGGGTTAGCATCAGCCCTAGGATAGTGTTAGGGTTAGGGTTAGGGTTAGCATCAGCCCTAGGATAGTGTTAGTGTTATGGTTAGCATCAGCCCTAGGATAGTGTTAGTGTTAGGGTTAGGGTTAGCATCCGCCCTAGGATAGTGTTAGGGTTAAGGTTAACATAAACCCTAGGATAGTGTTAGAGTTAGGGTTAGGGTTATCATCAGGCCTAGGATAGTGTTAGGGTTAGGGTTAGGGTTAGCATAAGTTCAAGGATAGTGTTACGGTTAACGTTAGGGTTAGAATCAGCCCTAGGATAGTGTTAGGGTTAGGGTTAGGGTTAGCATCAGCCCTAGGATAGTGTTAGGGTTAGCGTTAGGGTTAGCATCAGGCCTAGGATAGTGTTAGAGTTAGGGTTAGGGTTATCATCAGGCCTCTGATAGTGTTAGGGTTAGGCTTAGCATCAGCCCTAGGATAGTGTTAGGGTTAGGGTTAGGGTTAGCATCAGCCCTAGGATAGTGTTAGGGTTAGGGTTAGCATCAGCCCTAGGATAGTGTTAGGGTTAGGGTTAGGGTTAGCATCAGGCCTAGGATAGTGTTAGGGTTAGGGTTAGCATCAGCCCTAGGATAGTGTTAGGGTTAGGGTTAGGGTTAGCATCAGGCCTAGGATAGTGTTAGGGTTAGGGTTAGCATCAGCCCTAGGATAGTGTTAGTGTTAGGGTTAGCATCAGCCCTAGGATAGTGTTAGGGTTAGGGTTAGGGTTAGCATCAGCCCAAGGATAGTGTTAGGGTTAGGGTTAACATAAACCCTAGGATAGTGTTAGGGTTAGGGTTAGAGTTATCATCAGGCCTAGGATAGTGTTAGGGTTAGGGTTAGGGTTAGCATCAGATCAAGGATAGTGTTAGCGTTAGCGTTAGGGTTAGCATCTGCCCTAGGATAGTGTTAGGGTTAGGGTTAGGGTTAGCATCAGCCCAAGGATAGTGTTAGGGTTAGGGTTAGCATCAGCCCTAGGATAGTGTTAGGGTTAGGGTTAGGGTTAGCATCAGCCCTAGGATAGTGTTAGGGTTAGGGTTAGCATCAACCCTAGGATAGTGTTTGGGTTAGGGTTAGGGTTAGCATCAGCCCTAGGATAGTGTTAGGGTTAGAGTTAGCCTCATCCCTAGGAGAGTTTTAGGGTTATGGATAGGGTTAGCATCAGGCCTAGGATAGTGTGAGGGTTAGGGTTAGGGTTAGCATCAGACCTAGGATAGTGTTAGGGTTAGGGTTAGCATCAGGCCTAGGATAGTGTTAGGGTTAGGGTTAGCATCACCCCTAGGATAGTGTTAGGGTTAGGTTTAGGGTTACCATCAGCCCAAGGATAGTGTTAGGGTTAGGGTTAGGGTTAGCATCAGCCCTAGGATTGTGTTAGGGTTAAGGTTAGGGTTAGCATCAGCCGTAGGATAGTGTTAGGGTTAGGATTAGCCTCAGCCCTAAGATAGTGTTAGAGTTAGGGTTAGGGTTAGCATCAGCCCTAGGGTAGTGTTAGGGTTAGGGTTAGGGTTAGCATCTGCCCTAGGATAGTGTTAGGGTTAGGGTTAGGGTTAGCATCAGCCCTAGGATAGTGTTAGGGTTAGGGTTAACATAAACCCTAGGATAGTGTTGGGGTCAGGGTTAGGGTTATCATCAGGCCTAGGATAGTGTTAGGGTTAGGGTTAGGGTTAGCATAAGTTCAAGGATAGTGTTAGGTTTAGCGTTAGGGTTAGAATCAGCCCTAGGATAGTGTTAGGGTTAGGGTTAGGGTTAGCATCAGCCCTAAGATAGTGATAGGGTTAGGGTTAACATAAACCCTAGGATAGTGTTAGGGTTAGGGTTAGGGTTAGCATCAGGCCTAGGATAGTGTTAGGGTTAGGGTTAGCATCAGCCCTAGGATAGTGTTAGGGTTAGGGTTAGGGTTATCATCAGGCCTAGGATAGTGATAGGGTTAGGGTTAGGGTTAGCATAAGTTCAAGGATAGTGTTAGGGTTAACGTTAGGGTTAGAATCAGCCCTAGGATAGTGTTAGGGTTAGGGTTAGGGATAGCATCAGCCCTAGGATAGTGCTGGGTTAGGGTTAGGGTTAGCATCAGGCCTAGGATAGTGTTAGTGTTAGGGTTAGGGTTATCATCAGGCCTATGATAGTGTTAGGGTTAGGCTTAGCATCAGCCCTAGGATAGTGTTAGGGTTAGGGTTAGGGTTAGCATCAGCCCTAGGATAGTGTTAGGGTTAGGGTTAGGGTTAGCATCAGGCCTAGGATAGTGTTAGGGTTAGGGTTAGCATCAGCCCTAGGATAGTGTTAGGGTTAGGGTTAGGCTTCTCATCAGGCCTAGGATAGTGTTAGGGTTAGGGTTAGCATCAGCCCTAGGATAGTGTTAGGGTTAGGGTTCGGGTTAGCATCAGCCTTAGGATAGTGTTAGGGTTAGGGTTAGTGTTAGCATCAGCCCAGGGTATTATTAGGGTTAGGGTTAGCATCAGCCCTAGGATACTGTTAGGGTTAGAGTTAGGGTTAGCACCAGGCTTAGGATAGTGTTAGTGTTAGGGTTACCATCAGGCTTAGGATAGTGTTAGGGTTAGGGTTAGGGTTAGCATCAGGCCTAGGATAGTGTTAGGGTTAGGGTTAGGGTTATCATCAGGCCTAGGATAGTGATAGGTTAGGGTTAGCATCAGCCCTAGGATAGTGTTAGGGTTAGGGTTAGGGTTAGCATCAGCCCTAGGTTAGTGTTAGTGTTAGGGTTACTGTTAGAATCAGCCCTAGGATATTATTCGGGTTAGGGTTAGCATCAGCCCTAGGATACTGTTAGGGTTAGAGTTAGGGTTAGCACCTGGCTTAGGATAGTGTTAGTGTTAGGGTTACCATCAGCCTTAAGATAGTGTTAGGGTTAGGGTTAGGGTTAGCATCAGCCGTAGGATAGTGTTAGGGTTAGGGTTAGCCTCAGCCCTAGGATAGTGTTAGCGTTAGGGTTAGGGTTAGCATCAGCAATAGGATAGTGTTAGGCGTAGGGTGAGGGTTAGCATCAGCCCTAGGATAGTGTTAGTGTTAGGGTTAGCATCAACCCTAGGATAGTGTTAGGGTTAGGGTTAGGGTTAGCATCAGCCCTAGGATAGTATTAGGGTTAGGGTTAGGGTTAGCATCAGCCCTAGGATAGTGTTAGGGTTAGGGTTAGGGTTAGCATCAGCCCTAGGATAGTGTTAGGGTTAGGGTTAGCATCAGCACTGGGATAATTTTAAGGTTAGGGTTAGGGTTAGCATCAGCCCTAGGATAGTGTTAGTGTTAGGGTTAGCATCAGCCCTAGGATAGTGTTAGGGTTATGGTTAGGGTTAGCATCAGCCCTAGGATAGTGTTAGGGTTAGGGTTAGCATCAGCCCTAGGATAGTGTTAGGGTTAGGGTTAGGGTTAGCATCAGCCCTAGGATCGTGTTAGGGTTAGGGTTAGTGTTAGCATCAGCCTTGGATATTATTAGAGTTAGGGTTAGCATCAGCCCTAGGATACTGTTAGGGTTAGAGTTACGGTTAGCACCAGGCTTAGGATAGTGTTAGTGTTAGGGTTACCATCAGCCTTAGGATAGTGTTAGGGTTAGGGTTAGCCTCAGCCCTAGGATAGTGTTAGCGTTAGGGTTAGGGTTAGCATCAGCCCTAGGATAGTGTTAGGGGTAGGGTGAGGGTTAGCATCAGCCCTAGGATAGTGTTAGTGTTAGGGTTAGCATCAGCCCTAGGATAGAGTTAGGGTTAGGGTTAGGGTTAGCATCAGCCGTAGGATAGTGTTAGGGTTAGGGTTAGCCTCAGCCCTAAGATAGTGTTAGAGTTAGGGTTAGGGTTAGCATGAGCCCTAGGATAGTGTTATGGTTAGGGTTAGGGTTAGCATCCGCCCTAGGATAGTGTTAGGTTTAGGGATAGGGTTAGCATCAGCCCTAGGATAGTGTTAGTGTAAGGGTTAGCATCAGCCCTAGGATAGTGTTAGGGTTAGGGTTAGGGTTAGCATCAGCCCTAGGATAGTGTTAGGGTTAGGGTTAACATAAACCCTAGGATACTGTTAGGGTTAGGATTAGGGTTATCATCAGGCCTAGGATAGTGTTAGGGTTAGGGTTAGGGTTAGCATCAGTTCAAGGATAGTGTTAGGGTTAGCGTTAGGGTTAGCATCTGCCCTAGGATAGTGTTAGGGTTAGGGTTAGGGTTAGCATCAGCCCAAGGATAGTGTTAGGGTTAGGGTTAGCATCAGCCCTAGGATAGTGTCAGGGTTAGGGTTAGGGTTAGCATCAGGCCCAGGATAGTGTTAGGGTTAGGGTTAGCATCAGCCCTAGGATAGTGTTAGGGTTAGGGTTAGGGTTAGCATCAGTCCTAGGATAGTGTTACGGTTAGGGTTAGCATCAACCCTAGGATAGTGTTAGGCTTAGGTTTAGGGTTAGCATCAGCCCTAGGATAGTGTTAGGGTTAGAGTTAGCCTCAGCCCTAGGAGAGTGTTAGGGTTATGGATAGGGTTAGCATCAGGCCTAGGATAGTGTGAGGGTTAGGGTTAGGGTTAGCATCAGCCCTAGGATAGTGTTAGGGTTAGGGTTAGCATCAGGCCTAGGATAGTGTTAGGGTTAGAGTTAGCATCACCCCTAGGATAGTGTTAGGGTTAGGGTTAGGGTTAGCATCAGCCCTAGGGTAGTGTTAGGGTTATCGTTAGGTTTAGCATCAGCCCTAGGATAGTGTTAGGGTAAGGGTTAGGGTTAGCATCAGGCCTAGGATAGTGTTAGGGTTACGGTTAGAATCAGCCCAAGGATAGTGTTAGGGTTAGGGTTAAGTTTAGCATCAGCCCTAGGATAGTGTTAGGGTTAGGGTTAGGGTTACCATCAGCCCAAGGATAGTGTTAGGGATAGGGTTAGGTTAGCATCAGCCCTAGGATAGTGTTAGGGTTAGGGTTAGCATCAGCCCTAGGATAGTGTTAGGGTTAGGGTTAGGGTTAGCATCAGGCCTAGGATAGTGTCAGGGTTAGGGTTAGCACCAGCCCTAGGATAGTGTTAGGGTTAAGGTTAGGGTTAGCATCAGCCGTAGGATAGTGTTAGGGTTAGGGTTAGCCTCAGCCCTAAGATAGTGTTAGAGTTAGGGTTAGGGTTAGCATCAGACTTGGGTAGTGTTAGGGTTAGGGTTAGGGTTAGCATCCGGCCTAGGATAGTGTTAGGGTTAGGGTTAGGGTTAGCATCAGCCCTAGGATAGTGTTAGGGTTAGGGTTAACATAAACCCTAGGATAGTGTTGGGGTCAGGGTTAGGGTTATCATCAGGCCTAGGATAGTGTTAGGGTCAGGGTTAGGGTTAGCATAAGTTCAAGGATAGTGTTAGGTTTAGCGTTAGGGTTAGATTCAGCCCTAGGATAGTGTTAGGGTTAGGGTTAGTGTTAGCATCAGCCCTAAGATAGTGTTAGGGTTAGGGTTAACATAAACCATAGGATAGTGTTAGGGTTAGGGTTAGGGTTAGCATCAGGCCTAGGATAGTGTTAGGGTTAGGGTTAGCATCAGCCCTAGGATAGTGTTAGGGTTAGGGTTAGGGTTATCATCAGGCCTAGGATAGTGTTAGGGTTAGGGTTAGGGTTAGCATAAGTTCAAGGATAGTGTTAGGGTTAACGTTAGGGTTAGAATCAGCCCTAGGATAGTGTTAGGGTTAGGGTTAGGGTTAGCATCAGCCCTAGGATAGTGTTAGGGTTAGGGTTAGGGTTAGCATCAGGCCTAG
Organism: Lemur catta; assembly: GCF_020740605.2. NCBI lineage: Eukaryota > Metazoa > Chordata > Mammalia > Primates > Lemuridae > Lemur > Lemur catta. The sequence goes on along the minus strand of NC_059131.1, from coordinate 110,070,080 downwards.
GATAGTGTTAGGGTTAGGGTTAGGGTTATCATCAGGCCTATGATAGTGTTAGGGTTAGGCTTAGCATCAGCCCTAGGATAGTGTTAGGGTTAGGGTTAGGGTTAGCATCAGCCCTAGGATAGTGTCAGGGTTAGGGTTAGCATCAGCCCTAGGATAGTGTTAGTGTTATGGTTAGCATCAGCCCAAGGATAGTGTTAGTGTTAGGGTTAGGGTTAGCATCCGCCCTAGGATAGTGTTAGGGTTAGGGTTAGGGTTAGCACCTGGCTTAGGATAGTGTTACTGTTAGGGTTACCATCAGCCTTAGGATAGTGTTAGGGTTAGGGTTAGGGTTAGCATCAGCCGTAGGATAGTGTTAGGGTTAGGGTTAGCCTCAGCCCTAGAATAGTGTTAGCGTTAGGGTTAGGGTTAGCATCAGCCCTAGGATAGTGTTAGGCTTAGGGTGAGGGTTAGCATCAGCCCTAGGATAGTGTTAGTGTTAGGGTTAGCATCAGCCCTAGGATAGTGTTAGGGTTAGGGTTAGGGTTAGCATCAGACCTAGGATAGTATTAGGGTTAGGGTTAGGGTTAGCATCAGCCCTAGGATAGTGTTAGGGTTAGGGTTAGGGTTAGCATCAGCCCTAGGATAGTGTTAGGGTTAGGGTTAGCATCAGCACTGGGATAATTTTAAGGTTAGGGTTAGGGTTATCATCAGCCCTAGGATAGTGTTAGTGTTAGGGTTAGCATCAGCCCTAGGATAGTGTTAGGGTTATGGTTAGGGTTAGCATCAGCCCTAGGATAGTTTTAGGGTTAGGGTTAGCATCAGCCCTAGGATAGAGTTAGGGTTAGGGTTAGGGTTAGCATCAGCCGTAGGATAGTGTTAGGGTTAGGGTTAGCCTCAGCCCTAAGATAGTGTTAGAGTTAGGGTTAGGGTTAGCATGAGCCCTAGGATAGTGTTATGGTTAGGGTTAGGGTTAGCATCCGCCCTAGGATAGTGTTAGGTTTAGGGATAGGGTTAGCATCAGCCCTAGGATAGTGTTAGTGTTAGGGTTAGCATCAGCCCTAGGATAGTGTTAGGGTTAGGGTTAGGGTTAGCATCAGCCCTAGGATAGTGTTAGGGTTAGGGTTAACATAAACCCTAGGATACTGTTAGGGTTAGGATTAGGGTTATCATCAGGCCTAGGATAGTGTTAGGGTTAGGGTTAGGGTTAGCATCAGTTCAAGGATAGTGTTAGGGTTAGCCTTAGGGTTAGCATCTGCCCTAGGATAGTGTTAGGGTTAGGGTTAGGGTTAGCATCAGCCCAAGGATAGTGTTAGGGTTAGGGTTAGCATCAGCCCTAGGATAGTGTCAGGGTTAGGGTTAGGGTTAGCATCAGGCCCAGGATAGTGTTAGTGTTAGGGTTAGCATCAGCCCTAGGATAGTGTTAGGGTTAGGGTTAGGGTTAGCATCAGTCCTAGGATAGTGTTAGGGTTAGGGTTAGCATCAACCCTAGGATAGTGTTAGGCTTAGGTTTAGGGTTAGCATCAGCCCTAGGATAGTGTTAGGGTTAGAGTTAGCCTCAGCCCTAGGAGAGTGTTAGGGTTATGGATAGGGTTAGCATCAGGCCTAGGATAGTGTGAGGGTTAGGGTTAGGGTTAGCATCAGCCCTAGGATAGTGTTAGGGTTAGGGTTAGCATCAGGCCTAGGATAGTGTGAGGGTTAGGGTTAGGGTTAGCATCACCCCTAGGATAGTGTTAGGGTTAGGGTTAGGGTTAGCATCAGCCCTAGGGTAGTGTTAGGGTTATCGTTAGGTTTAGCATCAGCCCTAGGATAGTGTTAGGGTAAGGGTTAGGGTTAGCATCAGGCCTAGGATAGTGTTAGGGTTACGGTTAGAATCAGCCCAAGGATAGTGTTAGGGTTAGGGTTAAGTTTAGCATCAGCCCTAGGATAGTGTTAGGGTTAGGGTTAGGGTTACCATCAGCCCAAGGATAGTGTTAGGGATAGGGTTAGGTTAGCATCAGCCCTAGGATAGTGTTAGGGTTAGGGTTAGCATCAGCCCTAGGATAGTGTTAGGGTTAGGGTTAGGGTTAGCATCAGGCCTAGGATAGTGTCAGGGTTAGGGTTAGCACCAGCCCTAGGATAGTGTTAGGGTTAAGGTTAGGGTTAGCATCAGCCGTAGGATAGTGTTAGGGTTAGGGTTAGCCTCAGCCCTAAGATAGTGTTAGAGTTAGGGTTAGGGTTAGCATCAGACTTGGGTAGTGTTAGGGTTAGGGTTAGGGTTAGCATCCGGCCTAGGATAGTGTTAGGGTTAGGGTTAGGGTTAGCATCAGCCCTAGGATAGTGTTAGGGTTAGGGTTAACATAAACCCTAGGATAGTGTTGGGGTCAGGGTTAGGGTTATCATCAGGCCTAGGATAGTGTTAGGGTTAGGGTTAGGGTTAGCATAAGTTCAAGGATAGTGTTAGGTTTAGCGTTAGGGTTAGATTCAGCCCTAGGATAGTGTTAGGGTTAGGGTTAGTGTTAGCATCAGCCCTAAGATAGTGTTAGGATTAGGGTTAACATAAACCATAGGATAGTGTTAGGGTTAGGGTTAGGGTTAGCATCAGGCCTAGGATAGTGTTAGGGTTAGGGTTAGCATCAGCCCTAGGATAGTGTTAGGGTTAGGGTTAGGGTTATCATCAGGCCTAGGATAGTGTTAGGGTTAGGGTTAGGGTTAGCATAAGTTCAAGGATAGTGTTAGGGTTAACGTTAGGGTTAGAATCAGCCCTAGGATAGTGTTAGGGTTAGGGTTAGGGTTAGCATCAGCCCTAGGATAGTGTTAGGGTTAGGGTTAGGGTTAGCATCAGGCCTAGGATAGTGTTAGGGTTAGGGTTAGGGTTATCATCAGGCCTATGATAGTGTTAGGGTTAGGCTTAGCATCAGCCCTAGGATAGTGTTAGGGTTAGGGTTAGGGTTAGCATCAGCCCTAGGATAGTGTCAGGGTTAGGGTTAGCATCAGCCCTAGTATAGTGTTAGGGTTAGGGTTAGGGTTAGCATCAGGCCTAGGATAGTGTTAGGGTTAGGGTTAGCATCAGCCCTAGGATAGTGTTAGGGTTAGGGTTAGGGTTCTCATCAGGCCTAGGATAGTGTTAGGGTTAGGGTTCGGGTTAGCATCAACCCTAGGATAGTGTTAGGGTTAGGGTTAGTGTTAGCATCAGCCCTAGGATATTATTAGGGTTAGGGTTAGAATCAGCCCTAGGATACTGTTAGGGTTAGAGTTAGGGTTAGCACCAGGCTTAGGATAGTGTTAGTGTTAGGGTTACCATCAGGCTTAGGATAGTGTTAGGGTTAGGGTTAGGGTTAGCATCAGCCGTAGGATAGTGTTAGGGTTAGGGTTAGCCTCAGCCCTAGGATAGTGTTAGCGTTAGGGTTAGGGTTAGCATCAGCCCTAGGATAGTGTTAGGGGTAGGGTGAGGGTTAGCATCAGCCCTAGGATAGTGTTAGTGTTAGGGTTTGCATCAGCCCTAGGATAGTGTTAGGGTTAGGGTTAGGGTTAGCATCAGCCCTAGGATAGTATTAGGGTTAGAGTTAGGGTTAGCATCAGCTCTAGGATAGTGTTAGGGTTAGTGGTAGGGTTAGCATCAGCCCTAGGATAGTGTTAGGTTTAGGGTTAGGGTTAGCGTCAGCCCTAGGATAGTGTTAGGGTTAGGGTTAGCATCAGCCCTGGGATAATGTTAGGGTTAGGGTTAGGGTTAACATCAGCCCTAGGATAGTGTTAGGGTTAGGGTTAGCATCAGCCCTAGGATAGTGTTAGGGTTAGGGTTAGGGTTAGCATCAGCCCTAGGATAGTGTTAGGGTTAGGTTTAGCATCAGCCCTAGGATAGTGTTAGGGTTAGGGTTAGCGTTAGCATCAGCCCTAGGATAGTGTTAGGGTTAGGGTTAGCATCAGCCCTACGATAGTGTTAGGGTTAGGGTTAGGGTTAGCATCAACCCTAGGATAGTGTTAGGGTTAGGGTTAACATAAACCCTAGGATACTGTTAGGGTTAGGATTAGGGTTATCATCAGGCCTAGGATAGTGTTAGGGTTAGGGTTAGGGTTAGCATCAGTTCAAGGATAGTGTTAGGGTTAGCGTTAGGGTTAGCATCTGCCCTAGGATAGTGTTAGGGTTAGGGTTAGGGTTAGCATTAGCCCAAGGATAGTGTTAGGGTTAGGGTTAGCATCAGCCCTAGGATAGTGTCAGGGTTAGGGTTAGGGTTAGCATCAGGCCCAGGATAGTGTTAGTGTTAGGGTTAGCATCAGCCCTAGGATAGTGTTAGGGTTAGGGTTAGGGTTAGCATCAGTCCTAGGATAGTGTTAGGGTTAGGGTTAGCATCAACCCTAGGATAGTGTTAGGCTTAGGTTTAGGGTTAGCATCAGCCCTAGGATAGTGTTAGGGTTAGAGTTAGCCTCAGCCCTAGGAGAGTGTTAGGGTTATGGATAGGGTTAGCATCAGGCCTAGGATAGTGTGAGGGTTAGGGTTAGGGTTAGCATCAGGCCTAGGATAGTGTGAGGGTTAGGGTTAGCATCAGGCCTAGGATAGTGTTAGGGTTAGAGTTAGCATCACCCCTAGGATAGTGTTAGGGTTAGGGTTAGGGTTAGCATCAGCCCTAGGGTAGTGTTAGGGTTATCGTTAGGTTTAGCATCAGCCCTAGGATAGTGTTAGGGTAAGGGTTAGGGTTAGCATCAGGCCTAGGATAGTGTTAGGGTTACGGTTAGAATCAGCCCAAGGATAGTGTTAGGGTTAGGGTTAAGTTTAGCATCAGCCCTAGGATAGTGTTAGGGTTAGGGTTAGGGTTACCATCAGCCCAAGGATAGTGTTAGGGATAGGGTTAGGTTAGCATCAGCCCTAGGATAGTGTTAGGGTTAGGGTTAGCATCAGCCCTAGGATAGTGTTAGGGTTAGGGTTAGGGTTAGCATCAGGCCTAGGATAGTGTCAGGGTTAGGGTTAGCACCAGCCCTAGGATAGTGTTAGGGTTAAGGTTAGGGTTAGCATCAGCCGTAGGATAGTGTTAGGGTTAGGGTTAGCCTCAGCCCTAAGATAGTGTTAGAGTTAGGGTTAGGGTTAGCATCAGACTTGGGTAGTGTTAGGGTTAGGGTTAGGGTTAGCATCAGCCCTAGGATAGTGTTAGGGTTAGGGTTAACATAAACCCTAGGATAGTGTTGGGGTCAGGGTTAGGGTTATCATCAGGCCTAGGATAGTGTTAGGGTTAGGGTTAGGGTTAGCATAAGTTCAAGGATAGTGTTAGGTTTAGCGTTAGGGTTAGATTCAGCCCTAGGATAGTGTTAGGGTTAGGGTTAGTGTTAGCATCAGCCCTAAGATAGTGTTAGGGTTAGGGTTAACATAAACCATAGGATAGTGTTAGGGTTAGGGTTAGGGTTAGCATCAGGCCTAGGATAGTGTTAGGGTTAGGGTTAGCATCAGCCCTAGGATAGTGTTAGGGTTAGGGTTAGGGTTATCATCAGGCCTAGGATAGTGTTAGGGTTAGGGTTAGGGTTAGCATAAGTTCAAGGATAGTGTTAGGGTTAACGTTAGGGTTAGAATCAGCCCTAGGATAGTGTTAGGGTTAGGGTTAGGGTTAGCATCAGCCCTAGGATAGTGTTAGGGTTAGGGTTAGGGTTAGCATCAGGCCTAGGATAGTGTTAGGGTTAGGGTTAGGGTTATCATCAGGCCTATGATAGTGTTAGGGTTAGGCTTAGCATCAGCCCTAGGATAGTGTTAGGGTTAGGGTTAGGGTTAGCATCAGCCCTAGGATAGTGTCAGGGTTAGGGTTAGCATCAGCCCTAGTATAGTGTTAGGGTTAGGGTTAGGGTTAGCATCAGGCCTAGGATAGTGTTAGGGTTAGGGTTAGCATCAGCCCTAGGATAGTGTTAGGGTTAGGGTTAGGGTTCTCATCAGGCCTAGGATAGTGTTAGGGTTAGGGTTCGGGTTAGCATCAGCCCTAGGATAGTGTTAGGGTTAGGGTTAGTGTTAGCATCAGCCCTAGGATATTATTAGGGTTAGGGTTAGAATCAGCCCTAGGATACTGTTAGGGTTAGAGTTAGGGTTAGCACCAGGCTTAGGATAGTGTTAGTGTTAGGGTTACCATCAGGCTTAGGATAGTGTTAGGGTTAGGGTTAGGGTTAGCATCAGCCGTAGGATAGTGTTAGTGTTAGGGTAAGCCTCAGCCCTAGGATAGTGTTAGCGTTAGGGTTAGGGTTAGCATCAGCCCTAGGATAGTGTTAGGGGTAGGGTGAGGGTTAGCATCAGCCCTAGGATAGTGTTAGTGTTAGGGTTAGCATCAGCCCTAGGATAGTGTTAGGGTTAGGGTTAGGGTTAGCATCAGCCGTAGGATAGTATTAGGGTTAGGGTTAGGGTTAGCATCAGCTCTAGGATAGTGTTAGGGTTAGTGTTAGGGTTAGCATCAGCCCTAGGATAGTGTTAGGTTTAGGGTTAGGGTTAGCGTCAGCCCTAGGATAGTATTAGGGTTAGGGTTAGGGTTAGCATCAGCTCTAGGATAGTGTTAGGGTTAGTGGTAGGTTTAGCATCACCCCTAGGATAGTGTTAGGTTTAGGGTTAGGGTTAGCGTCAGCCCTAGGATAGTGTTAGGGTTAGGGTTAGCATCAGCCCTGGGATAATGTTAGGGTTAGGGTTAGGGTTAACATCAGCCCTAGGATACTGTTAGGGTTAGGGTTAGCATCAGCCCTAGGATAGTGTTTGGGTTAGGGTTAGGGTTAGCATCAGCCCTAGGATAGTGTTAGGGTTAGGGTTAGCATCAGCCCTAGGATAGTGTTAGGGTTAGGGTTAGGGTTAGCATCAGCCCTAGGATAGTGTTAGGGTTAGGGTTAGCATCAGCCCTACGATAGTGTTAGGGTTAGGGTTAGGGTTAGCATCAGCCGTAGGATAGTGTTAGGGTTAGGGTTAGCCTCAGCCCTAAGATAGTGTTAGAGTTAGGGTTAGGGTTAGCATGAGCCCTAGGATAGTGTTAGGATTAGTGTTAGGGTTAGCATCCGCCCTAGGATAGTGTTAGATTTAGGGTTAAGGTTAGCATCAGCCCTAGGATAGTGTTAGGGTTAGGGTTAACATAAACCCTAGGATAGTGTTAGGGTTAGGGTTAGGGTTATCATCAGGCCTAGGATAGTGTTAGGGTTAGGGTTAGGGTTAGCATCAGTTCAAGGATAGTGTTAGGGTTAGCGTTAGGGTTAGCATCAGGCCTAGGATAGTGTTAGAGTTAGGGTTAGGGTTATCATCAGGCCTATGATAGTGTTAGGGTTAGGCTTAGCATCAGCCCTAGGATAGTGTCAGGGTTAGGTTTAGGGTTAGCATCAGGCCCAGGATAGTGTTAGGGTTAGGGTTAGCATCAGCCCTAGGATAGTGTTAGGGTTAGGGTTAGGGTTAGCATCAGCCCTAGGATAGTGTTAGTGTTAGGGTTAGCATCAGCCCTAGGATAGTGTTAGGGTTAGGGTTAGGGTTAGGGTTAGCATCAGCCCAAGGATAGTGTTAGGGTTAGGGTTAACATAAACCCTAGGATAGTGTTAGGGTTAGGGTTAGAGTTATCATCAGGCCTAGGATAGTGTTAGGGTTAGGGTTAGGGTTAGCATCAGTTCAAGGATAGTGTTAGCGTTAGCGTTAGGGTTAGCATCTGCCCTAGGATAGTGTTAGGGTTAGGGTTAGGGTTAGCATCAGCCAAAGGATAGTGTTAGGGTTAGGGTTAGCATCAGCCCTAGGATAGTGTCAGGGTTAGGTTTAGGGTTAGCATCAGGCCCAGGATAGTGTTAGGGTTAGGGTTAGCATCAGCCCTAGGATAGTGTTAGGGTTAGGGTTAGGGTTAGTATCAGCCCTAGGATAGTGTTAGGGTTAGGGTTAGCATCAACCCTAGGATAGTGTTTGGGTTAGGGTTAGGGTTAGCATCAGCCCTAGGATAGTGTTAGGGTTAGAGTTAGCCTCATCCCTAGGAGAGTGTTAGGGTTATGGATAGGGTTAGCATCAGGCCTAGGATAGTGTGAGGGTTAGGGTTAGGGTTAGCATCAGCCCTAGGATAGTGTTAGGGTTAGGGTTAGCATCAGGCCTAGGATAGTGTTAGGGTTAGGTTTAGCATCACCCCTAGGATAGTGTTAGGGTTAGGGTTAGGGTTACCATCAGCCCAAAGATAGTGTTAGGGTTAGGGTTAGGGTTAGCATCAGCCCTAGGATAGTGTTAGGGTTAAGGTTAGGGTTAGCATCAGCCGTAGGATAGTGTTAGGGTTAGGATTAGCCTCAGCCCTAAGATAGTGTTAGAGTTAGGGTTAGGGTTAGCATCAGCCCTAGGGTAGTGTTAGGGTTAGGGTTAGGGTTAGCATCCACCCTAGGATAGTGTTAGGGTTAGGGTTAGGGTTAGCATCAGCCCTAGGATAGTGTTAGGGTTAGGGTTAACATAAACCCTAGGATAGTGTTGGGGTCAGGGTTAGGGTTATCATAAGGCCTAGGATAGTGTTAGGGTTAGGGTTAGGGTTAGCATAAGTTCAAGGATAGTGTTAGGTTTAGCGTTAGGGTTAGAATCAGCCCTAGGATAGTGTTAGGGTTAGGGTTAGGGTTAGCATCAGCCCTAAGATAGTGTTAGGGTTAGGGTTAACATAAACCCTAGGATAGTGTTAGGGTTAGGGTTAGGGTTAGCATCAGGCCTAGGATAGTGTTAGGGTTAGGGTTAGCATCAGCCCTAGGATAGTGTTAGGGTTAGGGTTAGGGTTATCATCAGGCCTAGGATAGTGATAGGGTTAGGGTTAGGGTTAGCATAAGTTCAAGGATAGTGTTAGGGTTAACGTTAGGGTTAGAATCAGCCCTAGGATAGTGTTAGGGTTAGGGTTAGGGATAGCATCAGCCCTAGGATAGTGCTGGGTTAGGGTTAGGGTTAGCATCAGGCCTATGATAGTGTTAGTGTTAGGGTTAGGGTTATCATCAGGCCTATGATAGTGTTAGGGTTAGGCTTAGCATCAGCCCTAGGATAGTGTTAGGGTTAGGGTTAGGGTTAGCATCAGCCCTAGGATAGTGTTAGGGTTAGGGTTAGGGTTAGCATCAGGCCTAGGATAGTGTTAGGGTTAGGGTTAGCATCAGCCCTAGGATAGTGTTAGGGTTAGGGTTAGGGTTCTCATCAGGCCTAGGATAGTGTTAGGGTTAGGGTTAGCATCAGCCCTAGGATTGTGTTAGGGTTAGGGTTCGGGTTAGCATCAGCCCTAGGATAGTGTTAGGGTTAGGGTTAGTGTTAGCATCAGCCCAGGGTATTATTAGGGTTAGGGTTAGCATCAGCCCTAGGATACTGTTAGGGTTAGAGTTAGGGTTAGCACCAGGCTTAGGATAGTGTTAGTGTTAGGGTTACCATCAGGCTTAGGATAGTGTTAGGGTTAGGGTTAGGGTTAGCATCAGCCATAGGATAGTGTTAGGGTTAGGGTAAGCCTCAGCCCTAGGATAGTGTTAGCGTTAGGGTTAGGGTTAGCATCAGCCCTAGGATAGTGTTAGGGGTAGGGTGAGGGTTAGCATCAGCCCTAGGATAGTGTTAGTGTTAGGGTTAGCATCAGCCCTAGGATAGTGTTAGGGTTAGGGTTAGGGTTAGCATCAGCCCTAGGATAGTATTAGGGTTAGGGTTAGGGTTAGCATCAGCTCTAGGATAGTGTTAGGGTTAGTGTTAGGGTTAGCATCAGCCCTAGGATAGTGTTAGGTTTAGGGTTAGGGTTAGCATCAGCCCTAGGATAGTGTTAGGGTTAGGGTTAGCTTCAGCCCTGGGATAATGTTAGGGTTAGGGTTAGGGTTAGCATCAGCCCTAGGATAGTGTTAGGGTTAGGGTTAGCATCAGCCCTAGGATAGTGTTAGGGTTAGGGTTAGGGTTAGCATCAGCCCTAGGATAGTGTTAGGGTTAGGGTTAGGGTTAGCATCATCCCTAGGATAGTGTTAGGGTTAAGGTTAGCATCAGCCCTAGGATAGTGTTAGGGTTAGGGTTAGGGTTAGCATCAGCCCTAGGATAGTGTTAGGGTTAGGGTTAGCATCAGCCCTAAGATAGTGTTAGGGTTAGCGTTAGGGTTAGCATCTGCCCTAGGATAGTGTTAGGGTTAGGGTTAGGGTTAGCATCAGCCCAAGGATAGTGTTAGGGTTAGGGTTAGCATCAGCCCTAGGATAGTGTCAGGGTTAGGGTTAGGGTTAGCATCAGGCCCAGGATAGTGTTAGTGTTAGGGTTAGCATCAGCCCTAGGATAGTGTTAGGGTTAGGGTTAGGGTTAGCATCAGTCCTAGGATAGTGTTAGGGTTAGGGTTAGCATCAACCCTAGGATAGTGTTAGGCTTAGGTTTAGGGTTAGCATCAGCCCTAGGATAGTGTTAGGGTTAGAGTTAGCCTCAGCCCTAGGAGAGTGTTAGGGTTATGGATAGGGTTAGCATCAGGCCTAGGATAGTGTGAGGGTTAGGGTTAGGGTTAGCATCAGCCCTAGGATAGTGTTAGGGTTAGGGTTAGCATCAGGCCTAGGATAGTGTTAGGGTTAGAGTTAGCATCACCCCTAGGATAGTGTTAGGGTTAGGGTTAGGGTTAGCATCAGCCCTAGGGTAGTGTTAGGGTTATCGTTAGGTTTAGCATCAGCCCTAGGATAGTGTTAGGGTAAGGGTTAGGGTTAGCATCAGGCCTAGGATAGTGTTAGGGTTACGGTTAGAATCAGCCCAAGGATAGTGTTAGGGTTAGGGTTAAGTTTAGCATCAGCCCTAGGATAGTGTTAGGGTTAGGGTTAGGGTTACCATCAGCCCAAGGATAGTGTTAGGGATAGGGTTAGGTTAGCATCAGCCCTAGGATAGTGTTAGGGTTAGGGTTAGCATCAGCCCTAGGATAGTGTTAGGGTTAGGGTTAGGGTTAGCATCAGGCCTAGGATAGTGTCAGGGTTAGGGTTAGCACCAGCCCTAGGATAGTGTTAGGGTTAAGGTTAGGGTTAGCATCAGCCGTAGGATAGTGTTAGGGTTAGGGTTAGCCTCAGCCCTAAGATAGTGTTAGAGTTAGGGTTAGGGTTAGCATCAGACTTGGGTAGTGTTAGGGTTAGGGTTAGGGTTAGCATCCGGCCTAGGATAGTGTTAGGGTTAGGGTTAGGGTTAGCATCAGCCCTAGGATAGTGTTAGGGTTAGGGTTAACATAAACCCTAGGATAGTGTTGGGGTCAGGGTTAGGGTTATCATCAGGCCTAGGATAGTGTTAGGGTTAGGGTTAGGGTTAGCATAAGTTCAAGGATAGTGTTAGGTTTAGCGTTAGGGTTAGATTCAGCCCTAGGATAGTGTTAGGGTTAGGGTTAGTGTTAGCATCAGCCCTAAGATAGTGTTAGGGTTAGGGTTAACATAAACCATAGGATAGTGTTAGGGTTAGGGTTAGGGTTAGCATCAGGCCTAGGATAGTGTTAGGGGTAGGGTTAGCATCAGCCCTAGGATAGTGTTAGGGTTAGGGTTAGGGTTATCATCAGGCCTAGGATAGTGTTAGGGTTAGGGTTAGGGTTAGCATAAGTTCAAGGATAGTGTTAGGGTTAACGTTAGGGTTAGAATCAGCCCTAGGATAGTGTTAGGGTTAGGGTTAGGGTTAGCATCAGCCCTAGGATAGTGTTAGGGTTAGGGTTAGGGTTAGCATCAGGCCTAGGATAGTGTTAGGGTTAGGGTTAGGGTTATCATCAGGCCTATGATAGTGTTAGGGTTAGGCTTAGCATCAGCCCTAGGATAGTGTTAGGGTTAGGGTTAGGGTTAGCATCAGCCCTAGGATAGTGTCAGGGTTAGGGTTAGCATCAGCCCTAGTATAGTGTTAGGGTTAGGGTTAGGGTTAGCATCAGGCCTAGGATAGTGTTAGGGTTAGGGTTAGCATCAGCCCTAGGATAGTGTTAGGGTTAGGGTTAGGGTTCTCATCAGGCCTAGGATAGTGTTAGGGTTAGGGTTCGGGTTAGCATCAGCCCTAGGATAGTGTTAGGGTTAGGGTTAGTGTTAGCATCAGCCCTAGGATATTATTAGGGTTAGGGTTAGAATCAGCCCTAGGATACTGTTAGGGTTAGAGTTAGGGTTAGCACCAGGCTTAGGATAGTGTTAGTGTTAGGGTTACCATCAGGCTTAGGATAGTGTTAGGGTTAGGGTTAGGGTTAGCATCAGCCGTAGGATAGTGTTAGGGTTAGGGTTAGCCTCAGCCCTAGGATAGTGTTAGCGTTAGGGTTAGGGTTAGCATCAGCCCTAGGATAGTGTTAGGGGTAGGGTGAGGGTTAGCATCAGCCCTAGGATAGTGTTAGTGTTAGGGTTTGCATCAGCCCTAGGATAGTGTTAGGGTTAGGGTTAGGGTTAGCATCAGCCCTAGGATAGTATTAGGGTTAGAGTTAGGGTTAGCATCAGCTCTAGGATAGTGTTAGGGTTAGTGGTAGGGTTAGCATCAGCCCTAGGATAGTGTTAGGTTTAGGGTTAGGGTTAGCGTCAGCCCTAGGATAGTGTTAGGGTTAGGGTTAGCATCAGCCCTGGGATAATGTTAGGGTTAGGGTTAGGGTTAACATCAGCCCTAGGATAGTGTTAGGGTTAGGGTTAGCATCAGCCCTAGGATAGTGTTAGGGTTAGGGTTAGGGTTAGCATCAGCCCTAGGATAGTGTTAGGGTTAGGGTTAGCATCAGCCCTAGGATAGTGTTAGGGTTAGGGTTAGCGTTAGCATCAGCCCTAGGATAGTGTTAGGGTTATGGTTAGCATCAGCCCTACGATAGTGTTAGGGTTAGGGTTAGGGTTAGCATCAGCCGTAGGATAGTGTTAGGTTTAGGGTTAGCCTCAGCCCTAAGATAGTGTTAGAGTTAGGGTTAGGGTTAGCATGAGCCCTAGGATAGTGTTAGGATTAGTGTTAGGGTTAGCATCCGCCCTAGGATAGTGTTAGATTTAGGGTTAAGGTTAGCATCAGCCCTAGGATAGTGTTAGGGTTAGGGTTAACATAAACCCTAGGATAGTGTTAGGGTTAGGGTTAGGGTTATCATCAGGCCTAGGATAGTGTTAGGGTTAGGGTTAGGGTTAGCATCAGTTCAAGGATAGTGTTAGGGTTAGCGTTAGGGTTAGCATCAGGCCTAGGATAGTGTTAGAGTTAGGGTTAGGGTTATCATCAGGCCTATGATAGTGTTAGGGTTAGGCTTAGCATCAGCCCTAGGATAGTGTCAGGGTTAGGTTTAGGGTTAGCATCAGGCCCAGGATAGTGTTAGGGTTAGGGTTAGCATCAGCCCTAGGATAGTGTTAGGGTTAGGGTTAGGGTTAGCATCAGCCCTAGGATAGTGTTAGTGTTAGGGTTAGCATCAGCCCTAGGATAGTGTTAGGGTTAGCGTTAGGGTTAGCATCAGCCCAAGGATAGTGTTAGGGTTAGGGTTAACATAAACCCTAGGATAGTGTTAGGGTTAGGGTTAGAGTTATCATCAGGCCTAGGATAGTGTTAGGGTTAGGGTTAGGGTTAGCATCAGTTCAAGGATAGTGTTAGCGTTAGCGTTAGGGTTAGCATCTGCCCTAGGATAGTGTTAGGGTTAGCGTTAGGGTTAGCATCAGCCCAAGGATAGCGTTAGGGTTAGGGTTAGCATCAGCCCTAGGATAGTGTCAGGGTTAGGTTTAGGGTTAGCATCAGTCCCAGGATAGTGTTAGGGTTAGGGTTAGCATCAGCCCTAGGATAGTGTTAGGGTTAGGGTTAGGGTTAGCATCAGCCCTAGGATAGTGTTAGGGTTAGGGTTAGCATCAACCCTAGGATAGTGTTTGGGTTAGGGTTAGGGTTAGCATCAGCCCTAGGATAGTGTTAGGGTTAGAGTTAGCCTCATCCCTAGGAGAGTGTTAGGGTTATGGATAGGGTTAGCATCAGGCCTAGGATAGTGTGAGGGTTAGGGTTAGGGTTAGCATCAGCCCTAGGATAGTGTTAGGGTTAGGGTTAGCATCAGGCCTAGGATAGTGTTAGGGTTAGGGTTAGCATCACCCCTAGGATAGTGTTAGGGTTAGGGTTAGGGTTACCATAAGCCCAAGGATAGTGTTAGGGTTAGGGTTAGGGTTAGCATCAGCCCTAGGATAGTGTTAGGGTTAAGGTTAGGGTTAGCATCAGCCGTAGGATAGTGTTAGGGTTAGGATTAGCCTCAGGCCTAAGATAGTGTTAGAGTTAGGGTTAGGGTTAGCATCAGCCCTAGGGTAGTGTTAGGGTTAGGGTTAGGGTTAGCATCCACCCTAGGATAGTGTTAGGGTTAGGGTTAGGGTAAGCATCAGCCCTAGGATAGTGTTAGGGTTAGGGTTAACATAAACCCTAGGATAGTGTTGGGGTCAGGGTTAGGGTTATCATCAGGCCTAGGATAGTGTTAGGGTTAGGGTTAGGGTTAGCATAAGTTCAACGATAGTGTTAGGTTTAGCGTTAGGGTTAGAATCAGCCCTAGGATAGTGCTGGGTTAGGGTTAGGGTTAGCATCAGCCCTAAGATAGTGTTAGGGTTAGGGTTAACATAAACCCTAGGATAGTGTTAGGGTTAGGGTTAGGGTTAGCATCAGGCCTAGGATAGTGTTAGGGTTAGGGTTAGCATCAGCCCTAGGATAGTGTTAGGGTTAGGGTTAGGGTTATCATCAGGCCTAGGATAGTGATAGGGTTAGGGTTAGGGTTAGCATAAGTTCAAGGATAGTGTTAGGGTTAACGTTAGGGTTAGAATCAGCCCTAGGATAGTGTTAGGGTTAGGGTTAGGGATAGCATCAGCCCTAGGATAGTGCTGAGTTAGGGTTAGGGTTAGCATCAGGCCTAGGATAGTGTTAGTGTTAGGGTTAGGGTTATCATCAGGCCTATGATAGTGTTAGGGTTAGGCTTAGCATCAGCCCTAGGATAGTGTTAGGGTTAGGGTTAGGGTTCTCATCAGGCCTACGATAGTGTTAGGGTTAGGGTTAGCATCAGCCCTAGGATAGTGTTAGGGTTAGGGTTCGGGTTAGCATCAGCCCTAGGATAGTGTTAGGGTTAGGGTTAGTGTTAGCATCAGCCTAGGGTATTATTAGGGTTAGGGTTAGCATCAGCCCTAGGATACTGTTAGGGTTAGAGTTAGGGTTAGCACCAGGCTTAGGATAGTGTTAGTGTTAGGGTTACCATCAGGCTTAGGATAGTGTTAGGGTTAGGGTTAGGGTTAGCATCAGCCGTAGGATAGTGTTAGTGTTAGGGTAAGCCTCAGCCCTAGGATAGTGTTAGCGTTAGGGTTAGGGTTAGCATCAGCCCTAGGATAGTGTTAGGGGTAGGGTGAGGGTTAGCATCAGCCCTAGGATATTGTTAGTGTTAGGGTTAGCATCAGCCCTAGGATAGTGTTAGGGTTAGGGTTAGGGTTAGCATCAGCCGTAGGATAGTATTAGGGTTAGGGTTAGGGTTAGCATCAGCTCTAGGATAGTGTTAGGGTTAGTGTTAGGGTTAGCATCAGTCCTAGGATAGTGTTAGGTTTAGGGTTAGGGTTAGCGTCAGCCCTAGGATAGTATTAGGGTTAGGGTTAGGGTTAGCATCAGCTCTAGGATAGTGTTAGGGTTAGTGGTAGGGTTAGCATCACCCCTAGGATAGTGTTAGGTTTAGGGTTAGGGTTAGCGTCAGCCCTAGGATAGTGTTAGGGTTAGGGTTAGCATCAGCCCTGGGATAATGTTAGGGTTAGGGTTAGGGTTAACATCAGCCCTAGGATACTGTTAGGGTTAGGGTTAGCATCAGCCCTAGGATAGTGTTAGGGTTAGGGTTAGGGTTAGCATCAGCCCTAGGAGAGTGTTAGGGTTAGGGTTAGCATCAGCCCTAGGATAGTGTTAGGGTTAGGGTTAGGGTTAGCATCAGCCCTAGGATAGTGTTAGGGTTAGGGTTAGCATCAGCCCTACGATAGTGTTAGGGTTAGGGTTAGGGTTAGCATCAGCCGTAGGATAGTGTTAGGGTTAGGGTTAGCCTCAGCCCTAAGATAGTGTTAGAGTTAGGGTTAGGGTTAGCATGAGCCCAAGATAGTGTTAGGATTAGTGTTAGGGTTAGCATCCACCCTAGGATAGTGTTAGATTTAGGGTTAAGGTTAGCATCAGCCCTAGGATAGTGTTAGGGTTAGGGTTAACATAAACCCTAGGATAGTGTTAGGGTTAGGGTTAGGGTTATCATCAGGCCTAGGATAGTGTTAGGGTTAGGGTTAGGGTTAGCATCAGTTCAAGGATAGTGTTAGGGTTAGCGTTAGGGTTAGCATCAGGCCTAGGATAGTGTTAGAGTTAGGGTTAGGGTTAGCATCAGGCCTATGATAGTGTTAGGGTTAGGCTTAGCATCAGCCCTAGGATAGTGTCAGGGTTAGGTTTAGGGTTAGCATCAGGCCCAGGATAGTGTTAGGGTTAAGGTTAGCATCAGCCCTAGGATAGTGTTAGGGTTAGGGTTAGGGTTAGCATCAGCCCTAGGATAGTGTTAGTGTTAGGGTTAGCATCAGCCCTAGGATAGTGTTAGGGTTAGGGTTAGGGTTAGGGTTAGCATCAGCCCAAGGATAGTGTTAGGGTTAGGGTTAACATAAACCCTAGGATAGTGTTAGGGTTAGGGTTAGAGTTATCATCAGGCCTAGGATAGTGTTAGGGTTAGGGTTAGGGTTAGCATCAGTTCAAGGATAGTGTTAGCGTTAGCGTTAGGGTTAGCATCTGCCCTAGGATAGTGTTAGGGTTAGGGTTAGGGTTAGCATCAGCCAAAGGATAGTGTTAGGGTTAGGGTTAGCATCAGCCCTAGGATAGTGTCAGGGTTAGGTTTAGGGTTAGCATCAGGCCCAGGATAGTGTTAGGGTTAGGGTTAGCATCAGCCCTAGGATAGTGTTAGGGTTAGGGTTAGGGTTAGCATCAGCCCTAGG
Organism: Lemur catta; assembly: GCF_020740605.2. NCBI lineage: Eukaryota > Metazoa > Chordata > Mammalia > Primates > Lemuridae > Lemur > Lemur catta. The sequence goes on along the minus strand of NC_059131.1, from coordinate 110,053,319 downwards.
ATAGTGTTAGGGTTAGGGTTAGCATCAACCCTAGGATAGTGTTTGGGTTAGGGTTAGGGTTAGCATCAGCCCTAGGATAGTGTTAGGGTTAGAGTTAGCCTCATCCCTAGGAGAGTGTTAGGGTTATGGATAGGGTTAGCATCAGGCCTAGGATAGTGTGAGGGTTAGGGTTAGGGTTAGCATCAGCCCTAGGATAGTGTTAGGGTTAGGGTTAGCATCAGGCCTAGGATAGTGTTAGGGTTAGGTTTAGCATCACCCCTAGGATAGTGTTAGGGTTAGGGTTAGGGTTACCATCAGCCCAAGGATAGTGTTAGGGTTAGGGTTAGGGTTAGCATCAGCCCTAGGATAGTGTTAGGGTTAAGGTTAGGGTTAGCATCAGCCGTAGGATAGTGTTAGGGTTAGGATTAGCCTCAGGCCTAAGATAGTGTTAGAGTTAGGGTTAGGGTTAGCATCAGCCCTAGGGTAGTGTTAGGGTTAGGGTTAGGGTTAGCATCCACCCTAGGATAGTGTTAGGGTTAGGGTTAGGGTAAGCATCAGCCCTAGGATAGTGTTAGGGTTAGGGTTAACATAAACCCTAGGATAGTGTTGGGGTCAGGGTTAGGGTTATCATCAGGCCTAGGATAGTGTTAGGGTTAGGGTTAGGGTTAGCATAAGTTCAACGATAGTGTTAGGTTTAGCGTTAGGGTTAGAATCAGCCCTAGGATAGTGTTAGGGTTAGGGTTAGGGTTAGCATCAGCCCTAAGATAGTGTTAGGGTTAGGGTTAACATAAACCCTAGGATAGTGTTAGGGTTAGGGTTAGGGTTAGCATCAGGCCTAGGATAGTGTTAGGGTTAGGGTTAGCATCAGCCCTAGGATAGTGTTAGGGTTAGGGTTAGGGTTATCATCAGGCCTAGGATAGTGATAGGGTTAGGGTTAGGGTTAGCATAAGTTCAAGGATAGTGTTAGGGTTAACGTTAGGGTTAGAATCAGCCCTAGGATAGTGTTAGGGTTAGGGTTAGGGATAGCATCAGCCCTAGGATAGTGCTGAGTTAGGGTTAGGGTTAGCATCAGGCCTAGGATAGTGTTAGTGTTAGGGTTAGGGTTATCATCAGGCCTATGATAGTGTTAGGGTTAGGCTTAGCATCAGCCCTAGGATAGTGTTAGGGTTAGGGTTAGGGTTCTCATCAGGCCTACGATAGTGTTAGGGTTAGGGTTAGCATCAGCCCTAGGATAGTGTTAGGGTTAGGGTTCGGGTTAGCATCAGCCCTAGGATAGTGTTAGGGTTAGGGTTAGTGTTAGCATCAGCCTAGGGTATTATTAGGGTTAGGGTTAGCATCAGCCCTAGGATACTGTTAGGGTTAGAGTTAGGGTTAGCACCAGGCTTAGGATAGTGTTAGTGTTAGGGTTACCATCAGGCTTAGGATAGTGTTAGGGTTAGGGTTAGGGTTAGCATCAGCCGTAGGATAGTGTTAGTGTTAGGGTAAGCCTCAGCCCTAGGATAGTGTTAGCGTTAGGGTTAGGGTTAGCATCAGCCCTAGGATAGTGTTAGGGGTAGGGTGAGGGTTAGCATCAGCCCTAGGATAGTGTTAGTGTTAGGGTTAGCATCAGCCCTAGGATAGTGTTAGGGTTAGGGTTAGGGTTAGCATCAGCCGTAGGATAGTATTAGGGTTAGGGTTAGGGTTAGCATCAGCTCTAGGATAGTGTTAGGGTTAGTGTTAGGGTTAGCATCAGCCCTAGGATAGTGTTAGGTTTAGGGTTAGGGTTAGCGTCAGCCCTAGGATAGTATTAGGGTTAGGGTTAGGGTTAGCATCAGCTCTAGGATAGTGTTAGGGTTAGTGGTAGGGTTAGCATCACCCCTAGGATAGTGTTAGGTTTAGGGTTAGGGTTAGCGTCAGCCCTAGGATAGTGTTAGGGTTAGGGTTAGCATCAGCCCTGGGATAATGTTAGGGTTAGGGTTAGGGTTAACATCAGCCCTAGGATACTGTTAGGGTTAGGGTTAGCATCAGCCCTAGGATAGTGTTAGGGTTAGGGTTAGGGTTAGCATCAGCCCTAGGAGAGTGTTAGGGTTAGGGTTAGCATCAGCCCTAGGATAGTGTTAGGGTTAGGGTTAGGGTTAGCATCAGCCCTAGGATAGTGTTAGGGTTAGGGTTAGCATCAGCCCTACGATAGTGTTAGGGTTAGGGTTAGGGTTAGCATCAGCCGTAGGATAGTGTTAGGGTTAGGGTTAGCCTCAGCCCTAAGATAGTGTTAGAGTTAGGGTTAGGGTTAGCATGAGCCCTAGGATAGTGTTAGGATTAGTGTTAGGGTTAGCATCCGCCCTAGGATAGTGTTAGATTTAGGGTTAAGGTTAGCATCAGCCCTAGGATAGTGTTAGGGTTAGGGTTAACAGAAACCCTAGGATAGTGTTAGGGTTAGGGTTAGGGTTATCATCAGGCCTAGGATAGTGTTAGGGTTAGGGTTAGGGTTAGCATCAGTTCAAGGATAGTGTTAGGGTTAGCGTTAGGGTTAGCATCAGGCCTAGGATAGTGTTAGAGTTAGGGTTAGGGTTATCATCAGGCCTATGATAGTGTTAGGGTTAGGCTTAGCATCAGCCCTAGGATAGTGTCAGGGTTAGGTTTAGGGTTAGCATCAGGCCCAGGATAGTGTTAGGGTTAGGGTTAGCATCAGCCCTAGGATAGTGATAGGGTTAGGGTTAGGGTTAGCATCAGCCCTAGGATAGTGTTAGTGTTAGGGTTAGCATCAGCCCTAGGATAGTGTTAGGGTTAGGGTTAGGGTTAGGGTTAGCATCAGCCCAAGGATAGTGTTAGGGTTAGGGTTAACATAAACCCTAGGATAGTGTTAGGGTTAGGGTTAGAGTTATCATCAGGCCTAGGATAGTGTTAGGGTTAGGGTTAGGGTTAGCATCAGTTCAAGGATAGTGTTAGCGTTAGCGTTAGGGTTAGCATCTGCCCTAGGATAGTGTTAGGGTTAGGGTTAGGGTTAGCATCAGCCAAAGGATAGTGTTAGGGTTAGGGTTAGCATCAGCCCTAGGATAGTGTCAGGGTTAGGTTTAGGGTTAGCATCAGGCCCAGGATAGTGTTAGGGTTAGGGTTAGCATCAGCCCTAGGATAGTGTTAGGGTTAGGGTTAGGGTTAGCATCAGCCCTAGGATAGTGTTAGGGTTAGGGTTAGCATCAACCCTAGGATAGTGTTTGGGTTAGGGTTAGGGTTAGCATCAGCCCTAGGATAGTGTTAGGGTTAGGGTTAGCATCAGGCCTAGGATAGTGTTAGGGTTAGGTTTAGCATCACCCCTAGGATAGTGTTAGGGTTAGGGTTAGGGTTACCATCAGCCCAAGGATAGTGTTAGGGTTAGGGTTAGGGTTAGCATCAGCCCTAGGGTAGTGTTAGGGTTAGGGTTAGGGTTAGCATCCACCCTAGGATAGTGTTAGGGTTAGGGTTAGGGTTAGCATCAGCCCTAGGATAGTGTTAGGGTTAGGGTTAACATAAACCCTAGGATAGTGTTGGGGTCAGGGTTAGGGTTATCATAAGGCCTAGGATAGTGTTAGGGTTAGGGTTAGGGTTAGCATAAGTTCAAGGATAGTGTTAGGTTTAGCGTTAGGGTTAGAATCAGCCCTAGGATAGTGTTAGGGTTAGGGTTAGGGTTAGCATCAGCCCTAAGATAGTGTTAGGGTTAGGGTTAACATAAACCCTAGGATAGTGTTAGGGTTAGGGTTAGGGTTAGCATCAGGCCTAGGATAGTGTTAGGGTTAGGGTTAGCATCAGCCCTAGGATAGTGTTAGGGTTAGGGTTAGGGTTATCATCAGGCCTAGGATAGTGATAGGGTTAGGGTTAGGGTTAGCATAAGTTCAAGGATAGTGTTAGGGTTAACGTTAGGGTTAGAATCAGCCCTAGGATAGTGTTAGGGTTAGGGTTAGGGATAGCATCAGCCCTAGGATAGTGCTGGGTTAGGGTTAGGGTTAGCATCAGGCCTATGATAGTGTTAGTGTTAGGGTTAGGGTTATCATCAGGCCTATGATAGTGTTAGGGTTAGGCTTAGCATCAGCCCTAGGATAGTGTTAGGGTTAGGGTTAGGGTTAGCATCAGCCCTAGGATAGTGTTAGGGTTAGGGTTAGGGTTAGCATCAGGCCTAGGATAGTGTTACGGTTAGGGTTAGCATCAGCCCTAGGATAGTGTTAGGGTTAGGGTTAGGGTTCTCATCAGGCCTAGGATAGTGTTAGGGTTAGGGTTAGCATCAGCCCTAGGATTGTGTTAGGGTTAGGGTTCGGGTTAGCATCAGCCCTAGGATAGTGTTAGGGTTAGGGTTAGTGTTAGCATCAGCCCAGGGTATTATTAGGGTTAGGGTTAGCATCAGCCCTAGGATACTGTTAGGGTTAGAGTTAGGGTTAGCACCAGGCTTAGGATAGTGTTAGTGTTAGGGTTACCATCAGGCTTAGGATAGTGTTAGGGTTAGGGTTAGGGTTAGCATCAGCCATAGGATAGTGTTAGGGTTAGGGTAAGCCTCAGCCCTAGGATAGTGTTAGCGTTAGGGTTAGGGTTAGCATCAGCCCTAGGATAGTGTTAGGGGTAGGGTGAGGGTTAGCATCAGCCCTAGGATAGTGTTAGTGTTAGGGTTAGCATCAGCCCTAGGATAGTGTTAGGGTTAGGGTTAGGGTTAGCATCAGCCCTAGGATAGTATTAGGGTTAGGGTTAGGGTTAGCATCAGCTCTAGGATAGTTTTAGGGTTAGTGTTAGGGTTAGCATCAGCCCTAGGATAGTGTTAGGTTTTGGGTTAGGGTTAGCATCAGCCCTAGGATAGTGTTAGGGTTAGGGTTAGCTTCAGCCCTGGGATAATGTTAGGGTTAGGGTTAGGGTTAGCATCAGCCCTAGGATAGTGTTAGGGTTAGGGTTAGCATCAGCCCTAGGATAGTGTTAGGGTTAGGGTTAGGGTTAGCATCAGCCCTAGGATAGTGTTAGGGTTAGGGTTAGGGTTAGCATCATCCCTAGGATAGTGTTAGGGTTAAGGTTAGCATCAGCCCTAGGATAGTGTTAGGGTTAGGGTTAGGGTTAGCATCAGCCCTAGGATAGTGTTAGGGTTAGGGTTAGCATCAGCCCTAAGATAGTGTTAGGGTTAGGGTTAGGGTTAGCATCAGCCGTAGGATAGTGTTAGGGTTAGGGTTAGCCTCAGCCCTAAGATAGTGTTAGAGTTAGGGTTAGGGTTAGCATGAGCCCTAGGATAGTGTTAGGGTTAGGGTTAGGGTTAGCATCCGCCCTAGGATAGTGTTAGGTTTAGGGTTAAGGTTAGCATCAGCCCTAGGATAGTGTTAGGGTTAGGGTTAACATAAACCCTAGGATAGTGTTAGGGTCAGGGTTAGGGTTATCATCAGGCCTAGGATAGTGTTAGGGTTAGGGTTAGGGTTAGCATCAGTTCAAGGATAGTGTTAGGGTTAGCGTTAGGGTTAGCATCAGCCCTAGGATAGTATTAGGGTTAGGGTTAACATAAACCCTAGGATAGTGTTAGGGTTAGGGTTAGGGTTATCGTCAGGCCTAGGATAGTGTTAGGGTTAGGGTTAGGGTTAGCATAAGTTCAAGGATAGTGTTAGGGTTAGCGTTAGGTTTAGAATCAGACCTAGGATAGTGTTAGGTTTAGGGTTAGGGTTAGCATCAGCCCTAGGATAGTGTTAGGGTTAGGGTTAACATAAACCCTAGGATAGTGTTAGGGTTAGGGTTAGGGTTAGCATCAGGCCTAGGATAGTGTTAGGGTTAGGGTTAGCATCAGCCCTAGGATAGTGTTAGGGTTAGGGTTAGGGTTATCATCAGGCCTATGATAGTGTTAGGGTTAGGTTTAGGGTTAGCATCAGGCCTAGGATAGTGTTAGGGTTAGGGTTAGGGTTATCATCAGGCCTAGGATAGTGATAGGTTAGGGTTAGCATCAGCCCTAGGATAGTGTTAGGGTTAGGGTTAGGGTTAGCATCAGCCCTAGGTTAGTGTTAGGGTTAGGGTTACTGTTAGAATCAGCCCTAGGATATTATTCGGGTTAGGGTTAGCATCAGCCCTAGGATACTGTTAGGGTTAGAGTTATTGTTAGCACCTGGCTTAGGATAGTGTTAGTGTTAGGGTTACCATCAGCCTTAGGATAGTGTTAGGGTTAGGGTTAGGGTTAGCATCAGCCGTAGGATAGTGTTAGGGTTAGGGTTAGCCTCAGCCCTAGGATAGTGTTAGCGTTAGGGTTAGGGTTAGCATCAGCCCTAGGATAGTGTTAGGCGTAGGGTGAGGGTTAGCATCAGCCCTAGGATAGTGTTAGTGTTAGGGTTAGCATCAGCCCTAGGATAGTGTTAGGGTTAGGGTTAGGGTTAGCATCAGACCTAGGATAGTATTAGGGTTAGGGTTAGGGTTAGCATCAGCCCTAGGATAGTGTTAGGGTTAGGGTTAGGGTTAGCATCAGCCCTAGGATAGTGTTAGGGTTAGGGTTAGCATCAGCACTGGGATAATTTTAAGGTTAGGGTTAGGGTTAGCATCAGCCCTAGGATAGTGTTAGTGTTAGGGTTAGCATCAGCCCTAGGATAGTGTTAGCGTTAGGGTTAGGGTTAGCATCAGCCCTAGGATAGTGTTAGGGTTAGGGTTAGCATCAGCCCTAGGATAGTGTTAGGGTTAGGGTTAGGGTTAGCATCAGCCCTAGGATAGTGTTAGGGTTAGGGTTAGCATCAGCCCTAGGATAGTGTTAGGGTTAGGGTTAGGGTTAGCATCAGGCCTAGGATAGTGTTAGGTTTAGGGTTAGCATCAGCCCTAGGATAGTGTTAGGGTTAGGGTTTGGGTTAGCATCAGCCCTAGGATCGTGTTAGGGTTAGGGTTAGTGTTAGCATCAGCCCTAGGATATTATTAGAGTTAGGGTTAGCATCAGCCCTAGGATACTGTTAGGGTTAGAGTTAGGGTTAGCACCATGCTTAGGATAGTGTTAGTGTTAGGGTTACCATCAGCCTTAGGATAGTGTTAGGGTTAGGGTTAGCCTCAGCCCTAGGATAGTGTTAGCGTTAGGGTTAGGGTTAGCATCAGCCCTACGATAGTGTTAGGGGTAGGGTGAGGGTTAGCATCAGCCCTAGAATAGTGTTAGTGTTAGGGTTAGCATCAGCCCTAGGATAGAGTTAGGGTTAGGGTTAGGGTTAGCATCAGCCGTAGGATAGTGTTAGGGTTAGGGTTAGCCTCAGCCCTAAGATAGTGTTAGAGTTAGGGTTAGGGTTAGCATGAGCCCTAGGATAGTGTTATGGTTAGGGTTAGGGTTAGCATCCGCCCTAGGATAGTGTTAGGTTTAGGGATAGGGTTAGCATCAGCCCTAGGATAGTGTTAGTGTTAGGGTTAGCATCAGCCCTAGGATAGTGTTAGGGTTAGGGTTAGGGTTAGCATCAGCCCTAGGATAGTGTTAGGGTTAGGGTTAACATAAACCCTAGGATACTGTTAGGGTTAGGGTTAGGGTTATCATCAGGCCTAGGATAGTGTTAGGGTTAGGGTTCGGGTTAGCATCAGTTCAAGGATAGTGTGAGGGTTAGGGTTAGGGTTAGCATCAGCCCTAGGATAGTGTTAGGGTTAGGGTTAGCATCAGGCCTAGGATAGTGTTAGGGTCAGGGTTAGCATCACCCCTAGGATAGTGTTAGGGTTAGGGTTAGGGTTAGCATCAGCCCTAGGGTAGTGTTAGGGTTATCGTTAGGTTTAGCATCAGCCCTAGGATAGTGTTAGGGTAAGGGTTAGGGTTAGCATCAGGCCTAGGATAGTGTTAGGGTTACGGTTAGAATCAGCCCAAGGATAGTGTTAGGGTTAGGGTTAAGTTTAGCATCAGCCCTAGGATAGTGTTAGGGTTAGGGTTAGGGTTACCATCAGCCCAAGGATAGTGTTAGGGATAGGGTTAGGTTAGCATCAGCCCAAGGATAGTGTTAGGGTTAGGGTTAGCATCAGCCCTAGGATAGTGTTAGGGTTAGGGTTAGGGTTAGCATCAGGCCTAGGATAGTGTCAGGGTTAGGGTTAGCACCAGCCCTAGGATAGTGTTAGGGTTAAGGTTAGGGTTAGCATCAGCCGTAGGATAGTGTTAGGGTTAGGGTTAGCCTCAGCCCTAAGACAGTGTTAGAGTTAGGTTTAGCGTTAGCATCAGACTTGGGTAGTGTTAGGGTTAGGGTTAGGGTTAGCATCCGGCCTAGGATAGTGTTAGGGTTAGGGTTAGGGTTAGCATCAGCCCTAGGATAGTGTTAGGGTTAGGGTTAACATAAACCCTAGGATTGTGTTGGGGTCAGGGTTAGGGTTATCATCAGGCCTAGGATAGTGTTAGGGTTAGGGTTAGGGTTAGCATAAGTTCAAGGATAGTGTTAGGTTTAGCGTTAGGGTTAGAATCAGCCCTAGGATAGTGTTAGGGTTAGGGTTAGTGTTAGCATCAGCCCTAAGATAGTGTTAGGGTTAGGGTTAACATAAACCATAGGATAGTGTTAGGGTTAGGGTTAGGGTTAGCATCAGGCCTAGGATAGTGTTAGGGTTAGGGTTAGCATCAGCCCTAGGATAGTGTTAGGGTTAGGGTTAGGGTTATCATCAGGCCTAGGATAGTGTTAAGGTTAGGGTTAGGGTTAGCATAAGTTCAAGGATAGTGTTAGGGTTAACGTTAGGGTTAGAATCAGCCCTAGGATAGTGTTAGGGTTAGGGTTAGGGTTAGCATCAGCCCTAGGATAGTGTTAGGGTTAGGGTTAGGGTTAGCATCAGGCCTAGGATAGTGTTAGGGTTAGGGTTAGGGTTATCATCAGGCCTATGATAGTGTTAGGGTTAGGCTTAGCATCAGTCCTAGGATAGTGTTATTGTTAGGGTTAGGGTTAGCATCAGCCCTAGGATAGTGTCAGGGTTAGGGTTAGCATCAGCCCTAGGATAGTGTTAGGGTTAGGGTTAGGGTTAGCATCAGGCCTAGGATAGTGTAAGGGTTAGGGTTAGCATCAGCCCTAGGATAGTGTTAGGGTTAGGGTTAGGGTTCTCATCAGGCCTAGGATAGTGTTAGGGTTAGGGTTAGCATCAGCCCTAGGATAGTGTTAGGGTTAGGGTTCGGGTTAGCATCAGCCCTAGGATAGTGTTAGGGTTAGGGTTAGTGTTAGCATCAGCCCTAGGATATTATTAGGGTTAGTGTTAGAATCAACCCTAGGATACTGTTAGGGTTAGAGTTAGGGTTAGCACCAGGCTTAGGATAGTGTTAGTGTTAGGGTTACCATCAGGCTTAGGATAGTGTTAGGGTTAGGGTTAGGGTTAGCATCAGCCGTAGGATAGTGTTAGGGTTAGGGTTAGCCTCAGCCCTAGGATAGTGTTAGGGGTAGGGTGAGGGTTAGCATCAGCCCTAGGATAGTGTTAGTGTTAGGGTTTGCATCAGCCCTAGGATAGTGTTAGGGTTAGGGTTAGGGTTAGCATCAGCCCTAGGATAGTATTAGGGTTAGAGTTAGGGTTAGCATCAGCTCTAGGATAGTGTTAGGGTTAGTGGTAGGGTTAGCATCAGCCCTAGGATAGTGTTAGGTTTAGGGTTAGGGTTAGCGTCAGCCCTAGGATAGTGTTAGGGTTAGGGTTAGCATCAGCCCTGGGATAATGTTAGGGTTAGGGTTAGGGTTAACATCAGCCCTAGGATAGTGTTAGTGTTAGGGTTAGCATCAGCCCTAGGATAGTGTTAGTGTTAGGGTTAGGGTTAGCATCAGCCCTAGGATAGTGTTAGGGTTAGGGTTAGCATCAGCCCTAGGATAGTGTTAGGGTTAGGGTTAGGGTTAGCATCAGCCCTAGGATAGTGTTAGGGTTAGGGTTAGCATCAGCCCTACGATAGTGTTAGGGTTAGGGTTAGGGTTAGCATCAGCCGTAGGATAGTGTTAGGGTTAGGGTTAGCCTCAGCCCTAAGATAGTGTTAGAGTTAGGGTTAGGGTTAGCATGAGCCCTAGGATAGTGTTAGGATTAGTGTTAGGGTTGGCATCCGCCCTAGGATAGTGTTAGATTTAGGGTTAAGGTTAGCATCAGCCCTAGGATAGTGTTAGGGTTACGGTTAACATAAACCCTAGGATAGTGTTAGGGTTAGGGTTAGGGTTATCATCAGGCCTAGGATAGTGTTAGGGTTAGGGTTAGGGTTAGCATAAGTTCAAGGATAGTGTTAGGGTTAGCGTTAGGGTTAGCATCAGCCCTAGGATAGTGTTAGGGTTAGGGTTAACATAAACCCTAGGATAGTGTTAGGGTTAGGGTTAGGGTTATCATCAGTTCAAGGATAGTGTTAGGGTTAGCGTTAGGGTTAGCATCAGCCCTAGGATAGTGTTAGGGTTAGGGTTAGAGTTAGCATCAGCCCTAGGATAGTGTTAGGGTTAGGGTTGGGGTTAGCATCAGCCCTAGGATAGTGTTAGGGTTAGGGTTAGCATCAGGCCTAGGATAGTGTTAGGGTTAGGGTTAGCATCAGTTCAAGGATAGTGTTAGGGGTAGCGTTAGGGTTAGCATCAGCCCTAGGATAGTGTTAGGGTTAGGGTTAACATAAACCCTAGGATAGTGTTAGGGTTAGGGTTAGGGTTAGCATCAGTTCAAGGATAGTGTTAGGGTTAGCGTTAGGGTTAGCATCAGGCCTAGGATAGTGTTAGGGTTAGGGTTAACATAAACCCTAGGATAGTGTTAGGGTTAGGGTTAGGGTTATCATCAGGCCTAGGATAGTGTTAGGGTTAGGTTTAGGGTTAGCATCAGTTCAAGGATAGTGTTAGGGTTAGCGTTAGGGTTAGCATCAGCCCTAGGATAGTGTTAGAGTTAGGGTTAGGGTTAACATCAGCCCTAGGATAGTGTTCGGGTTAGGGTTAGCATCAGCCCTAGGATAGTGTTAGGGTTAGGGTTAGGGTTAGCATCAGCCCTAGGATATTGTTAGGGTTAGTGTTAGCATCAGCCCTAGGATAGTGTTAGGGTTAGGGTTAGGGTTAGCATCAGGCCTAGGATAGTGTTAGGGTTACGGTTAGAATCAGCCCAAGGATAGTGTTAGGGTTAGGGTTAAGTTTAGCATCAGCCCTAGGATAGTGTTAGGGTTAGGGTTAGGGTTACCATCAGCCCAAGGATAGTGTTAGGGATAGGGTTAGGGTTAGCATCAGCCCTAGGATAGTGTTAGGGTTAGGGTTAGCATCAGGCCTAGGATAGTGTTAGGGTTAGGGTTAGGGTTAGCATCAGGCCTAGGATAGTGTCAGGGTTAGGGTTAGCACCAGCCCTAGGATAGTGTTAGGGTTAAGGTTAGGGTTAGCATCAGCCGTAGGATAGTGTTAGGTTTAGGGTTAGCCTCAGCCCTAAGATAGTGTTAGAGTTAGGGTTAGGGTTAGCATCAGCCCTAGGATAGTGTTAGGGTTAGGGTTAGGGTTAGCATCAGGCCTAGGATAGTGTTAGGGTTAGGGTTAGCATCAGCCCTAGGATAGTGTTAGGGTTAGGGTTAGGGTTATCATCAGGCCTAGGATAGTGTTAGGGTTAGGATTAGGGTTAGCATAAGTTCAAGGATAGTGTTAGGGTTAACGTTAGGGTTAGAATCAGCCCTAGGATAGTGTTAGGGTTAGGGTTAGGGTTAGCATCAGCCCTAGGATAGTGTTAGGGTTAGGGTTAGGGTTAGCATCAGGCCTAGGATAGTGTTAGGGTTAGGGTTAGGGTTATCATCAGGCCTATGATATTGTTAGGGTTAGGCTTAGCATCAGCCCTAGGATAGTGTTAGTGTTAGGGTTAGGGTTAGCATCAGCCCTAGGATAGTGTCAGGGTTAGGGTTAGCATCAGCCCTAGGATAGTGTTAGGGTTAGGGTTAGGGTTAGCATCAGGCCTAGGATAGTGTTAGGGTTAGGGTTAGCATCAGCCCTAGGATAGTGTTAGGGTTAGGGTTAGGGTTCTCATCAGGCCTAGGATAGTGTTAGGGTTAGGGTTAGCATCAGCCCTAGGATAGTGTTAGGGTTAGGGTTCGGGTTAGCATCAGCCCTAGGATAGTGTTAGGGTTAGGGTTAGTGTTAGCATCAGCCCTAGGATATTATTAGGGTTAGGGTTAGAATCAGCCCTAGGATACTGTTAGGGTTAGAGTTAGGGTTAGCACCAGGCTTAGGATAGTGTTAGTGTTAGGGTTACCATCAGGCTTAGGATAGTGTTAGGGTTAGGGTTAGGGTTAGCATCAGCCGTAGGATAGTGTTAGGGTTAGGGTTAGCCTCAGCCCTAAGATAGTGTTAGAGTTAGGGTTAGGGTTAGCATGAGCCCTAGGATAGTGTTAGGATTAGTGTTAGGGTTAGCATCCGCCCTACGATAGTGTTAGGTTTAGGGTTAAGGTTAGCATCAGCCCTAGGATAGTGTTAGGGTTAGGGTTAACATAAACCCTAGGATAGTGTTAGGGTTAGGGTTAGGGTTATCATCAGGCCTAGGATAGTGTTAGGGTTAGGGTTAGGGTTAGCATCAGTTCAAGGATAGTGTTAGTGTTAGCGTTAGGGTTAGCATCAGCCCTAGGATAGTGTTAGGGTTAGGGTTAACATAAACCCTAGGATAGTGTTAGGGTTAGGGTTAGGGTTATCATCAGGCCTAGGATAGTGTTAGGGTTAGGGTTAGGGTTAGCATCAGTTCAAGGATAGTGTTAGGGTTAGCGTTAGGGTTAGCATCAGCCCTAGGATAGTGTTAGGGTTAGGGTTAGGGTTAGCATCAGTTCTAGGATAGTGTTAGGGTTAGGGTTAGCATCAGCCCTAGGATAGTGTTAGGGTTACGGTTAGGGTTAGCATCAGCCCTAGGATATTGTTAGGGTTTGTGTTAGCATCAGCCCTAGGATAGTGTTAGGCTTAGGGTTAGGGTTAGCATCAGGCCTAGGATAGTGTTAGGGTTAGGGTATGGTTAGCATCAGTTAAAGGATAGTGTTAGGGTTAGCGTTAGGGTTAGCATCTGCCCTAGGATAGTGTTAGGGTTAGGGTTAGTGTTACCATCAGCCCAAGGATAGTGTTAGGGTTAGGGTTAGCATCAGCCCTAGGATAGTGTTAGGGTTAGGGTTAGGGTTAGCATCAGCCCTAGGATAGTGTTAGGGTTAGGGTTAGCATCAACCCTAGGATAGTGTTTGGGTTAGGGTTAGGGTTAACATCAGCCCTAGGATAGTGTTACGGTTAGAGTTAGCCTCAGCCCTAGGAGAGTGTTAGGATTAGGGATTTGGTTAGCATCAGGCCTAGGATAGTGTGAGAGTTAGGGTTAGGGTTAGCATCAGCCCTAGGATAGTGTTAGGGTTAGGGTTAGCATCAGGCCTAGGATAGTGTTAGGGTTAGGGTTAGCATCAGCCCTAGGATAGTGTTAGGGTTAGGGTTAAGGTTAGCATCAGTCCTAGGATAGTGTTAGGGTTATGGTTAGGTTTAGCATCAGCCCTAGGATAGTGTTAGGGTAAGGCTTAGGGTTAGCATCAGGCCTAGGATAGTGTTAGGGTTACGGATAGAATCAGCCCAAGGACAGTGTTAGGGTTAGGGTTAAGTTTAGCATCAGCCCTAGGATAGTGTTAGGGTTAGGGTTAGGGTTACCATCAGCCCTAGGATAGTGTTAGGGTTAGGGTTATGGTTAGCATCAGCCCTAGGATAGTGTTAGGGTTAGGGTTAGCATCAGCCCTAGGATAGTGTTAGGGTTAGGGTTAGGGTTATCATCAGGCCTAGGATAGTGTTAGGGTTAGGGTTAGCATCAGCCCTAGGATAGTGTTAGGGTTAGGGTTAGCATCAGCCCTAGGATAGTGTTAGGGTTAGGGTTAGGGTTATCATCAGGCCTAGGATAGTGTTAGGGTTAGGGTTAGCATCAGCCCTAGGATAGTGTTAGGGTTAGGGTTAGCATCAGCCGTAGGATAGTGTTAGGGTTAGGGTTAGCCTCAGCACTAAGATAGTGTTAGAGTTAGGGTTACAGTTAGCATCAGCCCTAGGATAGTGTTAGGGTTAGGGTTAGGGTTAGCATCAGCCCTAGGATAGTGTTAGTGTTATGGTTAGCATCAGCCCTAGGATAGTGTAAGGGTTAGGGTTAGGGTTAGCATCCGCCCTAGGATAGTGTTAGGGTTAGGGTTAGGGTAAGCATCAGCCCTAGGATAGTGTTAGGGTTAGGGTTAACATAAACCCTAGGATAGTGTTAGGGTTACGGTTAGGGTTATCATCAGTCCTAGGATAGTGTTAGGGTTAGGGTTAGGGTTAGCATAAGTTCAAGGATAGTGTTAGGGTTAGCGTTAGGGTTAGAATCAGCCCTAGGATAGTGTTAGGGTTAGGGTTAGGGTTAGCATCAGCCCTAGGATAGTGTTAGGGTTAGGGTTAACATAAACCCTAGGATAGAGTTAGGGTTAGGGTTAGGGTTACCATCAGGCCTATGATAGTGTTAGGGTTAGGGTTAGCATCAGCCCTAGGATAGTGTTAGGGTTACGGTTAGCATCAGCCCTAGGATAGTGTTAGGGTTAGGGTTAGGGTTAGCATCAGGCCTAGGATAGTGTTAGGGTTAGGGTTAGCATCAGCCCTAGGATAGTGTTAGGGTTAGGGTTAGGGTTATCATCAGGCCTAGGATAGTGCTAGGTTTAGGGTTATCATCAGCCCTAGGATAGTGTTAGGGTTAGGGTTAGGGTTAGCATCAGCCCTAGGATAGTGTTAGGGTTAGGGTTAGGGTTAGCATCAGCCCTAGGATAGTGTTAGGGTTACGGTTAGCATCAGCCCTAGGATAGTGTTAGGGTTAGGGTTAGGGTTATCATCAGGCCTATGATAGTGTTAGGGTTAGGGTTAGCATCAGGCCTAGGATAGTGTTAGGGTTAGGGTTAGCATCAGCCCTAGGATAGTGTTAGGGTTAGGGTTAGGGTTATCATCAGGCCTAGGATAGTGCTAGGGTTAGGGTTAGCATCAGCCCTAGGATAGTGTTAGGGTTAGGGTTAGGGTTATCATCAGGCCTAGGATAGTGTTAGGGTTAGGGTTAGGGTTATCATCAGGCCTAGGATAGTGTTAGGGTTAGGGTTAGCATCAGCCCTAGGATAGTGTTAGGGTTAGGGTTAGGGTTATCATCAGGCCTAGGATAGTGTTAGGGTTAGGGTTAGCATCAGCCCTAGGATAGTGTCAGGGTTAGGGTTAGGGTTAGCATCAGCCCTAGGATAGTGTTAGGGCTAGGGTTAGCATCAGCCCTAGGATAGTGTTAGGGTTAGGGATAGGGTTAGCATCAGGCCTAGGATAGTGTTAGGGTTAGGGTTAGCATCAGCCCTAGGATAGTGTTAGGGTTAGGGTTAGGGTTAGCATCAGCCGTAGGATAGTGTTAGGGTTAGGGTTAGCCTCAGCCCTAAGATAGTGTTAGAGTTAGGGTTAGGGTTAGCATGAGCCCTAGGAATGTGTTATGGTTAGGGTTAGGGTTAGCATCCGCCCTAGGATAGTGTTAGTGTTAGGGTTAGCATCAGCCCTAGGATAGTGTTAGGGTTACGGTTAGGGTTAGTATCAGCCCTAGGATAGTGTTAGGGTTAGGGTTAACATAAACCCTAGGATAGTGTTAGGGTTAGGGTTAGGGTTATCATCAGGCCTAGGATAGTGTTAGGGTTAGGGTTAGGGTTAGCATCAGTTCAAGGATAGTGTTAGGGTTAGCGTTAGGGTTAGCATCTGCCCTAGGATAGTGTTAGGGTTAGGGTTAGGGTTAGCATCAGCCCAAGGATAGTGTTAGGGTTAGAGTTAGGGTTAGCACCAGGCTTAGGATAGTGTTAGTGTTAGGGTTACCATCAGCCTTAGGATAGTGTTAGGGTTAGGGTTAGCATCAGCCCTAGGATAGTGTTAGGGTTAGGGTTAGGCATAGCATCAGGCCTGGGATAGTGTTAGGGTTACGGGTAGAATCAGCCCAAGGATAGTGTTAGGGTTAGGGTTAAGTTTAGCATCAGCCCTAGGATAGTGTTAGGGTTAGGGTTAGGGTTACCATCAGCCCAAGGATAGTGTTAGGGTTAGGGTTAGGGTTAACATCAGCCCTAGGATAGTGTTAGGGTTAGGGTTAGCATCAGCCCTAGGATAGTGTTAGGGTTAGGGTTAGGGTTAGCATCAGGCCTGGGATAGTGTCAGGGTTAGGGTTAGCATCAGCCCTAGGATAGTGTTAGGGTTAAGGTTAGGGTTAGCATCAGCCGTAGGATAGTGTTAGGGTTAGGGTTAGCTTCAGCCCTAAGATAGTGTTAGAGTTAGGGTTAGGGTTAGCATCAGCCCTAGGATAGTGTTAGGGTTAGGGTTAGCATCAGGCCTAGGATATTGTTAGTGTTAGTGTTAGCATCAGTCCTAGGATAGTGTTAGGGTTAGGGTTAGGGTTAGCATCAGGCCTAGGATAGTGTTAGGTTTACGGTTAGAATCAGCCCAAGGATAGTGTTAGGGTTAGGGTTAAGTTTAGCATCAGCCCTAGGATAGTGTTAGGGTTAGGGTTAGGGTTACCATCAGCCCAAGGATAGTGTTAGGGATAGGGTTAGGGTTAGCATCAGCCCTAGGATAGTGTTAGGGTTAGGGTTAGCATCAGGCCTAGGATAATGTTAGGGTTAGGGTTAGGGTTAGCATCAGGCCTAGGATAGTGTCAGGGTTAGGGTTAGCACAAGCCCTAGGATAGTGTTAGGGTTAAGGTTAGGGTTAGCAGCAGCCGTAGGATAGTGTTAGGGTTAGGGTTAGCCTCAGCCCTAAGATAGTGTTAGAGTTAGGGTTAGGGTTAGCATCAGCCCTAGGGTAGTGTTAGGGTTAGGGTTATGGTTAGCATCCGGCCTAGGATAGTGTTAGGGTTAGGGTTAGGGTTAGCATCAGCCCTAGGATAGTGTTAGGGTTAGGGTTAACATAAACCCTAGGATAGTGTTGGGGTCAGGGTTAGGGTTATCATCAGGCCTAGGATAGTGTTAGGGTTAGGGTTAGGGTTAGCATAAGTTCAAGGATAGTGTTAGGTTTAGCGTTAGGGTTAGAATCAGCCCTAGGATAGTGTTAGGGTTAGGGTTAGTGTTAGCATCAGCCCTAAGATAGTGTTAGGGTTAGGGTTAACATAAACCCTAGGATAGTGTTAGGGTTAGGGTTAGGGTTAGCATCAGGCCTAGGATAGTGTTAGGGTTAGGGTTAGCATCAGCCCTAGGATAGTGTTAGGGTTAGGGTTAGGGTTATCATCAGGCCTAGGATAGTGTTAGGGTTAGGGTTAGGGTTAGCATAAGTTGAAGGATAGAGTTAGGGTTAACGTTAGGGGTTGAATCAGCCCTAGGATAGTGTTAGGGTTAGGGTTAGGGTTAGCATCAGCCCTAGGATAGTGTTAGGGTTAGGGTTAGGGTTAGCATCAGGCCTAGGATAGTGTTAGGGTTAGGGTTAGGGTTATCATCAGGCCTATGATAGTGTTAGGGTTAGGCTTAGCATCAGCCCTAGGATAGTGTTAGTGTTAGGGTTAGGGTTAGCATCAGCCCTAGGATAGTGTCAGGGTTAGGGTTAGCATCAGCCCTAGGATAGTGTTAGGGTTAGGGTTAGGGTTAGCATCAGGCCTAGGATAGTGTTAGGGTTAGGGTTAGCATCAGCCCTAGGATAGTGTTAGGGTTAGGGTTAGGGTTCTCATCAGGCCTAGGATAGTGTTAGGGTTAGGGTTAGCATCAGCCCTAGGATAGTGTTAGGGTTAGGGTTCGGATTAGCATCAGCCCTAGGATAGTGTTAGGGTTAGGGTTAGTGTTAGCATCAGCCCTAGGATATTATTAGGGTTAGGGTTAGAATCAGCCCTAGGATACTGTTAGGGTTAGAGTTAGGGTTAGCACCAGGCTTAGGATAGTGTTAGTGTTAGGGTTACCATCAGGCTTAGGATAGTGTTAGGGTTAGGGTTAGGGTTAGCATCAGCCGTAGGATAGTGTTAGGGTTAGGGTTAGCCTCAGCCCTAGGATAGTGTTAGCGTTAGGGTTAGGGTTAGCATCAGCTCTAGGATAGTGTTAGTGTTAGTGGTAGGGTTAGCATCAGCCCTAGGATAGTGTTAGGTTTAGGGTTAGGGTTAGCATCAGCCCTAGGATAGTGTTAGGGTTAGGGTTAGCATCAGCCCTGGGATAATGTTAGGGTTAGGGTTAGGGTTAACATCAGCCCTAGGATAGTGTTAGGGTTAGGGTTAGCATCAGCCCTAGGATAGTGTTAGGGTTAGGGTTAGGGTTAGCATCAGCCCTAGGATAGTGTTAGGGTTAGGGTTAGGGTTAGCATCAGCCCTAGGATAGTGTTAGGGTTAGGGTTAGCATCAGCCCTACGATAGTGTTAGGGTTAGGGTTAGGGTTAGCATCAGCCGTAGGATAGTGTTAGGGTTAGGGTTAGCCTCAGCCCTAAGATAGTGTTAGAGTTAGGGTTAGGGTTAGCATGAGCCCTAGGATAGTGTTAGGATTAGTGTTAGGGTTAGCATCCGCCCTAGGATAATGTTAGGTTTAGGGTTAAGGTTAGCATCAGCCCTAGGATAGTGTTAGGGTTAGGGTTAACATAAACCCTAGGATAGTGTTAGGGTTAGGGTTAGGGTTATCATCAGGCCTAGGAGAGTGTTAGGGTTAGGGTTAGGGTTAGCATCAGTTCAAGGATAGTGTTAGGGTTAGCGTTAGGGTTAGCATCAGCCCTAGGATAGTGTTAGTGTTAGGGTTAACATAAACCCTAGGATAGTGTTAGGGTTAGGGTTAGGGTTATCATCAGGCCTAGGATAGTGTTAGGGTTAGGGTTTGGGTTAGCATCAGTTCAAGGATAGTGTTAGGGTTAGCGTTAGGGTTAGCATCAGCCCTAGGATAGTGTTAGGGTTAGGGTTAGGGTTAGCATCAGTTCTAGGATAGTGTTAGGGTTAGGGTTAGCATCAGCCCTAGGATAGTGTTAGGGTTAGGGTTAGGGTTAGCATCAGCCCTAGGATATTGTTAGGGTTAGTGTTAGCATCAGCCCTAGGATAGTGTTAGGGTTAGGGTTAGGGTTAGCATCAGGCCTAGGATAGTGTTAGGGTTAGGGTATGGTTAGCATCAGTTAAAGGATAGTGTTAGGGTTAGCGTTAGGGTTAGCATCTGCCCTAGGATAGTGTTAGGGTTAGGGTTAGGGTTAGCATCAGCCCAAGGATAGTGTTAGGGTTAGGGTTAGCATCAGCCCTAGGATAGTGTTAGGGTTAGGGTTAGGGTTAGCATCAGCCCTAGGATAGTGTTAGGGTTAGGGTTAGCATCAACCCTAGGATAGTGTTTGGGTTAGGGTTAGGGTTAGCATCAGCCCTAGGATAGTGTTACGGTTAGAGTTAGCCTCAGCACTAGGAGAGTGCTAGGATTAGGGATTTGGTTAGCATCAGGCCTAGGATAGTGTGAGAGTTAGGGTTAGGGTTAGCATCAGCCCTAGGATAGTGTTAGGGTTAGGGTTAGCATCAGGCCTAGGATAGTGTTAGGGTTAGGGTTAGCATCAGCCCTAGGATAGTGTTAGGGTTAGGGTTAAGGTTAGCATCAGTCCTAGGATAGTGTTAGGGTTATGGTTAGGTTTAGCATCAGCCCTAGGATAGTGTTAGGGTAAGGCTTAGGGTTAGCATCAGGCCTAGGATAGTGTTAGGGTTACGGATAGAATCAGCCCAAGGACAGTGTTAGGGTTAGGGTTAAGTTTAGCATCAGCCCTAGGATAGTGTTAGGGTTAGGGTTAGGGTTACCATCAGCCCTAGGATAGTGTTAGGGTTAGGGTTATGTTTAGCATCAGCCCTAGGATAGTGTTAGGGTTAGGGTTAGCATCAGCCCTAGGATAGTGTTAGGGTTAGGGTTAGGGTTATCATCAGGCCTAGGATAGTGTTAGGGTTAGGGTTAGCATCAGCCCTAGGATAGTGTTAGGGTTAGGGTTAGCAGCAGACCTAGGATAGTGTTAGGGTTAGGGTTAGGGTTAGCATTAGGCCTAGGATAGTGTCAGGGTTAGGGTTAGCATCAGCCCTAGGATAGTGTTAGGGTTAAGGTTAGGGTTAGCATCAGCCGTAGGATAGTGTTAGGGTTAGGGTTAGCCTCAGCACTAAGATAGTGTTAGAGTTTGGGTTACAGTTAGCATCAGCCCTAGGATAGTGTTAGGGTTAGGGTTAGGGTTAGCATCAGCCCTATTATAGTGTTAGTGTTATGGTTAGCATCAGCCCTAGGATAGTGTAAGGGTTAGGGTTAGGGTTAGCATCCGCCCTAGGATAGTGTTAGGGTTAGGGTTAGGGTAAGCATCAGCCCTAGGATAGTGTTAGGGTTAGGGTTAACATAAACCCTAGGATAGTGTTAGGGTTACGGTTAGGGTTATCATCAGTCCTAGGATAGTGTTAGGGTTAGGGTTAGGGTTAGCATAAGTTCAAGGATAGTGTTAGGGTTAGCGTTAGGGTTAGAATCAGCCCTAGGATAGTGTTAGGGTTAGGGTTAGGGTTAGCATCAGCCCTAGGATAGTGTTAGTGTTAGGGTTAACATAAACCCTAGGATAGAGTTAGGGTTAGGGTTAGGGTTACCATCAGGCCTATGATAGTGTTAGGGTTAGGGTTAGCATCAGCCCTAGGATAGTGTTAGGGTTACGGTTAGCATCAGCCCTAGGATAGTGTGAGGGTTAGGGTTAGGGTTAGCATCAGCCCTAGGATAGTGTTAGGGTTAGGGTTAGCATCAGGCCTAGGATAGTTTTAGGGTTAGGTTTAGCATCACCCCTAGGATAGTGTTAGGGTTAGGGTTAGGGTTACCATCAGCCCAAGGATAGTGTTAGGGTTAGGGTTAGGGTTAGCATCAGCCCTAGGATAGTGTTAGGGTTAAGGTTAGGGTTAGCATCAGCCGTAGGATAGTGTTAGGGTTAGGATTAGCCTCAGGCCTAAGATAGTGTTAGAGTTAGGGTTAGGGTTAGCATCAGCCCTAGGGTAGTGTTAGGGTTAGGGTTAGGGTTAGCATCCACCCTAGGATAGTGTTAGGGTTAGGGTTAGGGTAAGCATCAGCCCTAGGATAGTGTTAGGGTTAGGGTTAACATAAACCCTAGGATAGTGTTGGGGTCAGGGTTAGGGTTATCATCAGGCCTAGGATAGTGTTAGGGTTAGGGTTAGGGTTAGCATAAGTTCAACGATAGTGTTAGGTTTAGCGTTAGGGTTAGAATCAGCCCTAGGATAGTGTTAGGGTTAGGGTTAGGGTTAGCATCAGCCCTAAGATAGTGTTAGGGTTAGGGTTAACATAAACCCTAGGATAGTGTTAGGGTTAGGGTTAGGGTTAGCATCAGGCCTAGGATAGTGTTAGGGTTAGGGTTAGCATCAGCCCTAGGATAGTGTTAGTGTTAGGGTTAGGGTTATCATCAGGCCTAGGATAGTGATAGGGTTAGGGTTAGGGTTAGCATAAGTTCAAGGATAGTGTTAGGGTTAACGTTAGGGTTAGAATCAGCCCTAGGATAGTGCTAGGGTTAGGGTTAGGGATAGCATCAGCCCTAGGATAGTGCTGAGTTAGGGTTAGGGTTAGCATCAGGCCTAGGATAGTGTTAGTGTTAGGGTTAGGGTTATCATCAGGCCTATGATAGTGTTAGGGTTAGGCTTAGCATCAGCCCTAGGATAGTGTTAGGGTTAGGGTTAGGGTTCTCATCAGGCCTACGATAGTGTTAGGGTTAGGGTTAGCATCAGCCCTAGGATAGTGTTAGGGTTAGGGTTCGGGTTAGCATCAGCCCTAGGATAGTGTTAGGGTTAGGGTTAGTGTTAGCATCAGCCTAGGGTATTATTAGGGTTAGGGTTAGCATCAGCCCTAGGATACTGTTAGGGTTAGAGTTAGGGTTAGCACCAGGCTTAGGATAGTGTTAGTGTTAGGGTTACCATCAGGCTTAGGATAGTGGTAGGGTTAGGGTTAGGGTTAGCATCAGCCGTAGGATAGTGTTAGTGTTAGGGTAAGCCTCAGCCCTAGGATAGTGTTAGCGTTAGGGTTAGGGTTAGCATCAGCCCTAGGATAGTGTTAGGGGTAGGGTGAGGGTTAGCATCAGCCCTAGGATAGTGTTAGTGTTAGGGTTAGCATCAGCCCTAGGATAGTGTTAGGGTTAGGGTTAGGGTTAGCATCAGCCGTAGGATAGTATTAGGGTTAGGGTTAGGGTTAGCATCAGCTCTAGGATAGTGTTAGGGTTAGTGTTAGGGTTAGCATCAGCCCTAGGATAGTGTTAGGTTTAGGGTTAGGGTTAGCGTCAGCCCTAGGATAGTATTAGGGTTAGGGTTAGGGTTAGCATCAGCTCTAGGATAGTGTTAGGGTTAGTGGTAGGGTTAGCATCACCCCTAGGATAGTGTTAGGTTTAGGGTTTGGGTTAGCGTCAGCCCTAGGATAGTGTTAGGGTTAGGGTTAGCATCAGCCCTGGGATAATGTTAGGGTTAGGGTTAGGGTTAACATCAGCCCTAGGATACTGTTAGGGTTAGGGTTAGCATCAGCCCTAGGATAGTGTTAGGGTTAGGGTTAGGGTTAGCATCAGCCCTAGGAGAGTGTTAGGGTTAGGGTTAGCATCAGCCCTAGGATAGTGTTAGGGTTAGGGTTAGGGTTAGCATCAGCCCTAGGATAGTGTTAGGGTTAGGGTTAGCATCAGCCCTACGATAGTGTTAGGGTTAGGGTTAGGGTTAGCATCAGCCGTAGGATAGTGTTAGGGTTAGGGTTAGCCTCAGCCCTAAGATAGTGTTAGAGTTAGGGTTAGGGTTAGCATGAGCCCTAGGATAGTGTTAGGATTAGTGTTAGGGTTAGCATCCGCCCTAGGATAGTGTTAGATTTAGGGTTAAGGTTAGCATCAGCTCTAGGATAGTGTTAGGGTTAGGGTTAACAGAAACCCTAGGATAGTGTTAGGGTTAGGGTTAGGGTTATCATCAGGCCTAGGATAGTGTTAGGGTTAGGGTTAGGGTTAGCATCAGTTCAAGGATAGTTTTAGGGTTAGCGTTAGGGTTAGCATCAGGCCTAGGATAGTGTTAGAGTTAGGGTTAGGGTTATCATCAGGCCTATGATAGTGTTAGGGTTAGGCTTAGCATCAGCCCTAGGATAGTGTCAGGGTTAGGTTTAGGGTTAGCATCAGGCCCAGGATAGTGTTAGGGTTAGGGTTAGCATCAGCCCTAGGATAGTGTTAGGGTTAGGGTTAGGGTTAGCATCAGCCCTAGGATAGTGTTAGTGTTAGGGTTAGCATCAGCCCTAGGATAGTGTTAGGGTTAGGGTTAGGGTTAGGGTTAGCATCAGCCCAAGGATAGTGTTAGGGTTAGGGTTAACATAAACCCTAGGATAGTGTTAGGGTTAGGGTTAGAGTTATCATCAGGCCTAGGATAGTGTTAGGGTTAGGGTTAGGGTTAGCATCAGTTCAAGGATAGTGTTAGCGTTAGCGTTAGGGTTAGCATCTGCCCTAGGATAGTGTTAGGGTTAGGGTTAGGGTTAGCATCAGCCAAAGGATAGTGTTAGGGTTAGGGTTAGCATCAGCCCTAGGATAGTGTCAGGGTTAGGTTTAGGGTTAGCATCAGGCCCAGGATAGTGTTAGGGTTAGGGTTAGCATCAGCCCTAGGATAGTGTTAGGGTTAGGGTTAGGGTTAGCATCAGCCCTAGGATAGTGTTAGGGTTAGGGTTAGCATCAACCCTAGGATAGTGTTTGGGTTAGGGTTAGGGTTAGCATCAGCCCTAGGATAGTGTTAGGGTTAGGGTTAGCATCAGGCCTAGGATAGTGTTAGGGTTAGGTTTAGCATCACCCCTAGGATAGTGTTAGGGTTAGGGTTAGGGTTACCATCAGCCCAAGGATAGTGTTAGGGTTAGGGTTAGCGTTAGCATCAGCCCTAGGATAGTGTTAGGGTTAAGGTTAGGGTTAGCATCAGCCGTAGGATAGTGTTAGGGTTAGGATTAGCCTCAGCCCTAAGATAGTGTTAGAGTTAGGGTTAGGGTTAGCATCAGCCCTAGGGTAGTGTTAGGGTTAGGGTTAGGGTTAGCATCCACCCTAGGATAGTGTTAGGGTTAGGGTTAGGGTTAGCATCAGCCCTAGGATAGTGTTAGGGTTAGGGTTAACATAAACCCTAGGATAGTGTTGGGGTCAGGGTTAGGGTTATCATAAGGCCTAGGATAGTGTTAGGGTTAGGGTTAGGGTTAGCATAAGTTCAAGGATAGTGTTAGGTTTAGCGTTAGGGTTAGAATCAGCCCTAGGATAGTGTTAGGGTTAGGGTTAGGGTTAGCATCAGCCCTAAGATAGTGTTAGGGTTAGGGTTAACATAAACCCTAGAATAGTGTTAGGGTTAGGGTTAGGGTTAGCATCAGGCCTAGGATAGTGTTAGGGTTAGGGTTAGCATCAGCCCTAGGATAGTGTTAGGGTTAGGGTTAGGGTTATCATCAGGCCTAGGATAGTGATAGGGTTAGGGTTAGGGTTAGCATAAGTTCAAGGATAGTGTTAGGGTTAACGTTAGGGTTAGAATCAGCCCTAGGATAGTGTTAGGGTTAGGGTTAGGGATAGCATCAGCCCTAGGATAGTGCTGGGTTAGGGTTAGGGTTAGCATCAGGCCTATGATAGTGTTAGTGTTAGGGTTAGGGTTATCATCAGGCCTATGATAGTGTTAGAGTTAGGCTTAGCATCAGCCCTAGGATAGTGTTAGGGTTAGGGTTAGGGTTAGCATCAGCCCTAGGATAGTGTTAGGGTTAGGGTTAGGGTTAGCATCAGGCCTAGGATAGTGTTAGGGTTAGGGTTAGCATCAGCCCTAGGATAGTGTTAGGGTTAGGGTTAGGGTTCTCATCAGGCCTAGGATAGTGTTAGGGTTAGGGTTAGCATCAGCCCTAGGATTGTGTTAGGGTTAGGGTTCGGGTTAGCATCAGCCCTAGGATAGTGTTAGGGTTAGGGTTAGTGTTAGCATCAGCCCAGGGTATTATTAGGGTTAGGGTTAGCATCAGCCCTAGGATACTGTTAGGGTTAGAGTTAGGGTTAGCACCAGGCTTAGGATAGTGTTAGTGTTAGGGTTACCATCAGGCTTAGGATAGTGTTAGGGTTAGGGTTAGGGTTAGCATCAGCCATAGGATAGTGTTAGGGTTAGGGTAAGCCTCAGCCCTAGGATAGTGTTAGCGTTAGGGTTAGGGTTAGCATCAGCCCTAGGATAGTGTTAGGGGTAGGGTGAGGGTTAGCATGAGCCCTAGGATAGTGTTAGTGTTAGGGTTAGCATCAGCCCTAGGATAGTGTTAGGGTTAGGGTTAGGGTTAGCATCAGCCCTAGGATAGTATTAGGGTTAGGGTTAGGGTTAGCATCAGCTCTAGGATAGTGTTAGGGTTAGTGTTAGGGTTAGCATCAGCCCTAGGATAGTGTTAGGTTTAGGGTTAGGGTTAGCATCAGCCCTAGGATAGTGTTAGGGTTAGGGTTAGCTTCAGCCCTGGGATAATGTTAGGGTTAGGGTTAGGGTTAGCATCAGCCCTAGGATAGTGTTAGGGTTAGGGTTAGCATCAGCCCTAGGATAGTGTTAGGGTTAGGGTTAGGGTTAGCATCAGCCCTAGGATAGTGTTAGGGTTAGGGTTAGGGTTAGCATCATCCCTAGGATAGTGTTAGGGTTAAGGTTAGCATCAGCCCTAGGATAGTGTTAGGGTTAGGGTTAGGGTTAGCATCAGCCCTAGGATAGTGTTAGGGTTAGGGTTAGCATCAGCCCTAAGATAGTGTTAGGGTTAGGGTTAGGGTTAGCATCAGCCGTAGGATAGTGTTAGGGTTAGGGTTAGCCTCAGCCCTAAGATAGTGTTAGAGTTAGGGTTAGGGTTAGCATGAGCCCTAGGATAGTGTTAGGGTTAGGGTTAGGGTTAGCATCCGCCCTAGGATAGTGTTAGGTTTAGGGTTAAGGTTAGCATCAGCCCTAGGATAGTGTTAGGGTTAGGGTTAACATAAACCCTAGGATAGTGTTAGGGTCAGGGTTAGGGTTATCATCAGGCCTAGGATAGTGTTAGGGTTAGGGTTAGGGTTAGCATCAGTTCAAGGATAGTGTTAGGGTTAGCGTTAGGGTTAGCATCAGCCCTAGGATAGTATTAGCGTTAGGGTTAACATAAACCCTAGGATAGTGTTAGGGTTAGGGTTAGGGTTATCGTCAGGCCTAGGATAGTGTTAGGGTTAGGGTTAGGGTTAGCATAAGTTCAAGGATAGTGTTAGGGTTAGCGTTAGGTTTAGAATCAGACCTAGGATAGTGTTAGGTTTAGGGTTAGGGTTAGCATCAGCCCTAGGATAGTGTTAGGGTTAGGGTTAACATAAACCCTAGGATAGTGTTAGGGTTAGGGTTAGGGTTAGCATCAGGCCTAGGATAGTGTTAGGGTTAGGGTTAGCATCAGCCCTAGGATAGTGTTAGGGTTAGGGTTAGGGTTATCATCAGGCCTATGATAGTGTTAGGGTTAGGGTTAGGGTTAGCATCAGGCCTAGGATAGTGTTAGGGTTAGGGTTAGGGTTATCATCAGGCCTAGGATAGTGATAGGTTAGGGTTAGCATCAGCCCTAGGATAGTGTTAGGGTTAGGGTTAGGGTTAGCATCAGCCCTAGGTTAGTGTTAGGGTTAGGGTTACTGTTAGAATCAGCCCTAGGATATTATTCGGGTTAGGGTTAGCATCAGCCCTAGGATACTGTTAGGGTTAGAGTTAGGGTTAGCACCTGGCTTAGGATAGTGTTAGTGTTAGGGTTACCATCAGCCTTAGGATAGTGTTAGGGTTAGGGTTAGGGTTAGCATCAGCCGTAGGATAGTGTTAGGGTTAGGGTTAGCCTCAGCCCTAGGATAGTGTTAGCGTTAGGGTTAGGGTTAGCATCAGCCCTAGGATAGTGTTAGGCGTAGGGTGAGGGTTAGCATCAGCCCTAGGATAGTGTTAGTGTTAGGGTTAGCATCAGCCCTAGGATAGTGTTAGGGTTAGGGTTAGGGTTAGCATCAGACCTAGGATAGTATTAGGGTTAGGGTTAGGGTTAGCATCAGCCCTAGGATAGTGTTAGGGTTAGGGTTAGGGTTAGCATCAGCCCTAGGATAGTGTTAGGGTTAGGGTTAGCATCAGCACTGGGATAATTTTAAGGTTAGGGTTAGGGTTAGCATCAGCCCTAGGATAGTGTTAGTGTTAGGGTTAGCATCAGCCCTAGGATAGTGTTAGCGTTAGGGTTAGGGTTAGCATCAGCCCTAGGATAGTGTTAGGGTTAGGGTTAGCATCAGCCCTAGGATAGTGTTAGGGTTAGGGTTAGGGTTAGCATCAGCCCTAGGATAGTGTTAGGGTTAGGGTTAGCATCAGCCCTAGGATAGTGTTAGGGTTAGGGTTAGGGTTAGCATCAGGCCTAGGATAGTGTTAGGTTTAGGGTTAGCATCAGCCCTAGGATAGTGTTAGGGTTAGGGTTTGGGTTAGCATCAGCCCTAGGATCGTGTTAGGGTTAGGGTTAGTGTTAGCATCAGCCCTAGGATATTATTAGAGTTAGGGTTAGCATCAGCCCTAGGATACTGTTAGGGTTAGAGTTAGGGTTAGCACCAGGCTTAGGATAGTGTTAGTGTTAGGGTTACCATCAGCCTTAGGATAGTGTTAGGGTTAGGGTTAGCCTCAGCCCTAGGATAGTGTTAGCGTTAGGGTTAGGGTTAGCATCAGCCCTACGATAGTGTTAGGGGTAGGGTGAGGGTTAGCATCAGCCCTAGAATAGTGTTAGTGTTAGGGTTAGCATCAGCCCTAGGATAGAGTTAGGGTTAGGGTTAGGGTTAGCATCAGCCGTAGGATAGTGTTAGGGTTAGGGTTAGCCTCAGCCCTAAGATAGTGTTAGAGTTAGGGTTAGGGTTAGCATGAGCCCTAGGATAGTGTTATGGTTAGGGTTAGGGTTAGCATCCGCCCTAGGATAGTGTTAGGTTTAGGGATAGGGTTAGCATCAGCCCTAGGATAGTGTTAGTGTTAGGGTTAGCATCAGCCCTAGGATAGTGTTAGGGTTAGGGTTAGGGTTAGCATCAGCCCTAGGATAGTGTTAGGGTTAGGGTTAACATAAACCCTAGGATACTGTTAGGGTTAGGGTTAGGGTTATCATCAGGCCTAGGATAGTGTTAGGGTTAGGGTTCGGGTTAGCATCAGTTCAAGGATAGTGTGAGGGTTAGGGTTAGGGTTAGCATCAGCCCTAGGATAGTGTTAGGGTTAGGGTTAGCATCAGGCCTAGGATAGTGTTAGGGTCAGGGTTAGCATCACCCCTAGGATAGTGTTAGGGTTAGGGTTAGGGTTAGCATCAGCCCTAGGGTAGTGTTAGGGTTATCGTTAGGTTTAGCATCAGCCCTAGGATAGTGTTAGGGTAAGGGTTAGGGTTAGCATCAGGCCTAGGATAGTGTTAGGGTTACGGTTAGAATCAGCCCAAGGATAGTGTTAGGGTTAGGGTTAAGTTTAGCATCAGCCCTAGGATAGTGTTAGGGTTAGGGTTAGGGTTACCATCAGCCCAAGGATAGTGTTAGGGATAGGGTTAGGTTAGCATCAGCCCAAGGATAGTGTTAGGGTTAGGGTTAGCATCAGCCCTAGGATAGTGTTAGGGTTAGGGTTAGGGTTAGCATCAGGCCTAGGATAGTGTCAGGGTTAGGGTTAGCACCAGCCCTAGGATAGTGTTAGGGTTAAGGTTAGGGTTAGCATCAGCCGTAGGATAGTGTTAGGGTTAGGGTTAGCCTCAGCCCTAAGACAGTGTTAGAGTTAGGTTTAGTGTTAGCATCAGACTTGGGTAGTGTTAGGGTTAGGGTTAGGGTTAGCATCCGGCCTAGGATAGTGTTAGGGTTAGGGTTAGGGTTAGCATCAGCCCTAGGATAGTGTTAGGGTTAGGGTTAACATAAACCCTAGGATTGTGTTGGGGTCAGGGTTAGGGTTATCATCAGGCCTAGGATAGTGTTAGGGTTAGGATTAGGGTTAGCATAAGTTCAAGGATAGTGTTAGGTTTAGCGTTAGGGTTAGAATCAGCCCTAGGATAGTGTTAGGGTTAGGGTTAGTGTTAGCATCAGCCCTAAGATAGTGTTAGGGTTAGGGTTAACATAAACCATAGGATAGTGTTAGGGTTAGGGTTAGGGTTAGCATCAGGCCTAGGATAGTGTTAGGGTTAGGGTTAGCATCAGCCCTAGGATAGTGTTAGGGTTAGGGTTAGGGTTATCATCAGGCCTAGGATAGTGTTAGGGTTAGGGTTAGGGTTAGCATAAGTTCAAGGATAGTGTTAGGGTTAACGTTAGGGTTAGAATCAGCCCTAGGATAGTGTTAGGGTTAGGGTTAGGGTTAGCATCAGCCCTAGGATAGTGTTAGGGTTAGGGTTAGGGTTAGCATCAGGCCTAGGATAGTGTTAGGGTTAGGGTTAGGGTTATCATCAGGCCTATGATAGTGTTAGGGTTAGGCTTAGCATCAGTCCTAGGATAGTGTTATTGTTAGGGTTAGGGTTAGCATCAGCCCTAGGATAGTGTCAGGGTTAGGGTTAGCATCAGCCCTAGGATAGTGTTAGGGTTAGGGTTAGGGTTAGCATCAGGCCTAGGATAGTGTAAGGGTTAGGGTTAGCATCAGCCCTAGGATAGTGTTAGGGTTAGGGTTAGGGTTCTCATCAGGCCTAGGATAGTGTTAGGGTTAGGGTTAGCATCAGCCCTAGGATAGTGTTAGGGTTAGGGTTCGGGTTAGCATCAGCCCTAGGATAGTGTTAGGGTTAGGGTTAGTGTTAGCATCAGCCCTAGGATATTATTAGGGTTAGTGTTAGAATCAACCCTAGGATACTGTTAGGGTTAGAGTTAGGGTTAGCACCAGGCTTAGGATAGTGTTAGTGTTAGGGTTACCATCAGGCTTAGGATAGTGTTAGGGTTAGGGTTAGGGTTAGCATCAGCCGTAGGATAGTGTTAGGGTTAGGGTTAGCCTCAGCCCTAGGATAGTGTTAGCGTTAGGGTTAGGGTTAGCATCAGCCCTAGGATAGTGTTAGGGGTAGGGTGAGGGTTAGCATCAGCCCTAGGATAGTGTTAGTGTTAGGGTTTGCATCAGCCCTAGGATAGTGTTAGGGTTAGGGTTAGGGTTAGCATCAGCCCTAGGATAGTATTAGGGTTAGAGTTAGGGTTAGCATCAGCTCTAGGATAGTGTTACGGTTAGTGGTAGGGTTAGCATCAGCCCTAGGATAGTGTTAGGTTTAGGGTTAGGGTTAGCGTCAGCCCTAGGATAGTGTTAGGGTTAGGGTTAGCATCAGCCCTGGGATAATGTTAGGGTTAGGGTTAGGGTTAACATCAGCCCTAGGATAGTGTTAGGGTTAGGGTTAGCATCAGCCCTAGGATAGTGTTAGGGTTAGGGTTAGGGTTAGCATCAGCCCTAGGATAGTGTTAGGGTTAGGGTTAGCATCAGCCCTAGGATAGTGTTAGGGTTAGGGTTAGGGTTAGCATCAGCCCTAGGATAGTGTTAGGGTTAGGGTTAGCATCAGCCCTACGATAGTGTTAGGGTTAGGGTTAGGGTTAGCATCAGCCGTAGGATAGTGTTAGGGTTAGGGTTAGCCTCAGCCCTAAGATAGTGTTAGAGTTAGGGTTAGGGTTAGCATGAGCCCTAGGATAGTGTTAGGATTAGTGTTAGGGTTAGCATCCGCCCTAGGATAGTGTTAGATTTAGGGTTAAGGTTAGCATCAGCCCTAGGATAGTGTTAGGGTTACGGTTAACATAAACCCTAGGATAGTGTTAGGGTTAGGGTTAGGGTTATCATCAGGCCTAGGATAGTGTTAGGGTTAGGGTTAGGGTTAGCATAAGTTCAAGGATAGTGTTAGGGTTAGCGTTAGGGTTAGCATCAGCCCTAGGATAGTGTTAGGGTTAGGGTTAACATAAACCCTAGGATAGTGTTAGGGTTAGGGTTAGGGTTATCATCAGTTCAAGGATAGTGTTAGGGTTAGCGTTAGGGTTAGCATCAGCCCTAGGATAGTGTTAGGGTTAGGGTTAGAGTTAGCATCAGCCCTAGGATAGTGTTAGGGTTAGGGTTGGGGTTAGCATCAGCCCTAGGATAGTGTTAGGGTTAGGGTTAGCATCAGGCCTAGGATAGTGTTAGGGTTAGGGTTAGCATCAGTTCAAGGATAGTGTTAGGGGTAGCGTTAGGGTTAGCATCAGCCCTAGGATAGTGTTAGGGTTAGGGTTAACATAAACCCTAGGATAGTGTTAGGGTTAGGGTTAGGGTTAGCATCAGTTCAAGGATAGTGTTAGGGTTAGCGTTAGGGTTAGCATCAGGCCTAGGATAGTGTTAGGGTTAGGGTTAACATAAACCCTAGGATAGTGTTAGGGTTAGGGTTAGGGTTATCATCAGGCCTAGGATAGTGTTAGGGTTAGGTTTAGGGTTAGCATCAGTTCAAGGATAGTGTTAGGGTTAGCGTTAGGGTTAGCATCAGCCCTAGGATAGTGTTAGAGTTAGGGTTAGGGTTAGCATCAGCCCTAGGATAGTGTTCGGGTTAGGGTTAGCATCAGCCCTAGGATAGTGTTAGGGTTAGGGTTAGGGTTAGCATCAGCCCTAGGATATTGTTAGGGTTAGTGTTAGCATCAGCCCTAGGATAGTGTTAGGGTTAGGGTTAGGGTTAGCATCAGGCCTAGGATAGTGTTAGGGTTACGGTTAGAATCAGCCCAAGGATAGTGTTAGGGTTAGGGTTAAGTTTAGCATCAGCCCTAGGATAGTGTTAGGGTTAGGGTTAGGGTTACCATCAGCCCAAGGATAGTGTTAGGGATAGGGTTAGGGTTAGCATCAGTTCAAGGATAGTGTTAGGGTTAGCGTTAGGGTTAGCATCAGCCCTAGGATAGTGTTAGGGTTAGGGTTAGGGTTAGCATCAGTTCTAGGATAGTGTTAGGGTTAGGGTTAGCATCAGTCCTAGGATAGTGTTAGGGTTACGGTTAGGGTTAGCATCAGCCCTAGGATATTGTTAGGGTTTGTGTTAGCATCAGCCCTAGGATAGTGTTAGGCTTAGGGTTAGGGTTAGCATCAGGCCTAGGATAGTGTTAGGGTTAGGGTATGGTTAGCATCAGTTAAAGGATAGTGTTAGGGTTAGCGTTAGGGTTAGCATCTGCCCTAGGATAGTGTTAGGGTTAGGGTTAGTGTTACCATCAGCCCAAGGATAGTGTTAGGGTTAGGGTTAGCATCAGCCCTAGGATAGTGTTAGGGTTAGGGTTAGGGTTAGCATCAGCCCTAGGATAGTGTTAGGGTTAGGGTTAGCATCAACCCTAGGATAGTGTTTGGGTTAGGGTTAGGGTTAACATCAGCCCTAGGATAGTGTTACGGTTAGAGTTAGCCTCAGCCCTAGGAGAGTGTTAGGATTAGGGATTTGGTTAGCATCAGGCCTAGGATAGTGTGAGAGTTAGGGTTAGGGTTAGCATCAGCCCTAGGATAGTGTTAGGGTTAGGGTTAGCATCAGGCCTAGGATAGTGTTAGGGTTAGGGTTAGCATCAGCCCTAGGATAGTGTTAGGGTTAGGGTTAAGGTTAGCATCAGTCCTAGGATAGTGTTAGGGTTATGGTTAGGTTTAGCATCAGCCCTAGGATAGTGTTAGGGTAAGGCTTAGGGTTAGCATCAGGCCTAGGATAGTGTTAGGGTTACGGATAGAATCAGCCCAAGGACAGTGTTAGGGTTAGGGTTAAGTTTAGCATCAGCCCTAGGATAGTGTTAGGGTTAGGGTTAGGGTTACCATCAGCCCTAGGATAGTGTTAGGGTTAGGGTTATGGTTAGCATCAGCCCTAGGATAGTGTTAGGGTTAGGGTTAGCATCAGCCCTAGGATAGTGTTAGGGTTAGGGTTAGGGTTATCATCAGGCCTAGGATAGTGTTAGGGTTAGGGTTAGCATCAGCCCTAGGATAGTGTTAGGGTTAGGGTTAGCATCAGCCCTAGGATAGTGTTAGGGTTAGGGTTAGGGTTATCATCAGGCCTAGGATAGTGTTAGGGTTAGGGTTAGCATCAGCCCTAGGATAGTGTTAGGGTTAGGGTTAGCATCAGCCGTAGGATAGTGTTAGGGTTAGGGTTAGCCTCAGCACTAAGATAGTGTTAGAGTTAGGGTTACAGTTAGCATCAGCCCTAGGATAGTGTTAGGGTTAGGGTTAGGGTTAGCATCAGCCCTAGGATAGTGTTAGTGTTATGGTTAGCATCAGCCCTAGGATAGTGTAAGGGTTAGGGTTAGGGTTAGCATCCGCCCTAGGATAGTGTTAGGGTTAGGGTTAGGGTAAGCATCAGCCCTAGGATAGTGTTAGGGTTAGGGTTAACATAAACCCTAGGATAGTGTTAGGGTTACGGTTAGGGTTATCATCAGTCCTAGGATAGTGTTAGGGTTAGGGTTAGGGTTAGCATAAGTTCAAGGATAGTGTTAGGGTTAGCGTTAGGGTTAGAATCAGCCCTAGGATAGTGTTAGGGTTAGGGTTAGGGTTAGCATCAGCCCTAGGATAGTGTTAGGGTTAGGGTTAACATAAACCCTAGGATAGAGTTAGGGTTAGGGTTAGGGTTACCATCAGGCCTATGATAGTGTTAGGGTTAGGGTTAGCATCAGCCCTAGGATAGTGTTAGGGTTACGGTTAGCATCAGCCCTAGGATAGTGTTAGGGTTAGGGTTAGGGTTAGCATCAGGCCTAGGATAGTGTTAGGGTTAGGGTTAGCATCAGCCCTAGGATAGTGTTAGGGTTAGGGTTAGGGTTATCATCAGGCCTAGGATAGTGCTAGGTTTAGGGTTAGCATCAGCCCTAGGATAGTGTTAGGGTTAGGGTTAGGGTTAGCATCAGCCCTAGGATAGTGTTAGGGTTAGGGTTAGGGTTAGCATCAGCCCTAGGATAGTGTTAGGGTTACGGTTAGCATCAGCCCTAGGATAGTGTTAGGGTTAGGGTTAGGGTTATCATCAGGCCTATGATAGTGTTAGGGTTAGGGTTAGCATCAGGCCTAGGATAGTGTTAGGGTTAGGGTTAGCATCAGCCCTAGGATAGTGTTAGGGTTAGGGTTAGGGTTATCATCAGGCCTAGGATAGTACTAGGGTTAGGGTTAGGGTTATCATCAGGCCTAGGATAGTGTTAGGGTTAGGGTTAGGGTTATCATCAGGCCTAGGATAGTGTTAGGGTTAGGGTTAGCATCAGCCCTAGGATAGTGTTAGGGTTAGGGTTAGGGTTATCATCAGGCCTAGGATAGTGTTAGGGTTAGGGTTAGCATCAGCCCTAGGATAGTGTCAGGGTTAGGGTTAGGGTTAGCATCAGCCCTAGGATAGTGTTAGGGCTAGGGTTAGCATCAGCCCTAGGATAGTGTTAGGGTTAGGGATAGGGTTAGCATCAGGCCTAGGATAGTGTTAGGGTTAGGGTTAGCATCAGCCCTAGGATAGTGTTAGGGTTAGGGTTAGGGTTAGCATCAGCCGTAGGATAGTGTTAGGGTTAGGGTTAGCCTCAGCCCTAAGATAGTGTTAGAGTTAGGGTTAGGGTTAGCATGAGCCCTAGGAATGTGTTATGGTTAGGGTTAGGGTTAGCATCCGCCCTAGGATAGTGTTAGTGTTAGGGTTAGCATCAGCCCTAGGATAGTGTTAGGGTTACGGTTAGGGTTAGTATCAGCCCTAGGATAGTGTTAGGGTTAGGGTTAACATAAACCCTAGGATAGTGTTAGGGTTAGGGTTAGGGTTATCATCAGGCCTAGGATAGTGTTACGGTTAGGGTTAGGGTTAGCATCAGTTCAAGGATAGTGTTAGGGTTAGCGTTAGGGTTAGCATCTGCCCTAGGATAGTGTTAGGGTTAGGGTTAGGGTTAGCATCAGCCCAAGGATAGTGTTAGGGTTAGAGTTAGGGTTAGCACCAGGCTTAGGATAGTGTTAGTGTTAGGGTTACCATCAGCCTTAGGATAGTGTTAGGGTTAGGGTTAGCATCAGCCCTAGGATAGTGTTAGGGTTAGGGTTAGGGATAGCATCAGGCCTGGGATAGTGTTAGGGTTACGGGTAGAATCAGCCCAAGGATAGTGTTAGGGTTAGGGTTAAGTTTAGCATCAGCCCTAGGAGAGTGTTAGGGTTAGGGTTAGGGTTACCATCAGCCCAAGGATAGTGTTAGGGTTAGGGTTAGGGTTAACATCAGCCCTAGGATAGTGTTAGGGTTAGGGTTAGCATCAGCCCTAGGATAGTGTTAGGGTTAGGGTTAGGGTTAGCATCAGGCCTGGGATAGTGTCAGGGTTAGGGTTAGCATCAGCCCTAGGATAGTGTTAGGGTTAAGGTTAGGGTTAGCATCAGCCGTAGGATAGTGTTAGGGTTAGGGTTAGCTTCAGCCCTAAGATAGTGTTAGAGTTAGGGTTAGGGTTAGCATCAGCCCTAGGATAGTGTTAGGGTTAGGGTTAGCATCAGCCCTAGGATATTGTTAGTGTTAGTGTTAGCATCAGCCCTAGGATAGTGTTAGGGTTAGGGTTAGGGTTAGCATCAGGCCTAGGATAGTGTTAGGTTTACGGTTAGAATCAGCCAAAGGATAGTGTTAGGGTTAGGGTTAAGTTTAGCATCAGCCCTAGGATAGTGTTAGGGTTAGGGTTAGGGTTACCATCAGCCCAAGGATAGTGTTAGGGATAGGGTTAGGGTTAGCATCAGCCCTAGGATAGTGTTAGGGTTAGGGTTAGCATCAGGCCTAGGATAGTGTTAGGGTTAGGGTTAGGGTTAGCATCAGGCCTAGGATAGTGTCAGGGTTAGGGTTAGCACAAGCCCTAGGATAGTGTTAGGGTTAAGGTTAGGGTTAGCAGCAGCCGTAGGATAGTGTTAGGGTTAGGGTTAGCCTCAGCCCTAAGATAGTGTTAGAGTTAGGGTTAGGGTTAGCATCAGCCCTAGGGTAGTGTTAGGGTTAGGGTTATGGTTAGCATCCGGCCTAGGATAGTGTTAGGGTTAGGGTTAGGGTTAGCATCAGCCCTAGGATAGTGTTAGGGTTAGGGTTAACATAAACCCTAGGATAGTGTTGGGGTCAGGGTTAGGGTTATCATCAGGCCTAGGATAGTGTTAGGGTTAGGGTTAGGGTTAGCATAAGTTCAAGGATAGTGTTAGGTTTAGCGTTAGGGTTAGAATCAGCCCTAGGATAGTGTTAGGGTTAGGGTTAGTGTTAGCATCAGCCCTAAGATAGTGTTAGGGTTAGGGTTAACATAAACCCTAGGATAGTGTTAGGGTTAGGGTTAGGGTTAGCATCAGGCCTAGGATAGTGTTAGGGTTAGGGTTAGCATCAGCCCTAGGATAGTGTTAGGGTTAGGGTTAGGGTTATCATCAGGCCTAGGATAGTGTTAGGGTTAGGGTTAGGGTTAGCATAAGTTCAAGGATAGAGTTAGGGTTAACGTTAGGGGTTGAATCAGCCCTAGGATAGTGTTAGGGTTAGGGTTAGGGTTAGCATCAGCCCTAGGATAGTGTTAGGGTTAGGGTTAGGGTTAGCATCAGGCCTAGGATAGTGTTAGGGTTAGGGTTAGGGTTATCATCAGGCCTATGATAGTGTTAGGGTTAGGCTTAGCATCAGCCCTAGGATAGTGTTAGTGTTAGGGTTAGGGTTAGCATCAGCCCTAGGATAGTGTCAGGGTTAGGGTTAGCATCAGCCCTAGGATAGTGTTAGGGTTAGGGTTAGGGTTAGCATCAGGCCTAGGATAGTGTTAGGGTTAGGGTTAGCATCAGCCCTAGGATAGTGTTAGGGTTAGGGTTAGGGTTCTCATCAGCCCTAGGATAGTGTTAGGGTTAGGGTTAGCATCAGCCCTAGGATAGTGTTAGGGTTAGGGTTCGGATTAGCATCAGCCCTAGGATAGTGTTAGGGTTAGGGTTAGTGTTAGCATCAGCCCTAGGATATTATTAGGGTTAGGGTTAGAATCAGCCCTAGGATACTGTTAGGGTTAGAGTTAGGGTTAGCACCAGGCTTAGGATAGTGTTAGTGTTAGGGTTACCATCAGGCTTAGGATAGTGTTAGGGTTAGGGTTAGGGTTAGCATCAGCCGTAGGATAGTGTTAGGGTTAGGGTTAGCCTCAGCCCTAGGATAGTGTTAGCGTTAGGGTTAGGGTTAGCATCAGCTCTAGGATAGTGTTAGTGTTAGTGGTAGGGTTAGCATCAGCCCTAGGATAGTGTTAGGTTTAGGGTTAGGGTTAGCATCAGCCCTAGGATAGTGTTAGGGTTAGGGTTAGCATCAGCCCTGGGATAATGTTAGGGGTAGGGTGAGGGTTAGCACCAGGCTTAGGATAGTGTTAGTGTTAGGGTTACCATCAGCCTTAGGATAGTGTTAGGGTTAGGGTTAGCCTCAGCCCTAGGATAGTGTTAGCGTTAGGGTTAGGGTTAGCATCAGCCCTAGGATAGTGTTAGGGGTAGGGTGAGGGTTAGCATCAGCCCTAGGATAGTGTTAGTGTTAGGGTTAGCATCAGCCCTAGGATAATGTTAGGATTATTGTTAGGGTTAGCATCAGCCCTAGGATAGTGTTAGGGTTAGGGTTAGCATCAGCCCTGGGATAATGTTAGGGTTATGGTTAGGGTTAGCATCAGCCCTAGGATAGTGTTAGGGTTAGGGTTAGCATCAGCCCCAGGATAGTGTTATGGTTAGGGTTAGGGTTAGCATCAGCCCAAGGATAGTGTTAGGGTTAGGGTTAGCATCAGCCCTAGGATAGTGTCAGGATTAGGTTTAGGGTTATCTTCAGGCCTAGGTTAGTGTTAGGGTTAGGGTTAGCATCAGCCCTAGGATAGTGTTAGGGTTAGGGTTAGGGTTAGCATCAGCCCTAGGATAGTGTTAGGGCTAGGGTTAGCATCAGCCCTAGGATAGTGTTAAGGTTAGGGTTAGGGTTAGCATCAGGCCTAGGATAGTGTTAGGGTTAGGGTTAGC
This sequence comes from Lemur catta, assembly GCF_020740605.2. Lineage (NCBI taxonomy): Eukaryota > Metazoa > Chordata > Mammalia > Primates > Lemuridae > Lemur > Lemur catta. Next base: position 110,015,759 of record NC_059131.1, on the reverse strand, counting down.
ATCAGCCCTAGGATAGTGTTAGGGTTAGGGTTAGGGTTAGCATCAGCCGTAGGATAGTGTTAGGGTTAGGGTTAGCCTCAGCCCTAAGATAGTGTTAGAGTTAGGGTTAGGGTTAGCATGAGCCCTAGGATAGTGTTATGGTTAGGGTTAGGGTTAGCATCCGCCCTAGGATAGTGTTAGGTTTAGGGATAGGGTTAGCATCAGCCCTAGGATAGTGTTAGTGTTAGGGTTAGCATCAGCCCTAGGATAGTGTTAGGGTTAGGGTTAGGGTTAGCATCAGCCCTAGGATAGTGTTAGGGTTAGGGTTAACATAAACCCTAGGATACTGTTAGGGTTAGGGTTAGGGTTATCATCAGGCCTAGGATAGTGTTAGGGTTAGGGTTAGGGTTAGCCTCAGTTCAAGGATAGTGTTAGGGTTAGAGTTAGGGTTAGCATCTGCCCTAGGATAGTGTTAGGGTTAGGGTTAGGGTTAGCATCAACCCAAGGATAGTGTTAGGGTTAGGGTTAGCATCAGCCCTAGGATAGTGTTAGGGTTAGGGTTAGGGTTAGCATCAGGCCCAGGATAGTGTTAGGGTTAGGGTTAGCATCAGCCCTAGGATAGTGTTAGGGTTAGGGTTAGGGTTAGCATCAGTCCTAGGATAGTGTTAGGGTTAGGGTTAGCATCAACCCTAGGATAGTGTTTGGGTTAGGGTTAGGGTTAGCATCAGCCCTAGGATAGTGTTAGGGTTAGAGTTAGCCTCAGCCCTAGGAGAGTGTTAGGGTTATGGATAGGGTTAGCATCAGGCCTAGGATAGTGTGAGGGTTAGGGTTAGGGTTAGCATCAGCCCTAGGATAGTGTTAGGGTTAGGGTTAGCATCAGGCCTAGGATAGTGTTAGGGTTAGGGTTAGCATCACCCCTAGGATAGTGTTAGGGTTAGGTTATGGTTAGCATCAGCCCTAGGATAGTGTTAGTGTTATGGTTAGCATCAGCCCTAGGATAGTGTAAGGGTTAGGGTTAGGGTTAGCATCCGCCCTAGGATAGTGTTAGGGTTAGGGTTAGGGTAAGCATCAGCCCTAGGATAGTGTTAGGGTTAGGGTTAACATAAACCCTAGGATAGTGTTAGGGTTACGGTTAGGGTTATCATCAGTCCTAGGATAGTGTTAGGGTTAGGGTTAGGGTTAGCATAAGTTCAAGGATAGTGTTAGGGTTAGCGTTAGGGTTAGAATCAGCCCTAGGATAGTGTTAGGGTTAGGGTTAGGGTTAGCATCAGCCCTAGGATAGTGTTAGTGTTAGGGTTAACATAAACCCTAGGATAGAGTTAGGGTTAGGGTTAGGGTTACCATCAGGCCTATGATAGTGTTAGGGTTAGGGTTAGCATCAGCCCTAGGATAGTGTTAGGGTTACGGTTAGCATCAGCCCTAGGATAGTGTTAGGGTTAGGGTTAGGGTTAGCATCAGGCCTAGGATAGTGTTAGGGTTAGGGTTAGCATCAGCCCTAGGATAGTGTTAGGGTTAGGGTTAGGGTTATCATCAGGCCTAGGATAGTGCTAGTGTTAGGGTTAGCATCAGCCCTAGGATACTGTTAGGGTTAGGGTTAGGGTTAGCATCAGCCCTAGGATAGTGTTAGGGTTAGGGTTAGGGTTAGCATCAGCCCTAGGATAGTGTTAGGGTTAGGGTTAGCATCAGCCCTAGGATAGTGTTAGGGTTAGGGTTAGGGTTATCATCAGGCCTATGATAGTGTTAGGGTTAGGGTTAGCATCAGGCCTAGGATAGTGTTAGGGTTAGGGTTAGCATCAGCCCTAGGATAGTGTTAGGGTTAGGGTTAGGGTTATCATCAGGCCTAGGATAGTGCTAGGGTTAGGGTTAGCATCAGCCCTAGGATAGTGTTAGGGTTAGGGTTAGGGTTATCATCAGGCCTAGGATAGTGTTAGGGTTAGGGTTAGGGTTATCATCAGGCCTAGGATAGTGTTAGGGTTAGGGTTAGCATCAGCCCTAGGATAGTGTTAGGGTTAGGGTTAGGGTTATCATCAGGCCTAGGATAGTGTTAGGGTTAGGGTTAGCATCAGCCCTAGGATAGTGTCAGGGTTAGGGTTAGGGTTAGCATCAGCCCTAGGATAGTGTTAGGGCTAGGGTTAGCATCAGCCCTAGGATAGTGTTAGGGTTAGGGTTAGGGTTAGCATCAGGCCTAGGATAGTGTTAGGGTTAGGGTTAGCATCAGCCCTAGGATAGTGTTAGGGTTAGGGTTAGGGTTAGCATCAGCCGTAGGATAGTGTTAGGGTTAGGGTTAGCCTCAGCCCTAAGATAGTGTTAGAGTTAGGGTTAGGGTTAGCATGAGCCCTAGGAAAGTGTTATGGTTAGGGTTAGGGTTAGCATCCGCCCTAGGATAGTGTTAGTGTTAGGGTTAGCATCAGCCCTAGGATAGTGTTAGGGTTAGGGTTAGCATCAGGCCTAGGATAGTGTTAGGGTTAGGGTTAGCATCACCCCTAGGATAGTGTTAGGGTTAGGTTATGGTTAGCATCAGCCCTAGGATAGTGTTAGTGTTATGGTTAGCATCAGCCCTAGGATAGTGTAAGGGTTAGGGTTAGGGTTAGCATCCGCCCTAGGATAGTGTTAGGGTTAGGGTTAGGGTAAGCATCAGCCCTAGGATAGTGTTAGGGTTAGGGTTAACATAAACCCTAGGATAGTGTTAGGGTTACGGTTAGGGTTATCATCAGTCCTAGGATAGTGTTAGGGTTAGGGTTAGGGTTAGCATAAGTTCAAGGATAGTGTTAGGGTTAGCGTTAGGGTTAGAATCAGCCCTAGGATAGTGTTAGGGTTAGGGTTAGGGTTAGCATCAGCCCTAGGATAGTGTTAGTGTTAGGGTTAACATAAACCCTAGGATAGAGTTAGGGTTAGGGTTAGGGTTACCATCAGGCCTATGATAGTGTTAGGGTTAGGGTTAGCATCAGCCCTAGGATAGTGTTAGGGTTACGGTTAGCATCAGCCCTAGGATAGTGTTAGGGTTAGGGTTAGGGTTAGCATCAGGCCTAGGATAGTGTTAGGGTTAGGGTTAGCATCAGCCCTAGGATAGTGTTAGGGTTAGGGTTAGGGTTATCATCAGGCCTAGGATAGTGCTAGTGTTAGGGTTAGCATCAGCCCTAGGATACTGTTAGGGTTAGGGTTAGGGTTAGCATCAGCCCTAGGATAGTGTTAGGGTTAGGGTTAGGGTTAGCATCAGCCCTAGGATAGTGTTAGGGTTAGGGTTAGCATCAGCCCTAGGATAGTGTTAGGGTTAGGGTTAGGGTTATCATCAGGCCTATGATAGTGTTAGGGTTAGGGTTAGCATCAGGCCTAGGATAGTGTTAGGGTTAGGGTTAGCATCAGCCCTAGGATAGTGTTAGGGTTAGGGTTAGGGTTATCATCAGGCCTAGGATAGTGCTAGGGTTAGGGTTAGCATCAGCCCTAGGATAGTGTTAGGGTTAGGGTTAGGGTTATCATCAGGCCTAGGATAGTGTTAGGGTTAGGGTTAGGGTTATCATCAGGCCTAGGATAGTGTTAGGGTTAGGGTTAGCATCAGCCCTAGGATAGTGTTAGGGTTAGGGTTAGGGTTATCATCAGGCCTAGGATAGTGTTAGGGTTAGGGTTAGCATCAGCCCTAGGATAGTGTCAGGGTTAGGGTTAGGGTTAGCATCAGCCCTAGGATAGTGTTAGGGCTAGGGTTAGCATCAGCCCTAGGATAGTGTTAGGGTTAGGGTTAGGGTTAGCATCAGGCCTAGGATAGTGTTAGGGTTAGGGTTAGCATCAGCCCTAGGATAGTGTTAGGGTTAGGGTTAGGGTTAGCATCAGCCGTAGGATAGTGTTAGGGTTAGGGTTAGCCTCAGCCCTAAGATAGTGTTAGAGTTAGGGTTAGGGTTAGCATGAGCCCTAGGAAAGTGTTATGGTTAGGGTTAGGGTTAGCATCCGCCCTAGGATAGTGTTAGTGTTAGGGTTAGCATCAGCCCTAGGATAGTGTCAGGGTTAGGGTTAGCATCAGCCCTAGGATAGTGTTAGGGTTAGGGTTAGGGTTAGCATCAGGCCTAGGATAGTGTTAGGGTTAGGGTTAGCATCAGCCCTAGGATAGTGTTAGGGTTAGGGTTAGGGTTCTCATCAGGCCTAGGATAGTGTTAGGGTTAGGGTTAGCATCAGCCCTAGGATAGTGTTAGGGTTAGGGTTCGGGTTAGCATCAGCCCTAGGATAGTGTTAGGGTTAGGGTTAGTGTTAGCATCAGCCCTAGGATATTATTAGGGTTAGGGTTAGAATCAGCCCTAGGATACTGTTAGGGTTAGAGTTAGGGTTAGCACCAGGCTTAGGATAGTGTTAGTGTTAGGGTTACCATCAGGCTTAGGATAGTGTTAGGGTTAGGGTTAGGGTTAGCATCAGCCGTAGGATAGTGTTAGGGTTAGGGTTAGCCTCAGCCCTAAGATAGTGTTAGAGTTAGGGTTAGGGTTAGCATGAGCCCTAGGATAGTGTTAGGATTAGTGTTAGGGTTAGCATCCGCCCTACGATAGTGTTAGGTTTAGGGTTAAGGTTAGCATCAGCCCTAGGATAGTGTTAGGGTTAGGGTTAACATAAACCCTAGGATAGTGTTAGGGTTAGGGTTAGGGTTATCATCAGGCCTAGGATAGTGTTAGGGTTAGGGTTAGGGTTAGCATCAGTTCAAGGATAGTGTTAGTGTTAGCGTTAGGGTTAGCATCAGCCCTAGGATAGTGTTAGGGTTAGGGTTAACATAAACCCTAGGATAGTGTTAGGGTTAGGGTTAGGGTTATCATCAGGCCTAGGATAGTGTTAGGGTTAGGGTTAGGGTTAGCATCAGTTCAAGGATAGTGTTAGGGTTAGCGTTAGGGTTAGCATCAGCCCTAGGATAGTGTTAGGGTTAGGGTTAGGGTTAGCATCAGTTCTAGGATAGTGTTAGGGTTAGGGTTAGCATCAGCCCTAGGATAGTGTTAGGGTTACGGTTAGGGTTAGCATCAGCCCTAGGATATTGTTAGGGTTTGTGTTAGCATCAGCCCTAGGATAGTGTTAGGCTTAGGGTTAGGGTTAGCATCAGGCCTAGGATAGTGTTAGGGTTAGGGTATGGTTAGCATCAGTTAAAGGATAGTGTTAGGGTTAGCGTTAGGGTTAGCATCTGCCCTAGGATAGTGTTAGGGTTAGGGTTAGTGTTACCATCAGCCCAAGGATAGTGTTAGGGTTAGGGTTAGCATCAGCCCTAGGATAGTGTTAGGGTTAGGGTTAGGGTTAGCATCAGCCCTAGGATAGTGTTAGGGTTAGGGTTAGCATCAACCCTAGGATAGTGTTTGGGTTAGGGTTAGGGTTAACATCAGCCCTAGGATAGTGTTACGGTTAGAGTTAGCCTCAGCCCTAGGAGAGTGTTAGGATTAGGGATTTGGTTAGCATCAGGCCTAGGATAGTGTGAGAGTTAGGGTTAGGGTTAGCATCAGCCCTAGGATAGTGTTAGGGTTAGGGTTAGCATCAGGCCTAGGATAGTGTTAGGGTTAGGGTTAGCATCAGCCCTAGGATAGTGTTAGGGTTAGGGTTAAGGTTAGCATCAGTCCTAGGATAGTGTTAGGGTTATGGTTAGGTTTAGCATCAGCCCTAGGATAGTGTTAGGGTAAGGCTTAGGGTTAGCATCAGGCCTAGGATAGTGTTAGGGTTACGGATAGAATCAGCCCAAGGACAGTGTTAGGGTTAGGGTTAAGTTTAGCATCAGCCCTAGGATAGTGTTAGGGTTAGGGTTAGGGTTACCATCAGCCCTAGGATAGTGTTAGGGTTAGGGTTATGGTTAGCATCAGCCCTAGGATAGTGTTAGGGTTAGGGTTAGCATCAGCCCTAGGATAGTGTTAGGGTTAGGGTTAGGGTTATCATCAGGCCTAGGATAGTGTTAGGGTTAGGGTTAGGGTTATCATCAGGCCTAGGATAGTGTTAGGGTTAGGGTTAGCATCAGCCCTAGGATAGTGTTAGGGTTAGGGTTAGCATCAGCCGTAGGATAGTGTTAGGGTTAGGGTTAGCCTCAGCACTAAGATAGTGTTAGAGTTAGGGTTACAGTTAGCATCAGCCCTAGGATAGTGTTAGGGTTAGGGTTAGGGTTAGCATCAGCCCTAGGATAGTGTTAGTGTTATGGTTAGCATCAGCCCTAGGATAGTGTAAGGGTTAGGGTTAGGGTTAGCATAAGTTCAAGGATAGTGTTAGGGTTAGCGTTAGGGTTAGAATCAGCCCTAGGATAGTGTTAGGGTTAGGGTTAGGGTTAGCATCAGCCCTAGGATAGTGTTAGGGTTAGGGTTAACATAAACCCTAGGATAGAGTTAGGGTTAGGGTTAGGGTTACCATCAGGCCTATGATAGTGTTAGGGTTAGGGTTAGCATCAGCCCTAGGATAGTGTTAGGGTTACGGTTAGCATCAGCCCTAGGATAGTGTTAGGGTTAGGGTTAGGGTTAGCATCAGGCCTAGGATAGTGTTAGGGTTAGGGTTAGCATCAGCCCTAGGATAGTGTTAGGGTTAGGGTTAGGGTTATCATCAGGCCTAGGATAGTGCTAGGTTTAGGGTTAGCATCAGCCCTAGGATAGTGTTAGGGTTAGGGTTAGGGTTAGCATCAGCCCTAGGATAGTGTTAGGGTTAGGGTTAGGGTTAGCATCAGCCCTAGGATAGTGTTAGGGTTACGGTTAGCATCAGCCCTAGGATAGTGTTAGGGTTAGGGTTAGGGTTATCATCAGGCCTATGATAGTGTTAGGGTTAGGGTTAGCATCAGGCCTAGGATAGTGTTAGGGTTAGGGTTAGCATCAGCCCTAGGATAGTGTTAGGGTTAGGGTTAGGGTTATCATCAGGCCTAGGATAGTGCTAGGGTTAGGGTTAGCATCAGCCCTAGGATAGTGTTAGGGTTAGGGTTAGGGTTATCATCAGGCCTAGGATAGTGTTAGGGTTAGGGTTAGGGTTATCATCAGGCCTAGGATAGTGTTAGGGTTAGGGTTAGCATCAGCCCTAGGATAGTGTTAGGGTTAGGGTTAGGGTTATCATCAGGCCTAGGATAGTGTTAGGGTTAGGGTTAGCATCAGCCCTAGGATAGTGTCAGGGTTAGGGTTAGGGTTAGCATCAGCCCTAGGATAGTGTTAGGGCTAGGGTTAGCATCAGCCCTAGGATAGTGTTAGGGTTAGGGATAGGGTTAGCATCAGGCCTAGGATAGTGTTAGGGTTAGGGTTAGCATCAGCCCTAGGATAGTGTTAGGGTTAGGGTTAGGGTTAGCATCAGCCGTAGGATAGTGTTAGGGTTAGGGTTAGCCTCAGCCCTAAGATAGTGTTAGAGTTAGGGTTAGGGTTAGCATGAGCCCTAGGAATGTGTTATGGTTAGGGTTAGGGTTAGCATCCGCCCTAGGATAGTGTTAGTGTTAGGGTTAGCATCAGCCCTAGGATAGTGTTAGGGTTACGGTTAGGGTTAGTATCAGCCCTAGGATAGTGTTAGGGTTAGGGTTAACATAAACCCTAGGATAGTGTTAGGGTTAGGGTTAGGGTTATCATCAGGCCTAGGATAGTGTTAGGGTTAGGGTTAGGGTTAGCATCAGTTCAAGGATAGTGTTAGGGTTAGCGTTAGGGTTAGCATCTGCCCTAGGATAGTGTTAGGGTTAGGGTTAGGGTTAGCATCAGCCCAAGGATAGTGTTAGGGTTAGAGTTAGGGTTAGCACCAGGCTTAGGATAGTGTTAGTGTTAGGGTTACCATCAGCCTTAGGATAGTGTTAGGGTTAGGGTTAGCATCAGCCCTAGGATAGTGTTAGGGTTAGGGTTAGGCATAGCATCAGGCCTGGGATAGTGTTAGGGTTACGGGTAGAATCAGCCCAAGGATAGTGTTAGGGTTAGGGTTAAGTTTAGCATCAGCCCTAGGATAGTGTTAGGGTTAGGGTTAGGGTTACCATCAGCCCAAGGATAGTGTTAGGGTTAGGGTTAGGGTTAACATCAGCCCTAGGATAGTGTTAGGGTTAGGGTTAGCATCAGCCCTAGGATAGTGTTAGGGTTAGGGTTAGGGTTAGCATCAGGCCTGGGATAGTGTCAGGGTTAGGGTTAGCATCAGCCCTAGGATAGTGTTAGGGTTAAGGTTAGGGTTAGCATCAGCCGTAGGATAGTGTTAGGGTTAGGGTTAGCTTCAGCCCTAAGATAGTGTTAGAGTTAGGGTTAGGGTTAGCATCAGCCCTAGGATAGTGTTAGGGTTAGGGTTAGCATCAGGCCTAGGATATTGTTAGTGTTAGTGTTAGCATCAGCCCTAGGATAGTGTTAGGGTTAGGGTTAGGGTTAGCATCAGGCCTAGGATAGTGTTAGGTTTACGGTTAGAATCAGCCCAAGGATAGTGTTAGGGTTAGGGTTAAGTTTAGCATCAGCCCTAGGATAGTGTTAGGGTTAGGGTTAGGGTTACCATCAGCCCAAGGATAGTGTTAGGGATAGGGTTAGGGTTAGCATCAGCCCTAGGATAGTGTTAGGGTTAGGGTTAGCATCAGGCCTAGGATAATGTTAGGGTTAGGGTTAGGGTTAGCATCAGGCCTAGGATAGTGTCAGGGTTAGGGTTAGCACAAGCCCTAGGATAGTGTTAGGGTTAAGGTTAGGGTTAGCAGCAGCCGTAGGATAGTGTTAGGGTTAGGGTTAGCCTCAGCCCTAAGATAGTGTTAGAGTTAGGGTTAGGGTTAGCATCAGCCCTAGGGTAGTGTTAGGGTTAGGGTTATGGTTAGCATCCGGCCTAGGATAGTGTTAGGGTTAGGGTTAGGGTTAGCATCAGCCCTAGGATAGTGTTAGGGTTAGGGTTAACATAAACCCTAGGATAGTGTTGGGGTCAGGGTTAGGGTTATCATCAGGCCTAGGATAGTGTTAGGGTTAGGGTTAGGGTTAGCATAAGTTCAAGGATAGTGTTAGGTTTAGCGTTAGGGTTAGAATCAGCCCTAGGATAGTGTTAGGGTTAGGGTTAGTGTTAGCATCAGCCCTAAGATAGTGTTAGGGTTAGGGTTAACATAAACCCTAGGAGAGTGTTAGGGTTAGGGTTAGGGTTAGCATCAGGCCTAGGATAGTGTTAGGGTTAGGGTTAGCATCAGCCCTAGGATAGTGTTAGGGTTAGGGTTAGGGTTATCATCAGGCCTAGGATAGTGTTAGGGTTAGGGTTAGGGTTAGCATAAGTTGAAGGATAGAGTTAGGGTTAACGTTAGGGGTTGAATCAGCCCTAGGATAGTGTTAGGGTTAGGGTTAGGGTTAGCATCAGCCCTAGGATAGTGTTAGGGTTAGGGTTAGGGTTAGCATCAGGCCTAGGATAGTGTTAGGGTTAGGGTTAGGGTTATCATCAGGCCTATGATAGTGTTAGGGTTAGGCTTAGCATCAGCCCTAGGATAGTGTTAGTGTTAGGGTTAGGGTTAGCATCAGCCCTAGGATAGTGTCAGGGTTAGGGTTAGCATCAGCCCTAGGATAGTGTTAGGGTTAGGGTTAGGGTTAGCATCAGGCCTAGGATAGTGTTAGGGTTAGGGTTAGCATCAGCCCTAGGATAGTGTTAGGGTTAGGGTTAGGGTTCTCATCAGGCCTAGGATAGTGTTAGGGTTAGGGTTAGCATCAGCCCTAGGATAGTGTTAGGGTTAGGGTTCGGATTAGCATCAGCCCTAGGATAGTGTTAGGGTTAGGGTTAGTGTTAGCATCAGCCCTAGGATATTATTAGGGTTAGGGTTAGAATCAGCCCTAGGATACTGTTAGGGTTAGAGTTAGGGTTAGCACCAGGCTTAGGATAGTGTTAGTGTTAGGGTTACCATCAGGCTTAGGATAGTGTTAGGGTTAGGGTTAGGGTTAGCATCAGCCGTAGGATAGTGTTAGGGTTAGGGTTAGCCTCAGCCCTAGGATAGTGTTAGCGTTAGGGTTAGGGTTAGCATCAGCTCTAGGATAGTGTTAGTGTTAGTGGTAGGGTTAGCATCAGCCCTAGGATAGTGTTAGGTTTAGGGTTAGGGTTAGCATCAGCCCTAGGATAGTGTTAGGGTTAGGGTTAGCATCAGCCCTGGGATAATGTTAGGGTTAGGGTTAGGGTTAACATCAGCCCTAGGATAGTGTTAGGGTTAGGGTTAGCATCAGCCCTAGGATAGTGTTAGGGTTAGGGTTAGGGTTAGCATCAGCCCTAGGATAGTGTTAGGGTTAGGGTTAGGGTTAGCATCAGCCCTAGGATAGTGTTAGGGTTAGGGTTAGCATCAGCCCTACGATAGTGTTAGGGTTAGGGTTAGGGTTAGCATCAGCCGTAGGATAGTGTTAGGGTTAGGGTTAGCCTCAGCCCTAAGATAGTGTTAGAGTTAGGGTTAGGGTTAGCATGAGCCCTAGGATAGTGTTAGGATTAGTGTTAGGGTTAGCATCCGCCCTAGGATAATGTTAGGTTTAGGGTTAAGGTTAGCATCAGCCCTAGGATAGTGTTATGGTTAGGGTTAACATAAACCCTAGGATAGTGTTAGGGTTAGGGTTAGGGTTATCATCAGGCCTAGGAGAGTGTTAGGGTTAGGGTTAGGGTTAGCATCAGTTCAAGGATAGTGTTAGGGTTAGCGTTAGGGTTAGCATCAGCCCTAGGATAGTGTTAGTGTTAGGGTTAACATAAACCCTAGGATAGTGTTAGGGTTAGGGTTAGGGTTATCATCAGGCCTAGGATAGTGTTAGGGTTAGGGTTTGGGTTAGCATCAGTTCAAGGATAGTGTTAGGGTTAGCGTTAGGGTTAGCATCAGCCCTAGGATAGTGTTAGGGTTAGGGTTAGGGTTAGCATCAGTTCTAGGATAGTGTTAGGGTTAGGGTTAGCATCAGCCCTAGGATAGTGTTAGGGTTAGGGTTAGGGTTAGCATCAGCCCTAGGATATTGTTAGGGTTAGTGTTAGCATCAGCCCTAGGATAGTGTTAGGGTTAGGGTTAGGGTTAGCATCAGGCCTAGGATAGTGTTAGGGTTAGGGTATGGTTAGCATCAGTTAAAGGATAGTGTTAGGGTTAGCGTTAGGGTTAGCATCTGCCCTAGGATAGTGTTAGGGTTAGGGTTAGGGTTAGCATCAGCCCAAGGATAGTGTTAGGGTTAGGGTTAGCATCAGCCCTAGGATAGTGTTAGGGTTAGGGTTAGGGTTAGCATCAGCCCTAGGATAGTGTTAGGGTTAGGGTTAGCATCAACCCTAGGATAGTGTTTGGGTTAGGGTTAGGGTTAGCATCAGCCCTAGGATAGTGTTACGGTTAGAGTTAGCCTCAGCACTAGGAGAGTGCTAGGATTAGGGATTTGGTTAGCATCAGGCCTAGGATAGTGTGAGAGTTAGGGTTAGGGTTAGCATCAGCCCTAGGATAGTGTTAGGGTTAGGGTTAGCATCAGGCCTAGGATAGTGTTAGGGTTAGGGTTAGCATCAGCCCTAGGATAGTGTTAGGGTTAGGGTTAAGGTTAGCATCAGTCCTAGGATAGTGTTAGGGTTATGGTTAGGTTTAGCATCAGCCCTAGGATAGTGTTAGGGTAAGGCTTAGGGTTAGCATCAGGCCTAGGATAGTGTTAGGGTTACGGATAGAATCAGCCCAAGGACAGTGTTAGGGTTAGGGTTAAGTTTAGCATCAGCCCTAGGATAGTGTTAGGGTTAGGGTTAGGGTTACCATCAGCCCTAGGATAGTGTTAGGGTTAGGGTTATGGTTAGCATCAGCCCTAGGATAGTGTTAGGGTTAGGGTTAGCATCAGCCCTAGGATAGTGTTAGGGTTAGGGTTAGGGTTATCATCAGGCCTAGGATAGTGTTAGGGTTAGGGTTAGCATCAGCCCTAGGCTAGTGTTAGGGTTAGGGTTAGCAGCAGACCTAGGATAGTGTTAGGGTTAGGGTTAGGGTTAGCATTAGGCCTAGGATAGTGTCAGGGTTAGGGTTAGCATCAGCCCTAGGATAGTGTTAGGGTTAAGGTTAGGGTTAGCATCAGCCGTAGGATAGTGTTAGGGTTAGGGTTAGCCTCAGCACTAAGATAGTGTTAGAGTTTGGGTTACAGTTAGCATCAGCCCTAGGATAGTGTTAGGGTTAGGGTTAGGGTTAGCATCAGCCCTATTATAGTGTTAGTGTTATGGTTAGCATCAGCCCTAGGATAGTGTAAGGGTTAGGGTTAGGGTTAGCATCCGCCCTAGGATAGTGTTAGGGTTAGGGTTAGGGTAAGCATCAGCCCTAGGATAGTGTTAGGGTTAGGGTTAACATAAACCCTAGGATAGTGTTAGGGTTACGGTTAGGGTTATCATCAGTCCTAGGATAGTGTTAGGGTTAGGGTTAGGGTTAGCATAAGTTCAAGGATAGTGTTAGGGTTAGCGTTAGGGTTAGAATCAGCCCTAGGATAGTGTTAGGGTTAGGGTTAGGGTTAGCATCAGCCCTAGGATAGTGTTAGTGTTAGGGTTAACATAAACCCTAGGATAGAGTTAGGGTTAGGGTTAGGGTTACCATCAGGCCTATGATAGTGTTAGGGTTAGGGTTAGCATCAGCCCTAGGATAGTGTTAGGGTTACGGTTAGCATCAGCCCTAGGATAGTGTGAGGGTTAGGGTTAGGGTTAGCATCAGCCCTAGGATAGTGTTAGGGTTAGGGTTAGCATCAGGCCTAGGATAGTTTTAGGGTTAGGTTTAGCATCACCCCTAGGATAGTGTTAGGGTTAGGGTTAGGGTTACCATCAGCCCAAGGATAGTGTTAGGGTTAGGGTTAGGGTTAGCATCAGCCCTAGGATAGTGTTAGGGTTAAGGTTAGGGTTAGCATCAGCCGTAGGATAGTGTTAGGGTTAGGATTAGCCTCAGGCCTAAGATAGTGTTAGAGTTAGGGTTAGGGTTAGCATCAGCCCTAGGGTAGTGTTAGGGTTAGGGTTAGGGTTAGCATCCACCCTAGGATAGTGTTAGGGTTAGGGTTAGGGTAAGCATCAGCCCTAGGATAGTGTTAGGGTTAGGGTTAACATAAACCCTAGGATAGTGTTGGGGTCAGGGTTAGGGTTATCATCAGGCCTAGGATAGTGTTAGGGTTAGGGTTAGGGTTAGCATAAGTTCAACGATAGTGTTAGGTTTAGCGTTAGGGTTAGAATCAGCCCTAGGATAGTGTTAGGGTTAGGGTTAGGGTTAGCATCAGCCCTAAGATAGTGTTAGGGTTAGGGTTAACATAAACCCTAGGATAGTGTTAGGGTTAGGGTTAGGGTTAGCATCAGGCCTAGGATAGTGTTAGGGTTAGGGTTAGCATCAGCCCTAGGATAGTGTTAGTGTTAGGGTTAGGGTTATCATCAGGCCTAGGATAGTGATAGGGTTAGGGTTAGGGTTAGCATAAGTTCAAGGATAGTGTTAGGGTTAACGTTAGGGTTAGAATCAGCCCTAGGATAGTGTTAGGGTTAGGGTTAGGGATAGCATCAGCCCTAGGATAGTGCTGAGTTAGGGTTAGGGTTAGCATCAGGCCTAGGATAGTGTTAGTGTTAGGGTTAGGGTTATCATCAGGCCTATGATAGTGTTAGGGTTAGGCTTAGCATCAGCCCTAGGATAGTGTTAGGGTTAGGGTTAGGGTTCTCATCAGGCCTACGATAGTGTTAGGGTTAGGGTTAGCATCAGCCCTAGGATAGTGTTAGGGTTAGGGTTCGGGTTAGCATCAGCCCTAGGATAGTGTTAGGGTTAGGGTTAGTGTTAGCATCAGCCTAGGGTATTATTAGGGTTAGGGTTAGCATCAGCCCTAGGATACTGTTAGGGTTAGAGTTAGGGTTAGCACCAGGCTTAGGATAGTGTTAGTGTTAGGGTTACCATCAGGCTTAGGATAGTGGTAGGGTTAGGGTTAGGGTTAGCATCAGCCGTAGGATAGTGTTAGTGTTAGGGTAAGCCTCAGCCCTAGGATAGTGTTAGCGTTAGGGTTAGGGTTAGCATCAGCCCTAGGATAGTGTTAGGGGTAGGGTGAGGGTTAGCATCAGCCCTAGGATAGTGTTAGTGTTAGGGTTAGCATCAGCCCTAGGATAGTGTTAGGGTTAGGGTTAGGGTTAGCATCAGCCGTAGGATAGTATTAGGGTTAGGGTTAGGGTTAGCATCAGCTCTAGGATAGTGTTAGGGTTAGTGTTAGGGTTAGCATCAGCCCTAGGATAGTGTTAGGTTTAGGGTTAGGGTTAGCGTCAGCCCTAGGATAGTATTAGGGTTAGGGTTAGGGTTAGCATCAGCTCTAGGATAGTGTTAGGGTTAGTGGTAGGGTTAGCATCACCCCTAGGATAGTGTTAGGTTTAGGGTTAGGGTTAGCGTCAGCCCTAGGATAGTGTTAGGGTTAGGGTTAGCATCAGCCCTGGGATAATGTTAGGGTTAGGGTTAGGGTTAACATCAGCCCTAGGATACTGTTAGGGTTAGGGTTAGCATCAGCCCTAGGATAGTGTTAGGGTTAGGGTTAGGGTTAGCATCAGCCCTAGGAGAGTGTTAGGGTTAGGGTTAGCATCAGCCCTAGGATAGTGTTAGGGTTAGGGTTAGGGTTAGCATCAGCCCTAGGATAGTGTTAGGGTTAGGGTTAGCATCAGCCCTACGATAGTGTTAGGGTTAGGGTTAGGGTTAGCATCAGCCGTAGGATAGTGTTAGGGTTAGGGTTAGCCTCAGCCCTAAGATAGTGTTAGAGTTAGGGTTAGGGTTAGCATGAGCCCTAGGATAGTGTTAGGATTAGTGTTAGGGTTAGCATCCGCCCTAGGATAGTGTTAGATTTAGGGTTAAGGTTAGCATCAGCTCTAGGATAGTGTTAGGGTTAGGGTTAACAGAAACCCTAGGATAGTGTTAGGGTTAGGGTTAGGGTTATCATCAGGCCTAGGATAGTGTTAGGGTTAGGGTTAGGGTTAGCATCAGTTCAAGGATAGTTTTAGGGTTAGCGTTAGGGTTAGCATCAGGCCTAGGATAGTGTTAGAGTTAGGGTTAGGGTTATCATCAGGCCTATGATAGTGTTAGGGTTAGGCTTAGCATCAGCCCTAGGATAGTGTCAGGGTTAGGTTTAGGGTTAGCATCAGGCCCAGGATAGTGTTAGGGTTAGGGTTAGCATCAGCCCTAGGATAGTGTTAGGGTTAGGGTTAGGGTTAGCATCAGCCCTAGGATAGTGTTAGTGTTAGGGTTAGCATCAGCCCTAGGATAGTGTTAGGGTTAGGGTTAGGGTTAGGGTTAGCATCAGCCCAAGGATAGTGTTAGGGTTAGGGTTAACATAAACCCTAGGATAGTGTTAGGGTTAGGGTTAGAGTTATCATCAGGCCTAGGATAGTGTTAGGGTTAGGGTTAGGGTTAGCATCAGTTCAAGGATAGTGTTAGCGTTAGCGTTAGGGTTAGCATCTGCCCTAGGATAGTGTTAGGGTTAGGGTTAGGGTTAGCATCAGCCAAAGGATAGTGTTAGGGTTAGGGTTAGCATCAGCCCTAGGATAGTGTCAGGGTTAGGTTTAGGGTTAGCATCAGGCCCAGGATAGTGTTAGGGTTAGGGTTAGCATCAGCCCTAGGATAGTGTTAGGGTTAGGGTTAGGGTTAGCATCAGCCCTAGGATAGTGTTAGGGTTAGGGTTAGCATCAACCCTAGGATAGTGTTTGGGTTAGGGTTAGGGTTAGCATCAGCCCTAGGATAGTGTTAGGGTTAGGGTTAGCATCAGGCCTAGGATAGTGTTAGGGTTAGGTTTAGCATCACCCCTAGGATAGTGTTAGGGTTAGGGTTAGGGTTACCATCAGCCCAAGGATAGTGTTAGGGTTAGGGTTAGCGTTAGCATCAGCCCTAGGATAGTGTTAGGGTTAAGGTTAGGGTTAGCATCAGCCGTAGGATAGTGTTAGGGTTAGGATTAGCCTCAGCCCTAAGATAGTGTTAGAGTTAGGGTTAGGGTTAGCATCAGCCCTAGGGTAGTGTTAGGGTTAGGGTTAGGGTTAGCATCCACCCTAGGATAGTGTTAGGGTTAGGGTTAGGGTTAGCATCAGCCCTAGGATAGTGTTAGGGTTAGGGTTAACATAAACCCTAGGATAGTGTTGGGGTCAGGGTTAGGGTTATCATAAGGCCTAGGATAGTGTTAGGGTTAGGGTTAGGGTTAGCATAAGTTCAAGGATAGTGTTAGGTTTAGCGTTAGGGTTAGAATCAGCCCTAGGATAGTGTTAGGGTTAGGGTTAGTGTTAGCATCAGCCCTAAGATAGTGTTAGGGTTAGGGTTAACATAAACCCTAGGATAGTGTTAGGGTTAGGGTTAGGGTTAGCATCAGGCCTAGGATAGTGTTAGGGTTAGGGTTAGCATCAGCCCTAGGATAGTGTTAGGGTTAGGGTTAGGGTTATCATCAGGCCTAGGATAGTGTTAGGGTTAGGGTTAGGGTTAGCATAAGTTGAAGGATAGAGTTAGGGTTAACGTTAGGGGTTGAATCAGCCCTAGGATAGTGTTAGGGTTAGGGTTAGGGTTAGCATCAGCCCTAGGATAGTGTTAGGGTTAGGGTTAGGGTTAGCATCAGGCCTAGGATAGTGTTAGGGTTAGGGTTAGGGTTATCATCAGGCCTATGATAGTGTTAGGGTTAGGCTTAGCATCAGCCCTAGGATAGTGTTAGTGTTAGGGTTAGGGTTAGCATCAGCCCTAGGATAGTGTCAGGGTTAGGGTTAGCATCAGCCCTAGGATAGTGTTAGGGTTAGGGTTAGGGTTAGCATCAGGCCTAGGATAGTGTTAGGGTTAGGGTTAGCATCAGCCCTAGGATAGTGTTAGGGTTAGGGTTAGGGTTCTCATCAGGCCTAGGATAGTGTTAGGGTTAGGGTTAGCATCAGCCCTAGGATAGTGTTAGGGTTAGGGTTCGGATTAGCATCAGCCCTAGGATAGTGTTAGGGTTAGGGTTAGTGTTAGCATCAGCCCTAGGATATTATTAGGGTTAGGGTTAGAATCAGCCCTAGGATACTGTTAGGGTTAGAGTTAGGGTTAGCACCAGGCTTAGGATAGTGTTAGTGTTAGGGTTACCATCAGGCTTAGGATAGTGTTAGGGTTAGTGTTAGGGTTAGCATCAGCCGTAGGATAGTGTTAGGGTTAGGGTTAGCCTCAGCCCTAGGATAGTGTTAGCGTTAGGGTTAGGGTTAGCATCAGCTCTAGGATAGTGTTAGTGTTAGTGGTAGGGTTAGCATCAGCCCTAGGATAGTGTTAGGTTTAGGGTTAGGGTTAGCATCAGCCCTAGGATAGTGTTAGGGTTAGGGTTAGCATCAGCCCTGGGATAATGTTAGGGTTAGGGTTAGGGTTAACATCAGCCCTAGGATAGTGTTAGGGTTAGGGTTAGCATCAGCCCTAGGATAGTGTTAGGGTTAGGGTTAGGGTTAGCATCAGCCCTAGGATAGTGTTAGGGTTAGGGTTAGGGTTAGCATCAGCCCTAGGATAGTGTTAGGGTTAGGGTTAGCATCAGCCCTACGATAGTGTTAGGGTTAGGGTTAGGGTTAGCATCAGCCGTAGGATAGTGTTAGGGTTAGGGTTAGCCTCAGCCCTAAGATAGTGTTAGAGTTAGGGTTAGGGTTAGCATGAGCCCTAGGATAGTGTTAGGATTAGTGTTAGGGTTAGCATCCGCCCTAGGATAATGTTAGGTTTAGGGTTAAGGTTAGCATCAGCCCTAGGATACTGTTAGGGTTAGGGTTAACATAAACCCTAGGATAGTGTTAGGGTTAGGGTTAGGGTTATCATCAGGCCTAGGAGAGTGTTAGGGTTAGGGTTAGGGTTAGCATCAGTTCAAGGATAGTGTTAGGGTTAGCGTTAGGGTTAGCATCAGCCCTAGGATAGTGTTAGTGTTAGGGTTAACATAAACCCTAGGATAGTGTTAGGGTTAGGGTTAGGGTTATCATCAGGCCTAGGATAGTGTTAGGGTTAGGGTTTGGGTTAGCATCAGTTCAAGGATAGTGTTAGGGTTAGCGTTAGGGTTAGCATCAGCCCTAGGATAGTGTTAGGGTTAGGGTTAGGGTTAGCATCAGTTCTAGGATAGTGTTAGGGTTAGGGTTAGCATCAGCCCTAGGATAGTGTTAGGGTTAGGGTTAGGGTTAGCATCAGCCCTAGGATATTGTTAGGGTTAGTGTTAGCATCAGCCCTAGGATAGTGTTAGGGTTAGGGTTAGGGTTAGCATCAGGCCTAGGATAGTGTTAGGGTTAGGGTATGGTTAGCATCAGTTAAAGGATAGTGTTAGGGTTAGCGTTAGGGTTAGCATCTGCCCTAGGATAGTGTTAGGGTTAGGGTTAGGGTTAGCATCAGCCCAAGGATAGTGTTAGGGTTAGGGTTAGCATCAGCCCTAGGATAGTGTTAGGGTTAGGGTTAGGGTTAGCATCAGCCCTAGGATAGTGTTAGGGTTAGGGTTAGCATCAACCCTAGGATAGTGTTTGGGTTAGGGTTAGGGTTAGCATCAGCCCTAGGATAGTGTTACGGTTAGAGTTAGCCTCAGCACTAGGAGAGTGCTAGGATTAGGGATTTGGTTAGCATCAGGCCTAGGATAGTGTGAGAGTTAGGGTTAGGGTTAGCATCAGCCCTAGGATAGTGTTAGGGTTAGGGTTAGCATCAGGCCTAGGATAGTGTTAGGGTTAGGGTTAGCATCAGCCCTAGGATAGTGTTAGGGTTAGGGTTAAGGTTAGCATCAGTC
Organism: Lemur catta; assembly: GCF_020740605.2. Classification (NCBI taxonomy): domain Eukaryota; kingdom Metazoa; phylum Chordata; class Mammalia; order Primates; family Lemuridae; genus Lemur; species Lemur catta. The sequence continues at coordinate 109,997,229 of NC_059131.1, read as the reverse complement.
CTAGGATAGTGTTAGGGTTATGGTTAGGTTTAGCATCAGCCCTAGGATAGTGTTAGGGTAAGGCTTAGGGTTAGCATCAGGCCTAGGATAGTGTTAGGGTTACGGATAGAATCAGCCCAAGGACAGTGTTAGGGTTAGGGTTAAGTTTAGCATCAGCCCTAGGATAGTGTTAGGGTTAGGGTTAGGGTTACCATCAGCCCTAGGATAGTGTTAGGGTTTGGGTTATGGTTAGCATCAGCCCTAGGATAGTGTTAGGGTTAGGGTTAGCATCAGCCCTAGGATAGTGTTAGGGTTAGGGTTAGGGTTATCATCAGGCCTAGGATAGTGTTAGGGTTAGGGTTAGCATCAGCCCTAGGATAGTGTTAGGGTTAGGGTTAGCAGCAGACCTAGGATAGTGTTAGGGTTAGGGTTAGGGTTAGCATTAGGCCTAGGATAGTGTCAGGGTTAGGGTTAGCATCAGCCCTAGGATAGTGTTAGGGTTAAGGTTAGGGTTAGCATCAGCCGTAGGATAGTGTTAGGGTTAGGGTTAGCCTCAGCACTAAGATAGTGTTAGAGTTTGGGTTACAGTTAGCATCAGCCCTAGGATAGTGTTAGGGTTAGGGTTAGGGTTAGCATCAGCCCTATTATAGTGTTAGTGTTATGGTTAGCATCAGCCCTAGGATAGTGTAAGGGTTAGGGTTAGGGTTAGCATCCGCCCTAGGATAGTGTTAGGGTTAGGGTTAGGGTAAGCATCAGCCCTAGGATAGTGTTAGGGTTAGGGTTAACATAAACCCTAGGATAGTGTTAGGGTTACGGTTAGGGTTATCATCAGTCCTAGGATAGTGTTAGGGTTAGGGTTAGGGTTAGCATAAGTTCAAGGATAGTGTTAGGGTTAGCGTTAGGGTTAGAATCAGCCCTAGGATAGTGTTAGGGTTAGGGTTAGGGTTAGCATCAGCCCTAGGATAGTGTTAGTGTTAGGGTTAACATAAACCCTAGGATAGAGTTAGGGTTAGGGTTAGGGTTACCATCAGGCCTATGATAGTGTTAGGGTTAGGGTTAGCATCAGCCCTAGGATAGTGTTAGGGTTACGGTTAGCATCAGCCCTAGGATAGTGTGAGGGTTAGGGTTAGGGTTAGCATCAGCCCTAGGATAGTGTTAGGGTTAGGGTTAGCATCAGGCCTAGGATAGTGTTAGGGTTAGGTTTAGCATCACCCCTAGGATAGTGTTAGGGTTAGGGTTAGGGTTACCATCAGCCCAAGGATAGTGTTAGGGTTAGGGTTAGGGTTAGCATCAGCCCTAGGATAGTGTTAGGGTTAAGGTTAGGGTTAGCATCAGCCGTAGGATAGTGTTAGGGTTAGGATTAGCCTCAGGCCTAAGATAGTGTTAGAGTTAGGGTTAGGGTTAGCATCAGCCCTAGGGTAGTGTTAGGGTTAGGGTTAGGGTTAGCATCCACCCTAGGATAGTGTTAGGGTTAGGGTTAGGGTAAGCATCAGCCCTAGGATAGTGTTAGGGTTAGGGTTAACATAAACCCTAGGATAGTGTTGGGGTCAGGGTTAGGGTTATCATCAGGCCTAGGATAGTGTTAGGGTTAGGGTTAGGGTTAGCATAAGTTCAACGATAGTGTTAGGTTTAGCGTTAGGGTTAGAATCAGCCCTAGGATAGTGTTAGGGTTAGGGTTAGGGTTAGCATCAGCCCTAAGATAGTGTTAGGGTTAGGGTTAACATAAACCCTAGGATAGTGTTAGGGTTAGGGTTAGGGTTAGCATCAGGCCTAGGATAGTGTTAGGGTTAGGGTTAGCATCAGCCCTAGGATAGTGTTAGTGTTAGGGTTAGGGTTATCATCAGGCCTAGGATAGTGATAGGGTTAGGGTTAGGGTTAGCATAAGTTCAAGGATAGTGTTAGGGTTAACGTTAGGGTTAGAATCAGCCCTAGGATAGTGTTAGGGTTAGGGTTAGGGATAGCATCAGCCCTAGGATAGTGCTGAGTTAGGGTTAGGGTTAGCATCAGGCCTAGGATAGTGTTAGTGTTAGGGTTAGGGTTATCATCAGGCCTATGATAGTGTTAGGGTTAGGCTTAGCATCAGCCCTAGGATAGTGTTAGGGTTAGGGTTAGGGTTCTCATCAGGCCTACGATAGTGTTAGGGTTAGGGTTAGCATCAGCCCTAGGATAGTGTTAGGGTTAGGGTTCGGGTTAGCATCAGCCCTAGGATAGTGTTAGGGTTAGGGTTAGTGTTAGCATCAGCCTAGGGTATTATTAGGGTTAGGGTTAGCATCAGCCCTAGGATACTGTTAGGGTTAGAGTTAGGGTTAGCACCAGGCTTAGGATAGTGTTAGTGTTAGGGTTACCATCAGGCTTAGGATAGTGGTAGGGTTAGGGTTAGGGTTAGCATCAGCCGTAGGATAGTGTTAGTGTTAGGGTAAGCCTCAGCCCTAGGATAGTGTTAGCGTTAGGGTTAGGGTTAGCATCAGCCCTAGGATAGTGTTAGGGGTAGGGTGAGGGTTAGCATCAGCCCTAGGATAGTGTTAGTGTTAGGGTTAGCATCAGCCCTAGGATAGTGTTAGGGTTAGGGTTAGGGTTAGCATCAGCCGTAGGATAGTATTAGGGTTAGGGTTAGGGTTAGCATCAGCTCTAGGATAGTGTTAGGGTTAGTGTTAGGGTTAGCATCAGCCCTAGGATAGTGTTAGGTTTAGGGTTAGGGTTAGCGTCAGCCCTAGGATAGTATTAGGGTTAGGGTTAGGGTTAGCATCAGCTCTAGGATAGTGTTAGGGTTAGTGGTAGGGTTAGCATCACCCCTAGGATAGTGTTAGGTTTAGGGTTAGGGTTAGCGTCAGCCCTAGGATAGTGTTAGGGTTAGGGTTAGCATCAGCCCTGGGATAATGTTAGGGTTAGGGTTAGGGTTAACATCAGCCCTAGGATACTGTTAGGGTTAGGGTTAGCATCAGCCCTAGGATAGTGTTAGGGTTAGGGTTAGGGTTAGCATCAGCCCTAGGAGAGTGTTAGGGTTAGGGTTAGCATCAGCCCTAGGATAGTGTTAGGGTTAGGGTTAGGGTTAGCATCAGCCCTAGGATAGTGTTAGGGTTAGGGTTAGCATCAGCCCTACGATAGTGTTAGGGTTAGGGTTAGGGTTAGCATCAGCCGTAGGATAGTGTTAGGGTTAGGGTTAGCCTCAGCCCTAAGATAGTGTTAGAGTTAGGGTTAGGGTTAGCATGAGCCCTAGGATAGTGTTAGGATTAGTGTTAGGGTTAGCATCCGCCCTAGGATAGTGTTAGATTTAGGGTTAAGGTTAGCATCAGCTCTAGGATAGTGTTAGGGTTAGGGTTAACAGAAACCCTAGGATAGTGTTAGGGTTAGGGTTAGGGTTATCATCAGGCCTAGGATAGTGTTAGGGTTAGGGTTAGGGTTAGCATCAGTTCAAGGATAGTTTTAGGGTTAGCGTTAGGGTTAGCATCAGGCCTAGGATAGTGTTAGAGTTAGGGTTAGGGTTATCATCAGGCCTATGATAGTGTTAGGGTTAGGCTTAGCATCAGCCCTAGGATAGTGTCAGGGTTAGGTTTAGGGTTAGCATCAGGCCCAGGATAGTGTTAGGGTTAGGGTTAGCATCAGCCCTAGGATAGTGTTAGGGTTAGGGTTAGGGTTAGCATCAGCCCTAGGATAGTGTTAGGGTTAGGGTTAGCATCAACCCTAGGATAGTGTTTGGGTTAGGGTTAGGGTTAGCATCAGCCCTAGGATAGTGTTAGGGTTAGGGTTAGCATCAGGCCTAGGATAGTGTTAGGGTTAGGTTTAGCATCACCCCTAGGATAGTGTTAGGGTTAGGGTTAGGGTTACCATCAGCCCAAGGATAGTGTTAGGGTTAGGGTTAGCGTTAGCATCAGCCCTAGGATAGTGTTAGGGTTAAGGTTAGGGTTAGCATCAGCCGTAGGATAGTGTTAGGGTTAGGATTAGCCTCAGCCCTAAGATAGTGTTAGAGTTAGGGTTAGGGTTAGCATCAGCCCTAGGGTAGTGTTAGGGTTAGGGTTAGGGTTAGCATCCACCCTAGGATAGTGTTAGGGTTAGGGTTAGGGTTAGCATCAGCCCTAGGATAGTGTTAGGGTTAGGGTTAACATAAACCCTAGGATAGTGTTGGGGTCAGGGTTAGGGTTATCATAAGGCCTAGGATAGTGTTAGGGTTAGGGTTAGGGTTAGCATAAGTTCAAGGATAGTGTTAGGTTTAGCGTTAGGGTTAGAATCAGCCCTAGGATAGTGTTAGGGTTAGGGTTAGTGTTAGCATCAGCCCTAAGATAGTGTTAGGGTTAGGGTTAACATAAACCCTAGGATAGTGTTAGGGTTAGGGTTAGGGTTAGCATCAGGCCTAGGATAGTGTTAGGGTTAGGGTTAGCATCAGCCCTAGGATAGTGTTAGGGTTAGGGTTAGGGTTATCATCAGGCCTAGGATAGTGTTAGGGTTAGGGTTAGGGTTAGCATAAGTTGAAGGATAGAGTTAGGGTTAACGTTAGGGGTTGAATCAGCCCTAGGATAGTGTTAGGGTTAGGGTTAGGGTTAGCATCAGCCCTAGGATAGTGTTAGGGTTAGGGTTAGGGTTAGCATCAGGCCTAGGATAGTGTTAGGGTTAGGGTTAGGGTTATCATCAGGCCTATGATAGTGTTAGGGTTAGGCTTAGCATCAGCCCTAGGATAGTGTTAGTGTTAGGGTTAGGGTTAGCATCAGCCCTAGGATAGTGTCAGGGTTAGGGTTAGCATCAGCCCTAGGATAGTGTTAGGGTTAGGGTTAGGGTTAGCATCAGGCCTAGGATAGTGTTAGGGTTAGGGTTAGCATCAGCCCTAGGATAGTGTTAGGGTTAGGGTTAGGGTTCTCATCAGGCCTAGGATAGTGTTAGGGTTAGGGTTAGCATCAGCCCTAGGATAGTGTTAGGGTTAGGGTTCGGATTAGCATCAGCCCTAGGATAGTGTTAGGGTTAGGGTTAGTGTTAGCATCAGCCCTAGGATATTATTAGGGTTAGGGTTAGAATCAGCCCTAGGATACTGTTAGGGTTAGAGTTAGGGTTAGCACCAGGCTTAGGATAGTGTTAGTGTTAGGGTTACCATCAGGCTTAGGATAGTGTTAGGGTTAGGGTTAGGGTTAGCATCAGCCGTAGGATAGTGTTAGGGTTAGGGTTAGCCTCAGCCCTAGGATAGTGTTAGCGTTAGGGTTAGGGTTAGCATCAGCTCTAGGATAGTGTTAGTGTTAGTGGTAGGGTTAGCATCAGCCCTAGGATAGTGTTAGGTTTAGGGTTAGGGTTAGCATCAGCCCTAGGATAGTGTTAGGGTTAGGGTTAGCATCAGCCCTGGGATAATGTTAGGGTTAGGGTTAGGGTTAACATCAGCCCTAGGATAGTGTTAGGGTTAGGGTTAGCATCAGCCCTAGGATAGTGTTAGGGTTAGGGTTAGGGTTAGCATCAGCCCTAGGATAGTGTTAGGGTTAGGGTTAGGGTTAGCATCAGCCCTAGGATAGTGTTAGGGTTAGGGTTAGCATCAGCCCTACGATAGTGTTAGGGTTAGGGTTAGGGTTAGCATCAGCCGTAGGATAGTGTTAGGGTTAGGGTTAGCCTCAGCCCTAAGATAGTGTTAGAGTTAGGGTTAGGGTTAGCATGAGCCCTAGGATAGTGTTAGGATTAGTGTTAGGGTTAGCATCCGCCCTAGGATAATGTTAGGTTTAGGGTTAAGGTTAGCATCAGCCCTAGGATAGTGTTAGGGTTAGGGTTAACATAAACCCTAGGATAGTGTTAGGGTTAGGGTTAGGGTTATCATCAGGCCTAGGAGAGTGTTAGGGTTAGGGTTAGGGTTAGCATCAGTTCAAGGATAGTGTTAGGGTTAGCGTTAGGGTTAGCATCAGCCCTAGGATAGTGTTAGTGTTAGGGTTAACATAAACCCTAGGATAGTGTTAGGGTTAGGGTTAGGGTTATCATCAGGCCTAGGATAGTGTTAGGGTTAGGGTTTGGGTTAGCATCAGTTCAAGGATAGTGTTAGGGTTAGCGTTAGGGTTAGCATCAGCCCTAGGATAGTGTTAGGGTTAGGGTTAGGGTTAGCATCAGTTCTAGGATAGTGTTAGGGTTAGGGTTAGCATCAGCCCTAGGATAGTGTTAGGGTTAGGGTTAGGGTTAGCATCAGCCCTAGGATATTGTTAGGGTTAGTGTTAGCATCAGCCCTAGGATAGTGTTAGGGTTAGGGTTAGGGTTAGCATCAGGCCTAGGATAGTGTTAGGGTTAGGGTATGGTTAGCATCAGTTAAAGGATAGTGTTAGGGTTAGCGTTAGGGTTAGCATCTGCCCTAGGATAGTGTTAGGGTTAGGGTTAGGGTTAGCATCAGCCCAAGGATAGTGTTAGGGTTAGGGTTAGCATCAGCCCTAGGATAGTGTTAGGGTTAGGGTTAGGGTTAGCATCAGCCCTAGGATAGTGTTAGGGTTAGGGTTAGCATCAACCCTAGGATAGTGTTTGGGTTAGGGTTAGGGTTAGCATCAGCCCTAGGATAGTGTTACGGTTAGAGTTAGCCTCAGCACTAGGAGAGTGCTAGGATTAGGGATTTGGTTAGCATCAGGCCTAGGATAGTGTGAGAGTTAGGGTTAGGGTTAGCATCAGCCCTAGGATAGTGTTAGGGTTAGGGTTAGCATCAGGCCTAGGATAGTGTTAGGGTTAGGGTTAGCATCAGCCCTAGGATAGTGTTAGGGTTAGGGTTAAGGTTAGCATCAGTCCTAGGATAGTGTTAGGGTTATGGTTAGGTTTAGCATCAGCCCTAGGATAGTGTTAGGGTAAGGCTTAGGGTTAGCATCAGGCCTAGGATAGTGTTAGGGTTACGGATAGAATCAGCCCAAGGACAGTGTTAGGGTTAGGGTTAAGTTTAGCATCAGCCCTAGGATAGTGTTAGGGTTAGGGTTAGGGTTACCATCAGCCCTAGGATAGTGTTAGGGTTTGGGTTATGGTTAGCATCAGCCCTAGGATAGTGTTAGGGTTAGGGTTAGCATCAGCCCTAGGATAGTGTTAGGGTTAGGGTTAGGGTTATCATCAGGCCTAGGATAGTGTTAGGGTTAGGGTTAGCATCAGCCCTAGGATAGTGTTAGGGTTAGGGTTAGCAGCAGACCTAGGATAGTGTTAGGGTTAGGGTTAGGGTTAGCATTAGGCCTAGGATAGTGTCAGGGTTAGGGTTAGCATCAGCCCTAGGATAGTGTTAGGGTTAAGGTTAGGGTTAGCATCAGCCGTAGGATAGTGTTAGGGTTAGGGTTAGCCTCAGCACTAAGATAGTGTTAGAGTTTGGGTTACAGTTAGCATCAGCCCTAGGATAGTGTTAGGGTTAGGGTTAGGGTTAGCATCAGCCCTATTATGGTGTTAGTGTTATGGTTAGCATCAGCCCTAGGATAGTGTAAGGGTTAGGGTTAGGGTTAGCATCCGCCCTAGGATAGTGTTAGGGTTAGGGTTAGGGTAAGCATCAGCCCTAGGATAGTGTTAGGGTTAGGGTTAACATAAACCCTAGGATAGTGTTAGGGTTACGGTTAGGGTTATCATCAGTCCTAGGATAGTGTTAGGGTTAGGGTTAGGGTTAGCATAAGTTCAAGGATAGTGTTAGGGTTAGCGTTAGGGTTAGAATCAGCCCTAGGATAGTGTTAGGGTTAGGGTTAGGGTTAGCATCAGCCCTAGGATAGTGTTAGTGTTAGGGTTAACATAAACCCTAGGATAGAGTTAGGGTTAGGGTTAGGGTTACCATCAGGCCTATGATAGTGTTAGGGTTAGGGTTAGCATCAGCCCTAGGATAGTGTTAGGGTTACGGTTAGCATCAGCCCTAGGATAGTGTGAGGGTTAGGGTTAGGGTTAGCATCAGCCCTAGGATAGTGTTAGGGTTAGGGTTAGCATCAGGCCTAGGATAGTGTTAGGGTTAGGTTTAGCATCACCCCTAGGATAGTGTTAGGGTTAGGGTTAGGGTTACCATCAGCCCAAGGATAGTGTTAGGGTTAGGGTTAGGGTTAGCATCAGCCCTAGGATAGTGTTAGGGTTAAGGTTAGGGTTAGCATCAGCCGTAGGATAGTGTTAGGGTTAGGATTAGCCTCAGGCCTAAGATAGTGTTAGAGTTAGGGTTAGGGTTAGCATCAGCCCTAGGGTAGTGTTAGGGTTAGGGTTAGGGTTAGCATCCACCCTAGGATAGTGTTAGGGTTAGGGTTAGGGTAAGCATCAGCCCTAGGATAGTGTTAGGGTTAGGGTTAACATAAACCCTAGGATAGTGTTGGGGTCAGGGTTAGGGTTATCATCAGGCCTAGGATAGTGTTAGGGTTAGGGTTAGGGTTAGCATAAGTTCAACGATAGTGTTAGGTTTAGCGTTAGGGTTAGAATCAGCCCTAGGATAGTGTTAGGGTTAGGGTTAGGGTTAGCATCAGCCCTAAGATAGTGTTAGGGTTAGGGTTAACATAAACCCTAGGATAGTGTTAGGGTTAGGGTTAGGGTTAGCATCAGGCCTAGGATAGTGTTAGGGTTAGGGTTAGCATCAGCCCTAGGATAGTGTTAGTGTTAGGGTTAGGGTTATCATCAGGCCTAGGATAGTGATAGGGTTAGGGTTAGGGTTAGCATAAGTTCAAGGATAGTGTTAGGGTTAACGTTAGGGTTAGAATCAGCCCTAGGATAGTGTTAGGGTTAGGGTTAGGGATAGCATCAGCCCTAGGATAGTGCTGAGTTAGGGTTAGGGTTAGCATCAGGCCTAGGATAGTGTTAGTGTTAGGGTTAGGGTTATCATCAGGCCTATGATAGTGTTAGGGTTAGGCTTAGCATCAGCCCTAGGATAGTGTTAGGGTTAGGGTTAGGGTTCTCATCAGGCCTACGATAGTGTTAGGGTTAGGGTTAGCATCAGCCCTAGGATAGTGTTAGGGTTAGGGTTCGGGTTAGCATCAGCCCTAGGATAGTGTTAGGGTTAGGGTTAGTGTTAGCATCAGCCTAGGGTATTATTAGGGTTAGGGTTAGCATCAGCCCTAGGATACTGTTAGGGTTAGAGTTAGGGTTAGCACCAGGCTTAGGATAGTGTTAGTGTTAGGGTTACCATCAGGCTTAGGATAGTGGTAGGGTTAGGGTTAGGGTTAGCATCAGCCGTAGGATAGTGTTAGTGTTAGGGTAAGCCTCAGCCCTAGGATAGTGTTAGCGTTAGGGTTAGGGTTAGCATCAGCCCTAGGATAGTGTTAGGGGTAGGGTGAGGGTTAGCATCAGCCCTAGGATAGTGTTAGTGTTAGGGTTAGCATCAGCCCTAGGATAGTGTTAGGGTTAGGGTTAGGGTTAGCATCAGCCGTAGGATAGTATTAGGGTTAGGGTTAGGGTTAGCATCAGCTCTAGGATAGTGTTAGGGTTAGTGTTAGGGTTAGCATCAGCCCTAGGATAGTGTTAGGTTTAGGGTTAGGGTTAGCGTCAGCCCTAGGATAGTATTAGGGTTAGGGTTAGGGTTAGCATCAGCTCTAGGATAGTGTTAGGGTTAGTGGTAGGGTTAGCATCACCCCTAGGATAGTGTTAGGTTTAGGGTTAGGGTTAGCGTCAGCCCTAGGATAGTGTTAGGGTTAGGGTTAGCATCAGCCCTGGGATAATGTTAGGGTTAGGGTTAGGGTTAACATCAGCCCTAGGATACTGTTAGGGTTAGGGTTAGCATCAGCCCTAGGATAGTGTTAGGGTTAGGGTTAGGGTTAGCATCAGCCCTAGGAGAGTGTTAGGGTTAGGGTTAGCATCAGCCCTAGGATAGTGTTAGGGTTAGGGTTAGGGTTAGCATCAGCCCTAGGATAGTGTTAGGGTTAGGGTTAGCATCAGCCCTACGATAGTGTTAGGGTTAGGGTTAGGGTTAGCATCAGCCGTAGGATAGTGTTAGGGTTAGGGTTAGCCTCAGCCCTAAGATAGTGTTAGAGTTAGGGTTAGGGTTAGCATGAGCCCTAGGATAGTGTTAGGATTAGTGTTAGGGTTAGCATCCGCCCTAGGATAGTGTTAGATTTAGGGTTAAGGTTAGCATCAGCTCTAGGATAGTGTTAGGGTTAGGGTTAACAGAAACCCTAGGATAGTGTTAGGGTTAGGGTTAGGGTTATCATCAGGCCTAGGATAGTGTTAGGGTTAGGGTTAGGGTTAGCATCAGTTCAAGGATAGTTTTAGGGTTAGCGTTAGGGTTAGCATCAGGCCTAGGATAGTGTTAGAGTTAGGGTTAGGGTTATCATCAGGCCTATGATAGTGTTAGGGTTAGGCTTAGCATCAGCCCTAGGATAGTGTCAGGGTTAGGTTTAGGGTTAGCATCAGGCCCAGGATAGTGTTAGGGTTAGGGTTAGCATCAGCCCTAGGATAGTGTTAGGGTTAGGGTTAGGGTTAGCATCAGCCCTAGGATAGTGTTAGTGTTAGGGTTAGCATCAGCCCTAGGATAGTGTTAGGGTTAGGGTTAGGGTTAGGGTTAGCATCAGCCCAAGGATAGTGTTAGGGTTAGGGTTAACATAAACCCTAGGATAGTGTTAGGGTTAGGGTTAGAGTTATCATCAGGCCTAGGATAGTGTTAGGGTTAGGGTTAGGGTTAGCATCAGTTCAAGGATAGTGTTAGCGTTAGCGTTAGGGTTAGCATCTGCCCTAGGATAGTGTTAGGGTTAGGGTTAGGGTTAGCATCAGCCAAAGGATAGTGTTAGGGTTAGGGTTAGCATCAGCCCTAGGATAGTGTCAGGGTTAGGTTTAGGGTTAGCATCAGGCCCAGGATAGTGTTAGGGTTAGGGTTAGCATCAGCCCTAGGATAGTGTTAGGGTTAGGGTTAGGGTTAGCATCAGCCCTAGGATAGTGTTAGGGTTAGGGTTAGCATCAACCCTAGGATAGTGTTTGGGTTAGGGTTAGGGTTAGCATCAGCCCTAGGATAGTGTTAGGGTTAGGGTTAGCATCAGGCCTAGGATAGTGTTAGGGTTAGGTTTAGCATCACCCCTAGGATAGTGTTAGGGTTAGGGTTAGGGTTACCATCAGCCCAAGGATAGTGTTAGGGTTAGGGTTAGCGTTAGCATCAGCCCTAGGATAGTGTTAGGGTTAAGGTTAGGGTTAGCATCAGCCGTAGGATAGTGTTAGGGTTAGGATTAGCCTCAGCCCTAAGATAGTGTTAGAGTTAGGGTTAGGGTTAGCATCAGCCCTAGGGTAGTGTTAGGGTTAGGGTTAGGGTTAGCATCCACCCTAGGATAGTGTTAGGGTTAGGGTTAGGGTTAGCATCAGCCCTAGGATAGTGTTAGGGTTAGGGTTAACATAAACCCTAGGATAGTGTTGGGGTCAGGGTTAGGGTTATCATAAGGCCTAGGATAGTGTTAGGGTTAGGGTTAGGGTTAGCATAAGTTCAAGGATAGTGTTAGGTTTAGCGTTAGGGTTAGAATCAGCCCTAGGATAGTGTTAGGGTTAGGGTTAGGGTTAGCATCAGCCCTAAGATAGTGTTAGGGTTAGGGTTAACATAAACCCTAGAATAGTGTTAGGGTTAGGGTTAGGGTTAGCATCAGGCCTAGGATAGTGTTAGGGTTAGGGTTAGCATCAGCCCTAGGATAGTGTTAGGGTTAGGGTTAGGGTTATCATCAGGCCTAGGATAGTGATAGGGTTAGGGTTAGGGTTAGCATAAGTTCAAGGATAGTGTTAGGGTTAACGTTAGGGTTAGAATCAGCCCTAGGATAGTGTTAGGGTTAGGGTTAGGGATAGCATCAGCCCTAGGATAGTGCTGGGTTAGGGTTAGGGTTAGCATCAGGCCTATGATAGTGTTAGTGTTAGGGTTAGGGTTATCATCAGGCCTATGATAGTGTTAGAGTTAGGCTTAGCATCAGCCCTAGGATAGTGTTAGGGTTAGGGTTAGGGTTAGCATCAGCCCTAGGATAGTGTTAGGGTTAGGGTTAGGGTTAGCATCAGGCCTAGGATAGTGTTAGGGTTAGGGTTAGCATCAGCCCTAGGATAGTGTTAGGGTTAGGGTTAGGGTTCTCATCAGGCCTAGGATAGTGTTAGGGTTAGGGTTAGCATCAGCCCTAGGATTGTGTTAGGGTTAGGGTTCGGGTTAGCATCAGCCCTAGGATAGTGTTAGGGTTAGGGTTAGTGTTAGCATCAGCCCAGGGTATTATTAGGGTTAGGGTTAGCATCAGCCCTAGGATACTGTTAGGGTTAGAGTTAGGGTTAGCACCAGGCTTAGGATAGTGTTAGTGTTAGGGTTACCATCAGGCTTAGGATAGTGTTAGGGTTAGGGTTAGGGTTAGCATCAGCCATAGGATAGTGTTAGGGTTAGGGTAAGCCTCAGCCCTAGGATAGTGTTAGCGTTAGGGTTAGGGTTAGCATCAGCCCTAGGATAGTGTTAGGGGTAGGGTGAGGGTTAGCATGAGCCCTAGGATAGTGTTAGTGTTAGGGTTAGCATCAGCCCTAGGATAGTGTTAGGGTTAGGGTTAGGGTTAGCATCAGCCCTAGGATAGTATTAGGGTTAGGGTTAGGGTTAGCATCAGCTCTAGGATAGTGTTAGGGTTAGTGTTAGGGTTAGCATCAGCCCTAGGATAGTGTTAGGTTTAGGGTTAGGGTTAGCATCAGCCCTAGGATAGTGTTAGGGTTAGGGTTAGCTTCAGCCCTGGGATAATGTTAGGGTTAGGGTTAGGGTTAGCATCAGCCCTAGGATAGTGTTAGGGTTAGGGTTAGCATCAGCCCTAGGATAGTGTTAGGGTTAGGGTTAGGGTTAGCATCAGCCCTAGGATAGTGTTAGGGTTAGGGTTAGGGTTAGCATCATCCCTAGGATAGTGTTAGGGTTAAGGTTAGCATCAGCCCTAGGATAGTGTTAGGGTTAGGGTTAGGGTTAGCATCAGCCCTAGGATAGTGTTAGGGTTAGGGTTAGCATCAGCCCTAAGATAGTGTTAGGGTTAGGGTTAGGGTTAGCATCAGCCGTAGGATAGTGTTAGGGTTAGGGTTAGCCTCAGCCCTAAGATAGTGTTAGAGTTAGGGTTAGGGTTAGCATGAGCCCTAGGATAGTGTTAGGGTTAGGGTTAGGGTTAGCATCCGCCCTAGGATAGTGTTAGGTTTAGGGTTAAGGTTAGCATCAGCCCTAGGATAGTGTTAGGGTTAGGGTTAACATAAACCCTAGGATAGTGTTAGGGTCAGGGTTAGGGTTATCATCAGGCCTAGGATAGTGTTAGGGTTAGGGTTAGGGTTAGCATCAGTTCAAGGATAGTGTTAGGGTTAGCGTTAGGGTTAGCATCAGCCCTAGGATAGTATTAGCGTTAGGGTTAACATAAACCCTAGGATAGTGTTAGGGTTAGGGTTAGGGTTATCGTCAGGCCTAGGATAGTGTTAGGGTTAGGGTTAGGGTTAGCATAAGTTCAAGGATAGTGTTAGGGTTAGCGTTAGGTTTAGAATCAGACCTAGGATAGTGTTAGGTTTAGGGTTAGGGTTAGCATCAGCCCTAGGATAGTGTTAGGGTTAGGGTTAACATAAACCCTAGGATAGTGTTAGGGTTAGGGTTAGGGTTAGCATCAGGCCTAGGATAGTGTTAGGGTTAGGGTTAGCATCAGCCCTAGGATAGTGTTAGGGTTAGGGTTAGGGTTATCATCAGGCCTATGATAGTGTTAGGGTTAGGGTTAGGGTTAGCATCAGGCCTAGGATAGTGTTAGGGTTAGGGTTAGGGTTATCATCAGGCCTAGGATAGTGATAGGTTAGGGTTAGCATCAGCCCTAGGATAGTGTTAGGGTTAGGGTTAGGGTTAGCATCAGCCCTAGGTTAGTGTTAGGGTTAGGGTTACTGTTAGAATCAGCCCTAGGATATTATTCGGGTTAGGGTTAGCATCAGCCCTAGGATACTGTTAGGGTTAGAGTTAGGGTTAGCACCTGGCTTAGGATAGTGTTAGTGTTAGGGTTACCATCAGCCTTAGGATAGTGTTAGGGTTAGGGTTAGGGTTAGCATCAGCCGTAGGATAGTGTTAGGGTTAGGGTTAGCCTCAGCCCTAGGATAGTGTTAGCGTTAGGGTTAGGGTTAGCATCAGCCCTAGGATAGTGTTAGGCGTAGGGTGAGGGTTAGCATCAGCCCTAGGATAGTGTTAGTGTTAGGGTTAGCATCAGCCCTAGGATAGTGTTAGGGTTAGGGTTAGGGTTAGCATCAGACCTAGGATAGTATTAGGGTTAGGGTTAGGGTTAGCATCAGCCCTAGGATAGTGTTAGGGTTAGGGTTAGGGTTAGCATCAGCCCTAGGATAGTGTTAGGGTTAGGGTTAGCATCAGCACTGGGATAATTTTAAGGTTAGGGTTAGGGTTAGCATCAGCCCTAGGATAGTGTTAGTGTTAGGGTTAGCATCAGCCCTAGGATAGTGTTAGCGTTAGGGTTAGGGTTAGCATCAGCCCTAGGATAGTGTTAGGGTTAGGGTTAGCATCAGCCCTAGGATAGTGTTAGGGTTAGGGTTAGGGTTAGCATCAGCCCTAGGATAGTGTTAGGGTTAGGGTTAGCATCAGCCCTAGGATAGTGTTAGGGTTAGGGTTAGGGTTAGCATCAGGCCTAGGATAGTGTTAGGTTTAGGGTTAGCATCAGCCCTAGGATAGTGTTAGGGTTAGGGTTTGGGTTAGCATTAGCCCTAGGATCGTGTTAGGGTTAGGGTTAGTGTTAGCATCAGCCCTAGGATATTATTAGAGTTAGGGTTAGCATCAGCCCTAGGATACTGTTAGGGTTAGAGTTAGGGTTAGCACCAGGCTTAGGATAGTGTTAGTGTTAGGGTTACCATCAGCCTTAGGATAGTGTTAGGGTTAGGGTTAGCCTCAGCCCTAGGATAGTGTTAGCGTTAGGGTTAGGGTTAGCATCAGCCCTACGATAGTGTTAGGGGTAGGGTGAGGGTTAGCATCAGCCCTAGAATAGTGTTAGTGTTAGGGTTAGCATCAGCCCTAGGATAGAGTTAGGGTTAGGGTTAGGGTTAGCATCAGCCGTAGGATAGTGTTAGGGTTAGGGTTAGCCTCAGCCCTAAGATAGTGTTAGAGTTAGGGTTAGGGTTAGCATGAGCCCTAGGATAGTGTTATGGTTAGGGTTAGGGTTAGCATCCGCCCTAGGATAGTGTTAGGTTTAGGGATAGGGTTAGCATCAGCCCTAGGATAGTGTTAGTGTTAGGGTTAGCATCAGCCCTAGGATAGTGTTAGGGTTAGGGTTAGGGTTAGCATCAGCCCTAGGATAGTGTTAGGGTTAGGGTTAACATAAACCCTAGGATACTGTTAGGGTTAGGGTTAGGGTTATCATCAGGCCTAGGATAGTGTTAGGGTTAGGGTTCGGGTTAGCATCAGTTCAAGGATAGTGTGAGGGTTAGGGTTAGGGTTAGCATCAGCCCTAGGATAGTGTTAGGGTTAGGGTTAGCATCAGGCCTAGGATAGTGTTAGGGTCAGGGTTAGCATCACCCCTAGGATAGTGTTAGGGTTAGGGTTAGGGTTAGCATCAGCCCTAGGGTAGTGTTAGGGTTATCGTTAGGTTTAGCATCAGCCCTAGGATAGTGTTAGGGTAAGGGTTAGGGTTAGCATCAGGCCTAGGATAGTGTTAGGGTTACGGTTAGAATCAGCCCAAGGATAGTGTTAGGGTTAGGGTTAAGTTTAGCATCAGCCCTAGGATAGTGTTAGGGTTAGGGTTAGGGTTACCATCAGCCCAAGGATAGTGTTAGGGATAGGGTTAGGTTAGCATCAGCCCAAGGATAGTGTTAGGGTTAGGGTTAGCATCAGCCCTAGGATAGTGTTAGGGTTAGGGTTAGGGTTAGCATCAGGCCTAGGATAGTGTCAGGGTTAGGGTTAGCACCAGCCCTAGGATAGTGTTAGGGTTAAGGTTAGGGTTAGCATCAGCCGTAGGATAGTGTTAGGGTTAGGGTTAGCCTCAGCCCTAAGACAGTGTTAGAGTTAGGTTTAGTGTTAGCATCAGACTTGGGTAGTGTTAGGGTTAGGGTTAGGGTTAGCATCCGGCCTAGGATAGTGTTAGGGTTAGGGTTAGGGTTAGCATCAGCCCTAGGATAGTGTTAGGGTTAGGGTTAACATAAACCCTAGGATTGTGTTGGGGTCAGGGTTAGGGTTATCATCAGGCCTAGGATAGTGTTAGGGTTAGGATTAGGGTTAGCATAAGTTCAAGGATAGTGTTAGGTTTAGCGTTAGGGTTAGAATCAGCCCTAGGATAGTGTTAGGGTTAGGGTTAGTGTTAGCATCAGCCCTAAGATAGTGTTAGGGTTAGGGTTAACATAAACCATAGGATAGTGTTAGGGTTAATGTTAGGGTTAGCATCAGGCCTAGGATAGTGTTAGGGTTAGGGTTAGCATCAGCCCTAGGATAGTGTTAGGGTTAGGGTTAGGGTTATCATCAGGCCTAGGATAGTGTTAGGGTTAGGGTTAGGGTTAGCATAAGTTCAAGGATAGTGTTAGGGTTAACGTTAGGGTTAGAATCAGCCCTAGGATAGTGTTAGGGTTAGGGTTAGGGTTAGCATCAGCCCTAGGATAGTGTTAGGGTTAGGGTTAGGGTTAGCATCAGGCCTAGGATAGTGTTAGGGTTAGGGTTAGGGTTATCATCAGGCCTATGATAGTGTTAGGGTTAGGCTTAGCATCAGTCCTAGGATAGTGTTATTGTTAGGGTTAGGGTTAGCATCAGCCCTAGGATAGTGTCAGGGTTAGGGTTAGCATCAGCCCTAGGATAGTGTTAGGGTTAGGGTTAGGGTTAGCATCAGGCCTAGGATAGTGTAAGGGTTAGGGTTAGCATCAGCCCTAGGATAGTGTTAGGGTTAGGGTTAGGGTTCTCATCAGGCCTAGGATAGTGTTAGGGTTAGGGTTAGCATCAGCCCTAGGATAGTGTTAGGGTTAGGGTTCGGGTTAGCATCAGCCCTAGGATAGTGTTAGGGTTAGGGTTAGTGTTAGCATCAGCCCTAGGATATTATTAGGGTTAGTGTTAGAATCAACCCTAGGATACTGTTAGGGTTAGAGTTAGGGTTAGCACCAGGCTTAGGATAGTGTTAGTGTTAGGGTTACCATCAGGCTTAGGATAGTGTTAGGGTTAGGGTTAGGGTTAGCATCAGCCGTAGGATAGTGTTAGGGTTAGGGTTAGCCTCAGCCCTAGGATAGTGTTAGCGTTAGGGTTAGGGTTAGCATCAGCCCTAGGATAGTGTTAGGGGTAGGGTGAGGGTTAGCATCAGCCCTAGGATAGTGTTAGTGTTAGGGTTTGCATCAGCCCTAGGATAGTGTTAGGGTTAGGGTTAGGGTTAGCATCAGCCCTAGGATAGTATTAGGGTTAGAGTTAGGGTTAGCATCAGCTCTAGGATAGTGTTACGGTTAGTGGTAGGGTTAGCATCAGCCCTAGGATAGTGTTAGGTTTAGGGTTAGGGTTAGCGTCAGCCCTAGGATAGTGTTAGGGTTAGGGTTAGCATCAGCCCTGGGATAATGTTAGGGTTAGGGTTAGGGTTAACATCAGCCCTAGGATAGTGTTAGGGTTAGGGTTAGCATCAGCCCTAGGATAGTGTTAGGGTTAGGGTTAGGGTTAGCATCAGCCCTAGGATAGTGTTAGGGTTAGGGTTAGCATCAGCCCTAGGATAGTGTTAGGGTTAGGGTTAGGGTTAGCATCAGCCCTAGGATAGTGTTAGGGTTAGGGTTAGCATCAGCCCTACGATAGTGTTAGGGTTAGGGTTAGGGTTAGCATCAGCCGTAGGATAGTGTTAGGGTTAGGGTTAGCCTCAGCCCTAAGATAGTGTTAGAGTTAGGGTTAGGGTTAGCATGAGCCCTAGGATAGTGTTAGGATTAGTGTTAGGGTTAGCATCCGCCCTAGGATAGTGTTAGATTTAGGGTTAAGGTTAGCATCAGCCCTAGGATAGTGTTAGGGTTACGGTTAACATAAACCCTAGGATAGTGTTAGGGTTAGGGTTAGGGTTATCATCAGGCCTAGGATAGTGTTAGGGTTAGGGTTAGGGTTAGCATAAGTTCAAGGATAGTGTTAGGGTTAGCGTTAGGGTTAGCATCAGCCCTAGGATAGTGTTAGGGTTAGGGTTAACATAAACCCTAGGATAGTGTTAGGGTTAGGGTTAGGGTTATCATCAGTTCAAGGATAGTGTTAGGGTTAGCGTTAGGGTTAGCATCAGCCCTAGGATAGTGTTAGGGTTAGGGTTAGAGTTAGCATCAGCCCTAGGATAGTGTTAGGGTTAGGGTTGGGGTTAGCATCAGCCCTAGGATAGTGTTAGGGTTAGGGTTAGCATCAGGCCTAGGATAGTGTTAGGGTTAGGGTTAGCATCAGTTCAAGGATAGTGTTAGGGGTAGCGTTAGGGTTAGCATCAGCCCTAGGATAGTGTTAGGGTTAGGGTTAACATAAACCCTAGGATAGTGTTAGGGTTAGGGTTAGGGTTAGCATCAGTTCAAGGATAGTGTTAGGGTTAGCGTTAGGGTTAGCATCAGGCCTAGGATAGTGTTAGGGTTAGGGTTAACATAAACCCTAGGATAGTGTTAGGGTTAGGGTTAGGGTTATCATCAGGCCTAGGATAGTGTTAGGGTTAGGTTTAGGGTTAGCATCAGTTCAAGGATAGTGTTAGGGTTAGCGTTAGGGTTAGCATCAGCCCTAGGATAGTGTTAGAGTTAGGGTTAGGGTTAGCATCAGCCCTAGGATAGTGTTCGGGTTAGGGTTAGCATCAGCCCTAGGATAGTGTTAGGGTTAGGGTTAGGGTTAGCATCAGCCCTAGGATATTGTTAGGGTTAGTGTTAGCATCAGCCCTAGGATAGTGTTAGGGTTAGGGTTAGGGTTAGCATCAGGCCTAGGATAGTGTTAGGGTTACGGTTAGAATCAGCCCAAGGATAGTGTTAGGGTTAGGGTTAAGTTTAGCATCAGCCCTAGGATAGTGTTAGGGTTAGGGTTAGGGTTACCATCAGCCCAAGGATAGTGTTAGGGATAGGGTTAGGGTTAGCATCAGTTCAAGGATAGTGTTAGGGTTAGCGTTAGGGTTAGCATCAGCCCTAGGATAGTGTTAGGGTTAGGGTTAGGGTTAGCATCAGTTCTAGGATAGTGTTAGGGTTAGGGTTAGCATCAGTCCTAGGATAGTGTTAGGGTTACGGTTAGGGTTAGCATCAGCCCTAGGATATTGTTAGGGTTTGTGTTAGCATCAGCCCTAGGATAGTGTTAGGCTTAGGGTTAGGGTTAGCATCAGGCCTAGGATAGTGTTAGGGTTAGGGTATGGTTAGCATCAGTTAAAGGATAGTGTTAGGGTTAGCGTTAGGGTTAGCATCTGCCCTAGGATAGTGTTAGGGTTAGGGTTAGTGTTACCATCAGCCCAAGGATAGTGTTAGGGTTAGGGTTAGCATCAGCCCTAGGATAGTGTTAGGGTTAGGGTTAGGGTTAGCATCAGCCCTAGGATAGTGTTAGGGTTAGGGTTAGCATCAGCCCTAGGATAGTGTTTGGGTTAGGGTTAGGGTTAACATCAGCCCTAGGATAGTGTTACGGTTAGAGTTAGCCTCAGCCCTAGGAGAGTGTTAGGATTAGGGATTTGGTTAGCATCAGGCCTAGGATAGTGTGAGAGTTAGGGTTAGGGTTAGCATCAGCCCTAGGATAGTGTTAGGGTTAGGGTTAGCATCAGGCCTAGGATAGTGTTAGGGTTAGGGTTAGCATCAGCCCTAGGATAGTGTTAGGGTTAGGGTTAAGGTTAGCATCAGTCCTAGGATAGTGTTAGGGTTATGGTTAGGTTTAGCATCAGCCCTAGGATAGTGTTAGGGTAAGGCTTAGGGTTAGCATCAGGCCTAGGATAGTGTTAGGGTTACGGATAGAATCAGCCCAAGGACAGTGTTAGGGTTAGGGTTAAGTTTAGCATCAGCCCTAGGATAGTGTTAGGGTTAGGGTTAGGGTTACCATCAGCCCTAGGATAGTGTTAGGGTTAGGGTTATGGTTAGCATCAGCCCTAGGATAGTGTTAGGGTTAGGGTTAGCATCAGCCCTAGGATAGTGTTAGGGTTAGGGTTAGGGTTATCATCAGGCCTAGGATAGTGTTAGGGTTAGGGTTAGCATCAGCCCTAGGATAGTGTTAGGGTTAGGGTTAGCATCAGCCCTAGGATAGTGTTAGGGTTAGGGTTAGGGTTATCATCAGGCCTAGGATAGTGTTAGGGTTAGGGTTAGCATCAGCCCTAGGATAGTGTTAGGGTTAGGGTTAGCATCAGCCGTAGGATAGTGTTAGGGTTAGGGTTAGCCTCAGCACTAAGATAGTGTTAGAGTTAGGGTTACAGTTAGCATCAGCCCTAGGATAGTGTTAGGGTTAGGGTTAGGGTTAGCATCAGCCCTAGGATAGTGTTAGTGTTATGGTTAGCATCAGCCCTAGGATAGTGTAAGGGTTAGGGTTAGGGTTAGCATCCGCCCTAGGATAGTGTTAGGGTTAGGGTTAGGGTAAGCATCAGCCCTAGGATAGTGTTAGGGTTAGGGTTAACATAAACCCTAGGATAGTGTTAGGGTTACGGTTAGGGTTATCATCAGTCCTAGGATAGTGTTAGGGTTAGGGTTAGGGTTAGCATAAGTTCAAGGATAGTGTTAGGGTTAGCGTTAGGGTTAGAATCAGCCCTAGGATAGTGTTAGGGTTAGGGTTAGGGTTAGCATCAGCCCTAGGATAGTGTTAGGGTTAGGGTTAACATAAACCCTAGGATAGAGTTAGGGTTAGGGTTAGGGTTACCATCAGGCCTATGATAGTGTTAGGGTTAGGGTTAGCATCAGCCCTAGGATAGTGTTAGGGTTACGGTTAGCATCAGCCCTAGGATAGTGTTAGGGTTAGGGTTAGGGTTAGCATCAGGCCTAGGATAGTGTTAGGGTTAGGGTTAGCATCAGCCCTAGGATAGTGTTAGGGTTAGGGTTAGGGTTATCATCAGGCCTAGGATAGTGCTAGGTTTAGGGTTAGCATCAGCCCTAGGATAGTGTTAGGGTTAGGGTTAGGGTTAGCATCAGCCCTAGGATAGTGTTAGGGTTAGGGTTAGGGTTAGCATCAGCCCTAGGATAGTGTTAGGGTTACGGTTAGCATCAGCCCTAGGATAGTGTTAGGGTTAGGGTTAGGGTTATCATCAGGCCTATGATAGTGTTAGGGTTAGGGTTAGCATCAGGCCTAGGATAGTGTTAGGGTTAGGGTTAGCATCAGCCCTAGGATAGTGTTAGGGTTAGGGTTAGGGTTATCATCAGGCCTAGGATAGTACTAGGGTTAGGGTTAGGGTTATCATCAGGCCTAGGATAGTGTTAGGGTTAGGGTTAGGGTTATCATCAGGCCTAGGATAGTGTTAGGGTTAGGGTTAGCATCAGCCCTAGGATAGTGTTAGGGTTAGGGTTAGGGTTATCATCAGGCCTAGGATAGTGTTAGGGTTAGGGTTAGCATCAGCCCTAGGATAGTGTCAGGGTTAGGGTTAGGGTTAGCATCAGCCCTAGGATAGTGTTAGGGCTAGGGTTAGCATCAGCCCTAGGATAGTGTTAGGGTTAGGGATAGGGTTAGCATCAGGCCTAGGATAGTGTTAGGGTTAGGGTTAGCATCAGCCCTAGGATAGTGTTAGGGTTAGGGTTAGGGTTAGCATCAGCCGTAGGATAGTGTTAGGGTTAGGGTTAGCCTCAGCCCTAAGATAGTGTTAGAGTTAGGGTTAGGGTTAGCATGAGCCCTAGGAATGTGTTATGGTTAGGGTTAGGGTTAGCATCCGCCCTAGGATAGTGTTAGTGTTAGGGTTAGCATCAGCCCTAGGATAGTGTTAGGGTTACGGTTAGGGTTAGTATCAGCCCTAGGATAGTGTTAGGGTTAGGGTTAACATAAACGCTAGGATAGTGTTAGGGTTAGGGTTAGGGTTATCATCAGGCCTAGGATAGTGTTAGGGTTAGGGTTAGGGTTAGCATCAGTTCAAGGATAGTGTTAGGGTTAGCGTTAGGGTTAGCATCTGCCCTAGGATAGTGTTAGGGTTAGGGTTAGGGTTAGCATCAGCCCAAGGATAGTGTTAGGGTTAGAGTTAGGGTTAGCACCAGGCTTAGGATAGTGTTAGTGTTAGGGTTACCATCAGCCTTAGGATAGTGTTAGGGTTAGGGTTAGCATCAGCCCTAGGATAGTGTTAGGGTTAGGGTTAGGGATAGCATCAGGCCTGGGATAGTGTTAGGGTTACGGGTAGAATCAGCCCAAGGATAGTGTTAGGGTTAGGGTTAAGTTTAGCATCAGCCCTAGGATAGTGTTAGGGTTAGGGTTAGGGTTACCATCAGCCCAAGGATAGTGTTAGGGTTAGGGTTAGGGTTAACATCAGCCCTAGGATAGTGTTAGGGTTAGGGTTAGCATCAGCCCTAGGATAGTGTTAGGGTTAGGGTTAGGGTTAGCATCAGGCCTGGGATAGTGTCAGGGTTAGGGTTAGCATCAGCCCTAGGATAGTGTTAGGGTTAAGGTTTGGGTTAGCATCAGCCGTAGGATAGTGTTAGGGTTAGGGTTAGCTTCAGCCCTAAGATAGTGTTAGAGTTAGGGTTAGGGTTAGCATCAGCCCTAGGATAGTGTTAGGGTTAGGGTTAGCATCAGCCCTAGGATATTGTTAGTGTTAGTGTTAGCATCAGCCCTAGGATAGTGTTAGGGTTAGGGTTAGGGTTAGCATCAGGCCTAGGATAGTGTTAGGTTTACGGTTAGAATCAGCCAAAGGATAGTGTTAGGGTTAGGGTTAAGTTTAGCATCAGCCCTAGGATAGTGTTAGGGTTAGGGTTAGGGTTACCATCAGCCCAAGGATAGTGTTAGGGATAGGGTTAGGGTTAGCATCAGCCCTAGGATAGTGTTAGGGTTAGGGTTAGCATCAGGCCTAGGATAGTGTTAGGGTTAGGGTTAGGGTTAGCATCAGGCCTAGGATAGTGTCAGGGTTAGGGTTAGCACAAGCCCTAGGATAGTGTTAGGGTTAAGGTTAGGGTTAGCAGCAGCCGTAGGATAGTGTTAGGGTTAGGGTTAGCCTCAGCCCTAAGATAGTGTTAGAGTTAGGGTTAGGGTTAGCATCAGCCCTAGGGTAGTGTTAGGGTTAGGGTTATGGTTAGCATCCGGCCTAGGATAGTGTTAGGGTTAGGGTTAGGGTTAGCATCAGCCCTAGGATAGTGTTAGGGTTAGGGTTAACATAAACCCTAGGATAGTGTTGGGGTCAGGGTTAGGGTTATCATCAGGCCTAGGATAGTGTTAGGGTTAGGGTTAGGGTTAGCATAAGTTCAAGGATAGTGTTAGGTTTAGCGTTAGGGTTAGAATCAGCCCTAGGATAGTGTTAGGGTTAGGGTTAGTGTTAGCATCAGCCCTAAGATAGTGTTAGGGTTAGGGTTAACATAAACCCTAGGATAGTGTTAGGGTTAGGGTTAGGGTTAGCATCAGGCCTAGGATAGTGTTAGGGTTAGGGTTAGCATCAGCCCTAGGATAGTGTTAGGGTTAGGGTTAGGGTTATCATCAGGCCTAGGATAGTGTTAGGGTTAGGGTTAGGGTTAGCATAAGTTCAAGGATAGAGTTAGGGTTAACGTTAGGGGTTGAATCAGCCCTAGGATAGTGTTAGGGTTAGGGTTAGGGTTAGCATCAGCCCTAGGATAGTGTTAGGGTTAGGGTTAGGGTTAGCATCAGGCCTAGGATAGTGTTAGGGTTAGGGTTAGGGTTATCATCAGGCCTATGATAGTGTTAGGGTTAGGCTTAGCATCAGCCCTAGGATAGTGTTAGTGTTAGGGTTAGGGTTAGCATCAGCCCTAGGATAGTGTCAGGGTTAGGGTTAGCATCAGCCCTAGGATAGTGTTAGGGTTAGGGTTAGGGTTAGCATCAGGCCTAGGATAGTGTTAGGGTTAGGGTTAGCATCAGCCCTAGGATAGTGTTAGGGTTAGGGTTAGGGTTCTCATCAGGCCTAGGATAGTGTTAGGGTTAGGGTTAGCATCAGCCCTAGGATAGTGTTAGGGTTAGGGTTCGGATTAGCATCAGCCCTAGGATAGTGTTAGGGTTAGGGTTAGTGTTAGCATCAGCCCTAGGATATTATTAGGGTTAGGGTTAGAATCAGCCCTAGGATACTGTTAGGGTTAGAGTTAGGGTTAGCACCAGGCTTAGGATAGTGTTAGTGTTAGGGTTACCATCAGGCTTAGGATAGTGTTAGGGTTAGGGTTAGGGTTAGCATCAGCCGTAGGATAGTGTTAGGGTTAGGGTTAGCCTCAGCCCTAGGATAGTGTTAGCGTTAGGGTTAGGGTTAGCATCAGCTCTAGGATAGTGTTAGTGTTAGTGGTAGGGTTAGCATCAGCCCTAGGATAGTGTTAGGTTTAGGGTTAGGGTTAGCATCAGCCCTAGGATAGTGTTAGGGTTAGGGTTAGCATCAGCCCTGGGATAATGTTAGGGGTAGGGTGAGGGTTAGCACCAGGCTTAGGATAGTGTTAGTGTTAGGGTTACCATCAGCCTTAGGATAGTGTTAGGGTTAGGGTTAGCCTCAGCCCTAGGATAGTGTTAGCGTTAGGGTTAGGGTTAGCATCAGCCCTAGGATAGTGTTAGGGGTAGGGTGAGGGTTAGCATCAGCCCTAGGATAGTGTTAGTGTTAGGGTTAGCATCAGCCCTAGGATAATGTTAGGATTATTGTTAGGGTTAGCATCAGCCCTAGGATAGTGTTAGGGTTAGGGTTAGCATCAGCCCTGGGATAATGTTAGGGTTATGGTTAGGGTTAGCATCAGCCCTAGGATAGTGTTAGGGTTAGGGTTAGCATCAGCCCCAGGATAGTGTTATGGTTAGGGTTAGGGTTAGCATCAGCCCAAGGATAGTGTTAGGGTTAGGGTTAGCATCAGCCCTAGGATAGTGTCAGGATTAGGTTTAGGGTTATCTTCAGGCCTAGGTTAGTGTTAGGGTTAGGGTTAGCATCAGCCCTAGGATAGTGTTAGGGTTAGGGTTAGGGTTAGCATCAGCCCTAGGATAGTGTTAGGGCTAGGGTTAGCATCAGCCCTAGGATAGTGTTAAGGTTAGGGTTAGGGTTAGCATCAGGCCTAGGATAGTGTTAGGGTTAGGGTTAGCATCAGCCCTAGGATAGTGTTAGGGTTAGGGTTAGGGTTAGCATCAGCCGTAGGATAGTGTTAGGGTTAGGGTTAGCCTCAGCCCTAAGATAGTGTTAGAGTTAGGGTTAGGGTTAGCATGAGCCCTAGGATAGTGTTATGGTTAGGGTTAGGGTTAGCATCCGCCCTAGGATAGTGTTAGGTTTAGGGATAGGGTTAGCATCAGCCCTAGGATAGTGTTAGTGTTAGGGTTAGCATCAGCCCTAGGATAGTGTTAGGGTTAGGGTTAGGGTTAGCATCAGCCCTAGGATAGTGTTAGGGTTAGGGTTAACATAAACCCTAGGATACTGTTAGGGTTAGGGTTAGGGTTATCATCAGGCCTAGGATAGTGTTAGGGTTAGGGTTAGGGTTAGCCTCAGTTCAAGGATAGTGTTAGGGTTAGAGTTAGGGTTAGCATCTGCCCTAGGATAGTGTTAGGGTTAGGGTTAGGGTTAGCATCAGCCCAAGGATAGTGTTAGGGTTAGGGTTAGCATCAGCCCTAGGATAGTGTTAGGGTTAGGGTTAGGGTTAGCATCAGGCCCAGGATAGTGTTAGGGTTAGGGTTAGCATCAGCCCTAGGATAGTGTTAGGGTTAGGGTTAGGGTTAGCATCAGTCCTAGGATAGTGTTAGGGTTAGGGTTAGCATCAACCCTAGGATAGTGTTTGGGTTAGGGTTAGGGTTAGCATCAGCCCTAGGATAGTGTTAGGGTTAGAGTTAGCCTCAGCCCTAGGAGAGTGTTAGGGTTATGGATAGGGTTAGCATCAGGCCTAGGATAGTGTGAGGGTTAGGGTTAGGGTTAGCATCAGCCCTAGGATAGTGTTAGGGTTAGGGTTAGCATCAGGCCTAGGATAGTGTTAGGGTTAGGGTTAGCATCACCCCTAGGATAGTGTTAGGGTTAGGTTATGGTTAGCATCAGCCCTAGGATAGTGTTAGTGTTATGGTTAGCATCAGCCCTAGGATAGTGTAAGGGTTAGGGTTAGGGTTAGCATCCGCCCTAGGATAGTGTTAGGGTTAGGGTTAGGGTAAGCATCAGCCCTAGGATAGTGTTAGGGTTAGGGTTAACATAAACCCTAGGATAGTGTTAGGGTTACGGTTAGGGTTATCATCAGTCCTAGGATAGTGTTAGGGTTAGGGTTAGGGTTAGCATAAGTTCAAGGATAGTGTTAGGGTTAGCGTTAGGGTTAGAATCAGCCCTAGGATAGTGTTAGGGTTAGGGTTAGGGTTAGCATCAGCCCTAGGATAGTGTTAGTGTTAGGGTTAACATAAACCCTAGGATAGAGTTAGGGTTAGGGTTAGGGTTACCATCAGGCCTATGATAGTGTTAGGGTTAGGGTTAGCATCAGCCCTAGGATAGTGTTAGGGTTACGGTTAGCATCAGCCCTAGGATAGTGTTAGGGTTAGGGTTAGGGTTAGCATCAGGCCTAGGATAGTGTTAGGGTTAGGGTTAGCATCAGCCCTAGGATAGTGTTAGGGTTAGGGTTAGGGTTATCATCAGGCCTAGGATAGTGCTAGTGTTAGGGTTAGCATCAGCCCTAGGATACTGTTAGGGTTAGGGTTAGGGTTAGCATCAGCCCTAGGATAGTGTTAGGGTTAGGGTTAGGGTTAGCATCAGCCCTAGGATAGTGTTAGGGTTAGGGTTAGCATCAGCCCTAGGATAGTGTTAGGGTTAGGGTTAGGGTTATCATCAGGCCTATGATAGTGTTAGGGTTAGGGTTAGCATCAGGCCTAGGATAGTGTTAGGGTTAGGGTTAGCATCAGCCCTAGGATAGTGTTAGGGTTAGGGTTAGGGTTATCATCAGGCCTAGGATAGTGCTAGGGTTAGGGTTAGCATCAGCCCTAGGATAGTGTTAGGGTTAGGGTTAGGGTTATCATCAGGCCTAGGATAGTGTTAGGGTTAGGGTTAGGGTTATCATCAGGCCTAGGATAGTGTTAGGGTTAGGGTTAGCATCAGCCCTAGGATAGTGTTAGGGTTAGGGTTAGGGTTATCATCAGGCCTAGGATAGTGTTAGGGTTAGGGTTAGCATCAGCCCTAGGATAGTGTCAGGGTTAGGGTTAGGGTTAGCATCAGCCCTAGGATAGTGTTAGGGCTAGGGTTAGCATCAGCCCTAGGATAGTGTTAGGGTTAGGGTTAGGGTTAGCATCAGGCCTAGGATAGTGTTAGGGTTAGGGTTAGCATCAGCCCTAGGATAGTGTTAGGGTTAGGGTTAGGGTTAGCATCAGCCGTAGGATAGTGTTAGGGTTAGGGTTAGCCTCAGCCCTAAGATAGTGTTAGAGTTAGGGTTAGGGTTAGCATGAGCCCTAGGAAAGTGTTATGGTTAGGGTTAGGGTTAGCATCCGCCCTAGGATAGTGTTAGTGTTAGGGTTAGCATCAGCCCTAGGATAGTGTTAGGGTTACGGTTAACATAAACCCTAGGATAGTGTTAGGGTTAGGGTTAGGGTTATCATCAGGCCTAGGATAGTGTTAGGGTTAGGGTTAGGGTTAGCATCAGTTCAAGGATAGTGTTAGGGTTAGCATTAGGGTTAGCATCTGCCCTAGGATAGTGTTAGGTTTAGGGTTAGGGTTTGCATCAGCCCAAGGATAGTGTTAGGGTTAGAGTTAGGGTTAGCACCAGGCTTAGGATAGTGTTAGTGTTAGGGTTACCATCAGCCTTAGGATAGTGTTAGGGTTAGGGTTAGCATCAGCCCTAGGATAGTGTTAGGGTTAGGGTTAGGGTTAGCATCAGGCCTGGTATAGTGTTAGGGTTACGGGTAGAATCAGCCCAAGGATAGTGTTAGGGTTAGGGTTAAGTTTAGCATCAGCCCTAGGATAGTGTTAGGGTTAGGGTTAGGGTTACCATCAGCCCAAGGATAGTGTTAGGGTTAGGGTTAGGGTTAACATCAGCCCTAGGATAGTGTTAGGGTTAGGGTTAGCATCAGCCCTAGGATAGTGTTAGGGTTAAGGTTAGGGTTAGCATCAGCCGTAGGATAGTGTTAGGGTTAGGGTTAGCTTCAGCCCTAAGATAGTGTTAGAGTTAGGGTTAGGGTTAGCATCAGCCCTAGGGTAGTGTTAGGGTTAGGGTTAGGGTTAGCATCCGCCCTAGGATAGTGTTAGGGTTAGGGTTAGGGTTAGCATCCGCCCTAGGATAGTGTTAGGGTTAGGGTTAGGGTTAGCATCAGGCCTAGGATAGTGTTAGGGTTAGGGTTAGCATCAGCCCTAGGATAGTGTTAGGGTTAGGGTTAGGGTTAGCATCAGCCCTAGGATCGTGTTAGGGTTAGGGTTAGCATCAGCCCTAGGATAGTGTTAGGGTTAGGGTTAGGGTTAGCATCAGCCCTAGGATAGTGTTAGGGTTAGGGTTAGGGTTAGCATCAGCCCTAGGATAGTGTTAGGGTTAGGGTTAGCATCAGCCCTAGGATAGTGTTAGGGTTAGGGTTAGGGTTATCATCAGGCC
This sequence comes from Lemur catta, assembly GCF_020740605.2. NCBI lineage: Eukaryota > Metazoa > Chordata > Mammalia > Primates > Lemuridae > Lemur > Lemur catta. Next base: position 109,968,876 of record NC_059131.1, on the reverse strand, counting down.
TATGATAGTGTTAGGGTTAGGGTTAGCATCAGGCCTAGGATAGTGTTAGGGTTAGGGTTAGCATCAGCCCTAGGATAGTGTTAGGGTTAGGGTTAGGGTTATCATCAGGCCTAGGATAGTGCTAGGGTTAGGGTTAGCATCAGCCCTAGGATAGTGTTAGGGTTAGGGTTAGGGTTATCATCAGGCCTAGGATAGTGTTAGGGTTAGGGTTAGGGTTATCATCAGGCCTAGGATAGTGTTAGGGTTAGGGTTAGCATCAGCCCTAGGATAGTGTTAGGGTTAGGGTTAGGGTTATCATCAGGCCTAGGATAGTGTTAGGGTTAGGGTTAGCATCAGCCCTAGGATAGTGTCAGGGTTAGGGTTAGGGTTAGCATCAGCCCTAGGATAGTGTTAGGGCTAGGGTTAGCATCAGCCCTAGGATAGTGTTAGGGTTAGGGTTAGGGTTAGCATCAGGCCTAGGATAGTGTTAGGGTTAAGGTTAGCATCAGCCCTAGGATAGTGTTAGGGTTAGGGTTAGGGTTAGCATCAGCCGTAGGATAGTGTTAGGGTTAGGGTTAGCCTCAGCCCTAAGATAGTGTTAGAGTTAGGGTTAGGGTTAGCATGAGCCCTAGGAAAGTGTTATGGTTAGGGTTAGGGTTAGCATCCGCCCTAGGATAGTGTTAGTGTTAGGGTTAGCATCAGCCCTAGGATAGTGTTAGGGTTACGGTTAACATAAACCCTAGGATAGTGTTAGGGTTAGGGTTAGGGTTATCATCAGGCCTAGGATAGTGTTAGGGTTAGGGTTAGGGTTAGCATCAGTTCAAGGATAGTGTTAGGGTTAGCATTAGGGTTAGCATCTGCCCTAGGATAGTGTTAGGGTTAGGGTTAGGGTTTGCATCAGCCCAAGGATAGTGTTAGGGTTAGAGTTAGGTTTAGCACCAGGCTTAGGATAGTGTTAGTGTTAGGGTTACCATCAGCCTTAGGATAGTGTTAGGGTTAGGGTTAGCATCAGCCCTAGGATAGTGTTAGGGTTAGGGTTAGGGTTAGCATCAGGCCTAGGATAGTGTTAGGGTTACGGGTAGAATCAGCCCAAGGATAGTGTTAGGGTTAGGGTTAAGTTTAGCATCAGCCCTAGGATAGTGTTAGGGTTAGGGTTAGGGTTACCATCAGCCCAAGGATAGTGTTAGGGTTAGGGTTAGGGTTAACATCAGCCCTAGGATAGTGTTAGGGTTAGGGTTAGCATCAGCCCTAGGATAGTGTTAGGGTTAGGGTTAGCCTCAGCCCTAAGATAGTGTTAGAGTTAGGGTTAGGGTTAGCATGAGCCCTAGGAAAGTGTTATGGTTAGGGTTAGGGTTAGCATCCGCCCTAGGATAGTGTTAGTGTTAGGGTTAGCATCAGCCCTAGGATAGTGTTAGGGTTACGGTTAACATAAACCCTAGGATAGTGTTAGGGTTAGGGTTAGGGTTATCATCAGGCCTAGGATAGTGTTAGGGTTAGGGTTAGGGTTAGCATCAGTTCAAGGATAGTGTTAGGGTTAGCATTAGGGTTAGCATCTGCCCTAGGATAGTGTTAGGGTTAGGGTTAGGGTTTGCATCAGCCCAAGGATAGTGTTAGGGTTAGAGTTAGGTTTAGCACCAGGCTTAGGATAGTGTTAGTGTTAGGGTTACCATCAGCCTTAGGATAGTGTTAGGGTTAGGGTTAGCATCAGCCCTAGGATAGTGTTAGGGTTAGGGTTAGGGTTAGCATCAGGCCTAGGATAGTGTTAGGGTTACGGGTAGAATCAGCCCAAGGATAGTGTTAGGGTTAGGGTTAAGTTTAGCATCAGCCCTAGGATAGTGTTAGGGTTAGGGTTAGGGTTACCATCAGCCCAAGGATAGTGTTAGGGTTAGGGTTAGGGTTAACATCAGCCCTAGGATAGTGTTAGGGTTAGGGTTAGCATCAGCCCTAGGATAGTGTTAGGGTTAGGGTTAGGGTTAGCATCAGGCCTGGGATAGTGTCAGGGTTAGGGTTAGCATCAGCCCTAGGATAGTGTTAGGGTTAAGGTTAGGGTTAGCATCAGCCGTAGGATAGTGTTAGGGTTAGGGTTAGCTTCAGCCCTAAGATAGTGTTAGAGTTAGGGTTAGGGTTAGCATCAGCCCTAGGGTAGTGTTAGGGTTAGGGTTAGGGTTAGCATCCGCCCTAGGATAGTGTTAGGGTTAGGGTTAGGGTTAGCATCAGCCCTAGGATAGTGTTAGGGTTAGGGTTAGCATCAGCCCTAGGATAGTGTTAGGGTTAGGGTTAGGGTTAGCATCAGGCCTAGGATAGTGTTAGGGTTAGGGTTAGCATCAGCCCTAGGATAGTGTTAGGGTTAGGGTTAGGGTTAGCATCAGCCCTAGGATCGTGTTAGGGTTAGGGTTAGTGTTAGCATCAGCCCTAGGATATTATTAGATTTAGGGTTAGCATCAGCCCTAGGATACTGTTAGGGTTAGAGTTAGGGTTAGCACCAGGCTTAGGATAGTGTTAGTGTTAGGGTTACCATCAGCCTTAGGATAGTGTTAGGGTTAGGGTTAGCCTCAGCCCTAGGATAGTGTTAGCGTTAGGGTTAGGGTTAGCATCAGCCCTAGGATAGTGTTAGGGGTAGGGTGAGGGTTAGCATCAGCCCTAGGATAGTGTTAGTGTTAGGGTTAGCATCAGCCCTAGGATAATGTTAGGGTTATTGTTAGGGTTAGCATCAGCCCTAGGATAGTGTTAGGGTTAGGGTTAGCATCAGCCCTGGGATAATGTTAGGGTTATGGTTAGGGTTAGCATCAGCCCTAGGATAGTGTTAGGGTTAGGGTTAGCATCAGCCCCAGGATAGTGTTATGGTTAGGGTTAGGGTTAGCATCAGCCCAAGGATAGTGTTAGGGTTAGGGTTAGCATCAGCCCTAGGATAGTGTTAGGGCTAGGGTTAGCATCAGCCCTAGGATAGTGTTAGGGTTAGGGTTAGGGTTAGCATCAGGCCTAGGATAGTGTTAGGGTTAGGGTTAGCATCAGCCCTAGGATAGTGTTAGGGTTAGGGTTAGGGTTAGCATCAGCCGTAGGATAGTGTTAGGGTTAGGGTTAGCCTCAGCCCTAAGATAGTGTTAGAGTTAGGGTTAGGGTTAGCATGAGCCCTAGGATAGTGTTATGGTTAGGGTTAGGGTTAGCATCCGCCCTAGGATAGTGTTAGGTTTAGGGATAGGGTTAGCATCAGCCCTAGGATAGTGTTAGTGTTAGGGTTAGCATCAGCCCTAGGATAGTGTTAGGGTTAGGGTTAGGGTTAGCATCAGCCCTAGGATAGTGTTAGGGTTAGGGTTAACATAAACCCTAGGATACTGTTATGGTTAGGGTTAGGGTTATCATCAGGCCTAGGATAGTGTTAGGGTTAGGGTTAGGGTTAGCATCAGTTCAAGGATAGTGTTAGGGTTAGAGTTAGGGTTAGCATCTGCCCTAGGATAGTGTTAGGGTTAGGGTTAGGGTTAGCATCAGCCCAAGGATAGTGTTAGGTTTAGGGTTAGCATCAGCCCTAGGATAGTGTTAGGGTTAGGGTTAGGGTTAGCATCAGGCCCAGGAAAGTGTTAGGGTTAGGGTTAGCATCAGCCCTAGGATAGTGTTAGGGTTAGGGTTAGGGTTAGCATCAGTCCTAGGATAGTGTTAGGGTTAGGGTTAGCATCAACCCTAGGATAGTGTTTGGGTTAGGGTTAGGGTTAGCATCAGCCCTAGGATAGTGTTAGGGTTAGAGTTAGCCTCAGCCCTAGGAGAGTGTTAGGGTTATGGATAGGGTTAGCATCAGGCCTAGGATAGTGTGAGGGTTAGGGTTAGGGTTAGCATCAGCCCTAGGATAGTGTTAGGGTTAGGGTTAGCATCAGGCCTAGGATAGTGTTAGGGTTAGGGTTAGCATCACCCCTAGGATAGTGTTAGGGTTAGGTTAGGGTTAGCATCAGCCCTAGGGTAGTGTTAGGGTTATGGTTAGGTTTAGCATCAGCCCTAGGATAGTGTTAGGGTAAGGGTTAGGGTTAGCATCAGGCCTAGGATAGTGTTAGGGTTACGGTTAGAATCAGCCCAAGGATAGTGTTAGGGTTAGGGTTAAGTTTAGCATCAGCCCTAGGATAGTGTTAGGGTTAGGATTAGGGTTACCATCATCCCAAGGATAGTGTTAGGGATAGGGTTAGGGTTAGCATCAGCCCTAGGATAGTGTTAGTGTTAGGGTTAGCATCAGCCCTAGGATAGTGTTAGGGTTAGGGTTAGGGTTAGCATCAGGCCTAGGATAGTGTCACGGTTAGGGTTAGCACCAGCCCTAGGATAGTGTTAGGGTTAAGGTTAGGGTTAGCATCAGCCGTAGGATAGTGTTAAGGTTAGGGTTAGCCTCAGCCCTAAGATAGTGTTAGAGTTAGGGTTAGGGTTAGCATCAGCCCTAGGGTAGTGTTAGGGTTAGGGTTAGGGTTATGGTTAGCATCCGGCCTAGGATAGTGTTAGGGTTAGGGTTAGGGTTAGCATCAGCCCAAGGATAGTGTTAGGGTTAGGGTTAACATAAACCCTAGGATAGTGTTGGGGTCAGGGTTAGGGTTATCATCAGGCCTAGGATAGTGTTAGGGTTAGGGTTAGGGTTAGCATAAGTTCAAGGATAGTGTTAGGTTTGGCGTTAGGGTTAGAATCAGCCCTAGGATAGTGTTAGGGTTAGGGTTAGTGTTAGCATCAGCCCTAAGATAGTGTTAGGGTTAGGGTTAACATAAACCCTAGGATAGTGTTAGGGTTAGGGTTAGGGTTAGCATCAGGCCTAGGATAGTGTTAGGGTTAGGGTTAGCATCAGCCCTAGGATAGTGTTAGCGTTAGGGTTAGGGTTATCATCAGGCCTAGGATAGTGTTAGGGTTAGGGTTAGGGTTAGCATAAGTTCAAGGATAGTGTTAGGGTTAACGTTAGGGTTAGAATGAGCCATAGGATAGTGTTAGGGTTAGGGTTAGGGTTAGCATCAGCCCTAGGATAGTGTTAGGGTTAGGGTTAGGGTTAGCATCAGGCCTAGGATAGTGTTAGGGTTAGGGTTAGGGTTATCATCAGGCCTACGATATTGTTAGGGTTAGGCTTAGCATCAGCCCTAGGATAGTGTTAGGGTTAGGGTTAGGGTTAGCATCAGCCCTAGGATAGTGTTAGGGTTAGGGTTAGCATCAGCCCTAGGATAGTGTTAGGGTTAGGGTTAGGGTTAGCCTCAGGCCTAGGATAGTGTTAGGGTTAGGGTTAGCATCAGCCCTAGGATAGTGTTAGGGTTAGGGTTAGGGTTCTCATCAGGCCTAGGATAGTGTTAGGGTTAGGGTTAGCATCAGCCCTAGGATAGTGTTAGGGTTAGGGTTCGGGTTAACATCAGCCCTAGGATAGTGTTAGGGTTAGGTTTAGTGTTAGCATCAGCCCTAGGATATTATTAGGGTTAGGGTTAGAATCAGCCCTAGGATACTGTTAGGGTTAGAGTTAGGGTTAGCACCAGGCTTAGGATAGTGTTAGTGTTAGGGTTACCATCAGGCTTAGGATAGTGTTAGGGTTAGGGTTAGGTTTAGCATCAGCCGTAGGATAGTGTTAGGGTTAGGGTTAGCCTCAGCCCTAGGATAGTGTTAGCGTTAGGGTTAGGGTTAGCATCAGCCCTAGGATAGTGTTAGGGGTAGTGTGAGGGTTAGCATCAGCCCTAGGATAGTGTTAGTGTTAGGGTTTGCATCAGCCCTAGGATAGTGTTACGGTTAGGGTTAGGGTTAGCATCAGCCCTAGGATAGTATTAGGGTTAGGGTTAGGGTTAGCATCAGCTCTAGGATAGTGTTAGGGTTAGTGTTAGGGTTAGCATCAGCCCTAGGATAGTGTTAGGTTTAGGGTTAGGGTTAGCATCAGCCCTAGGATAGTGTTAGGGTTAGGGTTAGCATCAGCCCTGGGATAATGTTAGGGTTAGGGTTAGGGTTAGCATCAGCCCTAGGATAGTGTTAGGGTTAGGGTTAGCATCAGCCCTAGGATAGTGTTAGGGTTAGTGTTAGGGTTAGCATCAGCCCTAGGATAGTGTTAGGGTTAGGGTTAGCATCAGCCCCAGGATAGTGTTAGGGTTAGGGTTAGGGTTAGCATCAGCCGTAGGATAATGTTAGGGTTAGGGTTAGCCTCAGCCCTAAGATACTGTTAGAGTTAGGGAGAGGGTTAGCATGAGCCCTAGGATAGTGTTAGGGTTAGGGTTAGGGTTAGCATCCGCCCTAGGATAGTGTTAGGTTTAGGGTTAAGGTTAGCATCAGCCCTAGGATAGTGTTAGGGTTAGGGTTAACATAAACCCTAGGATAGTGTTAGGGTTAGGGTTAGGGCTATCATCAGGCCTAGGATAGTGTTAGGGTTAGGGTTAGGGTTAGCATCAGTTCAAGGATAGTGTTAGGGTTAGCGTTAGGGTTAGCATCAGCTTTAGGATAGTGTTAGGGTTAGGGTTAACATAAACCCTAGGATAGTGTTAGGGTTAGGGTTAGGGTTATCATCAGGCCTAGGATAGTGTTAGGGTTAGGGTTAGGGTTAGCATCAGTTCAAGGATAGTGTTAGGGTTAGCGTTAGGGTTAGCATCAGCCCTAGGATAGTGTTAGGGTTAGGGTTAGGGTTAGCATCAGCCCTAGGATAGTGTTAGGGTTAGGGTTAGCATCAGCCCTAGGATAGTGTTAGGGTTAGGGTTAGGGTTAGCATCAGCCCTAGGATAGTGTTAGGGTTAGGGTTAGGGTTAGCATCAGGCCTAGGATAGTGTCAGGGTTAGGGTTAGCACCAGCCCTAGGATAGTGTTAGGGTTAAGGTTAGGGTTAGCATCAGCCGTAGGATAGTGTTAGGGTTAGGGTTAGCCTCAGCCCTAAGATAGTATTAGAGTTAGGGTTAGGGTTAGCATCAGCCCTAGGGTAGTATTAGGGTTAGGGTTAGGGTTAGCATCCGGCCTAGGATAGTGTTAGGGTTAGGGTTAGGGTTAGCATCAGCCCTAGGATAGTGTTAGGGTTAGGGTTAACATAAACCCTAGGATAGTGTTGGGGTCAGGGTTAGGGTTATCATCAGGCCTAGGATAGTGTTAGGGTTAGGGTTAGGGTTAGCATAAGTTCAAGGATAGTGTTAGGTTTAGCGTTAGGGTTAGAATCAGCCCTAGGATAGTGTTAGGGTTAGGGTTAGTGTTAGCATCAGCCCTAAGATAGTGTTAGGGTTAGGGTTAACATAAACCCTACGATAGTGTTAGGGTTAGGGTTAGGGTTAGCATCAGGCCTAGGATAGTGTTAGGGTTAGGGTTAGCATCAGCCCTAGGATAGTGTTAGGGTTAGGGTTAGGGTTATCATCAGGCCTAGGATAGTGTTAGGGTTAGGGTTAGGGTTAGCATCAGTTCAAGGATAGTGTTAGGGTTAACGTTAGGGTTAGAATCAGCCCTAGGATAGTGTTAGGGTTAGGGTTAAGGTTAGCATCAGCCCTAGGATAGTGTTAGGGTTAGGGTTAGGGTTAGCATCAGGCCTAGGATAGTGTTAGGGTTAGGGTTAGGGTTATCATCAGGCCTATGATAGTGTTAGGGTTAGGCTTAGCATCAGCCCTAGGATAGTGTTAGGGTTAGGGTTAGGGTTAGCATCAGCCCTAGGATAGTGTTAGGTTTAGGGTTAGCATCAGCCCTAGGATAGTGTTAGGGTTAGGGTTAGGGTTAGCATCAGGCCTAGGATAGTGTTAGGGTTAGGGTTAGCATCAGCCCTAGGATAGTGTTAGGGTTAGGGTTAGGGTTCTCATCAGGCCTAGGATAGTGTTAGGGTTAGGGTTAGCATCAGCCCTAGGATAGTGTTAGGGTTAGGGTTCGGGTTAGCATCAGCCCTAGGATAGTGTTAGGGTTAGGGTTAGTGTTAGCATCAGCCCTAGGATATTATTAGGGTTAGGGTTAGAATCAGCCCTAGGATACTGTTAGGGTTAGAGTTAGGGTTAGCACCAGGCTTAGGATAGTGTTAGTGTTAGGGTTACCATCAGGCTTAGGATAGTGTTAGGGTTAGGGTTCGGGTTAGCATCAGCCGTAGGATAGTGTTAGGGTTAGGGTTAGCCTCAGCCCTAGGATAGTGTTAGCGTTAGGGTTAGGGTTAGCATCAGCCCTAGGATAGTGTTAGGGGTAGGGTTAGGGATAGCATCAGCCCTAGGATAGTGTTAGTGTTAGGGTTTGCATCAGCCCTAGGATAGTGTTAGGGTTAGGGTTAGGGTTAGCATCAGCCCTAGGATAGTATTAGGGTTAGGGTTAGGGTTAGCATCAGCTCTAGGATAATGTTAGGGTTAGTGTTAGGGTTAGCATCAGCCCTAGGATAGTGTTAGGTTTAGGGTTAGGGTTAGCATCAGCCCTAGGATAGTGTTAGGGTTAGGGTTAGCATCAGCCCTGGGATAATGTTAGGGTTAGGGTAAGGGTTAGCATCAGCCCTAGGATAGTGTTAGGATTAGGGTTAGCATCAGCCCTAGGATAGTGTTAGGGTTAATGTTAGGGTTAGCATCAGCCCTAGGATAGTGTTAGGGTTAGGGTTAGCATCAGCCCCAGGATAGTGTTAGGGTTAGGGTTAGGGTTAGCATCAGCCCTAGGATAGTGTTAGGGTTATGGTTAGCATCAGCCCTACGATAGTGTTAGGGTTAGGGTTAGGGTTAGCATCAGCCGTAGGATAGTGTTAGGGTTAGGGTTAGCCTCAGCCCTAAGATAGTGTTAGAGTTAGGGTTAGGGTTAGCATGAGTCCTAGGATAGTGTTAGGGTTAGGGTTAGGGTTAGCATCCGCCCTAGGATAGTGTTAGGTTTAGGGTTAAGGTTAGCATCAGCCCTAGGATAGTGTTAGGGTTAGGGTTAACATAAACCCTAGGATAGTGTTAGGGTTAGGGTTAGGGTTATCATCAGGCCTAGGATAGTGTTAGGGTTAGGGTTAGGGTTAGCATCAGTTCAAGGATAGTGTTAGGGTTAGCGTTAGGGTTAGCATCAGCCCTAGGATAGTGTTGGGGTTAGGGTTAACATAAACCCTAGGATAGTGTTAGGGTTAGGGTTAGGGTTATCATCAGGCCTAGGATAGTGTTAGGGTTAGGGTTAGGGTTAGCATCAGTTCAAGGATAGTGTTAGGGTTAGCGTTAGGATTAGCATCAGCCCTAGGATAGGGTTAGGGTTAGGGTTAGGGTTAGCATCAGCCCTAGGATAGTGTTAGGGTTAGGGTTAGCATCAGCCCTGGGATAATGTTAGGGTTATGGTTAGGGTTAGCATCAGCCCTAGGATAGTGTTAGGGTTAGGGTTAGCATCAGCCCCAGGATAGTGTTATGGTTAGGGTTAGGGTTAGCATCAGCCCAAGGATAGTGTTAGGGTTAGGGTTAGCATCAGCCCTAGGATAGTGTCAGGATTAGGTTTAGGGTTATCTTCAGGCCTAGGTTAGTGTTAGGGTTAGGGTTAGCATCAGCCCTAGGATAGTGTTAGGGTTAGGGTTAGGGTTAGCATCAGCCCTAGGATAGTGTTAGGGCTAGGGTTAGCATCAGCCCTAGGATAGTGTTAGGGTTAGGGTTAGGGTTAGCATCAGGCCTAGGATAGTGTTAGGGTTAGGGTTAGCATCAGCCCTAGGATAGTGTTAGGGTTAGGGTTAGGGTTAGCATCAGCCGTAGGATAGTGTTAGGGTTAGGGTTAGCCTCAGCCCTAAGATAGTGTTAGAGTTAGGGTTAGGGTTAGCATGAGCCCTAGGATAGTGTTATGGTTAGGGTTAGGGTTAGCATCCGCCCTAGGATAGTGTTAGGTTTAGGGATAGGGTTAGCATCAGCCCTAGGATAGTGTTAGTGTTAGGGTTAGCATCAGCCCTAGGATAGTGTTAGGGTTAGGGTTAGGGTTAGCATCAGCCCTAGGATAGTGTTAGGGTTAGGGTTAACATAAACCCTAGGATACTGTTATGGTTAGGGTTAGGGTTATCATCAGGCCTAGGATAGTGTTAGGGTTAGGGTTAGGGTTAGCATCAGTTCAAGGATAGTGTTAGGGTTAGAGTTAGGGTTAGCATCTGCCCTAGGATAGTGTTAGGGTTAGGGTTAGGGTTAGCATCAGCCCAAGGATAGTGTTAGGGTTAGGGTTAGCATCAGCCCTAGGATAGTGTTAGGGTTAGGGTTAGGGTTAGCATCAGGCCCAGGATAGTGTTAGGGTTAGGGTTAGCATCAGCCCTAGGATAGTGTTAGGGTTAGGGTTAGGGTTAGCATCAGTCCTAGGATAGTGTTAGGGTTAGGGTTAGCATCAACCCTAGGATAGTGTTTGGGTTAGGGTTAGGGTTAGCATCAGCCCTAGGATAGTGTTAGGGTTAGAGTTAGCCTCAGCCCTAGGAGAGTGTTAGGGTTATGGATAGGGTTAGCATCAGGCCTAGGATAGTGTGAGGGTTAGGGTTAGGGTTAGCATCAGCCCTAGGATAGTGTTAGGGTTAGGGTTAGCATCACCCCTAGGATAGTGTTAGGGTTAGGTTAGGGTTAGCATCAGCCCTAGGGTAGTGTTAGGGTTATGGTTAGGTTTAGCATCAGCCCTAGGATAGTGTTAGGGTAAGGGTTAGGGTTAGCATCAGGCCTAGGATAGTGTTAGGGTTACGGTTAGAATCAGCCCAAGGATAGTGTTAGGGTTAGGGTTAAGTTTAGCATCAGCCCTAGGATAGTGTTAGGGTTAGGATTAGGGTTACCATCATCCCAAGGATAGTGTTAGGGATAGGGTTAGGGTTAGCATCAGCCCTAGGATAGTGTTAGTGTTAGGGTTAGCATCAGCCCTAGGATAGTGTTAGGGTTAGGGTTAGGGTTAGCATCAGGCCTAGGATAGTGTCACGGTTAGGGTTAGCACCAGCCCTAGGATAGTGTTAGGGTTAAGGTTAGGGTTAGCATCAGCCGTAGGATAGTGTTAAGGTTAGGGTTAGCCTCAGCCCTAAGATAGTGTTAGAGTTAGGGTTAGGGTTAGCATCAGCCCTAGGGTAGTGTTAGGGTTAGGGTTAGGGTTATGGTTAGCATCCGGCCTAGGATAGTGTTAGGGTTAGGGTTAGGGTTAGCATCAGCCCAAGGATAGTGTTAGGGTTAGGGTTAACATAAACCCTAGGATAGTGTTGGGGTCAGGGTTAGGGTTATCATCAGGCCTAGGATAGTGTTAGGGTTAGGGTTAGGGTTAGCATAAGTTCAAGGATAGTGTTAGGTTTGGCGTTAGGGTTAGAATCAGCCCTAGGATAGTGTTAGGGTTAGGGTTAGTGTTAGCATCAGCCCTAAGATAGTGTTAGGGTTAGGGTTAACATAAACCCTAGGATAGTGTTAGGGTTAGGGTTAGGGTTAGCATCAGGCCTAGGATAGTGTTAGGGTTAGGGTTAGCATCAGCCCTAGGATAGTGTTAGCGTTAGGGTTAGGGTTATCATCAGGCCTAGGATAGTGTTAGGGTTAGGGTTAGGGTTAGCATAAGTTCAAGGATAGTGTTAGGGTTAACGTTAGGGTTAGAATGAGCCATAGGATAGTGTTAGGGTTAGGGTTAGGGTTAGCATCAGCCCTAGGATAGTGTTAGGGTTAGGGTTAGGGTTAGCATCAGGCCTAGGATAGTGTTAGGGTTAGGGTTAGGGTTATCATCAGGCCTACGATAGTGTTAGGGTTAGGCTTAGCATCAGCCCTAGGATAGTGTTAGGGTTAGGGTTAGGGTTAGCATCAGCCCTAGGATAGTGTTAGGATTAGGGTTAGCATCAGCCCTAGGATAGTGTTAGGGTTAGGATTAGGGTTAGCCTCAGGCCTAGGATAGTGTTAGGGTTAGGGTTAGCATCAGCCCTAGGATAGTGTTAGGGTTAGGGTTAGGGTTCTCATCAGGCCTAGGATAGTGTTAGGGTTAGGGTTAGCATCAGCCCTAGGATAGTGTTAGGGTTAGGGTTCGGGTTAACATCAGCCCTAGGATAGTGTTAGGGTTAGGTTTAGTGTTAGCATCAGCCCTAGGATATTATTAGGGTTAGGGTTAGAATCAGCCCTAGGATACTGTTAGGGTTAGAGTTAGGGTTAGCACCAGGCTTAGGATAGTGTTAGTGTTAGGGTTACCATCAGGCTTAGGATAGTGTTAGGGTTAGGGTTAGGTTTAGCATCAGCCGTAGGATAGTGTTAGGGTTAGGGTTAGCCTCAGCCCTAGGATAGTGTTAGCGTTAGGGTTAGGGTTAGCATCAGCCCTAGGATAGTGTTAGGGGTAGTGTGAGGGTTAGCATCAGCCCTAGGATAGTGTTAGTGTTAGGGTTTGCATCAGCCCTAGGATAGTGTTACGGTTAGGGTTAGGGTTAGCATCAGCCCTAGGATAGTATTAGGGTTAGGGTTAGGGTTAGCATCAGCTCTAGGATAGTGTTAGGGTTAGTGTTAGGGTTAGCATCAGCCCTAGGATAGTGTTAGGTTTAGGGTTAGGGTTAGCATCAGCCCTAGGATAGTGTTAGGGTTAGGGTTAGCATCAGCCCTGGGATAATGTTAGGGTTAGGGTTAGGGTTAGCATCAGCCCTAGGATAGTGTTAGGGTTAGGGTTAGCATCAGCCCTAGGATAGTGTTAGGGTTAGGGTTAACATAAACCCTAGGATAGTGTTAGGGTTAGGGTTAGGGCTATCATCAGGCCTAGGATAGTGTTAGGGTTAGGGTTAGGGTTAGCATCAGTTCAAGGATAGTGTTAGGGTTAGCGTTAGGGTTAGCATCAGCTTTAGGATAGTGTTAGGGTTAGGGTTAACATAAACCCTAGGATAGTGTTAGGGTTAGGGTTAGGGTTATCATCAGGCCTAGGATAGTGTTAGGGTTAGGGTTAGGGTTAGCATCAGTTCAAGGATAGTGTTAGGGTTAGCGTTAGGGTTAGCATCAGCCCTAGGATAGTGTTAGGGTTAGGGTTAGGGTTAGCATCAGCCCTAGGATAGTGTTAGGGTTAGGGTTAGCATCAACCCTAGGATAGTGTTAGGGTTAGGGTTAGGGTTAGCATCAGCCCTAGGATAGTGTTAGGGTTAGGGTTAGGGTTAGCATCAGGCCTAGGATAGTGTCAGGGTTAGGGTTAGCACCAGCCCTAGGATAGTGTTAGGGTTAAGGTTAGGGTTAGCATCAGCCGTAGGATAGTGTTAGGGTTAGGGTTAGCCTCAGCCCTAAGATAGTATTAGAGTTAGGGTTAGGGTTAGCATCAGCCCTAGGGTAGTATTAGGGTTAGGGTTAGGGTTAGCATCCGGCCTAGGATAGTGTTAGGGTTAGGGTTAGGGTTAGCATCAGCCCTAGGATAGTGTTAGGGTTAGGGTTAACATAAACCCTAGGATAGTGTTGGGGTCAGGGTTAGGGTTATCATCAGGCCTAGGATAGTGTTAGGGTTAGGGTTAGGGTTAGCATAAGTTCAAGGATAGTGTTAGGTTTAGCGTTAGGGTTAGAATCAGCCCTAGGATAGTGTTAGGGTTAGGGTTAGTGTTAGCATCAGCCCTAAGATAGTGTTAGGGTTAGGGTTAACATAAACCCTACGATAGTGTTAGGGTTAGGGTTAGGGTTAGCATCAGGCCTAGGATAGTGTTAGGGTTAGGGTTAGCATCAGCCCTAGGATAGTGTTAGGGTTAGGGTTAGGGTTATCATCAGGCCTAGGATAGTGTTAGGGTTAGGGTTAGGGTTAGCATCAGTTCAAGGATAGTGTTAGGGTTAACGTTAGGGTTAGAATCAGCCCTAGGATAGTGTTAGGGTTAGGGTTAAGGTTAGCATCAGCCCTAGGATAGTGTTAGGGTTAGGGTTAGGGTTAGCATCAGGCCTAGGATAGTGTTAGGGTTAGGGTTAGGGTTATCATCAGGCCTATGATAGTGTTAGGGTTAGGCTTAGCATCAGCCCTAGGATAGTGTTAGGGTTAGGGTTAGGGTTAGCATCAGCCCTAGGATAGTGTTAGGTTTAGGGTTAGCATCAGCCCTAGGATAGTGTTAGGGTTAGGGTTAGGGTTAGCATCAGGCCTAGGATAGTGTTAGGGTTAGGGTTAGCATCAGCCCTAGGATAGTGTTAGGGTTAGGGTTAGGGTTCTCATCAGGCCTAGGATAGTGTTAGGGTTAGGGTTAGCATCAGCCCTAGGATAGTGTTAGGGTTAGGGTTCGGGTTAGCATCAGCCCTAGGATAGTGTTAGGGTTAGGGTTAGTGTTAGCATCAGCCCTAGGATATTATTAGGGTTAGGGTTAGAATCAGCCCTAGGATACTGTTAGGGTTAGAGTTAGGGTTAGCACCAGGCTTAGGATAGTGTTAGTGTTAGGGTTACCATCAGGCTTAGGATAGTGTTAGGGTTAGGGTTCGGGTTAGCATCAGCCGTAGGATAGTGTTAGGGTTAGGGTTAGCCTCAGCCCTAGGATAGTGTTAGCGTTAGGGTTAGGGTTAGCATCAGCCCTAGGATAGTGTTAGGGGTAGGGTGAGGGATAGCATCAGCCCTAGGATAGTGTTAGTGTTAGGGTTTGCATCAGCCCTAGGATAGTGTTAGGGTTAGGGTTAGGGTTAGCATCAGCCCTAGGATAGTATTAGGGTTAGGGTTAGGGTTAGCATCAGCTCTAGGATAATGTTAGGGTTAGTGTTAGGGTTAGCATCAGCCCTAGGATAGTGTTAGGTTTAGGGTTAGGGTTAGCATCAGCCCTAGGATAGTGTTAGGGTTAGGGTTAGCATCAGCCCTGGGATAATGTTAGGGTTAGGGTTAGGGTTAGCATCAGCCCTAGGATAGTGTTAGGGTTAGGGTTAGCATCAGCCCTAGGATAGTGTTAGGGTTAATGTTAGGGTTAGCATCAGCCCTAGGATAGTGTTAGGGTTAGGGTTAGCATCAGCCCCAGGATAGTGTTAGGGTTAGGGTTAGGGTTAGCATCAGCCCTAGGATAGTGTTAGGGTTATGGTTAGCATCAGCCCTACGATAGTGTTAGGGTTAGGGTTAGGGTTAGCATCAGCCGTAGGATAGTGTTAGGGTTAGGGTTAGCCTCAGCCCTAAGATAGTGTTAGAGTTAGGGTTAGGGTTAGCATGAGTCCTAGGATAGTGTTAGGGTTAGGGTTAGGGTTAGCATCCGCCCTAGGATAGTGTTAGGTTTAGGGTTAAGGTTAGCATCAGCCCTAGGATAGTGTTAGGGTTAGGGTTAACATAAACCCTAGGATAGTGTTAGGGTTAGGGTTAGGGTTATCATCAGGCCTAGGATAGTGTTAGGGTTAGGGTTAGGGTTAGCATCAGTTCAAGGATAGTGTTAGGGTTAGCGTTAGGGTTAGCATCAGCCCTAGGATAGTGTTGGGGTTAGGGTTAACATAAACCCTAGGATAGTGTTAGGGTTAGGGTTAGGGTTATCATCAGGCCTAGGATAGTGTTAGGGTTAGGGTTAGGGTTAGCATCAGTTCAAGGATAGTGTTAGGGTTAGCGTTAGGATTAGCATCAGCCCTAGGATAGGGTTAGGGTTAGGGTTAGGGTTAGCATCAGCCCTAGGATAGTGTTAGGGTTAGGGTTAGCATCAGCCGTAGGATAGTGTTAGGGTTAGGGTTAGCCTCAGCCCTAAGATACTGTTAGAGTTAGGGTTAGGGTTAGCATGAGCCCTAGGGTAGTGTTAGGGTTACGGTTAGGGTTAGCATCCGCCCTAGGATAGTGTTAGGTTTAGGGTTAAGGTTAGCATCAGCCCTAGGGTAGTGTTAGGGTTAGGGTTAACATAAACCCTAGGATAGTCTTAGGGTTAGGTTTAGGGTTATCATCAGGCCTAGGATAGTGTTAGGGTTAGGGTTAGGGTTAGCATCAGTTCAAGGATAGTGTTAGGGTTAGCGTTAGGGTTAGCATCAGCCCTAGGATACTGTTAGGGTTAGGGTTAGGGTTAGCATCAGCCCTAGGATAGTGTTAGGGTTAGGGTTAGCATCAGCCCTAGGATAGTGTTAGGGTTATGGTTAGGGTTAGCATCAGCCCTAGGATAGTGTTAGGGTTAGGGTTAGGGTTAGCATCAGGCCTAGGATAGTGTCAGGGTTAGGGTTAGCACCAGCCCTAGGATAGTGTTAGGGTTAAGGTTAGGGTTAGCATCAGCCGTAGGATAGTGTTAGGGTTAGGGTTAGCCTCAGCCCTAAGATAGTATTAGAGTTAGGGTTAGGGTTAGCATCAGCCCTAGGGTAGTGTTAGGGTTAGGGTTAGGGTTAGCATCCGGCCTAGGATAGTGTTAGGGTTAGGGTTAGGGTTAGCATCAGCCCTAGGATAGTGTTAGGGATAGGGTTAACATAAACCCTACGATAGTGTTAGGGTTAGGGTTAGGGTTAGCATCAGGCTTGGATAGTGTTAGGGTTAGGGTTAGCATCAGCCCTAGGATAGTGTTAGGGTTAGGGTTAGGGTTATCATCAGGCCTAGGATAGTGTTAGGGTTAGGGTTAGGGTTAGCATAAGTTCAAGGATAGTGTTAGGGTTAAAGTTAGGGTTAGAATCAGCCCTAGGATAGTGTTAGGGTTAGGGTTAAGGTTAGCATCAGCCCTAGGATAGTGTTAGGGTTAGGGTTAGGGTTAGCATCAGGCCTAGGATGGTGTTAGGGTTAGGGTTAGGGTTATCATCAGGGCTATGATAGTGTTAGGGTTAGGCTTAGCATCAGCCCTAGGATAGTGTTAGGGTTAGGGTTAGGGTTAGCATCAGCCCTAGGATAGTGTTAGGTTTAGGGTTAGCATCAGCCCTAGGATAGTGTTAGGGTTAGGGTTAGGGTTAGCATCAGGCCTAGGATAGTGTTAGGGTTAGGGTTAGCATCAGCCCTAGGATAGTGTTAGGGTTAGGGTTAGGGTTCTCATCAGGCCTAGGATAGTGTTAGGGTTAGGGTTAGCATCAGCCCTAGGATAGTGTTAGGGTTAGGGTTCGGGTTAGCATCAGCCCTAGGATAGTGTTAGGGTTAGGGTTAGTGTTAGCATCAGCCCTAGGATATTATTAGGGTTAGGGTTAGAATCAGCCCTAGGATACTGTTAGGGTTAGAGTTAGGGTTAGCACCAGGCTTAGGATAGTGTTAGTGTTAGGGTTACCATCAGGCTTAGGATAGTGTTAGGGTTAGGGTTAGGGTTAGCATCAGCCGTAGGATAGTGTTAGGGTTAGGGTTAGCCTCAGCCCTAGGATAGTGTTAGCGTTAGGGTTAGGGTTAGCATCAGCCCTAGGATAGTGTTAGGGGTAGGGTGAAAGATAGCATCAGCCCTAGGATAGTGTTAGTGTTAGGGTTTGCATCAGCCCTAGGATAGTGTTAGGGTTAGGGTTAGGGTTAGCATCAGCCCTAGGATAGTATTAGGGTTAGGGTTAGGGTTAGCATCAGCTCTAGGATAATGTTAGGGTTAGTGTTAGGGTTAGCATCAGCCCTAGGATAGTGTTAGGTTTAGGGTTAGGGTTAGCATCAGCCCTAGGATAGTGTTAGGGTTAGGGTTAGCATCAGCCCTGGGATAATGTTAGGGTTAGGGTTAGGGTTAGCATCAGCCCTAGGATAGTGTTAGGGTTAGGGTTAGCATCAGCCCTAGGATAGTGTTAGGGTTAGGGTTAGGGTTAGCATCAGCCCTAGGATAGTGTTAGGGTTAGGGTTAGCATCAGCCCCAAAATAGTGTTAGGGTTAGGGTTAGGGTTAGCATCAGCCCTAGGATAGTGTTAGGGTTATGGTTAGCATCAGCCCTACGATAGTGTTAGGGTTAGGGTTAGGGTTAGCATCAGCCGTAGGATAGTGTTAGGGTTAGGGTTAGGGTTAGCATCAGCCGTAGGATAGTGTTAGGGTTAGGGTTAGGGTTAGCATCAGCCGTAGGATAGTGTTAGGGTTAGGGTTAGGGTTAGCATCAGCCTTAGGATAGTGTTACGGTTAGGGTTAGCCTCAGCCCTAGGATAGTGTTAGCGTTAGGGTTAGGGTTAGCATCAGCCCTAGGATAGTGTTAGGGGTAGGGTGAGGGATAGCATCAGCCCTAGGATAGTGTTAGTGTTAGGGTTTGCATCAGCCCTAGGATAGTGTTAGGGTTAGGGTTAGGGTTAGCATCAGCCCTAGGATAGTATTAGGGTTAGGGTTAGGGTTAGCATCAGCTCTAGGATAGTGTTAGGGTTAGTGTTTGGGTTAGCATCAGCCCTAGGATAGTGTTAGGGTTAGGGTTAGCATCAGCCCTGGGATAATGTTAGGGTTAGGGTTAGGGTTAGCATCAGCCCTAGGATAGTGTTAGGGTTAGGGTTAGCATCAGCCCTAGGATAGTGTTAGGGTTAGGGTTAGGGTTAGCATCAGCCCTAGGATAGTGTTAGGGTTAGGGTTAGCATCAGCCCCAAAATAGTGTTAGGGTTAGGGTTAGGGTTAGCATCAGCCCTAGGATAGTGTTAGGGTTATGGTTAGCATCAGCCCTACGATAGTGTTAGGGTTAGGGTTAGGGTTAGCATCAGCCGTAGGATAGTGTTAGGGTTAGGGTTAGCCTGAGCCCTAAGATAGTGTTAGAGTTAGGGTTAGGGTTAGCATGAGCCCTAGGATAGTGTTAGGGTTAGGGTTAAGGTTAGCATCAGCCCTAGGATAGTGTTAGGGTTAGGGTTAACATAAACCCTAGGATAGTGTTAGGGTTAGGGTTAGGGTTATCATCAGGCCTAGGATAGTGTTAGGGTTAGGGTTAGGGTTAGCATCAGTTCAAGGATAGTGTTAGGGTTAGCGTTAGGGTTAGCATCAGCCCTAGGATAGTGTTGGGGTTAGGGTTAACATAAACCCTAGGATAGTGTTAGGGTTAGGGTTAGGGTTATCATCAGGCCTAGGATAGTGTTACGGTTAGGGTTAGGGTTAGCATCAGTTCAATGATAGTTTTAGGGTTAGCGTTAGGGTTAGCATCAGCCCTAGGATAGTGTTAGGGTTAGGGTTAGGGTTAGCATCAGCCCTAGGATAGTGTTAGGGTTAGGGTTAGCATCAGCTCTAGGATAGTGTTAGGGTTAGGGTTAGGGTTAGCATCAGCCCTAGGATATTGTTAGGGTTAGTGTTAGCGTCAGGCCTAGGATAGTGTTAGGGTTAGGGTTAGGGTTAGCATCAGTTAAAGGATAGTGTTAGGGTTAGCGTTAGGGTTAGCATCTGCCCTAGGATAGTGTTAGGGTTAGGGTTAGGGTTAGCATCAGCCCAAGGATAGTGTTAGGGTTAGGGTTAGCATCAGCCCTAGGATGGTGTTAGGGTTAGGGTTAGGGTTAGCATCAGCCCTAGGATAGTGTTAGGGTTAGGGTTAGCATCAACCCTAGGATACTGTTTGGGTTAGGGTTAGGGTTAGCATCAGCCCTAGGATAGTGTTAGGGTTAGAGTTAGCCTCAGCCCTAGGAGAGTGTTAGGATTAGGGATTGGGTTAGCATCAGGCCTAGGATAGTGTGAGGGTTAGGGTTAGGGTTATCATCAGCCCTAGGATAGTGTTAGGGTTAGGGTTAGCATCAGCCCTAGGATAGTGTTAGGGTTAGGGTTAGGGTTATCATCAGGCCTAGGATAGTGTTAGGGTTAGGGTTATGGTTATCATCAGGCCTAGGATAGTGTTAGGGTTAGGGTTAGCATCAGCCCTAGGATAGTGTTAGGGTTAGGGTTAGGGTTATCATCAGGCCTAGGATAGTGTTAGGGTTAGGGTTAGCATCAGCCCTAGGATAGTGTTAGGGTTAGGGTTAGGGTTAGCATCAGCCCTAGGATAGTGTTAGGGCTAGGGTTAGCATCAGCCCTAGGATAGTGTTAGGGTTAATGTTAGGGTTAGCATCAGGCCTAGGATAGTGTTAGGGTTAGGGTTAGCATCAGCCCTAGGATAGTGTTAGGGTTAGCGTTAGGGTTAGCATCAGCCGTAGGATAGTGTTAGGGTTAGGTTTAGCCTCAGCCCTAAGAAACTGTTAGAGTTAGGGTTAGGGTTAGCATGAGCCCTAGGATAGTGTTAGGGTTAGGGTTAGGGTTAGCATCCGCCCTGGGATAGTGTTAGGTTTAGGGTTAGGGTTTGCATCAGCCCTAGGATAGTGTTAGGGTTAGGGTTAGCATCAGCCCTGGGATAATGTTAGGGTTAGGGTTAGGGTTAGCATCAGCCCTAGGATAGTGTTAGGGTTAGGGTTAGCATCAGCCCTAGGATAGTGTTAGGGTTAGGGTTAGGATTAGCATCAGCCCTAGGACAGTGTTAGGGTTAGGGTTAGCATCAGCCCCAGGATAGTGTTAGGGTTAGGGTTAGGGTTAGCATCAGCCCTAGGATAGTGTTAGGGTTAGGGTTAGCATCAGCCCTAGGATAGTGTTAGCGTTAGGGTTAGGGTTAGCATCAGCCCTAGGATAGTGTTAGGGTTAGGGTTAGGGTTAGCATCAGGCCTAGCATAGTGTCAGGGTTAGGGTTAGCACCAGCCCTAGGATAGTGTTAGGGTTAAGGTTAGGGTTAGCATCAGCCGTAGGATAGTGTTAGGGTTAGGGTTAGCCTCAGCCCTAAGATAGTATTAGAGTTAGGGTTAGGGTTAGCATCAGCCCTAGCGTAGTGTTAGGGTTAGGGTTAGGGTTAGCATCCGGCCTAGGATAGTGTTAGGGTTAGGGTTAGGGTTAGCATCAGCCCTAGGATAGTGTTAGGGTTAGGGTTAACGTAAACCCTAGGATAGTGTTGGGGTCAGGGTTAGGGTTATCATCAGGCCTAGGATAGTGTTAGGGTTAGGGTTAGGGTTAGCATAAGTTCAAGGATAGTGTTAGGTTTAGCGTTAGGGTTAGAATCAGCCCTAGGATAGTGTTAGGGTTAGGGTTAGTGTTAGCATCAGCCCTAAGATAGTGTTAGGGTTAGGGTTAACATAAACCCTACGATAGTGTTAGGGTTAGGGTTAGGGTTAGCATCAGGCCTAGGATAGTGTTAGGGTTAGGGTTAGCATCAGCCCTAGGATAGTGTTAGGGTTAGGGTTAAGGTTATCATCAGGCCTAGGATAGTGTTAGGGTTAGGGTTAGGGTTAGCATAAGTTCAAGGATAGTGTTAGGGTTAACGTTAGGGTTAGAATCAGCCCTAGGATAGTGTTAGGGTTAGGGTTAAGGTTAGCATCAGCCCTAGGATACTGTTAGGGTTAGGGTTAGGGTTAGCATCAGGCCTAGGATAGTGTTAGGGTTAGGTTTAGGGTTATCATCAGGCCTATGATAGTGTTAGGGTTAGGCTTAGCATCAGCCCTAGGATAGTGTTAGGGTTAGGGTTAGGGTTAGCATCAGCCCTAGGATAGTGTTAGGTTTAGGGTTAGCATCAGCCCTAGGATAGTGTTAGGGTTAGGGTTAGGGTTAGCATCAGGCCTAGGATAGTGTTAGGGTTAGGGTTAGCATCAGCCCTAGGATAGTGTTAGGGTTAGGGTTAGGGTTCTCATCAGGCCTAGGATAGTGTTAGGGTTAGGGTTAGCATCAGCCCTAGGATAGTGTTAGGGTTAGGGTTCGGGTTAGCATCAGCCCTAGGATAGTGTTAGGGTTAGGGTTAGTGTTAGCATCAGCCCTAGGATATTATTAGGGTTAGGGTTAGAATCAGCCCTAGGACACTGTTAGGGTTAGAGTTAGGGTTAGCACCAGGCTTAGGATAGTGTTAGGGTTAGGGTTAGGGTTAGCATCAGCCGTAGGATAGTGTTAGGGTTAGGGTTAGCCTCAGCCCTAGGATAGTGTTAGCGTTAGGGTTAGGGTTAGCATCAGCCCTAGGATAGTGTTAGGGGTAGGGTGAGGGATAGCATCAGCCCTAGGATAGTGTTAGTGTTAGGGTTTGCATCAGCCCTAGGATAGTGTTAGGGTTAGGGTTAGGGTTAGCATCAGCCCTAGGATAGTATTAGGGTTAGGGTTAGGGTTAGCATCAGCTCTAGGATAGTGTTAGGGTTAGTGTTAGGGTTAGCATCAGCCCTAGGATAGTGTTAGGTTTAGGGTTAGGGTTAGCATCAGCCCTAGGATAGTGTTAGGGTTAGGGTTAGCATCAGCCCTGGGATAATGTTAGGGTTAGGGTTAGGGTTAGCATCAGCCCTAGGATAGTGTTATGGTTAGGGTTAGCATCAGCCCTAGGATAGTGTTAGGGTTAGGGTTAGGGTTAGCATCAGCCCTAGGATAGTGTTAGGGTTAGGGTTAGCATCAGCCCCAAAATAGTGTTAGGGTTAGGGTTAGGGTTAGCATCAGCCCTAGGATAGTGTTAGGGTTATGGTTAGCATCAGCCCTACGATAGTGTTAGGGTTAGGGTTAGGGTTAGCATCAGCCGTAGGATAGTGTTAGGGTTAGGGTTAGCCTCAGCCCTAAGATAGTGTTAGAGTTAGGGTTAGGGTTAGCATGAGCCCTAGGATAGTGTTAGGGTTAGGGTTAGGGTTAGCATCCGACCTAGGATAGTGTTAGGTTTAGGGTTAAGGTTAGCATCAGCCCTAGGATAGTGTTAGGGTTAGGGTTAACATAAACCCTAGGATAGTGTTAGGGTTAGGGTTAGGGTTATCATCAGGCCTAGGATAGTGTTAGGGTTAGGGTTAGGGTTAGCATCAGTTCAAGGATATTGTTAGGGTTAGCGTTAGGGTTAGCATCAGCCCTAGGATAGTGTTGGGGTTAGGGTTAACATAAACCCTAGGATAGTGTTAGGGTTAGGGTTAGGGTTATCATCAGGCCTAGGATAGTGTTAGGGTTAGGGTTAGGGTTAGCATCAGTTCAATGATAGTTTTAGGGTTAGCGTTAGGGTTAGCATCAGCCCTAGGATAGTGTTAGGGTTAGGGTTAGGGTTAGCATCAGCCCTAGGATAGTGTTAGGGTTAGGGTTAGCATCAGCTCTAGGATAGTGTTAGGGTTAGGGTTAGGGTTAGCATCAGCCCTAGGATATTGTTAGGGTTAGTGTTAGCGTCAGGCCTAGGATAGTGTTAGGGTTAGGGTTAGGGTTAGCATCAGTTAAAGGATAGTGTTAGGGTTAGCGTTAGGGTTAGCATCTGCCCTAGGATAGTGTTAGGGTTAGGGTTAGGGTTAGCATCAGCCCAAGGATAGTGTTAGGGTTAGGGTTAGCATCAGCCCTAGGATGGTGTTAGGGTTAGGGTTAGGGTTAGCATCAGCCCTAGGATAGTGTTAGGGTTAGGGTTAGCATCAACCCTAGGATAGTGTTTGGGTTAGGGTTAGGGTTAGCATCAGCCCTAGGATAGTGTTAGGGTTAGAGTTAGCCTCAGCCCTAGGAGAGTGTTAGGATTAGGGATTGGGTTAGCATCAGGCCTAGGATAGTGTGAGGGTTAGGGTTAGGGTTAGCATCAGCCCTAGGATAGTGTTAGGGTTAGGGTTAGCATCAGGCCTAGGATAGTGTTAGGGTTAGGTTTAGCATCAGCCCTAGGATACTGTTAGGGTAAGGCTTAGGGTTAGCATCAGTCCTAGGATAGTGTTAGGGTTACGGTTAGAATCAGCCCAAGGACAGTGTTAGGGTTAGGGTTAAGTTTAGCATCAGCCCTAGGATAGTGTTAAGGTTAGGGTTAGGGTTATCATCAGCCGTAGGATAGTGTTAGGGTTAGGGTTAGGGTTAGCATCAGCCCTAGGATAGTGTTAGGGTTAGGGTTAGCATCAGCCCTGGGATAGTGTTAGGGTTAGGGTTAGTGTTACCATCAGGCCTAGGATAGTGTTAGGGTTAGGGTTAGCATCAGCCCTAGGATTGTGTTAGGGTTAGTGTTAGGGTTAGCATCAGCCCTAGGATAGTGTTAGGGTTAGGGTTAGCATCAGCCCTAGGATAGTGTTAGGGTTAGGGTTAGGGTTAGCATCAGGCCTAGGAGAGTGTCAGGGTTAGGGTTAGCATCAGCCCTAGGATAGTGTTAGGGTTAAGGTTAGGGTTAGCATCAGCCTTAGGATAGTGTTAGGGTTAGGGTTAGCCTCAGCACTAAGATAGTGTTAGAGTTAGGGTTAGGGTTAGCATCAGCCCTAGGATACTGTTAGGGTTAGGGTTAGGGTTAGCATCAGCCCTAGGATAGTGTTAGTGTTATGGTTAGCATCAGCCCTAGGATAGTGTTAGGGTTAGGGTTAGGGTTAGCATCCGCCCTAGGATAGTGTTAGGGTTAGGGTTAGGGTAAGCATCAGCCCTAGGATAGTGTTAGGGTTAGGGTTAGCATAAACCCTAGGATAGTGTTAGGGTTAGGGTTAGCATAAACCCTAGGATAGTGTTAGGGTTAGGGTTAGGGTTATCATCAGTCCTAGGATAGTGTTAGGGTTAGGGTTAGGGTTAGCATAAGTTCAAGGATAGTGTTAGGGTTAGCGTTAGGGTTAGAATCAGCCCTAGGATAGTGTTAGGGTTAGGGTTAGGGTTAGCATAAGCCCTAGGATAGTGTTAGGGTTAGGGTTAACATAAACCCTAGGATAGTGTTAGGGTTAGGGTTAGGGTTAGCATCAGGCCTAGGATAGTGTTAGGGTTGGGGTTAGCATCAGCCCTAGGATAGTGTTAGGGTTAGGGTTAGGGTTATCATCAGGCCTATGATAGTGTTAGGGTTAGGGTTAGCATCAGCCCTAGGATAGTGTTAGGGTTACGGTTAGCATCAGCCCTAGGATAGTGTTAGGGTTAGGGTTAGGGTTAGCATCAGGCCTAGGATACTGTTAGGCTTAGGGTTAGCATCAGCCCTAGGATAGTGTTAGGGTTAGGGTTAGGGTTATCATCAGGCCTAGGATAGTGCTAGGGTTAGGGTTAGCATCAGCCCTAGGATAGTGTTAGGGTTAGGGTTAGGGTTAGCATCAGCCCTAGGATAGTGTTAGGGTTAGGGTTAGGGTTAGCATCAGGCCTAGGATAGTGTTAGGGTTAGGGTTAGCATCAGCCCTAGGATAGTGTTAGGGTTAGGGTTAGGGTTATCATCAGGCCTATGATAGTGTTAGGGTTAGGGTTAGCATCAGCCCTAGGATAGTGTTAGGGTTACGGTTAGCATCAGCCTTGGATAGTGTTAGGGTTATGGTTAGGGTTATCATCAGGCCTAGGAGAGTGCTAGGGTTAGGGTTAGCATCAGCCCTAGGATAGTGTTAGGGTTAGGGTTAGCATCAGCCCTAGGATATCATTAGGGTTAGGGTTAGCATCAGCCCTAGGATACTGTTAGGGTTAGAGTTAGGGTTAGCACCAGGCTTAGGATAGTGTTAGTGTTAGGGTTACCATCAGCCTTAGGATAGTGTTAGGGTTAGGGTTAGGGTTAGCATCAGCCGTAGGATAGTGTTAGGGTTAGGGTTAGCCTCAGCCCTAGGATAGTGTTAGCGTTAGGGTTAGGGTTAGCATCAGCCCTAGGATAGTGTTAGGCGTAGGGTGAGGGTTAGCATAAGCCCTAGGATAGTGTTAGTGTTAGGGTTAGCATCAGCCCTAGGATAGTGTTAGGGTTAGGGTTAGCATCAGCCCTAGGATAGTGTTAGGGTTAGGGTTAGGGTTATCATCAGGCCTAGGATAGTGTTAGGGTTAGGGTTAGGGTTATCATCAAGCCTAGGATAGTGTTAGGGTTAGGGTTAGCATCAGCCCTAGGATAGTGTTAGGGTTAGGGTTAGGGTTATCATCAGGCCTAGGATAGTGTTAGGGTTAGGGTTAGCATCAGCCGTAGGATAGTGTTAGGGTTAGGGTTAGGGTTAGCATCAGCCCTAGGATAGTGTTAGGGCTAGGGTTAGCATCAGCCCTAGGATAGTGTTAGGGTTAGGGTTAGGGTTAGCATCAGGCCTAGGATAGTGTTAGGGTTAGGGTTAGGGTTATCATCAGGCCTATGATAGTGTTAGGGTTAGGCTTAGCATCAGCCCTAGGATTGTGTTAGGGTTAGGGTTAGGGTTAGCATCAGCCCTAGGATAGTGTTAGGTTTAGGGTTAGCATCAGCCCTAGGATAGTGTTAGGGTTAGGGTTAGGGTTAGCATCAGGCCTAGGATAGTGTTAGGGTTAGGGTTAGCATCAGCCCTAGGATAGTGTTATGGTTAGGGTTAGGGTTCTCATCAGGCCTAGGATAGTGTTAGGGTTAGGGTTAGCATCAGCCCTAGGATAGTGTTAGGGTTAGGGTTCGGGTTAGCATCAGCCCTAGGATAGTGTTAGGGTTAGGGTTAGTGTTAGCATCAGCCCTAGGATATTATTAGTGTTAGGGTTAGAATCAGCCCTAGGATACTGTTAGGGTTAGAGTTAGGGTTAGCACCAGGCTTAGGATAGTGTTAGTGTTAGGGTTACCATCAGGCTTAGGATAGTGTTAGGGTTAGGGTTAGGGTTAGCATCAGCCGTAGGATAGTGTTAGGGTTAGGGTTAGCCTCAGCCCTAGGATAGTGTTAGCGTTAGGGTTAGGGTTAGCATCAGCCCTACGATAGTGTTAGGGGTAGGGTGAGGGATAGCATCAGCCCTAGGATAGTGTTAGTGTTAGGGTTTGCATCAGCCCTAGGATAGTGTTAGGGTTAGGGTTAGGGTTAGCATCAGCCCTAGGATAGTATTAGGGTTAGGGTTAGGGTTAGCATCAGCTCTAGGATAGTGTTAGGGTTAGTGTTAGGGTTAGCATCAGCCCTAGGATAGTGTTAGGTTTAGGGTTAGGGTTAGCATCAGCCCTAGGATAGTGTTAGGGTTAGGGTTAGCATCAGCCCTGGGATAATGTTAGGGTTAGGGTTAGGGTTAGCATCAGCCCTAGGATAGTGTTAGGGTTAGGGTTAGCATCAGCCCTAGGATAGTGTTAGGGTTAGCGTTAGGGTTAGCATCAGCCCTAGGATAGTGTTAGGGTTAGGGTTAGCATCAGCCCCAGGATAGTGTTAGGGTTAGGGTTAGGGTTAGCATCAGCCCTAGGATAGTGTTAGGGTTATGGTTAGCATCAGCCCTACGATAGTGTTAGGGTTAGGGTTAGGGTTAGCATCAGCCGTAGGATAGTGTTAGGGTTAGGGTTAGCCTCAGCCCTAAGATAGTGTTAGAGTTAGGGTTAGGGTTAGCATGAGCCCTAGGATAGCGTTAGGGTTAGGGTTAGCATCCGCCCTAGGATAGTGTTGGGTTTAGGGTTAAGGTTAGCATCAGCCCTAGGATAGTGTTAGGGTTAGGGTTAACATAAACCCTAGGATAGTGTTAGGGTTAGGGTTAGGGTTATCATCAGGCCTAGGATAGTGTTAGGGTTAGGGTTAGGGTTAGCATCACTTCAAGGATAGTGTTAGGGTTAGCGTTAGGGTTAGCATCAGCCCTAGGATAGTGTTGGGGTTAGGGTTAACATAAACCCTAGGATAGTGTTAGGGTTAGGGTTAGGGTTATCATCAGGCCTAGGATAGTGTTAGGGTTAGGGTTAGGGTTAGCATCAGTTCAAGGATAGTGTTAGGGTTAGCGTTAGGGTTAGCATCAGCCCTAGGATAGTGTTAGGGTTAGGGTTAATATAAACCCTAGGATAGTGTTAGGGTTAGGGTTAGGGTTATCATCAGGCCTAGGATAGTGTTAGGGTTAGGGTTAGGGTTAGCATCAGTTCAAGGATAGTGTTAGGGTTAGCGTTAGGGTTAGCATCAGCCCTAGGATAGTGTTAGGGTTAGGGTTAGGGTTAGCATCAGCCCTAGGATAGTGTTAGGGTTAGGGTGAGCATCAGCCCTAGGATAGTGTTAGCGTTAGGGTTAGGGTTAGCATCAGCCCTAGGATAGTGTTAGGGTTAGGGTTAGGGTTAGCATCAGGCCTAGGATAGTGTCAGGGTTAGGGTTAGCACCAGCCCTAGGATAGTGTTAGGGTTAAGGTTAGGGTTAGCATCAGCCGTAGGATAGTGTTAGGGTTAGGGTTAGCCTCAGCCCTAAGATAGTATTAGAGTTAGGGTTAGGGTTAGCATCAGCCCTAGGGTAGTGTTAGGGTTAGGGTTAGGGTTAGCATCCGGCCTAGGATAGTGTTAGGGTTAGGGTTAGGGTTAGCATCAGCCCTAGGATAGTGTTAGGGTTAGGGTTAACATAAACCCTAGGATAGTGTTGGGGTCAGGGTTAGGGTTATCATCAGGCCTAGGATAGTGTTAGGGTTAGGGTTAGGGTTAGCATAAGTTCAAGGATAGTGTTAGGTTTAGCGTTAGGGTTAGAATCAGCCCTAGGATAGTGTTAGGGTTAGGGTTAGTGTTAGCATCAGCCCTAAGATAGTGTTAGGGTTAGGGTTAACATAAACCCTACGATAGTGTTAGGGTTAGGGTTAGGGTTAGCATCAGGCCTAGGATAGTGTTAGGGTTAGGGTTAGCATCAGCCCTAGGATAGTGTTAGGGTTAGGGTTAGGGTTATCATCAGGCCTAGGATAGTGTTAGGGTTAGGGTTAGGGTTAGCATAAGTTCAAGGATAGTGTTAGGGTTAACGTTAGGGTTAGAATCAGCCCTAGGATAGTGTTAGGATTAGGGTTAAGGTTAGCATCAGCCCTAGGATAGTGTTAGGGTTAGGGTTAGGGTTAGCATCAGGCCTAGGATAGTGTTAGGGTTAGGGTTAGGGTTATCATCAGGCCTATGATAGTGTTAGGGTTAGGCTTAGCATCAGCCCTAGGATTGTGTTAGGGTTAGGGTTAGGGTTAGCATCAGCCCTAGGATAGTGTTAGGTTTAGGGTTAGCATCAGCCCTAGGATAGTGTTAGGGTTAGGGTTAGGGTTAGCATCAGGCCTAGGATAGTGTTAGGGTTAGGGTTAGCATCAGCCCTAGGATAGTGTTATGGTTAGGGTTAGGGTTCTCATCAGGCCTAGGATAGTGTTAGGGTTAGGGTTAGCATCAGCCCTAGGATAGTGTTAGGGTTAGGGTTCGGGTTAGCATCAGCCCTAGGATAGTGTTAGGGTTAGGGTTAGTGTTAGCATCAGCCCTAGGATATTATTAGTGTTAGGGTTAGAATCAGCCCTAGGATACTGTTAGGGTTAGAGTTAGGGTTAGCACCAGGCTTAGGATAGTGTTAGTGTTAGGGTTACCATCAGGCTTAGGATAGTGTTAGGGTTAGGGTTAGGGTTAGCATCAGCCGTAGGATAGTGTTAGGGTTAGGGTTAGCCTCAGCCCTAGGATAGTGTTAGCGTTAGGGTTAGGGTTAGCATCAGCCCTATGATAGTGTTAGGGGTAGGGTGAGGGATAGCATCAGCCCTAGGATAGTGTTAGTGTTAGGGTTTGCATCAGCCCTAGGATAGTGTTAGGGTTAGGGTTAGGGTTAGCATCAGCCCTAGGATAGTATTAGGGTTAGGGTTAGGGTTAGCATCAGCTCTAGGATAGTGTTAGGGTTAGTGTTAGGGTTAGCATCAGCCCTAGGATAGTGTTAGGTTTAGGGTTAGGGTTAGCATCAGCCCTAGGATAGTGTTAGGGTTAGGGTTAGCATCAGCCCGGGGATAATGTTAGGGTTAGGGTTAGGGTTAGCATCAGCCCTAGGATAGTGTTAGGGTTAGGGTTAGCATCAGCCCTACGATAGTGTTAGGGTTAGGGTTAGGGTTAGCATCAGCCGTAGGATAGTGTTAGGGTTAGGGTTAGCCTCAGCCCTAAGATAGTGTTAGAGTTAGGGTTAGGGTTAGCATGAGCCCTAGGATAGCGTTAGGATTAGGGTTAGCATCCGCCCTAGGATAGTGTTGGGTTTAGGGTTAAGGTTAGCATCAGCCCTAGGATAGTGTTAGGGTTAGGGTTAACATAAACCCTAGGATAGTGTTAGGGTTAGGGTTAGGGTTATCATCAGGCCTAGGATAGTGTTAGGGTTAGGGTTAGGGTTAGCATCACTTCAAGGATAGTGTTAGGGTTAGCGTTAGGGTTAGCATCAGCCCTAGGATAGTGTTGGGGTTAGGGTTAACATAAACCCTAGGATAGTGTTAGGGTTAGGGTTAGGGTTATCATCAGGCCTAGGATAGTGTTAGGGTTAGGGTTAGGGTTAGCATCAGTTCAAGGATAGTGTTAGGGTTAGCGTTAGGGTTAGCATCAGCCCTAGGATAGTGTTAGGGTTAGGGTTAGGGTTAGCATCAGCCCTAGGATAGTGTCAGGGTTAGGGTTAGCATCAGCTCTAGGATAGTGTTAGGGTTAGGGTTAGGGTTAGCATCAGCCCTAGGATATTGTTAGGGTTAGTGTTAGCGTCAGGCCTAGGATAGTGTTAGGGTTAGGGTTAGGGTTAGCATCAGTTAAAGGATAGTGTTAGGGTTAGCGTTAGGGTTAGCATCTGCCCTAGGATAGCGTTAGGGTTAGGGTTAGGGTTAGCATCAGCCCAAGGATAGTGTTAGGGTTAGGGTTAGCATCAGCCCTAGGATGGTGTTAGGGTTAGGGTTAGGGTTAGCATCAGCCCTAGGATAGTGTTAGGGTTAGGGTTAGCATCAACCCTAGGATAGTGTTTGGGTTAGGGTTAGGGTTAGCATCAGCCCTAGGATAGTGTTTGGGTTAGAGTTAGCCTCAGCCCTAGGAGAGTGTTAGGATTAGGGATTGGGTTAGCATCAGGCCTAGGATAGTGTGAGGGTTAGGGTTAGGGTTAGCATCAGCCCTAGGATAGTGTTAGGGTTAGGGTTAGCATCAGGCCTAGGATAGTGTTAGGGTTAGGTTTAGCATCAGCCCTAGGATAGTGTTAGGGTAAGGCTTAGGGTTAGCATCAGTCCTAGGATAGTGTTAGGGTTACGGTTAGAATCAGCCCAAGGACAGTGTTAGGGTTAGGGTTAAGTTTAGCATCAGCCCTAGGATAGTGTTAAGGTTAGGGTTAGGGTTACCATCAGCACTAGGATAGTGTTAGGGTTAGGGTTAGGGTTAGCATCAGCCCTAGGATAGTGTTAGCGTTAGGGTTAGCATCAGCCCTGGGATAGTGTTAGGGTTAGGGTTAGTGTTACCATCAGGCCTAGGATAGTGTTAGGGTTAGGGTTAGCATCAGCCCTAGGATAGTGTTAGGGTTAGTGTTAGGGTTAGCATCCGCCCTAGGATAGTGTTAGGGTTAGGGTTAGCATCAGCCCTAGGATAGTGTTAGGGTTAAGGTAAGGGTTAGCATCAGGCCTAGGATAGTGTCAGGGTTAGGGTTAGCATCACCCCTAGGATAGTGTTAGGGCTAAGGTTAGGGTTAGCATCAGCCGTAGGATAGTGTTAGGGTTAGGGTTAGCCTCAGCACTAAGATAGTGTTAGAGTTAGGGTTAGGGTTAGCATCAGCCCTAGGATACTGTTAGGGTTAGGGTTAGGGTTAGCATCAGCCCTAGGATAGTGTTAGTGTTATGGTTAGCATCACCCCTAGGATAGTGTTAGGGTTAGGGTTAGGGTAAGCATCAGCCCTAGGATAGTGTTAGGGTTAGGGTTAACATAAACACTAGGATAGTGTTAGGGTTAGGGTTAGGGTTATCATCAGTCCTAGGATAGTGTTAGGGTTAGGGTTAGGGTTAGCATAAGTTCAAGGATAGTGTTAGGGTTAGCGTTAGGGTTAGAATCAGCCCTAGGATAGTGTTAGGGTTAGGGTTAGGGTTAGCATAAGCCCTAGGATAGTGTTAGGGTTAGGGTTAACATAAACCCTAGGATAGTGTTAGGTTTAGGGTTAGGGTTAGCATCAGGCCTAGGATAGTGTTAGGGTTGGGGTTAGCATCAGCCCTAGGATAGTGTTAGGGTTAGAGTTAGGGTTATCATCAGGCCTATGATAGTGTTAGGGTTAGGGTTAGCATCAGCCCTAGGATAGTGTTAGGGTTACGGTTAGCATCAGCCCTAGGATAGTGTTAGGGTTAGGGTTAGGGTTAGCATCAGGCCTAGGATAGTGTTAGGCTTAGGGTTAGCATCAGCCCTAGAATAGTGTTAGGGTTAGGGTTAGGGTTATCATCAGGCCTAGGATAGTGCTAGGGTTAGGGTTAGCATCAGCCCTAGGATAGTGTTAGGGTTAGGGTTAGGGTTAGCATCAGCCCTAGGATAGTGTTAGGGTTAGGGTTAGGGTTAGCATCAGGCCTAGGATAGTGTTAGGGTTAGGGTTAGCATCAGCCCTAGGATAGTGTTAGGGTTAGGGTTAGGGTTATCATCAGGCCTATGATAGTGTTAGGGTTAGGGTTAGCATCAGCCCTAGGATATCATTAGGGTTAGGGTTAGCATCAGCCCTAGGATACTGTTAGGGTTAGAGTTAGGGTTAGCACCAGGCTTAGGATAGTGTTAGTGTTAGGGTTACCATCAGCCTTAGGATAGTGTTAGGGTTAGGGTTAGGGTTATCATCAGCCGTAGGATAGTGTTAGCGTTAGGGTTAGGGTTAGCATCAGCCCTAGGATAGTGTTAGGCGTAGGGTGAGGGTTAGCATAAGCCCTAGGATAGTGTTAGTGTTAGGGTTAGCATCAGCCCTAGGATAGTGTTAGGGTTAGGGTTAGCATCAGCCCTAGGATAGTGTTAGGGTTAGGGTTAGGGTTATCATCAGGCCTAGGATAGTGTTAGTGTTAGGGTTAGGGTTATCATCAGGCCTAGGATAGTGTTAGGGTTAGGGTTAGCATCAGCCCTAGGATAGTGTTAGGGTTAGGGTTAGGGTTATCATCAGGCCTAGGATAGTGTTAGGGTTAGGGTTAGCATCAGCCCTAGGATAGTGTTAGGGTTAGGGTTAGGGTTAGCATCAGCCGTAGGATAGTGTTAGGGTTAGGGTTAGCCTCAGCCCTAAGATAGTGTTAGAGTTAGGGTTAGGGTTAGCATGAGCCCTAGGAAAGTGTTATGGTTAGGGTTAGGGTTAGCATCCGCCCTAGGATAGTGTTAGGTTTAGGGATAGGGGTAGCATCAGCCCTAGGATAGTGTTAGTGTTAGGGTTAGCATCAGCCCTAGGATAGTGTTAGGGTTACGGTTAGGGTTAGCATCAGCCCTAGGATAGTGTTAGGGTTAGGGTTAACATAAACCCTAGGATAGTGTTAGGGTTAGGGTTAGGGTTATCATCAGGCCTAGGATAGTGTTAGGGTTAGGGTTAGGGTTAGCATCAGTTCAAGGATAGTGTTAGGGTTAGCGTTAGGGTTAGCATCTGCCCTAGGATAGTGTTAGGGTTAGGGTTAGGGTTAGCATCAGCCCAAGGATAGTGTTAGGGTTAGGGTTAGCATCAGCCCTAGGATAGTGTTAGGGTTAGGGTTAGGGTTAGCATCAGGCCCAGGATAGTGTTAGGGTTAGGGTTAGCATCAACCCTAGGATAGTGTTAGGGTTAGGGTTAGGGTTAGCATCAGCCCTAGGATAGTGTTAGGGTTAGGGTTAGCATCAACCCTAGGATAGTGTTAGGGTTAGGGTTAGGGTTAGCATCAGCCCTAGGATAGTGTTAGGGTTAGGGTTAGCATCAACCCTAGGATAGTGTTTGGGTTAGGGTTAGGGTTAGCACCAGCCCTAGGATAGTGTTGGGATTAGAGTTAGCCTCAGCCCTAGGAGAGTGTTAGGGTTATGGATAGGGTTAGCATCAGGCCTAGGATAGTGTGAGGGTTAGGGTTAGGGTTAGCATCAGCCCTAGGATAGTGTTAGGGTTAGGGTTAGCATCAGGCCTAGGATAGTGTTAGGGTTAGGGTTAGCATCACCCCTAGGATAGTGTTAGGGTTAGGGTTAGGGTTAGCATCCGCCCTAGGATAGTGTTAGGGTTATGGTTAGGTTTAGCATCAGCCCTAGGATAGTGTTAGGGTAAGGGTTAGGGTTAGCATCAGGCCTAGGATAGTGTTAGGGTTACGGGTAGAATCAGCCCAAGGACAGTGTTAAGGTTAGGGTTAAGTTTAGCATCAGCCCTAGGATAGTGTTAGGGTTAGGGTTAGGGTTACCATCAGCCCAAGGATAGTGTTAGGGTTAGGGTTAGGGTTAACATCAGCCCTAGGGTAGTGTTAGGGTTAGGGTTAGCATCAGCCCTAGGATAGTGTTAGGGTTAGGGTTAGGGTAAGCATGAGGCCTAGGATAGTGTCAGGGTTAGGGTTAGCATCTGCCCTAGGATAGTGTTAGGGTTAAGGTTAGGGTTAGCATCAGCCGTAGGATAGTGTTAGGGTTAGGGTTAGCTTCAGCCCTAAGATAGTGTTAGAGTTAGGGTTAGGGTTAGCATCAGCCCTAGGGTAGTGTTAGGGTTAGGGTTAGGGTTAGCATCAGCCCTAGGATAGTGTTAGGGTTAGGGTTAGCATCAGCCCTGGGATAATGTTAGGGTTATGGTTAGGGTTAGCATCAGCCCTAGGATAGTGTTAGGGTTAGGGTTAGCATCAGCCCTAGGATAGTGTTAGGGTTACGGTTAGCATCAGCCCTAGGATACTGTTAGGGTTAGGGTTAGGGTCATCATCAGGCCTAGGATCGTGCTAGGGTTAGGGTTAGCATCAGCCCTAGGATAGTGTTAGGGTTAGGGTTAGCATCAGCCCTAGGATATCATTAGGGTTAGGGTTAGCATCAGCCCTAGGATACTGTTAGGGTTAGAGTTAGGGTTAGCACCAGGCTTAGGATAGTGTTAGTGTTAGGGTTACCATCAGCCTTAGGATAGTGTTAGGGTTAGGGTTAGGGTTAGCATCAGCCGTAGGATAGTGTTAGGGTTAGGGTTAGCCTCAGCCCTAGGATAGTGTTAGCGTTAGGGTTAGGGTTAGCATCAGCCCTAGGATAGTGTTAGGCGTAGGGTGAGGGTTAGCATCAGCCCTAGGATAGTGTTAGTGTTAGGGTTAGCATCAGCCCTAGGATAGTGTTAGGGTTAGGTTTAGGGTTATCATCAGGCCTAGGATAGTGTTGGGGTTAGGGTTAGCATCAGCCCTAGGGTTGTGTTAGGGTTAGGGTTAGGGTTAGCATCAGCCCTAGGATAGTGTTAGGGCTAGGGTTAGCATCAGCCCTAGGATAGTGTTAAGGTTAGGGTTAGGGTTAGCATAAGGCCTAGGATAGTGTTAGGGTTAGGGTTAGCATCAGCCCTAGGATAGTGTTAGGGTTAGGGTTAGGGTTAGCATCAGCCGTAGGATAGTGTTAGGGTTAGGGTTAGCCTCAGCCCTAAGATAGTGTTAGAGTTAGGGTTAGGGTTAGCATGAGCCCTAGGAAAGTGTTATGGTTAGGGTTAGGGTTAGCATCTGCCCTAGGATAGTGTTAGGTTTAGGGATAGGGTTAGCATCAGCCCTAGGATAGTGTTAGTGTTAGGGTTAGCATCAGCCCTAGGATACTGTTAGGGTTACGGTTAGGGTTAGCATCAGCCCTAGGATAGTGTTAGGGTTAGGTTTAACATAAACCCTAGGATAGTGTTAGGGTTAGGGTTAGGGTTATCATCAGGACTAGGATAGTGTTAGGGTTAGGGTTAGGGTTAGCATCAGTTCAAGGATAGTGTTAGGGTTTGCGTTAAGGTTAGCATCTGCCCTAGGATAGTGTTAGGGTTAGGGTTACGGTTAGCATCAGCCCAAGGATAGTGTTAGGGTTAGGGTTAGCATCAGCCCTAGGATAGTGTTAGGGTTAGGGTTAGCATCAGCCCCAGGATAGTGTTAGGGTTAGGGTTACCATCAACTCTAGGATAGTGTTAGGGTTAGGGTTAGGGTTAGCATCAGCCCTAGGATAGTGTTAGGGTTGGGGTTAGCATCAACCCTAGGATAGTGTTAGGGTTAGGGTTAGTGTTAGCATCAGCCCTAGGATAGTGTTAGGGTTAGGGTTAGCATCAACCCTAGGATAGTGTTTGGGTTAGGGTTAGGGTTAGCATCAGCCCTAGGATAGTGTTAGGGTTAGAGTTAGCCTCAGCCCTAGGAGAGTGTTAGGGTTATGGATAGGGTTAGCATCAGGCCTAGGATAGTGTGAGGGTTAGGGTTAGGGTTAGCATCAGCCCTAGGATAGTGTTAGGGTTAGGGTTAGCATCAGGCCTAGGATAGTGTTAGGGTTAGGGTTAGCATCACCCCTAGGATAGTGTTAGGGTTAGGGTTAGGGTTAGCATCCGCCCTAGATTAGTGTTAGGGTTATGGTTAGGTTTAGCATCAGCCCTAGGATAGTGTTAGGGTAAGGGTTAGGGTTAGCATCAGGCCTAGGATAGTGTTAGGGTTACGGGTAGAATCAGCCCAAGGATAGTGTTAGGGTTAGGGTTAAGTTCAGCATCAGCCCTAGGATAGTGTTAGGGTTAGGGTTAGGGTTACCAACAGCCCAAGGATAGTGTTAGGGTTAGGGTTAGGTTTAACATCAGGTCTAGGATAGTGTTAGGGTTAGGGTTACCATCAGCCCTAGGATAGTGTTAGGGTTAGGGTTAGGGTTAGCATCAGGCCTAGGATAGTGTCAGGGTTAGGGTTAGCATCAGCCCTAGGATAGTGTTAGGGTTAAGGTTAGGGTTAGCATCAGCCGTAGGATAGTGTTAGGGTTAGCTTCAGCCCTAAGATAGTGTTAGAGTTAGGGTTAGGGTTAGCATCAGCCCTAGGGTAGTGTTAGGGTTAGGGTTAGGGTTAGCATCCGCCCTAGGATAGTGTTAGGGTTAGGGTTAGGGTTAGCATCAGCCCTAGGATAGTGTTAGGGTTAGGGTTAGCATCAGCCCTAGGATAGTGTTAGGGTTAGGGTTAGGGTTAGCATCAGGCCTAGGATAGTGTTAGGGTTAGGGTTAGCATCAGCCCTAGGATAGTGTTAGGGTTAGGGTTAGGGTTAGCATCAACCCTAGGATCGTGTTAGGGTTAGGGTTATTGTTAGCATCAGCCCTAGGATATTATTAGAGTTAGGGTTAGCATCAGCCCTAGGATACTGTTACGGTTAGAGTTAGGGTTAGCACCAGGCTTAGGATAGTGTTAGTGTTAGGGTTACCATCAGCCTTAGGATAGTGTTAGGGTTAGGGTTATCCTCAGCCCTAGGATAGTGTTAGCGTTAGGGTTAGGGTTAGCATCAGCCCTAGGATAGTGTTAGGGGTAGGGTGAGGGTTAACATCAGCCCTAGGATAGTGTTAGTGTTAGGGTTAGCATCAGCCCTAGGATAGAGTTAGGGTTAGGGTTAGCATCAGCCCTAGGATAATGTTAGGGTTATTGTTAGGGTTAGCATCAGCCCTAGGATAGTGTTAGGGTTAGGGTTAGCAGCAGCCCTGGGATAATGTTAGGGTTATGGTTAGGGTTAGCATCAGCCCTAGGATAGTGTTAGGGTTAGGGTTAGCATCAGCCCCAGGATAGTGTTATGGTTAGGGTTAGGGTTAGCATCAGCCCAAGGATAGTGTTAGGGTTAGGGTTAGCATCAGCCCTAGGATAGTGTCAGGGTTAGGGTTAGGGTTATTTCAGGCCTAGGTTAGTGTTAGGGTTAGGGTTAGCATCAGCCCTAGGATAGTGTTAGGGTTAGGGTTAGTGTTAGCATCAGCCCTAGGATAGTGTTAGGGCTAGGGTTAGCATCAGCCCTAGGATAGTGTTAGGGTTAGGGTTAGGGTTAGAATCAGGCCTAGGATAGTGTTAGGGTTAGGGTTAGAATCAGCCCTAGGATAGTGTTAGGGTTAGGGTTAGGGTTAGCATCAGCCGTAGGATAGTGTTAGGGTTAGGGTTAGCCTCAGCCCTAAGATAGTGTTAGAGTTAGGGTTAGGGTTAGCATCAGCCCTAGGATAGTGTTATGGTTAGGGTTAGTGTTAGCATCCGCCCTAGGATAGTGTTAGGTT
Organism: Lemur catta; assembly: GCF_020740605.2. NCBI lineage: Eukaryota > Metazoa > Chordata > Mammalia > Primates > Lemuridae > Lemur > Lemur catta. The sequence continues at coordinate 109,931,687 of NC_059131.1, read as the reverse complement.
TAGGGATAGGGTTAGCATCAGCCCTAGGATAGTGTTAGTGTTAGGGTTAGCATCAGCCCTAGGATAGTGTTAGGGTTAGGGTTAGGGTTAGCATCAGCCCTAGGATAGTGTTAGGGTTAGGGTTAACATAAACCCTAGGATACTGTTAGGGTTAGGGTTAGGGTTATCATCAGGCCTAGGATAATGTTAGGGTTAGGGTTAGGGTTAGCATCAGTTCAAGGATAGTGTTAGGGTTAGAGTTAGGGTTAGCATCTGCCCTAGGATAGTGTTAGGGTTAGGGTTAGGGTTAGCATCAGCCCAAGGATAGTGTTAGGGTTAGGGTTAGCATCAGCCCTAGGATAGTGTTAGGGTTAGGGTTAGGGTTAGCATCAGGCCCAGGATAGTGTTAGGGTTAGGGTTAGCATCAGCCCTAGGATAGTGTTAGGGTTAGGGTTAGGGTTAGCATCAGTCCTAGGATAGTGTTAGGGTTAGGGTTAGCATCAACCCTAGGATAGTGTTTGGGTTAGGGTTAGGGTTAGCATCAGCCCTAGGATAGTGTTAGGGTTAGAGTTAGCCTCAGCCCTAGGAGAGTGTTAGGGTTATGGATAGGGTTAGCATCAGGCCTAGGATAGTGTGAGGGTTAGGGTTAGGGTTAGCATCAGCCCTAGGATAGTGTTAGGGTTAGGGTTAGCATCAGGCCTAGGATAGTGTTAGGGTTAGGGTTAGCATCACCCCTAGGATAGTGTTAGGGTTAGGGTTAGGGTTAGCATCAGCCCTAGGGTAGTGTTAGGGTTATGGTTAGGTTTACCATCAGCCCTAGGATAGTGTTAGGGTAAGGGTTAGGGTTAGCATCAGGCCTAGGATAGTGTTAGGGTTAGGGTTAGGGTTAGCATAAGTTCAAGGATAGTGTTAGGGTTAGCGTTAAGGTTAGAATCAGCCCTATGATAGTGTTAGGGTTAGGGTTAGGGTTAGCATCAGCCCTAGGATAGTGTTAGGGTTAGGGTTAACATAAACCCTAGGATAGTGTTAGGGTTAGGGTTAGGGTTAGCATCAGGCCTAGGTTAGTGTTAGGGTTAGGGTTAGCATCAGGCCTAGGATAGTGTTAGGGTTAGGGTTAGGGTTATCATCAGGCCTATGATAGTTGTAGGGTTAGGGTTAGCATCAGCCCTAGGATAGTGTTAGGGTTACGGTTAGCATCAGCCCTAGGATAGTGTTAGGGTTAGGGTTAGGGTTAGCATCAGGCCTAGGATAGTGTTAGGCTTAGGGTTAGCATCAGCCCTAGGATAGTGTTAGGGTTAGGGTTAGGGTTATCATCAGGCCTAGGATAGTGCTAGGGTTAGGGTTAACATCAGCCCTAGGATAGTGTTAGGGTTAGGGTTAGGGTTAGCATCAGCCCTAGGATAGTGTTAGGGTTAGGGTTAGGGTTAGCATCAGGCCTAGGATACTGTTAGGGTTAGGGTTAGCATCAGCCCTAGGATAGTGTTAGGGTTAGGGTTAGGGTTATCATCAGGCCTATGATAGTGTTAGGGTTAGGGTTAGCATCAGCCCTAGGATAGTGTTAGGGTTACGGTTAGCATCAGCCCTAGGATACTGTTAGGGTTAGGGTTAGGGTCATCATCAGGCCTAGGATAGTGCTAGGGTTAGGGTTAGCATCAGCCCTAGGATAGTGTTAGGGTTAGGGTTAGCATCAGCCCTAGGATATCATTAGGGTTAGGGTTAGCATCAGCCCTAGGATACTGTTAGGGTTAGAGTTAGGGTTAGCACCAGGCTTAGGATAGTGTTAGTGTTAGGGTTACCATCAGCCTTAGGATAGTGTTAGGGTTAGGGTTAGGGTTAGCATCAGCCGTAGGATAGTGTTAGGGTTAGGGTTAGCCTCAGCCCTAGGATAGTGTTAGCGTTAGGGTTAGGGTTAGCATCAGCCCTAGGATAGTTTTAGGCGTAGGGTGAGGGTTAGCATCAGCCCTAGGATAGTGTTAGTGTTAGGGTTAGCATCAGCCCTAGGATAGTGTTAGGGTTACGGTCAGCATCAGCCCTAGGATAGTGTTAGGGTTAGGGTTAGGGTTATCATCAGGCCTAGGATAGTGTTAGGGTTAGGTTTAGCATCAGCCCTAGGATAGTGTTAGGGTTAGGTTTAGGGTTATCATCAGGCCTAGGATAGTGTTAGGGTTAGGGTTAGCATCAGCCCTAGGGTTGTGTTAGGGTTAGGGTTAGGGTTAGCATCAGCCCTAGGATAGTGTTAGGGCTAGGGTTAGCATCAGCCCTAGGATAGTGTTAGGGTTAGGGTTAGGGTTAGCATCAGGCCTAGGATAGTGTTAGGGTTAGGGTTAGCATCAGCCCTAGGATAGTGTTAGGGTTAGGGTTAGGGTTAGCATCAGCCGTAGGATAGTGTTAGGGTTAGGGTTAGCCTCAGCCCTAAGATAGTGTTAGAGTTAGGGTTAGGGTTAGCATGAGCCCTAGGAAAGTGTTATGGTTAGGGTTAGGGTTAGCATCCGCCCTAGGATAGTGTTAGGTTTAGGGATAGGGTTAGCATCAGCCCTCGGATAGTGTTAGTGTTAGGGTTAGCATCAGCCCTAGGATAGTGTTAGGGTTACGGTTAGGGTTAGCATCAGCCCTAGGATAGTGTTAGGGTTAGGTTTAACATAAACCCTAGGATAGTGTTAGGGTTAGGGTTAGGGTTATCATCAGGACTAGGATAGTGTTAGGGTTAGGGTTAGGGTTAGCATCAGTTCAAGGATAGTGTTAGGGTTTGCGTTAAGGTTAGCATCTGCCCTAGGATAGTGTTAGGGTTAGGGTTACGGTTAGCATCAGCCCAAGGATAGTGTTAGGGTTAGGGTTAGCATCAGCCCTAGGATAGTGTTAGGGTTAGGGTTAGCATCAGGCCCAGGATAGTGTTAGGGTTAGGGTTACCATCAACTCTAGGATAGTGTTAGGGTTAGGGTTAGGGTTAGCATCAGCCCTAGGATAGTGTTAGGGTTAGGGTTAGCATCAACCCTAGGATAGTGTTAGGGTTAGGGTTAGTGTTAGCATCAGCCCTAGGATAGTGTTAGGGTTAGGGTTAGCATCAACCCTAGGATAGTGTTTGGGTTAGGGTTAGGGTTAGCATCAGCCCTAGGATAGTGTTAGGGTTAGAGTTAGCCTCAGCCCTAGGAGAGTGTTAGGGTTATGGATAGGGTTAGCATCAGGCCTAGGATAGTGTGAGGGTTAGGGTTAGGGTTAGCATCAGCCCTAGGATAGTGTTAGGGTTAGGGTTAGCATCAGGCCTAGGATAGTGTTAGGGTTAGGGTTAGCATCACCCCTAGGATAGTGTTAGGGTTAGGGTTAGGGTTAGCATCCGCCCTAGATTAGTGTTAGGGTTATGGTTAGGTTTAGCATCAGCCCTAGGATAGTGTTAGGGTAAGGGTTAGGGTTAGCATCAGGCCTAGGATAGTGTTAGGGTTACGGGTAGAATCAGCCCAAGGATAGTGTTAGGGTTAGGGTTAAGTTCAGCATCAGCCCTAGGATAGTGTTAGGGTTAGGGTTAGGGTTACCAACAGCCCAAGGATAGTGTTAGGGTTAGGGTTAGGTTTAACATCAGGTCTAGGATAGTGTTAGGGTTAGGGTTAGCATCAGCCCTAGGATAGTGTTAGGGTTAGGGTTAGGGTTAGCATCAGGCCTAGGATAGTGTCAGGGTTAGGGTTAGCATCAGCCCTAGGATAGTGTTAGGGTTAAGGTTAGGGTTAGCATCAGCCGTAGGATAGTGTTAGGGTTAGCTTCAGCCCTAAGATAGTGTTAGAGTTAGGGTTAGGGTTAGCATCAGCCCTAGGGTAGTGTTAGGGTTAGGGTTAGGGTTAGCATCCGCCCTAGGATAGTGTTAGGGTTAGGGTTAGGGTTAGCATCAGCCCTAGGATAGTGTTAGGGTTAGGGTTAGCATCAGCCCTAGGATAGTGTTAGGGTTAGGGTTAGGGTTAGCATCAGGCCTAGGATAGTGTTAGGGTTAGGGTTAGCATCAGCCCTAGGATAGTGTTAGGGTTAGGGTTAGGGTTAGCATCAACCCTAGGATCGTGTTAGGGTTAGGGTTATTGTTAGCATCAGCCCTAGGATATTATTAGAGTTAGGGTTAGCATCAGCCCTAGGATACTGTTACGGTTAGAGTTAGGGTTAGCACCAGGCTTAGGATAGTGTTAGTGTTAGGGTTACCATCAGCCTTAGGATAGTGTTAGGGTTAGGGTTATCCTCAGCCCTAGGATAGTGTTAGCGTTAGGGTTAGGGTTAGCATCAGCCCTAGGATAGTGTTAGGGGTAGGGTGAGGGTTAACATCAGCCCTAGGATAGTGTTAGTGTTAGGGTTAGCATCAGCCCTAAGATAGAGTTAGGGTTAGGGTTAGGGTTAGCATCAGCCCTAGGATAATGTTAGGGTTATTGTTAGGGTTAGCATCAGCCCTAGGATAGTGTTAGGGTTAAGGTTAGCAGCAGCCCTGGGATAATGTTAGGGTTATGGTTAGGGTTAGCATCAGCCCTAGGATAGTGTTAGGGTTAGGGTTAGCATCAGCCCCAGGATAGTGTTATGGTTAGGGTTAGGGTTAGCATCAGCCCAAGGATAGTGTTAGGGTTAGGGTTAGCATCAGTCCTAGGATAGTGTCAGGGTTAGGGTTAGGGTTATTTCAGGCCTAGGTTAGTGTTAGGGTTAGGGTTAGCATCAGCCCTAGGATAGTGTTAGGGTTAGGGTTAGTGTTAGCATCAGCCCTAGGATAGTGTTAGGGCTAGGGTTAGCATCAGCCCTAGGATAGTGTTAGGGTTAGGGTTAGGGTTAGAATCAGGCCTAGGATAGTGTTAGGGTTAGGGTTAGAATCAGCCCTAGGATAGTGTTAGGGTTAGGGTTAGGGTTAGCATCAGCCGTAGGATAGTGTTAGGGTTAGGGTTAGCCTCAGCCCTAAGATAGTGTTAGAGTTAGGGTTAGGGTTAGCATCAGCCCTAGGATAGTGTTATGGTTAGGGTTAGTGTTAGCATCCGCCCTAGGATAGTGTTAGGTTTAGGGATAGGGTTAGCATCAGCCCTAGGATAGTGTTAGTGTTAGGGTTAGCATCAGCCCTAGGATAGTGTTAGGGTTAGGGTTAGGGTTAGCATCAGCCCTAGGATAGTGTTAGGGTTAGGGTTAACATAAACCCTAGGATACTGTTAGGGTTAGGGTTAGGGTTATCATCAGGCCTAGGATAATGTTAGGGTTAGGGTTAGGGTTAGCATCAGTTCAAGGATAGTGTTAGGGTTAGAGTTAGGGTTAGCATCTGCCCTAGGATAGTGTTAGGGTTAGGGTTAGGGTTAGCATCAGCCCTAGGATAGTGTTAGGGTTAGGGTTAGCATCAGCCCTAGGATATCATTAGGGTTAGGGTTAGCATCAGCCCTAGGATACTGTTAGGGTTAGAGTTAGGGTTAGCACCAGGCTTAGGATAGTGTTAGTGTTAGGGTTACCATCAGCCTTAGGATAGTGTTAGGGTTAGGGTTAGGGTTAGCATCAGCCGTAGGATAGTGTTAGGGTTAGGGTTAGCCTCAGCCCTAGGATAGTGTTAGCGTTAGGGTTAGGGTTAGCATCAGCCCTAGGATAGTTTTAGGCGTAGGGTGAGGGTTAGCATCAGCCCTAGGATAGTGTTAGTGTTAGGGTTAGCATCAGCCCTAGGATAGTGTTAGGGTTACGGTCAGCATCAGCCCTAGGATAGTGTTAGGGTTAGGGTTAGGGTTATCATCAGGCCTAGGATAGTGTTAGGGTTAGGTTTAGCATCAGCCCTAGGATAGTGTTAGGGTTAGGTTTAGGGTTATCATCAGGCCTAGGATAGTGTTAGGGTTAGGGTTAGCATCAGCCCTAGGGTTGTGTTAGGGTTAGGGTTAGGGTTAGCATCAGCCCTAGGATAGTGTTAGGGCTAGGGTTAGCATCAGCCCTAGGATAGTGTTAGGGTTAGGGTTAGGGTTAGCATCAGGCCTAGGATAGTGTTAGGGTTAGGGTTAGCATCAGCCCTAGGATAGTGTTAGGGTTAGGGTTAGGGTTAGCATCAGCCGTAGGATAGTGTTAGGGTTAGGGTTAGCCTCAGCCCTAAGATAGTGTTAGAGTTAGGGTTAGGGTTAGCATGAGCCCTAGGAAAGTGTTATGGTTAGGGTTACGGTTAGCATCCGCCCTAGGATAGTGTTAGGTTTAGGGATAGGGTTAGCATCAGCCCTCGGATAGTGTTAGTGTTAGGGTTAGCATCAGCCCTAGGATAGTGTTAGGGTTACGGTTAGGGTTAGCATCAGCCCTAGGATAGTGTTAGGGTTAGGTTTAACATAAACCCTAGGATAGTGTTAGGGTTAGGGTTAGGGTTATCATCAGGACTAGGATAGTGTTAGGGTTAGGGTTAGGGTTAGCATCAGTTCAAGGATAGTGTTAGGGTTTGCGTTAAGGTTAGCATCTGCCCTAGGATAGTGTTAGGGTTAGGGTTACGGTTAGCATCAGCCCAAGGATAGTGTTAGGGTTAGGGTTAGCATCAGCCCTAGGATAGTGTTAGGGTTAGGGTTAGCATCAGGCCCAGGATAGTGTTAGGGTTAGGGTTACCATCAACTCTAGGATAGTGTTAGGGTTAGGGTTAGGGTTAGCATCAGCCCTAGGATAGTGTTAGGGTTAGGGTTAGCATCAACCCTAGGATAGTGTTAGGGTTAGGGTTAGTGTTAGCATCAGCCCTAGGATAGTGTTAGGGTTAGGGTTAGCATCAACCCTAGGATAGTGTTTGGGTTAGGGTTAGGGTTAGCATCAGCCCTAGGATAGTGTTAGGGTTAGAGTTAGCCTCAGCCCTAGGAGAGTGTTAGGGTTATGGATAGGGTTAGCATCAGGCCTAGGATAGTGTGAGGGTTAGGGTTAGGGTTAGCATCAGCCCTAGGATAGTGTTAGGGTTAGGGTTAGCATCAGGCCTAGGATAGTGTTAGGGTTAGGGTTAGCATCACCCCTAGGATAGTGTTAGGGTTAGGGTTAGGGTTAGCATCCGCCCTAGATTAGTGTTAGGGTTATGGTTAGGTTTAGCATCAGCCCTAGGATAGTGTTAGGGTAAGGGTTAGGGTTAGCATCAGGCCTAGGATAGTGTTAGGGTTACGGGTAGAATCAGCCCAAGGATAGTGTTAGGGTTAGGGTTAAGTTCAGCATCAGCCCTAGGATAGTGTTAGGGTTAGGGTTAGGGTTACCAACAGCCCAAGGATAGTGTTAGGGTTAGGGTTAGGTTTAACATCAGGTCTAGGATAGTGTTAGGGTTAGGGTTAGCATCAGCCCTAGGATAGTGTTAGGGTTAGGGTTAGGGTTAGCATCAGGCCTAGGATAGTGTCAGGGTTAGGGTTAGCATCAGCCCTAGGATAGTGTTAGGGTTAAGGTTAGGGTTAGCATCAGCCGTAGGATAGTGTTAGGGTTAGCTTCAGCCCTAAGATAGTGTTAGAGTTAGGGTTAGGGTTAGCATCAGCCCTAGGGTAGTGTTAGGGTTAGGGTTAGGGTTAGCATCCGCCCTAGGATAGTGTTAGGGTTAGGGTTAGGGTTAGCATCAGCCCTAGGATAGTGTTAGGGTTAGGGTTAGCATCAGCCCTAGGATAGTGTTAGGGTTAGGGTTAGGGTTAGCATCAGGCCTAGGATAGTGTTAGGGTTAGGGTTAGCATCAGCCCTAGGATAGTGTTAGGGTTAGGGTTAGGGTTAGCATCAACCCTAGGATCGTGTTAGGGTTAGGGTTATTGTTAGCATCAGCCCTAGGATATTATTAGAGTTAGGGTTAGCATCAGCCCTAGGATACTGTTACGGTTAGAGTTAGGGTTAGCACCAGGCTTAGGATAGTGTTAGTGTTAGGGTTACCATCAGCCTTAGGATAGTGTTAGGGTTAGGGTTATCCTCAGCCCTAGGATAGTGTTAGCGTTAGGGTTAGGGTTAGCATCAGCCCTAGGATAGTGTTAGGGGTAGGGTGAGGGTTAACATCAGCCCTAGGATAGTGTTAGTGTTAGGGTTAGCATCAGCCCTAAGATAGAGTTAGGGTTAGGGTTAGGGTTAGCATCAGCCCTAGGATAATGTTAGGGTTATTGTTAGGGTTAGCATCAGCCCTAGGATAGTGTTAGGGTTAAGGTTAGCAGCAGCCCTGGGATAATGTTAGGGTTATGGTTAGGGTTAGCATCAGCCCTAGGATAGTGTTAGGGTTAGGGTTAGCATCAGCCCCAGGATAGTGTTATGGTTAGGGTTAGGGTTAGCATCAGCCCAAGGATAGTGTTAGGGTTAGGGTTAGCATCAGTCCTAGGATAGTGTCAGGGTTAGGGTTAGGGTTATTTCAGGCCTAGGTTAGTGTTAGGGTTAGGGTTAGCATCAGCCCTAGGATAGTGTTAGGGTTAGGGTTAGTGTTAGCATCAGCCCTAGGATAGTGTTAGGGCTAGGGTTAGCATCAGCCCTAGGATAGTGTTAGGGTTAGGGTTAGGGTTAGAATCAGGCCTAGGATAGTGTTAGGGTTAGGGTTAGAATCAGCCCTAGGATAGTGTTAGGGTTAGGGTTAGGGTTAGCATCAGCCGTAGGATAGTGTTAGGGTTAGGGTTAGCCTCAGCCCTAAGATAGTGTTAGAGTTAGGGTTAGGGTTAGCATCAGCCCTAGGATAGTGTTATGGTTAGGGTTAGTGTTAGCATCCGCCCTAGGATAGTGTTAGGTTTAGGGATAGGGTTAGCATCAGCCCTAGGATAGTGTTAGTGTTAGGGTTAGCATCAGCCCTAGGATAGTGTTAGGGTTAGGGTTAGGGTTAGCATCAGCCCTAGGATAGTGTTAGGGTTAGGGTTAACATAAACCCTAGGATACTGTTAGGGTTAGGGTTAGGGTTATCATCAGGCCTAGGATAATGTTAGGGTTAGGGTTAGGGTTAGCATCAGTTCAAGGATAGTGTTAGGGTTAGAGTTAGGGTTAGCATCTGCCCTAGGATAGTGTTAGGGTTAGGGTTAGGGTTAGCATCAGCCCAAGGATAGTGTTAGGGTTAGGGTTAGCATCAGCCCTAGGATAGTGTTAGGGTTAGGGTTAGGGTTAGCATCAGGCCCAGGATAGTGTTAGGGTTAGGGTTAGCATCAGCCCTAGGATAGTGTTAGGGTTAGGGTTAGGGTTAGCATCAGTCCTAGGATAGTGTTAGGGTTAGGGTTAGCATCAACCCTAGGATAGTGTTTGGGTTAGGGTTAGGGTTAGCATCAGCCCTAGGATAGTGTTAGGGTTAGAGTTAGCCTCAGCCCTAGGAGAGTGTTAGGGTTATGGATAGGGTTAGCATCAGGCCTAGGATAGTGTGAGGGTTAGGGTTAGGGTTAGCATCAGCCCTAGGATAGTGTTAGGGTTAGGGTTAGCATCAGGCCTAGGATAGTGTTAGGGTTAGGGTTAGCATCACCCCTAGGATAGTGTTAGGGTTAGGGTTAGGGTTAGCATCAGCCCTAGGGTAGTGTTAGGGTTATGGTTAGGTTTACCATCAGCCCTAGGATAGTGTTAGGGTAAGGGTTAGGGTTAGCATCAGGCCTAGGATAGTGTTAGGGTTAGGGTTAGGGTTAGCATAAGTTCAAGGATAGTGTTAGGGTTAGCGTTAAGGTTAGAATCAGCCCTATGATAGTGTTAGGGTTAGGGTTAGGGTTAGCATCAGCCCTAGGATAGTGTTAGGGTTAGGGTTAACATAAACCCTAGGATAGTGTTAGGGTTAGGGTTAGGGTTAGCATCAGGCCTAGGTTAGTGTTAGGGTTAGGGTTAGCATCAGCCCTAGGATAGTGTTAGGGTTAGGGTTAGGGTTATCATCAGGCCTATGATAGTTGTAGGGTTAGGGTTAGCATCAGCCCTAGGATAGTGTTAGGGTTACGGTTAGCATCAGCCCTAGGATAGTGTTAGGGTTAGGGTTAGGGTTAGCATCAGGCCTAGGATAGTGTTAGGCTTAGGGTTAGCATCAGCCCTAGGATAGTGTTAGGGTTAGGGTTAGGGTTATCATCAGGCCTAGGATAGTGCTAGGGTTAGGGTTAACATCAGCCCTAGGATAGTGTTAGGGTTAGGGTTAGGGTTAGCATCAGCCCTAGGATAGTGTTAGGGTTAGGGTTAGGGTTAGCATCAGGCCTAGGATACTGTTAGGGTTAGGGTTAGCATCAGCCCTAGGATAGTGTTAGGGTTAGTGTTAGGGTTATCATCAGGCCTATGATAGTGTTAGGGTTAGGGTTAGCATCAGCCCTAGGATAGTGTTAGGGTTACGGTTAGCATCAGCCCTAGGATACTGTTAGGGTTAGGGTTAGGGTCATCATCAGGCCTAGGATAGTGCTAGGGTTAGGGTTAGCATCAGCCCTAGGATAGTGTTAGGGTTAGGGTTAGCATCAGCCCTAGGATATCATTAGGGTTAGGGTTAGCATCAGCCCTAGGATACTGTTAGGGTTAGAGTTAGGGTTAGCACCAGGCTTAGGATAGTGTTAGTGTTAGGGTTACCATCAGCCTTAGGATAGTGTTAGGGTTAGGGTTAGGGTTAGCATCAGCCGTAGGATAGTGTTAGGGTTAGGGTTAGCCTCAGCCCTAGGATAGTGTTAGCGTTAGGGTTAGGGTTAGCATCAGCCCTAGGATAGTTTTAGGCGTAGGGTGAGGGTTAGCATCAGCCCTAGGATAGTGTTAGTGTTAGGGTTAGCATCAGCCCTAGGATAGTGTTAGGGTTACGGTCAGCATCAGCCCTAGGATAGTGTTAGGGTTAGGGTTAGGGTTATCATCAGGCCTAGGATAGTGTTAGGGTTAGGTTTAGCATCAGCCCTAGGATAGTGTTAGGGTTAGGTTTAGGGTTATCATCAGGCCTAGGATAGTGTTAGGGTTAGGGTTAGCATCAGCCCTAGGGTTGTGTTAGGGTTAGGGTTAGGGTTAGCATCAGCCCTAGGATAGTGTTAGGGCTAGGGTTAGCATCAGCCCTAGGATAGTGTTAGGGTTAGGGTTAGGGTTAGCATCAGGCCTAGGATAGTGTTAGGGTTAGGGTTAGCATCAGCCCTAGGATAGTGTTAGGGTTAGGGTTAGGGTTAGCATCAGCCGTAGGATAGTGTTAGGGTTAGGGTTAGCCTCAGCCCTAAGATAGTGTTAGAGTTAGGGTTAGGGTTAGCATGAGCCCTAGGAAAGTGTTATGGTTAGGGTTAGGGTTAGCATCCGCCCTAGGATAGTGTTAGGTTTAGGGATAGGGTTAGCATCAGCCCTCGGATAGTGTTAGTGTTAGGGTTAGCATCAGCCCTAGGATAGTGTTAGGGTTACGGTTAGGGTTAGCATCAGCCCTAGGATAGTGTTAGGGTTAGGTTTAACATAAACCCTAGGATAGTGTTAGGGTTAGGGTTAGGGTTATCATCAGGACTAGGATAGTGTTAGGGTTAGGGTTAGGGTTAGCATCAGTTCAAGGATAGTGTTAGGGTTTGCGTTAAGGTTAGCATCTGCCCTAGGATAGTGTTAGGGTTAGGGTTACGGTTAGCATCAGCCCAAGGATAGTGTTAGGGTTAGGGTTAGCATCAGCCCTAGGATAGTGTTAGGGTTAGGGTTAGCATCAGGCCCAGGATAGTGTTAGGGTTAGGGTTACCATCAACTCTAGGATAGTGTTAGGGTTAGGGTTAGGGTTAGCATCAGCCCTAGGATAGTGTTAGGGTTAGGGTTAGCATCAACCCTAGGATAGTGTTAGGGTTAGGGTTAGTGTTAGCATCAGCCCTAGGATAGTGTTAGGGTTAGGGTTAGCATCAACCCTAGGATAGTGTTTGGGTTAGGGTTAGGGTTAGCATCAGCCCTAGGATAGTGTTAGGGTTAGAGTTAGCCTCAGCCCTAGGAGAGTGTTAGGGTTATGGATAGGGTTAGCATCAGGCCTAGGATAGTGTGAGGGTTAGGGTTAGGGTTAGCATCAGCCCTAGGATAGTGTTAGGGTTAGGGTTAGCATCAGGCCTAGGATAGTGTTAGGGTTAGGGTTAGCATCACCCCTAGGATAGTGTTAGGGTTAGGGTTAGGGTTAGCATCCGCCCTAGATTAGTGTTAGGGTTATGGTTAGGTTTAGCATCAGCCCTAGGATAGTGTTAGGGTAAGGGTTAGGGTTAGCATCAGGCCTAGGATAGTGTTAGGGTTACGGGTAGAATCAGCCCAAGGATAGTGTTAGGGTTAGGGTTAAGTTCAGCATCAGCCCTAGGATAGTGTTAGGGTTAGGGTTAGGGTTACCAACAGCCCAAGGATAGTGTTAGGGTTAGGGTTAGGTTTAACATCAGGTCTAGGATAGTGTTAGGGTTAGGGTTAGCATCAGCCCTAGGATAGTGTTAGGGTTAGGGTTAGGGTTAGCATCAGGCCTAGGATAGTGTCAGGGTTAGGGTTAGCATCAGCCCTAGGATAGTGTTAGGGTTAAGGTTAGGGTTAGCATCAGCCGTAGGATAGTGTTAGGGTTAGCTTCAGCCCTAAGATAGTGTTAGAGTTAGGGTTAGGGTTAGCATCATCCCTAGGGTAGTGTTAGGGTTAGGGTTAGGGTTAGCATCCGCCCTAGGATAGTGTTAGGGTTAGGGTTAGGGTTAGCATCAGCCCTAGGATAGTGTTAGGGTTAGGGTTAGCATCAGCCCTAGGATAGTGTTAGGGTTAGGGTTAGGGTTAGCATCAGGCCTAGGATAGTGTTAGGGTTAGGGTTAGCATCAGCCCTAGGATAGTGTTAGGGTTAGGGTTAGGGTTAGCATCAACCCTAGGATCGTGTTAGGGTTAGGGTTATTGTTAGCATCAGCCCTAGGATATTATTAGAGTTAGGGTTAGCATCAGCCCTAGGATACTGTTAAGGTTAGAGTTAGGGTTAGCACCAGGCTTAGGATAGTGTTAGTGTTAGGGTTACCATCAGCCTTAGGATAGTGTTAGGGTTAGGGTTATCCTCAGCCCTAGGATAGTGTTAGCGTTAGGGTTAGGGTTAGCATCAGCCCTAGGATAGTGTTAGGGGTAGGGTGAGGGTTAGCATCAGCCCTAGGATAGTGTTAGTGTTAGGGTTAGCATCAGCCCTAGGATAGAGTTAGGGTTAGGGTTAGGGTTAGCATCAGCCCTAGGATAATGTTAGGGTTATTGTTAGGGTTAGCATCAGCCCTAGGATAGTGTTAGGGTTAGGGTTAGCAGCAGCCCTGGGATAATGTTAGGGTTATGGTTAGGGTTAGCATCAGCCCTAGGATAGTGTTAGGGTTAGGGTTAGCATCAGCCCCAGGATAGTGTTATGGTTAGGGTTACGGTTAGCATCAGCCCAAGGATAGTGTTAGGGTTAGGGTTAGCATCAGCCCTAGGATAGTGTCAGGGTTAGGGTTAGGGTTATTTCAGGCCTAGGTTAGTGTTAGGGTTAGGGTTAGCATCAGCCCTAGGATAGTGTTAGGGTTAGGGTTAGTGTTAGCATCAGCCCTAGGATAGTGTTAGGGCTAGGGTTAGCATCAGCCCTAGGATAGTGTTAGGGTTAGGGTTAGGGTTAGAATCAGGCCTAGGATAGTGTTAGGGTTAGGGTTAGAATCAGCCCTAGGATAGTGTTAGGGTTAGGGTTAGGGTTAGCATCAGCCGTAGGATAGTGTTAGGGTTAGGGTTAGCCTCAGCCCTAAGATAGTGTTAGAGTTAGGGTTAGGGTTAGCATCAGCCCTAGGATAGTGTTATGGTTAGGGTTAGTGTTAGCATCCGCCCTAGGATAGTGTTAGGTTTAGGGATAGGGTTAGCATCAGCCCTAGGATAGTGTTAGTGTTAGGGTTAGCATCAGCCCTAGGATAGTGTTAGGGTTAGGGTTAGGGTTAGCATCAGCCCTAGGATAGTGTTAGGGTTAGGGTTAACATAAACCCTAGGATACTGTTAGGGTTAGGGTTAGGGTTATCATCAGGCCTAGGATAGTGTTAGGGTTAGGGTTAGGGTTAGCATCAGTTCAAGGATCGTGTTAGGGTTAGAGTTAGGGTTAGCATCTGCCCTAGGATAGTGTTAGGGTTAGGGTTAGGGTTAGCATCAGCCCAAGGATAGTGTTAGGGTTAGGGTTAGCATCAGCCCTAGGATAGTGTTAGGGTTAGGGATAGGTTTAGCTTCAGGCCCAGGATACTGTTAGGGTTAGGGTTAGCATCAGGCCTAGGATAGTGTTAGGGTTAGGGTTAGGGTTAGCATCAGTCCTAGGATAGTGTTAGGGTTAGGGTTAGCATCAACCCTAGGATAGTGTTTGGGTTAGGGTTAGGGTTAGCATCAGCCCTAGGATAGTGTTAGGGTTAGAGTTAGCCTCAGCCCTAGGAGAGTGTTAGGGTTATGGATAGGGTTAGCATCAGGCCTAGGATAGTGTGAGGGTTAGGGTTAGGGTTAGCATCAGCCCTAGGATAGTGTTAGGGTTAGGGTTAGCATCAGGCCTAGGATAGTGTTAGGGTTAGGGTTAGCATCACCCCTAGGATAGTGTTAGGGTTAGGGTTAGGGTTAGCATCAGCCCTAGGGTAGTGTTAGGGTTATGGTTAGGTTTACCATCAGCCCTAGGATAGTGTTAGGGTAAGGGTTAGGGTTAGCATCAGGCCTAGGATAGTGTTAGGGTTACGGTTAGAATCACCCCAAGGATAGTGTTAGGGTTAGGGTTAAGTTTAGCATCAGCCCTAGGATAGTGTTAGGGTTAGGATTAGGGTTACCATCAGCCCAAGGATAGTGTTAGGGATAGGGTTAGGGTTAGCATCAGCCCTAGGATAGTGTTAGGGTTAGGGTTAGCATCAGCCCTAGGATAGTGTTAGGGTTAGGGTTAGGGTTAGCATCAGGCCTAGTATAGTGTCAGGGTTAGGGTTAGCACCAGCCCTAGGATAGTGTTAGGGTTAAGGTTAGGGTTAGCATCAGCCCTAGGGTAGTGTTAGGGTTAGGGTTAGGGTTAGGGTTAGCATCCGGCCTAGGATAGTGTTAGGGTTAGGGTTAGGGTTAGCATCAGCCCTAGGATAGTGTTAGGGTTAGGGTTAACATAAACCCTAGGATAGTGTTGGGGTCAGGGTTAGGGTTATCATCAGGCCTAGGATAGTGTTAGGGTTAGGGTTAGGGTTAGCATAAGTTCAAGGATAGTGTTAGGTTTAGCGTTAGGGTTAGAATCAGCCCTAGGATAGTGTTAGGGTTAGGGTTAGTGTTAGCATCAGCCCTAAGATAGTGTTAGGGTTAGGGTTAACATAAACCGTAGGATAGTGTTAGGGTTAGGGTTAGGGTTAGCATCAGCAGTAGGATAGTGTTAGGGTTAGGGTTAGGGTTAGCATCAGGCCTAGGATAGTGTTAGGGTTAGGGTTAGGGTTATCATCAGGCCTATGATAGTGTTAGGGTTAGGCTTAGCATCAGCCCTAGGATAGTGTTAGGGTTAGGGTTAGGGTTAGCATCAGCCCTAGGATAGTGTTAGGGTTAGGGTTAGCATCAGCCCTAGGAGGTGTTAGAGTTAGGGTTAGGGTTAGCATCAGGCCTAGGATAGTGTTAGGGTTAGGGTTAGCATCAGCCCTAGGATAGTGTTAGGGTTAGGGTTAGGGTTCTCATCAGGCCTAGGATAGTGTTAGGGTTAGGGTTAGAATCAGCCCTAGGATACTGTTAGGGTTAGAGTTAGGGTTAGCACCAGGCTTAGGATAGTGTTAGTGTTAGGGTTACCATCAGGCTTAGGATAGTGTTAGGGTTAGGGTTAGGGTTAGCATCAGCCGTAGGATAGTGTTAGGGTTAGGGTTAGCCTCAGCCCTAGGATAGTGTTAGCGTTAGGGTTAGGGTTAGCATCAGCCCTAGGATAGTGTTAGGGGTAGGGTGAGGGTTAGCATCAGCCCTAGGATAGTGTTAGTGTTAGGGTTTGCATCAGCCCTAGGATAGTGTTAGGGTTAGGGTTAGGGTTAGCATCAGCCCCAGGATAGTATTAGGGTTAGGGTTAGGGTTAGCATCAGCTCTAGGATAGTGTTAGGGTTAGTGTTAGGGTTAGCATCAGCCCTAGGATAGTGTTAGGTTTAGGGTTAGGGTTAGCATCAGCCCTAGGATAGTGTTAGGGTTAGGGTTAGCATCAGCCCTGGGATAATGTTAGGGTTAGGGTTAGGGTTAGCATCAGCCCTAGGATAGTGTTAGGGTTAGGGTTAGCATCAGCCCTAGGATAGTGTTAGGGTTAGGGATAGGGTTAGCATCAGCCCTAGGATAGTGTTAGGGTTAGGGTTAGCATCAGCCCCAGGATAGTGTTAGGGTTAGGGTTAGGGTTAGCATCCGCCCTAGGATAGTGTTAGGTTTAGGGTTAAGGTTAGCATCAGCCCTAGGATAATGTTAGGGTTAGGGTTAACATAAACCCTAGGATAGTGTTAGGGTTAGGTTAGGGTTATCATCAGGCCTAGGATAGTGTTAGGGTTAGGGTTAGGGTTAGCATCAGTTCAAGGATAGTGTTAGGGTTAGCGTTAAGGTTAGCATCAGCCCTAGGATAGTGTTAGGGTTAGGGTTAACATAAACCCTAGGATAGTGTTAGGGTTAGGGTTAGGGTTAGCATCAGCCCTAGGATAGTGTTAGGGTTAGGGTTAGCATCAGCCCTAGGATAGTGTTAGGGTTAGGGTTAGGGTTAGCATCAGCCCTAGGATAGTTTTAGGGTTAGGGTTAGGGTTAGCATCAGGCCTAGGATAGTGTCAGGGTTAGGGTTAGCACCAGCCCTAGGATAGTGTTAGGGTTAAGGTTAGGGTTAGCATCAGCCGTAGGATAGTGTTAGGGTTAGGGTTAGCCTCAGCCCTAAGATAGTGTTAGAGTTAGGGTTAGGGTTAGCATCGGCCCTAGGGTAGTGTTAGGGTTAGGGTTAGGGTTAGCATCCGGCTTAGGATAGTGTTAGGGTTAGGGTTAGGGTTAGCATCAGCCCTAGGATAGTGTTAGGTTTAGGGTTAACATAAACCCTAGGATAGTGTTGGGGTCAGGGTTAGGGTTATCATCAGGCCTAGGATAGTGTTAGGGTTAGGGTTAGGGTTAGCATAAGTTCAAGGATAGTGTTAGGTTTAGCGTTAGGGTTAGAATCAGCCCTAGGATAGTGTTAGGGTTAGGGTTAATGTTAGCATCAGCCCTAAGATAGTGTTAGGGTTAGTGTTAACATAAACCCTAGGATAGTGTTAGGGTTAGGGTTAGGGTTAGCATCAGGCCTAGGATAGTGTTAGCGTTAGGGTTAGCATCAGCCCTAGGATAGTGTTAGGGTTAGGGTTAGGGTTATCATCATGCCTAGGATAGTGTTAGGGTTAGGGTTAGGGTTAGCATAAGTTCAAGGATAGTGTTAGGGTTAACGTTAGGGTTAGAATCAGCCCTAGGATAGTGTTAGGGTTAGGGTTAAGGTTAGCATCAGCCCTAGGATAGTGTTAGGGTTAGGGTTAGGGTTAGCATCAGGCCTAGGATAGTGTTAGGGTTAGGGTTAGGGTTATCATCAGGCCTATGATAGTGTTAGGGTTAGGCTTAGCATCAGCCCTAGGATAGTGTTAGGGTTAGGGTTAGGGTTAGCATCAGCCCTAGGATAGTGTTAGGTTTAGGGTTAGCATCAGCCCTAGGATAGTGTTAGGGTTAGGGCTCGGGTTAGCATCAGCCCTAGGATAGTGTTAGGGTTAGGGTTAGTGTTAGCATCAGCCCTAGGATATTATTAGGGTTAGGGTTAGAATCAGCCCTAGGATACTGTTAGGGTTAGAGTTAGGGTTAGCACCAGGCTTAGGATAGTGTTAGTGTTAGGGTTAGCATCAGGCTTAGGATAGTGTTAGGGTTAGGGTTAGGGTTAGCATCAGCCGTAGGATAGTGTTAGGGTTAGGGTTAGCCTCAGCCCTAGGATAGTGTTAGCGTTAGGGTTAGGGTTAGCATCAGCCCTAGGATAGTGTTAGGGTTAGGGTGAGGGATAGCATCAGCCCTAGGATAGTGTTAGTGTTAAGGTTTGCGTCAGCCCTAGGATACTCTTAGGGTTAGTGTTAGGGTTAGCATCAGCCCTAGGATAGTGTTAGGTTTAGGGTTAGGGTTAGCATCAGCCCTAGGGTAGTGTTAGGATTAGGGTTAGCATCAGCCCTTGGATAATGTTAGGGTTAGGGTTAGGGTTAGCATCAGCCCTAGGATAGTGTTAGGGTTAGGGTTAGCATCAGCCCTAGGATAGTGTTAGGGTTAGGGTTAGAGTTAGCATCAGCCCTAGGATAGTGTTAGGGTTAGGGTTAGCATCAGCCCCAGGATAGTGTTAGGGTTAGGGTTAGGGTTAGCATCAGCCCTAGGATAGTGTTAGGGTTAGGGTTAGCATCAGCCCTACGATAGTGTTAGGGTTAGGGTTAGGGTTAGCATCAGCCGTAGGATAGTGTTAGGGTTAGGGTTAGCCTCAGCCCTAAGATAGTGTAAGAGTTAGGGTTAGGGTTAGCATGAGCCCTAGGATAGTGTTAGGGTTAGGGTTAGGGTTAGCATCCGCCCTAGGATAGTGTTAGGTTTAGGGTTAAGGTTAGCATCAGCCCTAGGATAGTGTTAGGGTTAGGGTTAACATAAACCCTAGGATAGTGTTAGGGTTAGGGTTAGGGTTATCATCAGGCCTAGGATAGTGTTAGGGTTAGGGTTAGGGTTAGCATCAGTTCAAGGATAGTGTTAGGGTTAGCGTTAGGGTTAGCATCAGTTCAAGGATAGTGTTAGGGTTAGCGTTAGGGTTAGCATCAGCCCTAGGGTAGTGTTAGGGTTAGGGTTAGGGTTAGCATCAGCCCTAGGATATTGTTAGGGTTAGTGTTAGCGTCAGGCCTAGGATAGTGTTAGGGTTAGGGTTAGTGTTAGCATCAGTTAAAGGATAGTGTTAGGGTTAGCGTTAGGGTTAGCATCTGCCCTAGGATAGTGTTAGGGTTATGGTTAGGGTTAGCATCAGCCCAAGGATAGTGTTAGGGTTAGGGTTAGCATCAGCCCTAGGATAGTGTTTGGGTTAGGGTTAGGGTTAGCATCAGCCCTAGGATAGTGTTAGGGTTAGAGTTAGCCTCAGCCCTGGGAGAGTGTTAGGATTAGGGATTGGGTTAGCATCAGGCCTAGGATAGTGTGAGGGTTAGGGTTAGGGTTAGCATCAGCCCTAGGATAGTGTTAGGGTTAGGGTTAGCGTCAGGCCTAGGATAGTGTTAGGGTTAGGTTTAGCATCAGCCCTAGGATAGTGTTAGTGTAAGGCTTAGGGTTAGCATCAGTCCTAGGATAGTGTTAGGGTTACGGTTAGAATCAGCCCAAGCACAGTGTTAGGGTTAGGGTTAAGTTTAGCATCAGCCCTAGGATAGTGTTAGGGTTAGGGTTAGGGTTACCATCAGCCCTAGGATAGTGTTAGGGTTAGGGTTAGGGTTAGCATCAGCCCTAGGATAGTGTTAGGGTTAGGGTTAGCATCAGCCCTGGGATAGTGTTAGGGTTAGGGTTAGGGTTATCATCAGGCCTAGGATAGTGTTAGGGTTAGGGTTAGCATCAGCCCTAGGATAGTGTTAGGGTTAGTGTTAGGGTTAGCATCAGCCCTAGGATAGTGTTAGGGTTATGGTTAGCATCAGCCCTAGGATAGTGTTAGGGTTAGGGTTAGGGTTAGCATCCGCCCTAGGATAGTGTTAGGGTTAGGGTTAGGGTAAGCATCAGCCCTAGGATAGTGTTAGGGTTAGGGTTAACATAAATCCTAGGATAGTGTTAGGGTTAGGGTTAGGGTTATCATCAGTCCTAGGATAATGTTAGAGTTAGGGTTAGGGTTAGCATAAGTTCAAGGATAGTGTTAGGGTTAGCGTTAGGGTTAGAATCAGCCCTAGGATAGTGTTAGGGTTAGGGTTAGGGTTAGCATCAGCCCTAGGATAGTGTTAGGGTTAGGGTTAACATAAACCCTAGGATAGTGTTAGGGTTAGGGTTAGGGTTAGCATCAGGCCTAGGATAGTGTTAGGGTTAGGGTTAGCATCAGCCCTAGGATAGTGTTAGGGTTAGGGTTAGGGTTAGCATCATGCCTAGGATAGTGTTAGGGTTAGGGTTAGCATCAGCCCTAGGATAGTGTTAGGGTTAGGGTTAGGATTATCATCAGGCCTAGGATAGTGCTATGGTTAGGGTTAGCATCAGCCCTAGGATAGTGTTAGGGTTAGGGTTAGGGTTAGCATGAGCCCTAGGATATTGTTAGGGTTAGGGTTAGGGTTAGCATCAGGCCTAGGATAGTGTTAGGGTTAGGGTTAGCATCAGCCCTAGGATAGTGTTAGGGTTAATGTTAGTGTTATCATCAGGCCTACGATAGTGTTAGGGTTAGGGTTAGCATCAGCCCTAGGATAGTGTTAGGGTTACGGTTAGCATCAGCCCTAGGATAGTGTTAGGGTTAGGGTTAGGGTTATCATCAGGCCTAGGATAGTGCTAGGGTTAGGGTTAGCATCAGCCCTAGGATAGTGTTAGGGTTAGGGTTAGCATCAGCCCTAGGATATCATTAGGGTTAGGGTTAGCATCAGCCCTAGGATACTGTTAGGGTTAGAGTTAGGGTTAGCACCAGGCTTAGGATAGTGTTAGTGTTAGGGTTACCATCAGCCTTAGGATAGTGTTAGGGTTAGGGTTAGGGTTAGCATCAGCCGTAGGATAGTGTTAGGGTTAGGGTTAGCCTCAGCCCTAGGATAGTGTTAGCGTTAGGGTTAGGGTTAGCATCAGCCCTAGGATAGTGTTAGGCGTAGGGTGAGGGTTAGCATCAGCCCTAGGATAGTGTTAGTGTTAGGGTTAGCATCAGCCCTAGGATAGTGTTAGGGTTAGGGTTAGCATCAGCCCTAGGATAGTGTTAGGGTTAGGGTTAGGGTTATCATCAGGCCTAGGATAGTTTTAGGGTTAGGGTTAGGGTTATCATCAGGCCTAGGATAGTGTTAGGGTTAGGGTTAGCATCAGCCCTAGGATAGTGTTAGGGTTAGGGTTAGGGTTATCATCAGGCCTAGGATAGTGTTAGGTTTAGGGTTAGCATCAGCCCTAGCATAGTGTTAGGGCTAGGGTTAGCATCAGCCCTAGGATAGTGTTAGGGTTAGGGTTAGGGTTAGCATCAGGCCTAGGATAGTGTTAGGGTTAGGGTTAGCATCAGCCCTAGGATAGTGTTAGGGTTAGGGTTAGGGTTAGCATCAGCCGTAGGATAGTGTTAGGGTTAGGGTTAGCCTCAGCCCTAAGATAGTGTTAGAGTTAGGGTTAGGGTTAGCATGACCCCTAGGAAAGTGTTATGGTTAGGGTTAGGGTTAGCATCCGCCCTAGGATAGTGTTAGGTTTAGGGATAGGGTTAGCATCAGCCCTAGGATAGTGTTAGTGTTATGGTTAGCATCAGCCCTAGGATAGTGTTAGGGTTACGGTTAGGGTTATCATCAGGCCTAGGATAGTGCTAGGGTTAGGGTTAGCATCAGCCCTAGGATAGTGTTAGGGTTAGGGTTAGCATCAGCCCTAGGATATCATTAGGGTTAGGGTTAGCATCAGCCCTAGGATACTGTTAGGGTTAGTGTTAGGGTTAGCACCAGGCTTAGGATAGTGTTAGTGTTAGGGTTACCATCAGCCTTAGGATAGTGTTAGGGTTAGGGCTCGGGTTAGCATCAGCCGTAGGATAGTGTTAGGGTTAGGGTTAGCCTCAGCCCTAGGATAGTGTTAGCGTTAGGGTTAGGGTTAGCATCAGCCCTAGGATAGTGTTAGGCGTAGGGTGAGGGTTAGCATCAGCCCTAGGATAGTGTTAGTGTTAGGGTTAGCATCAGCCCTAGGATAGTGTTAGGGTTAGGGTTAGCATCAGCCCTAGGATAGTGTTAGGGTTAGGGTTAGGGTTATCATCAGGCCTAGGATAGTGTTAGGGTTAGGGTTAGGGTTATCATCAGGCCTAGGATAGTGTTAGGGTTAGGGTTAGCATCAGCCCTAGGATAGTGTTAGGGTTAGGGTTAGGGTTATCATCAGGCCTAGGATAGTGTTAGGGTTAGGGTTAGCATCAGCCCTAGGATAGTGTTAGGGTTAGGGTTAGGGTTAGCATCAGCCCTAGGATAGTGTTAGGGCTAGGGTTAGCATCAGCCCTAGGATAGTGTTAGGGTTAGGGTTAGGGTTAGCATCAGGCCTAGGATAGTGTTAGGGTTAGGGTTAGCATCAGCCCTAGGATAGTGTTAGGGTTAGGGTTAGGGTTAGCATCAGCCGTAGGATAGTGTTAGGGTTAGGGTTAGCCTCAGCCCTAGGATAGTGTTAGCGTTAGGGTTAGGGTTAGCGTCAGCCCTAGGATAGTGTTAGGGGTAGGGTGAGGGTTACCATCAGCCCTAGGATAATGTTAGTGTTAGGGTTAGCATCAGCCCTAGGATATTGTTAGGGTTAGGGTTAGGGTTAGCATCAGCTCTAGGATAGTGTTTGGGTTAGTATTAGGGTTAGCATCAGCCCTAGGATAGTCTTAGGGTTAGGGTTAGGGTTAGCATCAGACCTAGGATAGTGTTACGGTTAGGGTTAGGGTTAGCATGAGCCCTAGGATAGTGTTAGGGTTAGGGTTAGGGTTAGCATCCGCCCTAGGATAGTGTTAGGGTTAGGGTTAGGGTTAGCATCAGCCCTAGGATAGTGTTAGCGTTAGGGTTAGCATCAACCCTAGGACAGTTTTAGGGTTAGGGTTAGGGTTAGCGTCAGCCCAGGATAGTGTTAGGGTTAGGGTTACCCTCAGCCCTAGGAGAGTGTTATGGTTAGGGATAGGGTCAGCATCCGCCATAGGATAGTGTTAGGGTTAGGGTTAGGGTTAGCATCAGCCCTAGGATAGTGTTAGGGTTAGGGTTAGGGTTATCATCAGGCATAGGATAGTGTTAGGGTTAGGGTTAGCATCAGCCCTAGGATAGTGTTAGGGTTAGGGTTAGGGTTAGCATCAGCCCAAGGATAGTGTTAGGGTTAAGGTTAGCATCAGCCCTAGGATAGTGTTAGGGTTAGGGTTAGGGTTAGCATCAGCCCTAGGATAGTGTTAGGGTTAGGGTTAGCATCAACCCTAGGATAGTGTTTGGGTTAGGGTTAGGGTTAGCATCAGCCCTAGGATAGTGTTAGTGTTAGAGTTAGCCTCAGCCCTGGGAGAGTGTTAGGATTAGGGATTGGGTTAGCATCAGGCCTAGGATAGTGTGAGGGTTAGGGTTAGGGTTAGCATCAGCCCTAGGATAGTGTTAGGGTTAGGGTTAGCATCAGGCCTAGGATAGTGTTAGGGTTAGGTTTAGCATCAGCCCTAGGATAGTGTTAGTGTAAGGCTTAGGGTTAGCATCAGTCCTAGGATAGTGTTAGGGTTACGGTTAGAATCAGCCCAAGGACAGTGTTAGGGTTAGGGTTAAGTTTAGCATCAGCCCTAGGATAGTGTTAGGGTTAGGGTTAGGGTTACCATCAGCCCTAGGATAGTGTTAGGGTTAGGGTTAGGGTTAGCATCAGCCCTAGGATAGTGTTAGGGTTAGGGTTAGCATCAGCCCTGGGATAGTGTTAGGGTTAGGGTTAGGGTTATCATCAGGCCTAGGATAGTGTTAGGGTTAGGGTTAGCATCAGCCCTAGGATAGTGTTAGGGTTAGTGTTAGAGTTAGCATCAGCCCTAGGATAGTGTTAGGGTTAGGGTTAGCATCAGCCCTAGGATAGTGTTAGTGTTAGGGTTAGGGTTAGCATCAGGCCTAGGATAGTGTCAGGGTTAGGGTTAGCATCAGCCCTAGGATAGTGTTAGGGTTAAGGTTAGGGTTAGCATCAGCCGTAGGATAGTGTTAGGGTTAGCTTCAGCCCTAAGATAGTGTTAGAGTTAGGGTTAGGGTTAGCATCAGCCCTAGGGTAGTGTTAGGGTTAGGGTTAGGGTTAGCATCCGCCCTAGGATAGTGTTAGGGTTAGGGTTAGGGTTAGCATCAGCCCTAGGATAGTGTTAGGGTTAGGGTTAGCATCAGCCCTAGGATAGTGTTAGGGTTAGGGTTAGGGTTAGCATCAGGCCTAGGATAGTGTTAGGGTTAGGGTTAGCATCAGCCCTAGGATAGTGTTAGGGTTAGGGTTAGGGTTAGCATCAACCCTAGGATCGTGTTAGGGTTAGGGTTATTGTTAGCATCAGCCCTAGGATATTATTAGAGTTAGGGTTAGCATCAGCCCTAGGATACTGTTACGGTTAGAGTTAGGGTTAGCACCAGGCTTAGGATAGTGTTAGTGTTAGGGTTACCATCAGCCTTAGGATAGTGTTAGGGTTAGGGTTATCCTCAGCCCTAGGATAGTGTTAGCGTTAGGGTTAGGGTTAGCATCAGCCCTAGGATAGTGTTAGGGGTAGGGTGAGGGTTAACATCAGCCCTAGGATAGTGTTAGTGTTAGGGTTAGCATCAGCCCTAGGATAGAGTTAGGGTTAGGGTTAGGGTTAGCATCAGCCCTAGGATAATGTTAGGGTTATTGTTAGGGTTAGCATCAGCCCTAGGATAGTGTTAGGGTTAGGGTTAGCAGCAGCCCTGGGATAATGTTAGGGTTATGGTTAGGGTTAGCATCAGCCCTAGGATAGTGTTAGGGTTAGGGTTAGCATCAGCCCCAGGATAGTGTTATGGTTAGGGTTAGGGTTAGCATCAGCCCAAGGATAGTGTTAGGGTTAGGGTTAGCATCAGCCCTAGGATAGTGTCAGGGTTAGGGTTAGGGTTATTTCAGGCCTAGGTTAGTGTTAGGGTTAGGGTTAGCATCAGCCCTAGGATAGTGTTAGGGTTAGGGTTAGTGTTAGCATCAGCCCTAGGATAGTGTTAGGGCTAGGGTTAGCATCAGCCCTAGGATAGTGTTAGGGTTAGGGTTAGGGTTAGAATCAGGCCTAGGATAGTGTTAGGGTTAGGGTTAGAATCAGCCCTAGGATAGTGTTAGGGTTAGGGTTAGGGTTAGCATCAGCCGTAGGATAGTGTTAGGGTTAGGGTTAGCCTCAGCCCTAAGATAGTGTTAGAGTTAGGGTTAGGGTTAGCATCAGCCCTAGGATAGTGTTATGGTTAGGGTTAGTGTTAGCATCCGCCCTAGGATAGTGTTAGGTTTAGGGATAGGGTTAGCATCAGCCCTAGGATAGTGTTAGTGTTAGGGTTAGCATCAGCCCTAGGATAGTGTTAGGGTTAGGGTTAGGGTTAGCATCAGCCCTAGGATAGTGTTAGGGTTAGGGTTAACATAAACCCTAGGATACTGTTAGGGTTAGGGTTAGGGTTATCATCAGGCCTAGGATAATGTTAGGGTTAGGGTTAGGGTTAGCATCAGTTCAAGGATAGTGTTAGGGTTAGAGTTAGGGTTAGCATCTGCCCTAGGATAGTGTTAGGGTTAGGGTTAGGGTTAGCATCAGCCCAAGGATAGTGTTAGGGTTAGGGTTAGCATCAGCCCTAGGATAGTGTTAGGGTTAGGGTTAGGGTTAGCATCAGGCCCAGGATAGTGTTAGGGTTAGGGTTAGCATCAGCCCTAGGATAGTGTTAGGGTTAGGGTTAGGGTTAGCATCAGTCCTAGGATAGTGTTAGGGTTAGGGTTAGCATCAACCCTAGGATAGTGTTTGGGTTAGGGTTAGGGTTAGCATCAGCCCTAGGATAGTGTTAGGGTTAGAGTTAGCCTCAGCCCTAGGAGAGTGTTAGGGTTATGGATAGGGTTAGCATCAGGCCTAGGATAGTGTGAGGGTTAGGGTTAGGGTTAGCATCAGCCCTAGGATAGTGTTAGGGTTAGGGTTAGCATCAGGCCTAGGATAGTGTTAGGGTTAGGGTTAGCATCACCCCTAGGATAGTGTTAGGGTTAGGGTTAGGGTTAGCATCAGCCCTAGGGTAGTGTTAGGGTTATGGTTAGGTTTACCATCAGCCCTAGGATAGTGTTAGGGTAAGGGTTAGGGTTAGCATCAGGCCTAGGATAGTGTTAGGGTTAGGGTTAGGGTTAGCATAAGTTCAAGGATAGTGTTAGGGTTAGCGTTAAGGTTAGAATCAGCCCTATGATAGTGTTAGGGTTAGGGTTAGGGTTAGCATCAGCCCTAGGATAGTGTTAGGGTTAGGGTTAACATAAACCCTAGGATAGTGTTAGGGTTAGGGTTAGGGTTAGCATCAGGCCTAGGTTAGTGTTAGGGTTAGGGTTAGCATCAGGCCTAGGATAGTGTTAGGGTTAGGGTTAGGGTTATCATCAGGCCTATGATAGTTGTAGGGTTAGGGTTAGCATCAGCCCTAGGATAGTGTTAGGGTTACGGTTAGCATCAGCCCTAGGATAGTGTTAGGGTTAGGGTTAGGGTTAGCATCAGGCCTAGGATAGTGTTAGGCTTAGGGTTAGCATCAGCCCTAGGATAGTGTTAGGGTTAGGGTTAGGGTTATCATCAGGCCTAGGATAGTGCTAGGGTTAGGGTTAACATCAGCCCTAGGATAGTGTTAGGGTTAGGGTTAGGGTTAGCATCAGCCCTAGGATAGTGTTAGGGTTAGGGTTAGGGTTAGCATCAGGCCTAGGATACTGTTAGGGTTAGGGTTAGCATCAGCCCTAGGATAGTGTTAGGGTTAGGGTTAGGGTTATCATCAGGCCTATGATAGTGTTAGGGTTAGGGTTAGCATCAGCCCTAGGATAGTGTTAGGGTTACGGTTAGCATCAGCCCTAGGATACTGTTAGGGTTAGGGTTAGGGTCATCATCAGGCCTAGGATAGTGCTAGGGTTAGGGTTAGCATCAGCCCTAGGATAGTGTTAGGGTTAGGGTTAGCATCAGCCCTAGGATATCATTAGGGTTAGGGTTAGCATCAGCCCTAGGATACTGTTAGGGTTAGAGTTAGGGTTAGCACCAGGCTTAGGATAGTGTTAGTGTTAGGGTTACCATCAGCCTTAGGATAGTGTTAGGGTTAGGGTTAGGGTTAGCATCAGCCGTAGGATAGTGTTAGGGTTAGGGTTAGCCTCAGCCCTAGGATAGTGTTAGCGTTAGGGTTAGGGTTAGCATCAGCCCTAGGATAGTTTTAGGCGTAGGGTGAGGGTTAGCATCAGCCCTAGGATAGTGTTAGTGTTAGGGTTAGCATCAGCCCTAGGATAGTGTTAGGGTTACGGTCAGCATCAGCCCTAGGATAGTGTTAGGGTTAGGGTTAGGGTTATCATCAGGCCTAGGATAGTGTTAGGGTTAGGTTTAGCATCAGCCCTAGGATAGTGTTAGGGTTAGGTTTAGGGTTATCATCAGGCCTAGGATAGTGTTAGGGTTAGGGTTAGCATCAGCCCTAGGGTTGTGTTAGGGTTAGGGTTAGGGTTAGCATCAGCCCTAGGATAGTGTTAGGGCTAGGGTTAGCATCAGCCCTAGGATAGTGTTAGGGTTAGGGTTAGGGTTAGCATCAGGCCTAGGATAGTGTTAGGGTTAGGGTTAGCATCAGCCCTAGGATAGTGTTAGGGTTAGGGTTAGGGTTAGCATCAGCCGTAGGATAGTGTTAGGGTTAGGGTTAGCCTCAGCCCTAAGATAGTGTTAGAGTTAGGGTTAGGGTTAGCATGAGCCCTAGGAAAGTGTTATGGTTAGGGTTAGGGTTAGCATCCGCCCTAGGATAGTGTTAGGTTTAGGGATAGGGTTAGCATCAGCCCTCGGATAGTGTTAGTGTTAGGGTTAGCATCAGCCCTAGGATAGTGTTAGGGTTACGGTTAGGGTTAGCATCAGCCCTAGGATAGTGTTAGGGTTAGGTTTAACATAAACCCTAGGATAGTGTTAGGGTTAGGGTTAGGGTTATCATCAGGACTAGGATAGTGTTAGGGTTAGGGTTAGGGTTAGCATCAGTTCAAGGATAGTGTTAGGGTTTGCGTTAAGGTTAGCATCTGCCCTAGGATAGTGTTAGGGTTAGGGTTACGGTTAGCATCAGCCCAAGGATAGTGTTAGGGTTAGGGTTAGCATCAGCCCTAGGATAGTGTTAGGGTTAGGGTTAGCATCAGGCCCAGGATAGTGTTAGGGTTAGGGTTACCATCAACTCTAGGATAGTGTTAGGGTTAGGGTTAGGGTTAGCATCAGCCCTAGGATAGTGTTAGGGTTAGGGTTAGCATCAACCCTAGGATAGTGTTAGGGTTAGGGTTAGTGTTAGCATCAGCCCTAGGATAGTGTTAGGGTTAGGGTTAGCATCAACCCTAGGATAGTGTTTGGGTTAGGGTTAGGGTTAGCATCAGCCCTAGGATAGTGTTAGGGTTAGAGTTAGCCTCAGCCCTAGGAGAGTGTTAGGGTTATGGATAGGGTTAGCATCAGGCCTAGGATAGTGTGAGGGTTAGGGTTAGGGTTAGCATCAGCCCTAGGATAGTGTTAGGGTTAGGGTTAGCATCAGGCCTAGGATAGTGTTAGGGTTAGGGTTAGCATCACCCCTAGGATAGTGTTAGGGTTAGGGTTAGGGTTAGCATCCGCCCTAGATTAGTGTTAGGGTTATGGTTAGGTTTAGCATCAGCCCTAGGATAGTGTTAGGGTAAGGGTTAGGGTTAGCATCAGGCCTAGGATAGTGTTAGGGTTACGGGTAGAATCAGCCCAAGGATAGTGTTAGGGTTAGGGTTAAGTTCAGCATCAGCCCTAGGATAGTGTTAGGGTTAGGGTTAGGGTTACCAACAGCCCAAGGATAGTGTTAGGGTTAGGGTTAGGTTTAACATCAGGTCTAGGATAGTGTTAGGGTTAGGGTTAGCATCAGCCCTAGGATAGTGTTAGGGTTAGGGTTAGGGTTAGCATCAGGCCTAGGATAGTGTCAGGGTTAGGGTTAGCATCAGCCCTAGGATAGTGTTAGGGTTAAGGTTAGGGTTAGCATCAGCCGTAGGATAGTGTTAGGGTTAGCTTCAGCCCTAAGATAGTGTTAGAGTTAGGGTTAGGGTTAGCATCAGCCCTAGGGTAGTGTTAGGGTTAGGGTTAGGGTTAGCATCCGCCCTAGGATAGTGTTAGGGTTAGGGTTAGGGTTAGCATCAGCCCTAGGATAGTGTTAGGGTTAGGGTTAGCATCAGCCCTAGGATAGTGTTAGGGTTAGGGTTAGGGTTAGCATCAGGCCTAGGATAGTGTTAGGGTTAGGGTTAGCATCAGCCCTAGGATAGTGTTAGGGTTAGGGTTAGGGTTAGCATCAACCCTAGGATCGTGTTAGGGTTAGGGTTATTGTTAGCATCAGCCCTAGGATATTATTAGAGTTAGGGTTAGCATCAGCCCTAGGATACTGTTACGGTTAGAGTTAGGGTTAGCACCAGGCTTAGGATAGTGTTAGTGTTAGGGTTACCATCAGCCTTAGGATAGTGTTAGGGTTAGGGTTATCCTCAGCCCTAGGATAGTGTTAGCGTTAGGGTTAGGGTTAGCATCAGCCCTAGGATAGTGTTAGGGGTAGGGTGAGGGTTAACATCAGCCCTAGGATAGTGTTAGTGTTAGGGTTAGCATCAGCCCTAAGATAGAGTTAGGGTTAGGGTTAGGGTTAGCATCAGCCCTAGGATAATGTTAGGGTTATTGTTAGGGTTAGCATCAGCCCTAGGATAGTGTTAGGGTTAAGGTTAGCAGCAGCCCTGGGATAATGTTAGGGTTATGGTTAGGGTTAGCATCAGCCCTAGGATAGTGTTAGGGTTAGGGTTAGCATCAGCCCCAGGATAGTGTTATGGTTAGGGTTAGGGTTAGCATCAGCCCAAGGATAGTGTTAGGGTTAGGGTTAGCATCAGTCCTAGGATAGTGTCAGGGTTAGGGTTAGGGTTATTTCAGGCCTAGGTTAGTGTTAGGGTTAGGGTTAGCATCAGCCCTAGGATAGTGTTAGGGTTAGGGTTAGTGTTAGCATCAGCCCTAGGATAGTGTTAGGGCTAGGGTTAGCATCAGCCCTAGGATAGTGTTAGGGTTAGGGTTAGGGTTAGAATCAGGCCTAGGATAGTGTTAGGGTTAGGGTTAGAATCAGCCCTAGGATAGTGTTAGGGTTAGGGTTAGGGTTAGCATCAGCCGTAGGATAGTGTTAGGGTTAGGGTTAGCCTCAGCCCTAAGATAGTGTTAGAGTTAGGGTTAGGGTTAGCATCAGCCCTAGGATAGTGTTATGGTTAGGGTTAGTGTTAGCATCCGCCCTAGGATAGTGTTAGGTTTAGGGATAGGGTTAGCATCAGCCCTAGGATAGTGTTAGTGTTAGGGTTAGCATCAGCCCTAGGATAGTGTTAGGGTTAGGGTTAGGGTTAGCATCAGCCCTAGGATAGTGTTAGGGTTAGGGTTAACATAAACCCTAGGATACTGTTAGGGTTAGGGTTAGGGTTATCATCAGGCCTAGGATAATGTTAGGGTTAGGGTTAGGGTTAGCATCAGTTCAAGGATAGTGTTAGGGTTAGAGTTAGGGTTAGCATCTGCCCTAGGATAGTGTTAGGGTTAGGGTTAGGGTTAGCATCAGCCCAAGGATAGTGTTAGGGTTAGGGTTAGCATCAGCCCTAGGATAGTGTTAGGGTTAGGGTTAGGGTTAGCATCAGGCCCAGGATAGTGTTAGGGTTAGGGTTAGCATCAGCCCTAGGATAGTGTTAGGGTTAGGGTTAGGGTTAGCATCAGTCCTAGGATAGTGTTAGGGTTAGGGTTAGCATCAACCCTAGGATAGTGTTTGGGTTAGGGTTAGGGTTAGCATCAGCCCTAGGATAGTGTTAGGGTTAGAGTTAGCCTCAGCCCTAGGAGAGTGTTAGGGTTATGGATAGGGTTAGCATCAGGCCTAGGATAGTGTGAGGGTTAGGGTTAGGGTTAGCATCAGCCCTAGGATAGTGTTAGGGTTAGGGTTAGCATCAGGCCTAGGATAGTGTTAGGGTTAGGGTTAGCATCACCCCTAGGATAGTGTTAGGGTTAGGGTTAGGGTTAGCATCAGCCCTAGGGTAGTGTTAGGGTTATGGTTAGGTTTACCATCAGCCCTAGGATAGTGTTAGGGTAAGGGTTAGGGTTAGCATCAGGCCTAGGATAGTGTTAGGGTTAGGGTTAGGGTTAGCATAAGTTCAAGGATAGTGTTAGGGTTAGCGTTAAGGTTAGAATCAGCCCTATGATAGTGTTAGGGTTAGGGTTAGGGTTAGCATCAGCCCTAGGATAGTGTTAGGGTTAGGGTTAACATAAACCCTAGGATAGTGTTAGGGTTAGGGTTAGGGTTAGCATCAGGCCTAGGTTAGTGTTAGGGTTAGGGTTAGCATCAGCCCTAGGATAGTGTTAGGGTTAGGGTTAGGGTTATCATCAGGCCTATGATAGTTGTAGGGTTAGGGTTAGCATCAGCCCTAGGATAGTGTTAGGGTTACGGTTAGCATCAGCCCTAGGATAGTGTTAGGGTTAGGGTTAGGGTTAGCATCAGGCCTAGGATAGTGTTAGGCTTAGGGTTAGCATCAGCCCTAGGATAGTGTTAGGGTTAGGGTTAGGGTTATCATCAGGCCTAGGATAGTGCTAGGGTTAGGGTTAACATCAGCCCTAGGATAGTGTTAGGGTTAGGGTTAGGGTTAGCATCAGCCCTAGGATAGTGTTAGGGTTAGGGTTAGGGTTAGCATCAGGCCTAGGATACTGTTAGGGTTAGGGTTAGCATCAGCCCTAGGATAGTGTTAGGGTTAGGGTTAGGGTTATCATCAGGCCTATGATAGTGTTAGGGTTAGGGTTAGCATCAGCCCTAGGATAGTGTTAGGGTTACGGTTAGCATCAGCCCTAGGATACTGTTAGGGTTAGGGTTAGGGTCATCATCAGGCCTAGGATAGTGCTAGGGTTAGGGTTAGCATCAGCCCTAGGATAGTGTTAGGGTTAGGGTTAGCATCAGCCCTAGGATATCATTAGGGTTAGGGTTAGCATCAGCCCTAGGATACTGTTAGGGTTAGAGTTAGGGTTAGCACCAGGCTTAGGATAGTGTTAGTGTTAGGGTTACCATCAGCCTTAGGATAGTGTTAGGGTTAGGGTTAGGGTTAGCATCAGCCGTAGGATAGTGTTAGGGTTAGGGTTAGCCTCAGCCCTAGGATAGTGTTAGCGTTAGGGTTAGGGTTAGCATCAGCCCTAGGATAGTTTTAGGCGTAGGGTGAGGGTTAGCATCAGCCCTAGGATAGTGTTAGTGTTAGGGTTAGCATCAGCCCTAGGATAGTGTTAGGGTTACGGTCAGCATCAGCCCTAGGATAGTGTTAGGGTTAGGGTTAGGGTTATCATCAGGCCTAGGATAGTGTTAGGGTTAGGTTTAGCATCAGCCCTAGGATAGTGTTAGGGTTAGGTTTAGGGTTATCATCAGGCCTAGGATAGTGTTAGGGTTAGGGTTAGCATCAGCCCTAGGGTTGTGTTAGGGTTAGGGTTAGGGTTAGCATCAGCCCTAGGATAGTGTTAGGGCTAGGGTTAGCATCAGCCCTAGGATAGTGTTAGGGTTAGGGTTAGGGTTAGCATCAGGCCTAGGATAGTGTTAGGGTTAGGGTTAGCATCAGCCCTAGGATAGTGTTAGGGTTAGGGTTAGGGTTAGCATCAGCCGTAGGATAGTGTTAGGGTTAGGGTTAGCCTCAGCCCTAAGATAGTGTTAGAGTTAGGGTTAGGGTTAGCATGAGCCCTAGGAAAGTGTTATGGTTAGGGTTAGGGTTAGCATCCGCCCTAGGATAGTGTTAGGTTTAGGGATAGGGTTAGCATCAGCCCTCGGATAGTGTTAGTGTTAGGGTTAGCATCAGCCCTAGGATAGTGTTAGGGTTACGGTTAGGGTTAGCATCAGCCCTAGGATAGTGTTAGGGTTAGGTTTAACATAAACCCTAGGATAGTGTTAGGGTTAGGGTTAGGGTTATCATCAGGACTAGGATAGTGTTAGGGTTAGGGTTAGGGTTAGCATCAGTTCAAGGATAGTGTTAGGGTTTGCGTTAAGGTTAGCATCTGCCCTAGGATAGTGTTAGGGTTAGGGTTACGGTTAGCATCAGCCCAAGGATAGTGTTAGGGTTAGGGTTAGCATCAGCCCTAGGATAGTGTTAGGGTTAGGGTTAGCATCAGGCCCAGGATAGTGTTAGGGTTAGGGTTACCATCAACTCTAGGATAGTGTTAGGGTTAGGGTTAGGGTTAGCATCAGCCCTAGGATAGTGTTAGGGTTAGGGTTAGCATCAACCCTAGGATAGTGTTAGGGTTAGGGTTAGTGTTAGCATCAGCCCTAGGATAGTGTTAGGGTTAGGGTTAGCATCAACCCTAGGATAGTGTTTGGGTTAGGGTTAGGGTTAGCATCAGCCCTAGGATAGTGTTAGGGTTAGAGTTAGCCTCAGCCCTAGGAGAGTGTTAGGGTTATGGATAGGGTTAGCATCAGGCCTAGGATAGTGTGAGGGTTAGGGTTAGGGTTAGCATCAGCCCTAGGATAGTGTTAGGGTTAGGGTTAGCATCAGGCCTAGGATAGTGTTAGGGTTAGGGTTAGCATCACCCCTAGGATAGTGTTAGGGTTAGGGTTAGGGTTAGCATCCGCCCTAGATTAGTGTTAGGGTTATGGTTAGGTTTAGCATCAGCCCTAGGATAGTGTTAGGGTAAGGGTTAGGGTTAGCATCAGGCCTAGGATAGTGTTAGGGTTACGGGTAGAATCAGCCCAAGGATAGTGTTAGGGTTAGGGTTAAGTTCAGCATCAGCCCTAGGATAGTGTTAGGGTTAGGGTTAGGGTTACCAACAGCCCAAGGATAGTGTTAGGGTTAGGGTTAGGTTTAACATCAGGTCTAGGATAGTGTTAGGGTTAGGGTTAGCATCAGCCCTAGGATAGTGTTAGGGTTAGGGTTAGGGTTAGCATCAGGCCTAGGATAGTGTCAGGGTTAGGGTTAGCATCAGCCCTAGGATAGTGTTAGGGTTAAGGTTAGGGTTAGCATCAGCCGTAGGATAGTGTTAGGGTTAGCTTCAGCCCTAAGATAGTGTTAGAGTTAGGGTTAGGGTTAGCATCAGCCCTAGGGTAGTGTTAGGGTTAGGGTTAGGGTTAGCATCCGCCCTAGGATAGTGTTAGGGTTAGGGTTAGGGTTAGCATCAGCCCTAGGATAGTGTTAGGGTTAGGGTTAGCATCAGCCCTAGGATAGTGTTAGGGTTAGGGTTAGGGTTAGCATCAGGCCTAGGATAGTGTTAGGGTTAGGGTTAGCATCAGCCCTAGGATAGTGTTAGGGTTAGGGTTAGGGTTAGCATCAACCCTAGGATCGTGTTAGGGTTAGGGTTATTGTTAGCATCAGCCCTAGGATATTATTAGAGTTAGGGTTAGCATCAGCCCTAGGATACTGTTAAGGTTAGAGTTAGGGTTAGCACCAGGCTTAGGATAGTGTTAGTGTTAGGGTTACCATCAGCCTTAGGATAGTGTTAGGGTTAGGGTTATCCTCAGCCCTAGGATAGTGTTAGCGTTAGGGTTAGGGTTAGCATCAGCCCTAGGATAGTGTTAGGGGTAGGGTGAGGGTTAGCATCAGCCCTAGGATAGTGTTAGTGTTAGGGTTAGCATCAGCCCTAGGATAGAGTTAGGGTTAGGGTTAGGGTTAGCATCAGCCCTAGGATAATGTTAGGGTTATTGTTAGGGTTAGCATCAGCCCTAGGATAGTGTTAGGGTTAGGGTTAGCAGCAGCCCTGGGATAATGTTAGGGTTATGGTTAGGGTTAGCATCAGCCCTAGGATAGTGTTAGGGTTAGGGTTAGCATCAGCCCCAGGATAGTGTTATGGTTAGGGTTACGGTTAGCATCAGCCCAAGGATAGTGTTAGGGTTAGGGTTAGCATCAGCCCTAGGATAGTGTCAGGGTTAGGGTTAGGGTTATTTCAGGCCTAGGTTAGTGTTAGGGTTAGGGTTAGCATCAGCCCTAGGATAGTGTTAGGGTTAGGGTTAGTGTTAGCATCAGCCCTAGGATAGTGTTAGGGCTAGGGTTAGCATCAGCCCTAGGATAGTGTTAGGGTTAGGGTTAGGGTTAGAATCAGGCCTAGGATAGTGTTAGGGTTAGGGTTAGAATCAGCCCTAGGATAGTGTTAGGGTTAGGGTTAGGGTTAGCATCAGCCGTAGGATAGTGTTAGGGTTAGGGTTAGCCTCAGCCCTAAGATAGTGTTAGAGTTAGGGTTAGGGTTAGCATCAGCCCTAGGATAGTGTTATGGTTAGGGTTAGTGTTAGCATCCGCCCTAGGATAGTGTTAGGTTTAGGGATAGGGTTAGCATCAGCCCTAGGATAGTGTTAGTGTTAGGGTTAGCATCAGCCCTAGGATAGTGTTAGGGTTAGGGTTAGGGTTAGCATCAGCCCTAGGATAGTGTTAGGGTTAGGGTTAACATAAACCCTAGGATACTGTTAGGGTTAGGGTTAGGGTTATCATCAGGCCTAGGATAGTGTTAGGGTTAGGGTTAGGGTTAGCATCAGTTCAAGGATCGTGTTAGGGTTAGAGTTAGGGTTAGCATCTGCCCTAGGATAGTGTTAGGGTTAGGGTTAGGGTTAGCATCAGCCCAAGGATAGTGTTAGGGTTAGGGTTAGCATCAGCCCTAGGATAGTGTTAGGGTTAGGGATAGGTTTAGCTTCAGGCCCAGGATACTGTTAGGGTTAGGGTTAGCATCAGGCCTAGGATAGTGTTAGGGTTAGGGTTAGGGTTAGCATCAGTCCTAGGATAGTGTTAGGGTTAGGGTTAGCATCAACCCTAGGATAGTGTTTGGGTTAGGGTTAGGGTTAGCATCAGCCCTAGGATAGTGTTAGGGTTAGAGTTAGCCTCAGCCCTAGGAGAGTGTTAGGGTTATGGATAGGGTTAGCATCAGGCCTAGGATAGTGTGAGGGTTAGGGTTAGGGTTAGCATCAGCCCTAGGATAGTGTTAGGGTTAGGGTTAGCATCAGGCCTAGGATAGTGTTAGGGTTAGGGTTAGCATCACCCCTAGGATAGTGTTAGGGTTAGGGTTAGGGTTAGCATCAGCCCTAGGGTAGTGTTAGGGTTATGGTTAGGTTTACCATCAGCCCTAGGATAGTGTTAGGGTAAGGGTTAGGGTTAGCATCAGGCCTAGGATAGTGTTAGGGTTACGGTTAGAATCACCCCAAGGATAGTGTTAGGGTTAGGGTTAAGTTTAGCATCAGCCCTAGGATAGTGTTAGGGTTAGGATTAGGGTTACCATCAGCCCAAGGATAGTGTTAGGGATAGGGTTAGGGTTAGCATCAGCCCTAGGATAGTGTTAGGGTTAGGGTTAGCATCAGCCCTAGGATAGTGTTAGGGTTAGGGTTAGGGTTAGCATCAGGCCTAGTATAGTGTCAGGGTTAGGGTTAGCACCAGCCCTAGGATAGTGTTAGGGTTAAGGTTAGGGTTAGCATCAGCCCTAGGGTAGTGTTAGGGTTAGGGTTAGGGTTAGGGTTAGCATCCGGCCTAGGATAGTGTTAGGGTTAGGGTTAGGGTTAGCATCAGCCCTAGGATAGTGTTAGGGTTAGGGTTAACATAAACCCTAGGATAGTGTTGGGGTCAGGGTTAGGGTTATCATCAGGCCTAGGATAGTGTTAGGGTTAGGGTTAGGGTTAGCATAAGTTCAAGGATAGTGTTAGGTTTAGCGTTAGGGTTAGAATCAGCCCTAGGATAGTGTTAGGGTTAGGGTTAGTGTTAGCATCAGCCCTAAGATAGTGTTAGGGTTAGGGTTAACATAAACCGTAGGATAGTGTTAGGGTTAGGGTTAGGGTTAGCATCAGCAGTAGGATAGTGTTAGGGTTAGGGTTAGGGTTAGCATCAGGCCTAGGATAGTGTTAGGGTTAGGGTTAGGGTTATCATCAGGCCTATGATAGTGTTAGGGTTAGGCTTAGCATCAGCCCTAGGATAGTGTTAGGGTTAGGGTTAGGGTTAGCATCAGCCCTAGGATAGTGTTAGGGTTAGGGTTAGCATCAGCCCTAGGAGGTGTTAGAGTTAGGGTTAGGGTTAGCATCAGGCCTAGGATAGTGTTAGGGTTAGGGTTAGCATCAGCCCTAGGATAGTGTTAGGGTTAGGGTTAGGGTTCTCATCAGGCCTAGGATAGTGTTAGGGTTAGGGTTAGAATCAGCCCTAGGATACTGTTAGGGTTAGAGTTAGGGTTAGCACCAGGCTTAGGATAGTGTTAGTGTTAGGGTTACCATCAGGCTTAGGATAGTGTTAGGGTTAGGGTTAGGGTTAGCATCAGCCGTAGGATAGTGTTAGGGTTAGGGTTAGCCTCAGCCCTAGGATAGTGTTAGCGTTAGGGTTAGGGTTAGCATCAGCCCTAGGATAGTGTTAGGGGTAGGGTGAGGGTTAGCATCAGCCCTAGGATAGTGTTAGTGTTAGGGTTTGCATCAGCCCTAGGATAGTGTTAGGGTTAGGGTTAGGGTTAGCATCAGCCCCAGGATAGTATTAGGGTTAGGGTTAGGGTTAGCATCAGCTCTAGGATAGTGTTAGGGTTAGTGTTAGGGTTAGCATCAGCCCTAGGATAGTGTTAGGTTTAGGGTTAGGGTTAGCATCAGCCCTAGGATAGTGTTAGGGTTAGGGTTAGCATCAGCCCTGGGATAATGTTAGGGTTAGGGTTAGGGTTAGCATCAGCCCTAGGATAGTGTTAGGGTTAGGGTTAGCATCAGCCCTAGGATAGTGTTAGGGTTAGGGATAGGGTTAGCATCAGCCCTAGGATAGTGTTAGGGTTAGGGTTAGCATCAGCCCCAGGATAGTGTTAGGGTTAGGGTTAGGGTTAGCATCCGCCCTAGGATAGTGTTAGGTTTAGGGTTAAGGTTAGCATCAGCCCTAGGATAATGTTAGGGTTAGGGTTAACATAAACCCTAGGATAGTGTTAGGGTTAGGTTAGGGTTATCATCAGGCCTAGGATAGTGTTAGGGTTAGGGTTAGGGTTAGCATCAGTTCAAGGATAGTGTTAGGGTTAGCGTTAAGGTTAGCATCAGCCCTAGGATAGTGTTAGGGTTAGGGTTAACATAAACCCTAGGATAGTGTTAGGGTTAGGGTTAGGGTTAGCATCAGCCCTAGGATAGTGTTAGGGTTAGGGTTAGCATCAGCCCTAGGATAGTGTTAGGGTTAGGGTTAGGGTTAGCATCAGCCCTAGGATAGTTTTAGGGTTAGGGTTAGGGTTAGCATCAGGCCTAGGATAGTGTCAGGGTTAGGGTTAGCACCAGCCCTAGGATAGTGTTAGGGTTAAGGTTAGGGTTAGCATCAGCCGTAGGATAGTGTTAGGGTTAGGGTTAGCCTCAGCCCTAAGATAGTGTTAGAGTTAGGGTTAGGGTTAGCATCGGCCCTAGGGTAGTGTTAGGGTTAGGGTTAGGGTTAGCATCCGGCTTAGGATAGTGTTAGGGTTAGGGTTAGGGTTAGCATCAGCCCTAGGATAGTGTTAGGTTTAGGGTTAACATAAACCCTAGGATAGTGTTGGGGTCAGGGTTAGGGTTATCATCAGGCCTAGGATAGTGTTAGGGTTAGGGTTAGGGTTAGCATAAGTTCAAGGATAGTGTTAGGTTTAGCGTTAGGGTTAGAATCAGCCCTAGGATAGTGTTAGGGTTAGGGTTAATGTTAGCATCAGCCCTAAGATAGTGTTAGGGTTAGTGTTAACATAAACCCTAGGATAGTGTTAGGGTTAGGGTTAGGGTTAGCATCAGGCCTAGGATAGTGTTAGCGTTAGGGTTAGCATCAGCCCTAGGATAGTGTTAGGGTTAGGGTTAGGGTTATCATCATGCCTAGGATAGTGTTAGGGTTAGGGTTAGGGTTAGCATAAGTTCAAGGATAGTGTTAGGGTTAACGTTAGGGTTAGAATCAGCCCTAGGATAGTGTTAGGGTTAGGGTTAAGGTTAGCATCAGCCCTAGGATAGTGTTAGGGTTAGGGTTAGGGTTAGCATCAGGCCTAGGATAGTGTTAGGGTTAGGGTTAGGGTTATCATCAGGCCTATGATAGTGTTAGGGTTAGGCTTAGCATCAGCCCTAGGATAGTGTTAGGGTTAGGGTTAACATAAACCCTAGGATACTGTTAGGGTTAGGGTTAGGGTTATCATCAGGCCTAGGATAGTGTTAGGGTTAGGGTTAGGGTTAGCATCAGTTCAAGGATCGTGTTAGGGTTAGAGTTAGGGTTAGCATCTGCCCTAGGATAGTGTTAGGGTTAGGGTTAGGGTTAGCATCAGCCCAAGGATAGTGTTAGGGTTAGGGTTAGCATCAGCCCTAGGATAGTGTTAGGGTTAGGGATAGGTTTAGCTTCAGGCCCAGGATACTGTTAGGGTTAGGGTTAGCATCAGGCCTAGGATAGTGTTAGGGTTAGGGTTAGGGTTAGCATCAGTCCTAGGATAGTGTTAGGGTTAGGGTTAGCATCAACCCTAGGATAGTGTTTGGGTTAGGGTTAGGGTTAGCATCAGCCCTAGGATAGTGTTAGGGTTAGAGTTAGCCTCAGCCCTAGGAGAGTGTTAGGGTTATGGATAGGGTTAGCATCAGGCCTAGGATAGTGTGAGGGTTAGGGTTAGGGTTAGCATCAGCCCTAGGATAGTGTTAGGGTTAGGGTTAGCATCAGGCCTAGGATAGTGTTAGGGTTAGGGTTAGCATCACCCCTAGGATAGTGTTAGGGTTAGGGTTAGGGTTAGCATCAGCCCTAGGGTAGTGTTAGGGTTATGGTTAGGTTTACCATCAGCCCTAGGATAGTGTTAGGGTAAGGGTTAGGGTTAGCATCAGGCCTAGGATAGTGTTAGGGTTACGGTTAGAATCACCCCAAGGATAGTGTTAGGGTTAGGGTTAAGTTTAGCATCAGCCCTAGGATAGTGTTAGGGTTAGGATTAGGGTTACCATCAGCCCAAGGATAGTGTTAGGGATAGGGTTAGGGTTAGCATCAGCCCTAGGATAGTGTTAGGGTTAGGGTTAGCATCAGCCCTAGGATAGTGTTAGGGTTAGGGTTAGGGTTAGCATCAGGCCTAGTATAGTGTCAGGGTTAGGGTTAGCACCAGCCCTAGGATAGTGTTAGGGTTAAGGTTAGGGTTAGCATCAGCCCTAGGGTAGTGTTAGGGTTAGGGTTAGGGTTAGGGTTAGCATCCGGCCTAGGATAGTGTTAGGGTTAGGGTTAGGGTTAGCATCAGCCCTAGGATAGTGTTAGGGTTAGGGTTAACATAAACCCTAGGATAGTGTTGGGGTCAGGGTTAGGGTTATCATCAGGCCTAGGATAGTGTTAGGGTTAGGGTTAGGGTTAGCATAAGTTCAAGGATAGTGTTAGGTTTAGCGTTAGGGTTAGAATCAGCCCTAGGATAGTGTTAGGGTTAGGGTTAGTGTTAGCATCAGCCCTAAGATAGTGTTAGGGTTAGGGTTAACATAAACCGTAGGATAGTGTTAGGGTTAGGGTTAGGGTTAGCATCAGCAGTAGGATAGTGTTAGGGTTAGGGTTAGGGTTAGCATCAGGCCTAGGATAGTGTTAGGGTTAGGGTTAGGGTTATCATCAGGCCTATGATAGTGTTAGGGTTAGGCTTAGCATCAGCCCTAGGATAGTGTTAGGGTTAGGGTTAGGGTTAGCATCAGCCCTAGGATAGTGTTAGGGTTAGGGTTAGCATCAGCCCTAGGAGGTGTTAGAGTTAGGGTTAGGGTTAGCATCAGGCCTAGGATAGTGTTAGGGTTAGGGTTAGCATCAGCCCTAGGATAGTGTTAGGGTTAGGGTTAGGGTTCTCATCAGGCCTAGGATAGTGTTAGGGTTAGGGTTAGAATCAGCCCTAGGATACTGTTAGGGTTAGAGTTAGGGTTAGCACCAGGCTTAGGATAGTGTTAGTGTTAGGGTTACCATCAGGCTTAGGATAGTGTTAGGGTTAGGGTTAGGGTTAGCATCAGCCGTAGGATAGTGTTAGGGTTAGGGTTAGCCTCAGCCCTAGGATAGTGTTAGCGTTAGGGTTAGGGTTAGCATCAGCCCTAGGATAGTGTTAGGGGTAGGGTGAGGGTTAGCATCAGCCCTAGGATAGTGTTAGTGTTAGGGTTTGCATCAGCCCTAGGATAGTGTTAGGGTTAGGGTTAGGGTTAGCATCAGCCCCAGGATAGTATTAGGGTTAGGGTTAGGGTTAGCATCAGCTCTAGGATAGTGTTAGGGTTAGTGTTAGGGTTAGCATCAGCCCTAGGATAGTGTTAGGTTTAGGGTTAGGGTTAGCATCAGCCCTAGGATAGTGTTAGGGTTAGGGTTAGCATCAGCCCTGGGATAATGTTAGGGTTAGGGTTAGGGTTAGCATCAGCCCTAGGATAGTGTTAGGGTTAGGGTTAGCATCAGCCCTAGGATAGTGTTAGGGTTAGGGATAGGGTTAGCATCAGCCCTAGGATAGTGTTAGGGTTAGGGTTAGCATCAGCCCCAGGATAGTGTTAGGGTTAGGGTTAGGGTTAGCATCCGCCCTAGGATAGTGTTAGGTTTAGGGTTAAGGTTAGCATCAGCCCTAGGATAATGTTAGGGTTAGGGTTAACATAAACCCTAGGATAGTGTTAGGGTTAGGTTAGGGTTATCATCAGGCCTAGGATAGTGTTAGGGTTAGGGTTAGGGTTAGCATCAGTTCAAGGATAGTGTTAGGGTTAGCGTTAAGGTTAGCATCAGCCCTAGGATAGTGTTAGGGTTAGGGTTAACATAAACCCTAGGATAGTGTTAGGGTTAGGGTTAGGGTTAGCATCAGCCCTAGGATAGTGTTAGGGTTAGGGTTAGCATCAGCCCTAGGATAGTGTTAGGGTTAGGGTTAGGGTTAGCATCAGCCCTAGGATAGTTTTAGGGTTAGGGTTAGGGTTAGCATCAGGCCTAGGATAGTGTCAGGGTTAGGGTTAGCACCAGCCCTAGGATAGTGTTAGGGTTAAGGTTAGGGTTAGCATCAGCCGTAGGATAGTGTTAGGGTTAGGGTTAGCCTCAGCCCTAAGATAGTGTTAGAGTTAGGGTTAGGGTTAGCATCGGCCCTAGGGTAGTGTTAGGGTTAGGGTTAGGGTTAGCATCCGGCTTAGGATAGTGTTAGGGTTAGGGTTAGGGTTAGCATCAGCCCTAGGATAGTGTTAGGTTTAGGGTTAACATAAACCCTAGGATAGTGTTGGGGTCAGGGTTAGGGTTATCATCAGGCCTAGGATAGTGTTAGGGTTAGGGTTAGGGTTAGCATAAGTTCAAGGATAGTGTTAGGTTTAGCGTTAGGGTTAGAATCAGCCCTAGGATAGTGTTAGGGTTAGGGTTAATGTTAGCATCAGCCCTAAGATAGTGTTAGGGTTAGTGTTAACATAAACCCTAGGATAGTGTTAGGGTTAGGGTTAGGGTTAGCATCAGGCCTAGGATAGTGTTAGCGTTAGGGTTAGCATCAGCCCTAGGATAGTGTTAGGGTTAGGGTTAGGGTTATCATCATGCCTAGGATAGTGTTAGGGTTAGGGTTAGGGTTAGCATAAGTTCAAGGATAGTGTTAGGGTTAACGTTAGGGTTAGAATCAGCCCTAGGATAGTGTTAGGGTTAGGGTTAAGGTTAGCATCAGCCCTAGGATAGTGTTAGGGTTAGGGTTAGGGTTAGCATCAGGCCTAGGATAGTGTTAGGGTTAGGGTTAGGGTTATCATCAGGCCTATGATAGTGTTAGGGTTAGGCTTAGCATCAGCCCTAGGATAGTGTTAGGGTTAGGGTTAGGGTTAGCATCAGCCCTAGGATAGTGTTAGGTTTAGGGTTAGCATCAGCCCTAGGATAGTGTTAGGGTTAGGGTTCGGGTTAGCATCAGCCCTAGGATAGTGTTAGGGTTAGGGTTAGTGTTAGCATCAGCCCTAGGATATTATTAGGGTTAGGGTTAGAATCAGCCCTAGGATACTGTTAGGGTTAGAGTTAGGGTTAGCACCAGGCTTAGGATAGTGTTAGTGTTAGGGTTAGCATCAGGCTTAGGATAGTGTTAGGGTTAGGGTTAGGGTTAGCATCAGCCGTAGGATAGTGTTAGGGTTAGGGTTAGCCTCAGCCCTAGGATAGTGTTAGCGTTAGGGTTAGGGTTAGCATCAGCCCTAGGATAGTGTTAGGGGTAGGGTGAGGGATAGCATCAGCCCTAGGATAGTGTTAGTGTTAAGGTTTGCGTCAGCCCTAGGATACTCTTAGGGTTAGTGTTAGGGTTAGCATCAGCCCTAGGATAGTGTTAGGTTTAGGGTTAGGGTTAGCATCAGCCCTAGGGTAGTGTTAGGATTAGGGTTAGCATCAGCCCTTGGATAATGTTAGGGTTAGGGTTAGGGTTAGCATCAGCCCTAGGATAGTGTTAGGGTTAGGGTTAGCATCAGCCCTAGGATAGTGTTAGGGTTAGGGTTAGGGTTAGCATCAGCCCTAGGATAGTGTTAGGGTTAGGGTTAGCATCAGCCCCAGGATAGTGTTAGGGTTAGGGTTAGGGTTAGCATCAGCCCTAGGATAGTGTTAGGGTTAGGGTTAGCATCAGCCCTACGATAGTGTTAGGGTTAGGGTTAGGGTTAGCATCAGCCGTAGGATAGTGTTAGGGTTAGGGTTAGCCTCAGCCCTAAGATAGTGTTAGAGTTAGGGTTAGGGTTAGCATGAGCCCTAGGATAGTGTTAGGGTTAGGGTTAGGGTTAGCATCCGCCCTAGGATAGTGTTAGGTTTAGGGTTAAGGTTAGCATCAGCCCTAGGATAGTGTTAGGGTTAGGGTTAACATAAACCCTAGGATAGTGTTAGGGTTAGGGTTAGGGTTATCATCAGGCCTAGGATAGTGTTAGGGTTAGGGTTAGGGTTAGCATCAGTTCAAGGATAGTGTTAGGGTTAGCGTTAGGGTTAGCATCAGTTCAAGGATAGTGTTAGGGTTAGCGTTAGGGTTAGCATCAGCCCTAGGGTAGTGTTAGGGTTAGGGTTAGGGTTAGCATCAGCCCTAGGATATTGTTAGGGTTAGTGTTAGCGTCAGGCCTAGGATAGTGTTAGGGTTAGGGTTAGTGTTAGCATCAGTTAAAGGATAGTGTTAGGGTTAGCGTTAGGGTTAGCATCTGCCCTAGGATAGTGTTAGGGTTATGGTTAGGGTTAGCATCAGCCCAAGGATAGTGTTAGGGTTAGGGTTAGCATCAGCCCTAGGATAGTGTTTGGGTTAGGGTTAGGGTTAGCATCAGCCCTAGGATAGTGTTAGGGTTAGAGTTAGCCTCAGCCCTGGGAGAGTGTTAGGATTAGGGATTGGGTTAGCATCAGGCCTAGGATAGTGTGAGGGTTAGGGTTAGGGTTAGCATCAGCCCTAGGATAGTGTTAGGGTTAGGGTTAGCGTCAGGCCTAGGATAGTGTTAGGGTTAGGTTTAGCATCAGCCCTAGGATAGTGTTAGTGTAAGGCTTAGGGTTAGCATCAGTCCTAGGATAGTGTTAGGGTTACGGTTAGAATCAGCCCAAGCACAGTGTTAGGGTTAGGGTTAAGTTTAGCATCAGCCCTAGGATAGTGTTAGGGTTAGGGTTAGGGTTACCATCAGCCCTAGGATAGTGTTAGGGTTAGGGTTAGGGTTAGCATCAGCCCTAGGATAGTGTTAGGGTTAGGGTTAGCATCAGCCCTGGGATAGTGTTAGGGTTAGGGTTAGGGTTATCATCAGGCCTAGGATAGTGTTAGGGTTAGGGTTAGCATCAGCCCTAGGATAGTGTTAGGGTTAGT
The DNA here is from genome assembly GCF_020740605.2 of Lemur catta. NCBI lineage: Eukaryota > Metazoa > Chordata > Mammalia > Primates > Lemuridae > Lemur > Lemur catta. The sequence goes on along the minus strand of NC_059131.1, from coordinate 109,887,523 downwards.
GTTAGGGTTAGCATCAGCCCTAGGATAGTGTTAGGGTTATGGTTAGCATCAGCCCTAGGATAGTGTTAGGGTTAGGGTTAGGGTTAGCATCCGCCCTAGGATAGTGTTAGGGTTAGGGTTAGGGTAAGCATCAGCCCTAGGATAGTGTTAGGGTTAGGGTTAACATAAATCCTAGGATAGTGTTAGGGTTAGGGTTAGGGTTATCATCAGTCCTAGGATAATGTTAGAGTTAGGGTTAGGGTTAGCATAAGTTCAAGGATAGTGTTAGGGTTAGCGTTAGGGTTAGAATCAGCCCTAGGATAGTGTTAGGGTTAGGGTTAGGGTTAGCATCAGCCCTAGGATAGTGTTAGGGTTAGGGTTAACATAAACCCTAGGATAGTGTTAGGGTTAGGGTTAGGGTTAGCATCAGGCCTAGGATAGTGTTAGGGTTAGGGTTAGCATCAGCCCTAGGATAGTGTTAGGGTTAGGGTTAGGGTTAGCATCATGCCTAGGATAGTGTTAGGGTTAGGGTTAGCATCAGCCCTAGGATAGTGTTAGGGTTAGGGTTAGGATTATCATCAGGCCTAGGATAGTGCTATGGTTAGGGTTAGCATCAGCCCTAGGATAGTGTTAGGGTTAGGGTTAGGGTTAGCATGAGCCCTAGGATATTGTTAGGGTTAGGGTTAGGGTTAGCATCAGGCCTAGGATAGTGTTAGGGTTAGGGTTAGCATCAGCCCTAGGATAGTGTTAGGGTTAGGGTTAGTGTTATCATCAGGCCTACGATAGTGTTAGGGTTAGGGTTAGCATCAGCCCTAGGATAGTGTTAGGGTTACGGTTAGCATCAGCCCTAGGATAGTGTTAGGGTTAGGGTTAGGGTTATCATCAGGCCTAGGATAGTGCTAGGGTTAGGGTTAGCATCAGCCCTAGGATAGTGTTAGGGTTAGGGTTAGCATCAGCCCTAGGATATCATTAGGGTTAGGGTTAGCATCAGCCCTAGGATACTGTTAGGGTTAGAGTTAGGGTTAGCACCAGGCTTAGGATAGTGTTAGTGTTAGGGTTACCATCAGCCTTAGGATAGTGTTAGGGTTAGGGTTAGGGTTAGCATCAGCCGTAGGATAGTGTTAGGGTTAGGGTTAGCCTCAGCCCTAGGATAGTGTTAGCGTTAGGGTTAGGGTTAGCATCAGCCCTAGGATAGTGTTAGGCGTAGGGTGAGGGTTAGCATCAGCCCTAGGATAGTGTTAGTGTTAGGGTTAGCATCAGCCCTAGGATAGTGTTAGGGTTAGGGTTAGCATCAGCCCTAGGATAGTGTTAGGGTTAGGGTTAGGGTTATCATCAGGCCTAGGATAGTTTTAGGGTTAGGGTTAGGGTTATCATCAGGCCTAGGATAGTGTTAGGGTTAGGGTTAGCATCAGCCCTAGGATAGTGTTAGGGTTAGGGTTAGGGTTATCATCAGGCCTAGGATAGTGTTAGGTTTAGGGTTAGCATCAGCCCTAGCATAGTGTTAGGGCTAGGGTTAGCATCAGCCCTAGGATAGTGTTAGGGTTAGGGTTAGGGTTAGCATCAGGCCTAGGATAGTGTTAGGGTTAGGGTTAGCATCAGCCCTAGGATAGTGTTAGGGTTAGGGTTAGGGTTAGCATCAGCCGTAGGATAGTGTTAGGGTTAGGGTTAGCCTCAGCCCTAAGATAGTGTTAGAGTTAGGGTTAGGGTTAGCATGACCCCTAGGAAAGTGTTATGGTTAGGGTTAGGGTTAGCATCCGCCCTAGGATAGTGTTAGGTTTAGGGATAGGGTTAGCATCAGCCCTAGGATAGTGTTAGTGTTATGGTTAGCATCAGCCCTAGGATAGTGTTAGGGTTACGGTTAGGGTTATCATCAGGCCTAGGATAGTGCTAGGGTTAGGGTTAGCATCAGCCCTAGGATAGTGTTAGGGTTAGGGTTAGCATCAGCCCTAGGATATCATTAGGGTTAGGGTTAGCATCAGCCCTAGGATACTGTTAGGGTTAGTGTTAGGGTTAGCACCAGGCTTAGGATAGTGTTAGTGTTAGGGTTACCATCAGCCTTAGGATAGTGTTAGGGTTAGGGCTCGGGTTAGCATCAGCCGTAGGATAGTGTTAGGGTTAGGGTTAGCCTCAGCCCTAGGATAGTGTTAGCGTTAGGGTTAGGGTTAGCATCAGCCCTAGGATAGTGTTAGGCGTAGGGTGAGGGTTAGCATCAGCCCTAGGATAGTGTTAGTGTTAGGGTTAGCATCAGCCCTAGGATAGTGTTAGGGTTAGGGTTAGCATCAGCCCTAGGATAGTGTTAGGGTTAGGGTTAGGGTTATCATCAGGCCTAGGATAGTGTTAGGGTTAGGGTTAGGGTTATCATCAGGCCTAGGATAGTGTTAGGGTTAGGGTTAGCATCAGCCCTAGGATAGTGTTAGGGTTAGGGTTAGGGTTATCATCAGGCCTAGGATAGTGTTAGGGTTAGGGTTAGCATCAGCCCTAGGATAGTGTTAGGGTTAGGGTTAGGGTTAGCATCAGCCCTAGGATAGTGTTAGGGCTAGGGTTAGCATCAGCCCTAGGATAGTGTTAGGGTTAGGGTTAGGGTTAGCATCAGGCCTAGGATAGTGTTAGGGTTAGGGTTAGCATCAGCCCTAGGATAGTGTTAGGGTTAGGGTTAGGGTTAGCATCAGCCGTAGGATAGTGTTAGGGTTAGGGTTAGCCTCAGCCCTAGGATAGTGTTAGCGTTAGGGTTAGGGTTAGCGTCAGCCCTAGGATAGTGTTAGGGGTAGGGTGAGGGTTACCATCAGCCCTAGGATAATGTTAGTGTTAGGTTTAGCATCAGCCCTAGGATATTGTTAGGGTTAGGGTTAGGGTTAGCATCAGCTCTAGGATAGTGTTTGGGTTAGTATTAGGGTTAGCATCAGCCCTAGGATAGTCTTAGGGTTAGGGTTAGGGTTAGCATCAGACCTAGGATAGTGTTACGGTTAGGGTTAGGGTTAGCATGAGCCCTAGGATAGTGTTAGGGTTAGGGTTAGGGTTAGCATCCGCCCTAGGATAGTGTTAGGGTTAGGGTTAGGGTTAGCATCAGCCCTAGGATAGTGTTAGCGTTAGGGTTAGCATCAACCCTAGGACAGTTTTAGGGTTAGGGTTAGGGTTAGCGTCAGCCCAGGATAGTGTTAGGGTTAGGGTTACCCTCAGCCCTAGGAGAGTGTTATGGTTAGGGATAGGGTCAGCATCCGCCATAGGATAGTGTTAGGGTTAGGGTTAGGGTTAGCATCAGCCCTAGGATAGTGTTAGGGTTAGGGTTAGGGTTATCATCAGGCATAGGATAGTGTTAGGGTTAGGGTTAGCATCAGCCCTAGGATAGTGTTAGGGTTAGGGTTAGGGTTAGCATCAGCCCAAGGATAGTGTTAGGGTTAAGGTTAGCATCAGCCCTAGGATAGTGTTAGGGTTAGGGTTAGGGTTAGCATCAGCCCTAGGATAGTGTTAGGGTTAGGGTTAGCATCAACCCTAGGATAGTGTTTGGGTTAGGGTTAGGGTTAGCATCAGCCCTAGGATAGTGTTAGTGTTAGAGTTAGCCTCAGCCCTGGGAGAGTGTTAGGATTAGGGATTGGGTTAGCATCAGGCCTAGGATAGTGTGAGGGTTAGGGTTAGGGTTAGCATCAGCCCTAGGATAGTGTTAGGGTTAGGGTTAGCATCAGGCCTAGGATAGTGTTAGGGTTAGGTTTAGCATCAGCCCTAGGATAGTGTTAGTGTAAGGCTTAGGGTTAGCATCAGTCCTAGGATAGTGTTAGGGTTACGGTTAGAATCAGCCCAAGGACAGTGTTAGGGTTAGGGTTAAGTTTAGCATCAGCCCTAGGATAGTGTTAGGGTTAGGGTTAGGGTTACCATCAGCCCTAGGATAGTGTTAGGGTTAGGGTTAGGGTTAGCATCAGCCCTAGGATAGTGTTAGGGTTAGGGTTAGCATCAGCCCTGGGATAGTGTTAGGGTTAGGGTTAGGGTTATCATCAGGCCTAGGATAGTGTTAGGGTTAGGGTTAGCATCAGCCCTAGGATAGTGTTAGGGTTAGTGTTAGAGTTAGCATCAGCCCTAGGATAGTGTTAGGGTTAGGGTTAGCATCAGCCCTAGGATAGTGTTAGTGTTAGGGTTAGGGTTAGCATCAGGCCTAGGATAGTGTCAGGGTTAGGGTTAGCATCAGCCCTAGGATAGTGTTAGGGTTAAGGTTAGGGTTAGCATCAGCCGTAGGATAGTGTTAGGGTTAGGGTTAGCCTCAGCACTAAGATAGTGTTAGAGTTAGGGTTAGGGTTAGCATCAGCCCTAGGATACTGTTACGGTTAGGGTTAGGGTTAGCATCAGCCCTAGGATAGTGTTAGTGTTATGGTTAGCATCAGCCCTAGGATAGTGTTAGGGTTAGGGTTAGGGTTAGCATCCGCCCTAGGATAGTGTTAGGGTTAGGGTTAGGGTAAGCATCAGCCCTAGGATAGTGTTAGGGTTAGGGTTAACATAAACCCTAGGATAGTGTTAGGGTTAGGGTTAGGGTTATCATCAGTCCTAGGATAGTGTTAGGGTTAGGGTTAGGGTTAGCATAAGTTCAAGGATAGTGTTAGGGTTAGCGTTAGGGTTAGAATCAGCCCTAGGATAGTGTTAGGGTTAGGGTTAGGGTTAGCATCAGGCCTAGGATAGTGTTAGGGTTAGGGTTAGCATCAGCCCTAGGATAGTGTTAGGGTTAGGGTTAGGGTTATCATCAGGCCTATGATAGTGTTAGGTTTAGGGTTAGCATCAGCCCTAGGATAGTGTTAGGGTTACGGTTAGCATCAGGCCTAGGATAGTGTTAGGGTTAGGGTTAGGGTTAGCATCAGGCCTAGGATAGTGTTAGGGTTAGGGTTAGCATCAGCCCTAGGATAGTGTTAGGGTTAGGGTTAGGGTTATCATCAGGCCAAGGATAGTGCTAGGTTTAGGGTTAGCATCAGCCCTAGGATAATGTTAGGGTTAGGGTTAGGGTTAGCATCAGCCCTAGGATAGTGTTAGGGTTAGGGTTAGGGTTAGCATCAGGCCTAGGATAGTGTTAGGGTTAGGGTTAGCATCAGCCCTAGGATAGTGTTAGGGTTAGGGTTAGGGTTATCATCAGGCCTATGATAGTGTTAGGGTTAGGGTTAGCATCAGACCTAGGATAGTGTTAGGGTTAGGGTTAGGGTTATCATCAGGCCTAGGATAGTGCTAGGGTTAGGGTTAGCATCAGCCCTAGGATACTGTTAGGGTTAGGGTTAGCATCAGCCCTAGGATATCATTAGGGTTAGGGTTAGCATCAGCCCTAGGATACTGTTATGGTTAGAGTTAGGGTTAGCACCAGGCTTAGGATAGTGTTAGTGTTAGGGTTACCATCAGCCTTAGGATAGTGTTAGGGTTAGGGTTAGGGTTAGCATCAGCCGTATGATAGTGTTAGGGTTAGGGTTAGCCTCAGCCCTAGGATAGTGTTAGCGTTAGGGTTAGGGTTAGCATCAGCCCTAGGATAGTGTTAGGCGTAGGGTTAGGGTTAGCATCAGCCCTAGGATAGTGTTAGTGTTAGGGTTAGCATCAGCCCTAGGATAGTGTTAGGGTTAGGGTTAGCATCAGCCCTAGGATAGTGTTAGGGTTAGGGTTAGGGTTATCATCAGGCCTAGGATAGTTTTAGGGTTAGGGTTAGGGTTATCATCAGGCCTAGGATAGTGTTAGGGTTAGGATTAGCATCAGCCCTAGGATAGTGTTAGGGTTAGGGTTAGGGTTATCATCAGGCCTAGGATAGTGTTAGGGTTAGGGTTAGCATCAGCCCTAGGATAGTGTTAGGGCTAGGGTTAGCATCAGCCCTAGGGTAGTGTTAGGGTTAGGGTTAGGGTTAGCATCAGGCCTAGGATAGTGTTAGGGTTAGGGTTAGCATCAGCCCTAGGATAGTGTTAGGGTTAGGGTTAGGGTTAGCATCAGGCCTAGGATAGTGTTAGGGTTAGGGTTAGCATCTGCCCTAGGATAGTGTTAGGTTTAGGGATAGGGTTAGCATCAGCCCTAGGATAGTGTTAGTGTTATGGTTAGCATCAGCCCTAGGATAGTGTTAGGGTTACGGTTAGGTTTATCATCAGGCCTAGGATAGTGCTAGGGTTAGGGTTAGCATCAGCCCTAGGATAGTGTTAGGGTTAGGGTTAGCATCAGCCCTAGGATATCATTAGGGTTAGGGTTAGCATCAGCCCTAGGATACTGTTAGGGTTAGAGTTAGGGTTAGCACCAGGCTTAGGATAGTGTTAGTGTTAGGGTTACCATCAGCCTTAGGATAGTGTTAGGGTTAGGGTTAGGGTTAGCATCAGCCGTAGGATAGTGTTAGGGTTAGGGTTAGCCTCAGCCCTAGGATAGTGTTAGCGTTAGGGTTAGGGTTAGCATCAGCCCTAGGATAGTGTTAGGCGTAGGGTGAGGGTTAGCATCATCCCTAGGATACTGTTAGTGTTAGGGTTAGCATCAGCCCTAGGATAGTGTTAGGGTTAGGGTTAGCATCAGCCCTAGGATAGTGTTAGTGTTAGGGTTAGGGTTATCATCAGGCCTAGGATAGTGTTAGGGTTAGGGTTAGGGTTATCATCAGGCCTAGGATAGTGTTAGGGTTAGGGTTAGCATCAGCCCTAGGATAGTGTTAGGGTTAGGGTTAGGGTTAGCATCAGCCCTAGGATAGTGTTAGGGCTAGGGTTAGCATCAGCCCTAGGATAGTGTTAGGGTTAGGGTTAGGGTTAGCATCAGGCCTAGGATAGTGTTAGGGTTAGGGTTAGCATCAGCCCTAGGATAGTGTTAGGGTTAGGGTTAGGGTTAGCATCAGCCGTAGGATAGTGTTAGGGTTAGGGTTAGCCTCTGCCCTAGGATAGTGTTAGCGTTAGGGTTAGGGTTAGCGTCAGCCCTAGGATAGTGTTAGGGGTAGGGTGAGGGTTAGCATCAGCCCTAGGATAATGTTAGTGTTAGGGTTAGCATCAGCCCTAGGATATTGTTAGGGTTAGGGTTAGGGTTAGCATCAGCTCTAGGATAGTGTTTGGGTTAGTGTTAGGGTTAGCATCAGCCCTAGGATAGTCTTAGGGTTAGGGTTAGGGTTAGCATCAGCCCTAGGATAGTGTTAGGGTTAGGGTTAGGGTTAGCATGAGCCCTAGGATAGTGTTAGGGTTAGGGTTAGGGTTAGCATCCGCCCTAGGATAGTGTTAGGTTTAGGGTTAGGGTTAGCATCAGCCCTAGGATATTGTTAGGGTTAGGGTTAGGGTTAGCATCAGCTCTAGGATAGTGTTTGGGTTAGTATTAGGGTTAGCATCAGCCCTAGGATAGTCTTAGGGTTAGGGTTAGGGTTAGCATCAGACCTAGGATAGTGTTAGGGTTAGGGTTAGGGTTAGCATGAGCCCTAGGATAGTGTTAGGGTTAGGGTTAGGGTTAGCATCCGCCCTAGGATAGTGTTAGGGTTAGGGTTAGGGTTAGCATCAGCCCTAGGATAGTGTTAGCGTTAGGGTTAGCATCAACCCTAGGACAGTTTTAGGGTTAGGGTTAGGGTTAGCGTCAGCCCAGGATAGTGTTAGGGTTAGGGTTACCCTCAGCCCTAGGAGAGTGTTATGGTTAGGGATAGGGTCAGCATCCGCCATAGGATAGTGTTAGGGTTAGGGTTAGGGTTAGCATCAGCCCTAGGATAGTGTTAGGGTTAGGGTTAGGGTTATCATCAGGCATAGGATAGTGTTAGGGTTAGGGTTAGCATCAGCCCTAGGATAGTGTTAGGGTTAGGGTTAGGGTTAGCATCAGCCCAAGGATAGTGTTAGGGTTAAGGTTAGCATCAGCCCTAGGATAGTGTTAGGGTTAGGGTTAGGGTTAGCATCAGCCCTAGGATAGTGTTAGGGTTAGGGTTAGCATCAACCCTAGGATAGTGTTTGGGTTAGGGTTAGGGTTAGCATCAGCCCTAGGATAGTGTTAGTGTTAGAGTTAGCCTCAGCCCTGGGAGAGTGTTAGCATTAGGGATTGGGTTAGCATCAGGCCTAGGATAGTGTGAGGGTTAGGGTTAGGGTTAGCATCAGCCCTAGGATAGTGTTAGGGTTAGGGTTAGCATCAGGCCTAGGATAGTGTTAGGGTTAGGTTTAGCATCAGCCCTAGGATAGTGTTAGTGTAAGGCTTAGGGTTAGCATCAGTCCTAGGATAGTGTTAGGGTTACGGTTAGAATCAGCCCAAGGACAGTGTTAGGGTTAGGGTTAAGTTTAGCATCAGCCCTAGGATAGTGTTAGGGTTAGGGTTAGGGTTACCATCAGCCCTAGGATAGTGTTAGGGTTAGGGTTAGGGTTAGCATCAGCCCTAGGATAGTGTTAGGGTTAGGGTTAGCATCAGCCCTAGGATAGTGTTAGGGTTAGGGTTAGGGTTACCATCAGCCCAAGGATAGTGTTAGGGTTAGGGTTAGCATCAGCCCTAGGATAGTGTTAGGGTTAGTGTTAGAGTTAGCATCAGCCCTAGGATAGTGTTAGGGTTAGGGTTAGCATCAGCCCTAGGATAGTGTTAGTGTTAGGGTTAGGGTTAGCATCAGGCCTAGGATAGTGTCAGGGTTAGGGTTAGCATCAGCCCTAGGATAGTGTTAGGGTTAAGGTTAGGGTTAGCATCAGCCGTAGGATAGTGTTAGGGTTAGGGTTAGCCTCAGCACTAAGATAGTGTTAGAGTTAGGGTTAGGGTTAGCATCAGCCCTAGGATACTGTTACGGTTAGGGTTAGGGTTAGCATCAGCCCTAGGATAGTGTTAGTGTTATGGTTAGCATCAGCCCTAGGATAGTGTTAGGGTTAGGGTTAGGGTTAGCATCCGCCCTAGGATAGTGTTAGGGTTAGGGTTAGGGTAAGCATCAGCCCTAGGATAGTGTTAGGGTTAGGGTTAACATAAACCCTAGGATAGTGTTAGGGTTAGGGTTAGGGTTATCATCAGTCCTAGGATAGTGTTAGGGTTAGGGTTAGGGTTAGCATAAGTTCAAGGATAGTGTTAGGGTTAGCGTTAGGGTTAGAATCAGCCCTAGGATAGTGTTAGGGTTAGGGTTAGGGTTAGCATCAGGCCTAGGATAGTGTTAGGGTTAGGGTTAGCATCAGCCCTAGGATAGTGTTAGGGTTAGGGTTAGGGTTATCATCAGGCCTATGATAGTGTTAGGTTTAGGGTTAGCATCAGCCCTAGGATAGTGTTAGGGTTACGGTTAGCATCAGCCCTAGGATAGTGTTAGGGTTAGGGTTAGGGTTAGCATCAGGCCTAGGATAGTGTTAGGGTTAGGGTTAGCATCAGCCCTAGGATAGTGTTAGGGTTAGGGTTAGGGTTATCATCAGGCCAAGGATAGTGCTAGGGTTAGGGTTAGCATCAGCCCTAGGATAGTGTTAGGGTTAGGGTTAGGGTTAGCATCAGCCCTAGGATAGTGTTAGGGTTAGGGTTAGGGTTAGCATCAGGCCTAGGATAGTGTTAGGGTTAGGGTTAGCATCAGCCCTAGGATAGTGTTAGGGTTAGGGTTAGGGTTATCATCAGGCCTATGATAGTGTTAGGGTTAGGGTTAGCATCAGACCTAGGATAGTGTTAGGGTTAGGGTTAGGGTTATCATCAGGCCTAGGATAGTGCTAGGGTTAGGGTTAGCATCAGCCCCAGGATACTGTTAGGGTTAGGGTTAGCATCAGCCCTAGGATATCATTAGGGTTAGGGTTAGCATCAGCCCTAGGATACTGTTATGGTTAGAGTTAGGGTTAGCACCAGGCTTAGGATAGTGTTAGTGTTAGGGTTACCATCAGCCTTAGGATAGTGTTAGGGTTAGGGTTAGGGTTAGCATCAGCCGTAGGATAGTGTTAGGGTTAGGGTTAGCCTCAGCCCTAGGATAGTGTTAGCGTTAGGGTTAGGGTTAGCATCAGCCCTAGGATAGTGTTAGGCGTAGGGTTAGGGTTAGCATCAGCCCTAGGATAGTGTTAGTGTTAGGGTTAGCATCAGCCCTAGGATAGTGTTAGGGTTAGGGTTAGCATCAGCCCTAGGATAGTGTTAGGGTTAGGGTTAGGGTTATCATCAGGCCTAGGATAGTTTTAGGGTTAGGGTTAGGGTTATCATCAGGCCTAGGATAGTGTTAGGGTTAGGATTAGCATCAGCCCTAGGATACTGTTAGGGTTACGGTTAAGGTTATCATCAGGCCTAGGATAGTGTTAGGGTTAGGGTTAGCATCAGCCCTAGGATAGTGTTAGGGCTAGGGTTAGCATCAGCCCTAGGATAGTGTTAGGGTTAGGGTTAGGGTTAGCATCAGGCCTAGGATAGTGTTAGGGTTAGGGTTAGCATCAGCCCTAGGATAGTGTTAGGGTTAGGGTTAGGGTTAGCATCAGCCGTAGGATAGTGTTAGGGTTAGGGTTAGCCTCAGCCCTAAGATAGTGTTAGAGTTAGGGTTAGGGTTAGCATGAGCCCTAGGAAAGTGTTATGGTTAGGGTTAGGGTTAGCATCTGCCCTAGGATAGTGTTAGGTTTAGGGATAGGGTTAGCATCAGCCCTAGGATAGTGTTAGTGTTATGGTTAGCATCAGCCCTAGGATAGTGTTAGCGTTACGGTTAGGTTTATCATCAGGCCTAGGATAGTGCTAGGGTTAGGGTTAGCATCAGCCCTAGGATAGTGTTAGGGTTAGGGTTAGCATCAGCCCTAGGATATCATTAGGGTTAGGGTTAGCATCAGCCCTAGGATACTGTTAGGGTTAGAGTTAGGGTTAGCACCAGGCTTAGGATAGTGTTAGTGTTAGGGTTACCATCAGCCTTAGGATAGTGTTAGGGTTAGGGTTAGGGTTAGCATCAGCCGTAGGATAGTGTTAGGGTTAGGGTTAGCCTCAGCCCTAGGATAGTGTTACCGTTAGGGTTAGGGTTAGCATCAGCCCTAGGATAGTGTTAGGCGTAGGGTGAGGGTTAGCATCATCCCTAGGATACTGTTAGTGTTAGGGTTAGCATCAGCCCTAGGATAGTGTTAGGGTTAGGGTTAGCATCAGCCCTAGGATAGTGTTAGTGTTAGGGTTAGGGTTATCATCAGGCCTAGGATAGTGTTAGGGTTAGGGTTAGGGTTATCATCAGGCCTAGGATAGTGTTAGGGTTAGGGTTAGCATCAGCCCTAGGATAGTGTTAGGGTTAGGGTTAGGGTTATCATCAGGCCTAGGATAGTGTTAGGGTTAGGGTTAGCATCAGCCCTAGGATAGTGTTAGGGTTAGGGTTAGGGTTAGCATCAGCCCTAGGATAGTGTTAGGGCTAGGGTTAGCATCAGCCCTAGGATAGTGTTAGGGTTAGGGTTAGGGTTAGCATCAGGCCTAGGATAGTGTTAGGGTTAGGGTTAGCATCAGCCCTAGGATAGTGTTAGGGTTAGGGTTAGGGTTAGCATCAGCCGTAGGATAGTGTTAGGGTTAGGGTTAGCCTCAGCCCTAGGATAGTGTTAGCGTTAGGGTTAGGGTTAGCGTCAGCCCTAGGATAGTGTTAGGGGTAGGGTGAGGGTTAGCATCAGCCCTAGGATAATGTTAGTGTTAGGGTTAGCATCAGCCCTAGGATATTGTTAGGGTTAGGGTTAGGGTTAGCATCAGCTCTAGGATAGTGTTTGGGTTAGTGTTAGGGTTAGCATCAGCCCTAGGATAGTGTTAGGGTTAGGGTTAGGGTTAGCATCAGCCCTAGGATAGTGTTAGGGTTAGGGTTAGGGTTAGCATCCGCCCTAGGATAGTGTTAGGTTTAGGGTTAGGGTTAGCATCAGCCCTAGGATAGTGTTAGGGTTAGGGTTAGGGTTAGCATCAGCCCTAGGATAGTGTTAGCGTTAGGGTTAGCATCAACCCTAGGACAGTTTTAGGGTTAGGGTTAGGGTTAGCGTCAGCCCAGGATAGTGTTAGGGTTAGGGTTACCCTCAGCCCTAGGAGAGTGTTATGGGTAGGGATAGGGTCAGCATCCGCCATAGGATAGTGTTAGGGTTACGGTTAGGGTTAGCATCAGCCCTAGGATAGTGTTAGGGTTAGGGTTAGGGTTATCATCAGGCATAGGATAGTGTTAGGGTTAGGGTTAGCATCAGCCCTAGGATAGTGTTAGGGTTAGGGTTAGGGTTAGCATCAGCCCTAGGATAATGTTAGGGCTAGGGTTAGCATCATCCCTAGGATAGTGTTAGGGTTAGGGTTAGGGTTAGCATGAGCCCTACGATAGTGTTAGGGTTAGGGTTAGGGTTAGCATTCGCCCTAGGATACTGTTAGGTTTAGGGTTAGGGTTAGCATCAGCCCTAGGATAGTGTAGGGTTAGGGTTCACATACACCCTAGGATAGTGTTAGGGTTAGGGTTAGGGTTATAATCAGGCCTAGGATAGTGTTAGGGTTAGGGTTAGGGTTAGCATCAGTTCAAGGAGAGTGTTAGGGTTAGCGTTAGGGTTAGCATCAGCCCTAGGATAGTGTTAGGGTTAGGGTTAACATAAACACTAGGATAGTGTTAGGGTTAGTGTTAGGGTTATCATCAGGCCTATGATAGTGTTAAGGTTAGGGTTAGGGTTAGCATCAGTTCAAGGAGAGTGTAAGGGTTAGCGTTAGGGTTAGCATCAGCCCTAGGATAGTGTTAGGGTTAGGGTTAGGTTTAGCATCAGCCCTAGGATAGTGTTAGGGTTAGGGTTAGCATCTACCCTAGGATAGTGTTAGGGTTAGGGTTAGGGTTATCATCAGGCCTAGGATAGTGTTAGGGTTAGGGTTAGCCTCAGGCCTAAGATAGTGTTCGAGTTAGGGTTAGGGTTAGCATCAGCCCTAGGATAGTGTTAGGGTTAGGGTTAGGGTTAGCATCAGCCCTAGGATAGTGTTAGTGTTAGGGTTAGCATCAGCCCTAGGATAGTGTTAGGGTTAGGGTTAGGGTTAGCATCAGCCCTAGGATAGTGTTAGGGTTAGGGTTAACATAAACCCTAGGATAGTGTTAGGGTTAGGGTTAGGGATATAATCAGGCCTAGGATAGTGTTAGGGTTAGGGTTAGGGTTAGCATCAGTTCAAGGATAGTGTTAGGGTTATGGTTAGGGTTAGCATCTGCCCTAGGATAGTGTTAGGGTTAGGGTTAGGGTTAGCATCAGCCCAAGGATAGTGTTAGGGTTAGGGTTAGCATCAGCCCTAGGATAGTGTTAGGGTTAGGGTTAGGGTTAGCATCAGGCCCAGGATCGTGTTACGGTTAGGGTTAGCATCAGCCCTAGGATAGTGTTAGGGTTAGGTTTAGGGTTAGCATCAGCCCTAGGATAGTGTTAGGGGAAGGGTTAGCATCAACCCTAGGATAGTGTTTGGGTTAGGGTTAGGGTTATCATCTGCCCTAGGATAGTGTTAGGGTTAGAGTTAGCCTCAGCCCTAGGAGAGTGTTAGGGTTATGGATAGGGTTAGCATCAGGCCTAGGATAGTGTGAGGGTTAGGGTTAAGGTTAGCATCAGCCCTAGGATAGTGTTAGGGTTAGGGTTAGCATCAGGCCTAGGATAGTGTTAGGGTTAGGGTTAGCATCACCCCTAGGATAGTGTTACGGTTAGGGTTAGGGTTAGCATCAGCCCTAGGATAGTGTTAGGGTTATGGTTAGGTTTAGCATCAGCCCTACGATAGTGTTAGGGTAAGGGTTAGGGTTAGCATCAGGCCTAGGATAGTGTTAGGGTTACGGTTAGAATCAGCCCAAGGATAGTGTTAGGGTTAGGGTTAAGTTTAGGATCAGCCCTAGGATAGTGTTAGGGTTAGGGTTAGGGTTACCATCAGCCCTAGGATAGTGTTAGGGTTAGGGTTAGGGTTAGCATCAGCCCTAGGATAGTGTTAGGGTTAGGGTTAGCATCAGCCATAGGATAGTGTTAGGGTTAGGGTTAGGGTTATCATCAGGCCTAGGATAGTGTTAGGGTTAGGGTTAGCATCAGCCCTAGGATAGTGTTAGGGTTAGTGTTAGGGTTAGCATCAGGCCTAGGATAGTGTCAGGGTTAGGGTTAGCATCAGCCCTAGGATAGTGTTAGGGTTAAGGTTAGGGTTAGCATCAGCCGTAGGATAGTGTTAGGGATAGGGTTAGCCTCAGCCCTAAGATAGTGTTAGAGTTAGGGTTAGGGTTACCATCAGCCCTAGGGTAGTGTTAGGGTTAATGTTAGGGTTACCATCAGCCCTAGGATAGTGTTAGGGTTAGGGTTAACATAAACCCTAGGATAGTGTTAGGGTTAGGGTTAGGGTTATCATCAGGCCTAGGATAGTGTTAGGGTTAGGGTTAGGGTTAGCATAAGTTTCAAGGATAGTGTTAGGGTTAGCGTTAGGGTTAGAATCAGCCCTAGGATAGTGTTAGGTTTAGGGTTAGGGTTAGCATCAGCCCTAGGATAGTGTTAGGGTTAGGGTTAACATAAACCCTAGGATAGTGTTAGGGTTAGGGTTAGGGTTAGCATCAGGCCTAGGATAGTGTTAGGGTTAGGGTTAGCATCAGCCCTAGGATAGTGTTAGGGTTATGGTTAGGGTTATCATCAGGCCTTTGATAGTGTTAGGGTTAGGGTTATCATCAGCCCTAGGATAGTGTTAGGATTAGGGTTAGCATCAGCCCTAGGATAGTGTTAGGGGTAGGGTGAGGGTTAGCATCAGCCCTAGGATAGTGTTAGTGTTAGGGTTAGCATCAGCCCTAGGATAGTGTTAAGGTTAGGGTTAGGGTTAGCATCAGCCCTAGGATAGTGTTAGGGTTAGGGTTAGGGTTAGCATCAGCCCTAGGATAGTGTTAGGGTTAGGGTTAGCATCAGCACTGGGATAATGTTAGGGTTAGGGTTAGGGTTAGCGTCAGCCCTAGGATAGTGTTAGTGTTAGGGTTAGCCTCAGCCCTAGGAGAGTGTTATGGTTAGGGATAGGGTTAGCATCAGGCCTAGGATAGTGTTAGGGTTAGGGTTAGGGTTAGCATCAGCCCTAGGATATTGTTAGGGTGAGGGTTAGGGTTAGCATCTGCCCTAGGATATTATTAGGGTTAGGGTGAGCATCAGCCCTAGGATTGTGTTAGGGTTAGGGTTAGGGTTAGCACCAGGCCTAGGATAGTGTTAGTGTTAGGGTTAGCATCAGCCTTAGGATAGTGTTAGGGTTAGGGTTAGGGTTAGGGTTAGCATCAGCCCTAGGATAGTGTTAGGGTTAGGGTTAGGGTTATCATCAGGCCTAGGATAGTGTTAGGGTTAGGGTTAGCATCAGCCCTAGGATAGTGTTAGGGTTAGGGCTGGGTTAGCATCAGCCCTAGGATAGTGTTAGGGCTAGGGTTAGCATCATCGCTAGGATAGTGTTAGGGTTAGGGTTAGGGTTAGCATCAGCCGTAGGATAGTGTTAGGGTTAGGGTTAGGGTTAGCATCCGCCCTAGGATAGTGTTAGGTTTAGGGTTAGGGTTAGCATCAGCCCTAGGATAGTGTTAGGGTTAGGGTTAACATAAACCCTAGGATAGTGTTAGGGTTCGGGTTAGGGTTACCATCAGGCCTAGGATAGTGTTAGGGTTAGGGTTAGGGTTAGCATCAGTTCAAGGATAGTGTTAGGGTTAGCGTTAGGGTTACCATCAGCCCTAGGATAGTGTTAGGGTTAGGGTTAACATAAACCCTAGGATAGTGTTAGTGTTAGGGTTAGGGTTATCATCAGGCCTATGATAGTGTTAGGGTTAGGGTTAGGGTTAGCATCAGTTCAAGGATAGTGTTAGGGTTAGCGTTAGGGTTACCATCAGCCCTAGGATAGTGTTAGGGTTAGGGTTAGGGTTAGCATCAGCCCTAGGATAGTGTTAGTGTTAGGGTTAGCATCAGCCCTAGGATAGTGTTAGGGTTAGGGTTAGGGTTAGCATCATACCTAGGATAGTGTTACGGTTAGGGTTAACATAAACCCTAGGATAGTGTTAGTGTTAGGGTTTAGGTTATCATCAGGCCTAGGATAGTGTTAGGGTTAGGGTTAGGGTTAGAATCAGTTCAAGGATAGTGTTAGGGTAAGGGTTAGGGTTAGCGTCAGTCCTAGGATAGTGTTAGGGTTACGGTTAGAATCACCCCAAGGATACTGTTAGGGTTAGGGTTAAGTTTAGCATCAGCCCTAGGATAGTGTTAGGGTTAAGGTTAGGGTTACCATCAGCCCTAGGATAGTGTTAGGGTTAGGGTTAGGGTTAGCATCAGCCCTAGGATAGTGTTAGGGTTAGGGTTAGCATCAGCCCTAGGATAGTGTTAGGGTTAGGGTTAGGGTTATCATCAGGCCTAGGATAGTGTTAGGGTTAGGGTTAGCATCAGCCCTAGGATAGTGTTAGCGTTAGTGTTAGGGTTAGCATCAGCCCTAGGATAGTGTTAGGGTTAGGGTTAGCATCAGCCTTAGGATAGTGTTAGGGTTAGGGTTAGGGTTAGCATCAGCCGTAGGATAGTGTTAGGGTTAGGGTTACCATCAGCCCTAGGATAGTGTTAGGGTTAGGGTTAGGGTTATCATCAGGCCTAGGATAGTGTTAGGGTTAGGGTTAGCATCAGCCCTAGGATAGTGTTAGGGTTAGGGTTAGGGTTAGCATCAGCCCTAGGATAGTGTTAGGGTTAGGGTTAGTGTTAGCATCAGCCCTAGGATATTATTAGGGTTAGGGTTAGCATCAGCCCAAGGATACTGTTAGGGTTAGAATTAGGGTTAGCACCAGGCTTAGGATAGTGTTAGTGTTAGGGTTACCATCAGCCTTAGGATAGTGTTAGTGTTAGGGTTAGGGTTAGCATCAGCCGTAGGATAGTGTTAGGGTTAGGGTTAGCCTCAGCCCCTGGATAGTGTTAGGGTTAGGGTTAGGGTTAGCATCAGCCCTAGGATAGTGTTAGGGGTAGGGTGAGGGTTAGCATCAGCCCTAGGATAATGTTAGTGTTAGGGTTAGCATCAGCCCTAGGATATTGTTAGGGTTAGGGTTAGGGTTAGCATCAGCTCTAGGATAGTGTTTGGGTTAGTGTTAGGGTTAGCATCAGCCCTAGGATAGTGTTAGGGTTAGGGTTAGGGTTAGCATCAGCCCTAGGATAGTGTTAGGGTTAGGGTTAGCATCAGCCCTGGGATAATGTTAGGGTTAGGGTTAGCATCAGCCCTAGGATAGTGTTAGGGTTAGGGTTAGCATCAGCCCTAGGATAGTGTTAGGGTTAGGGTTAGGGTTAGCATCAGCCCTAGGATAGTGTTAGGGTTAGGGTTAGCATCAGCCCTAGGATAGTGTTAGGGTTAGGGTTAGGGTTAGCATCAGCCCTAGGATAGTGTTAGCGTTAGGGTTAGCATCAACCCTAGGATAGTTTTAGGGTTAGGGTTAGGGTTAGCGTCAGCCCAGGATAGTGTTAGGGTTAGGGTTAGCCTCAGCCCTAGGAGAGTGTTATGATTAGGGATAGGGTGAGCATCCGCCCTAGGATAGTGTTAGGGTTAGGGTTAGGGTTAGCATCAGCCCTAGGATAGTGTTAGGGTTAGGGTTAACATAAACCCTAGGATAGTGTTAAAGTTAGGGTTAGGGTTATCATCAGGCCTAGGATAGTGTTAGGGTTAGGGTTAGGGTTAGCATCAGCCCTAGGATAGTGTTAGGGTTAGGGTTAGCATCAGCCCTAGGATAGTGTTAGGGTTAGGGTTAGGGTTATCATCAGGCCTAGGATAGTGTTAGGGTTAGGGTTAGCATCAACCCTAGGATAGTGTTAGGGTTAGGGTTAGGGTTAGCATCAGCCCTAGGATAGTGTAAGGGTTAGGGTTAGCATCAGCCCTAGGATAGTGTTAGGGTTAAGGTTAGGGTTAGCATCAGGCCTAGGATAGTGTTAGGGTTAGGGTTAGCATCAGCCCTAGGATAGTGTTAGTGTTAGGGTTAGGGTTAGCATCAGCCATAGGATAGTGTTAGGGTTAGGGTTAGTGTTAGCATCAGCCCTAGGATATTATTAGGGTTAGGGTTAGCATCAGCCCAAGGATACTGTTAGGGTTAGAATTAGGGTTAGCACCAGGCTTAGGATAGTGTTAGTGTTAGGGTTACCATCAGCCTTAGGATAGTGTTAGTGTTAGGGTTAGGGTTAGCATCAGCCGTAGGATAGTGTTAGGGTTAGGGTTAGCCTCAGCCCTAGGATAGTGTTAGGGTTAGGGTTAGGGTTAGCTTCAGCCCTAGGATAGTGTTAGGGGTAGGGTGATGGTTAGCATCAGCCCTAGGATAATGTTAGTGTTAGGGTTAGCATCAGCCCTAGGATATTGTTAGGGTTAGGGTTAGAGTTAGCATCAGCTCTACGATATTGTTTGGGTTAGTGTTAGGGTTAGCATCAGACCTAGGATAGTGTTATGGTTAGGGTTAGGGTTAGCATCAGCCCTAGGATAGTGTTAGGGTTAGGGTTAGCATCAGCCCTGGGATAATGTTAGGGTTAGGGTTAGCATCAGCGCTAGGATAGTGTTAGGGTTAGGGTTAGCATCAGCCCTAGGATAGTGTTAGGGTTAGGGTTAGCATCAGCCCTCGGATAGTGTTAGGGTTAGGGTTAGGGTTAGCATCAGCCCTAGGATAGTGTTAGCGTTAGGGTTAGCATCAACCCTAGGATAGTTTTAGGGTTAGGGTTAGGGTTAGCGTCAGCCCAGGATAGTGTTAGGGTTAGGGTTAGCCTCAGCCCTAGGATAGTGTTAGGGTTAGGGTTAGCCTCAGCCCTAGGAGAGTGTTATGGTTAGGGATAGGGTCAGCATCCGCCCTAGGATAGTGTTAGGGTTAGGGTTAGGGTTAGCATCAGCCCTAGGATAGTGTTAGGGTTAGGGTTAACATAAACCCTAGGATAGTGTTAGTGTTAGGGTTAGGGTTAGCATCAGCCCTAGGATAGTGTTAGTGTTAGGGTTAGGGTTAGCATCAGCCCTAAGATAGTGTTAGGGTTAGGGTTAGACTCAGCCCTCGGAGAATATTATGGTTAGGGTTATTGTTAGCATCAGCCCTAGGATAGTGTTAGGGTTAGGGTTACGGTTAGCATCAGCCCTAGGATACTGTTAGGGTTAGAGTTAGCATCAGCCCTAGGATAGTGTTAGGGTTAGGGTTAGGGTTAGCATCAGCCCTAGGATATTGTTAGGGTTTGGCTTATGGTTAGCATCAGCCCTAGGATAGTGTTAGGCATATGGTTAGCCTCAGCCCTAGGAGATGTTAGGGTTAGGGTTAGGGTTAGCATCAGCCCTAGGATAGTGTGAGGGTTAGGGTTAGCATCAGCCCTAGGATAGTGTTAGGGTTAGGGATAGGGTTAGCATCAGCCCTAGGATAGTATTAGGGTTAGGGTTAGCATCAGCCCTAGGATAGTGTTAGGGTTAGGGTTAGGGTTAGCATCAGCCCTAGGATAGTGTTATGGTTACGGTTAGCCTCAGCCCTAGGAGTGTTGTAGTGTTAGGGTTAGGGTTAGCATCAGCCCTAGGATAGTGTTAGGGATAGGGTTAACATCAGTTCTAGGATAGTGTTAGGGTTAGGGTTAGGGTTAGCATCAGCCCTAGGATAGTGTTAGGGTTAGGGTTAGGGTTATCATCAGGCCTAGGATAGTGTTAGGGTTAGGGTTAGGGTTAGCATCAGCCCTAGGATAGTGTAAGGGTTAGGGTTAGCATCAGCCCTAGGATAGTGATAGGGTTAAGGTTAGGGTTAGCATCAGGCCTAGGATAGTGTTAGGGTTAGGGTTAGCATCAGCCCTAGGATAGTGTTAGTGTTAGGGTTAGGGTTAGCATCAGCCCTAAGATAGTGTTAGGGTTAGGGTTAGACTCAGCCCTCGGAGAATATTAGGGTTAGGGTTATTGTTAGCATCAGCCCTAGGATAGTGTTAGGGTTAGGGTTACGGTTAGCATCAGCCCTAGGATACTGTTAGGGTTAGAGTTAGCATCAGCCCTAGGATAGTGTTAGGGTTAGGGTTAGGGTTAGCATCAGCCCTAGGATGTTGTTAGGGTTTGGCTTATGGTTAGCATCAGCCCTAGGATAGTGTTAGGCATATGGTTAGCCTCAGCCCTAGGAGATGTTAGGGTTAGGGTTAGGGTTAGCATCAGCCCTAGGATAGTGTTAGGGTTAGGGTTAGCATCAGCCCTAGGATAGTGTTAGGGTTAGGGTTGTGGTTAGAATCAGCCCAAGGATAGTGTTAGTGTTAGGGTCATCATCAGCCCTAGGATAGTGTTAGGGTTAGGGTTAGGGATATCATCAGGCCTAGGATAGTGTTAGGGTTAGGGTTAGCATCAGCCCTAGGATAGTTTTAGGGTTAGGGTTAGGGTTAGCATCAGCCCTAGGATAGTGTTAGTGTTAGGGATAGGGTTAGCATCAGCCCTAGGATAGTGTTAGGGTTAGGGTTAGCATCAGCCCTAGGATAGTGTTAGGGTCAGGGTTAGGGTTAGCATCAGCCCTAGGATAGTGTTATGGTTACGGTTAGCCTCAGCCCTAGGAGTGTTGTAGTGTTAGGGTTAGGGTTAGCATCAGCCCTAGGATAGTGTTAGGGTTAGGGTTAACATCAGTTCTAGGATAGTGTTAGGGTTAGGGTTAGGGTTAGCATCAGCCCTAGGATATTGTTAGGGTTAGGGTTAGGGTTAGCATCAGCCCTAGGATAGTGTTAGTGTTAGGGTTAGGGTTAGCATCAGCTCTAGGATAATGTTAGGGTTAGGGTAAGGGTTAGCATCAGCCCTAGGATAGTGTTAGGGTTATGGTTAGGGTTAGCAGCAGCCCTAGGATAGTGTTAGGGTTAGGGTTAGCATCAGCCCTAGGATATTGTTCGGGTTAGGGTTAGGGTTAGCATCAGCCCTAGGATAGTGTTAGGGTTACGGTTAGGGTTAGCATCAGCCCTAGGATAGTGTTTGGGTTAGGGTTAGGTTTAGCATCAGCCCTAGGATAGTGTTAATGTTATGGTTAGCATCAGCCCTAGGATTGTGTTAGGGTTAGGGTTAGGGTTAGCATCAGCCCTAGGATAGTGTTAGGGTTAGGGTTATGGTTAGCATCAGCCCTAGGATAGTGTTAGGGTTAGGGTTAGGGTTAGCATCAGCACTAGGATAGTGTTAGGGTTACGGTTAGCATCAGCCCTAGGATAGTGTTAGGGTTAGGGTTAGCATCATCCCTACGATATTGTTAGGGTTAGGGTTAGGGTAAGCATCAGCCCTAAGATAGTGTTAGGGTTATGGTTAGCATCAGCCCTAGGATAGTGTTAGGGTTAGGGTTAGGGTTAGAATCAGCCCTAGGATAGTGTTAGGGTTAGGGTTAGCATCAGACCCAGGATAGTGTTAGGGTTAGCGTTAGGATTAGCATCAGCCCTAGGATGGTGTTAGGGTTAGGATTAGGGTAAGCATCAGCCCTAGGATAGTGTTAGGGTTAGGGTTAACATCAGCCCTAGTATAGTGTTAGGGTTATGGTGAGCATCAGCCCTAGGATAATGTTAGGGTTAATTTTAGCATCAACACTAGGATAGAGTTAGGGTTAGGGTTAGGGTTAGCATCAGCCCTAGAATAGTGTTACGGTTAGGGTTAGGGTTAGTATCAGCCCTAGGATAGTGTTAGGCTTAGCGATACGTTTAGCATCAGCACTAGGATAGTGTTAGAGTTAGCGTTAGGGTTAGGGTTAACATCAGCCCTAGGAGAGTGTTAGGGTTAGGGTTACGGTTAGCATCAGCCCTAGGATAGTGTTAGGGTTAGGGTTAGCATCAGACCTAGGATAGTGTTTGGGTTAGGGTTAGGATTAACATCAGGCCTAGGATAGTGTTAGGGTTAGGGTAAGGGTTAGCATCAGCAATAGGATAGTGTTAGGTTTAGGGTTAGGGTTAGCATGAGCCCTAGAATAGTGTTACGGTTAGGGTTAGGGTTAGCATCAGCCCTAGGATAGTGTTAGGCTTAGCGTTACGTTTAGCATCAGCACTAGGATAGTGTTAGGGTTAGGGTTAGGGTTAGGGTTAACATCAGCCCTAGGATACTGTTAGGGTTAGGGTTAGGGTTAGCACCAACCCTAGGATAGTGTTAGGGTTAGTGTTAGGGTTAGCATCAGCCCTAGGATAGTGTTAGGGTTACGGTTAGCATCAGCCCTAGGATAGTGTTAGGGTTAGGGTTACGGTTATCATCAGCCCTAGGATAGTGTTAGGGTTAGGGTCAGCATCAGCAATAGGATAATGTGAGGGTCAGGGTTAGGGTTATCATCAGGCCTAGGATAGTGTTAATTTTAGGGTTAGCATCAGCCCTAGGATAGTGTTAGTGTTAGGGTTAGGGTTAGCATCAGCCCTAGGATAATGTTAGGGTAAGGGTTAGCCTCATCCCTAGGATAGTGTTAGGGTTAGGATTAGGGTCAACATCAGCCCTTGGATAGTGTTAGGGTTAGGGTCAGCCTCATCCCTAGGAGAGTGTTAGGGTTAGGGTTAGGGTTAGCATCAGCAATAGGATAGTGTTAGGGTTAGGGTTAGCATCAGCCCTAGGATAGTGATATGGTTAGTGTTATGTTTAGCATCAGCCCTAGGATAGTGTTAGGGTTAGGGTTAGGGTTAGCATCAGCCCTAGGATTGTGTTAGGGTTAGGGTTAGCATCAGCCCTAGGATAGTGTTAGCGTTAGGGTTAGGGCTAGCATCAGCCCTAGGATAGTGTTAGGGTTAGGGTTAGCATCAGCCCTAGGATAGTGTTAGGTTTAGGGTTAGGGTTTGGGTTAGCATCAGCCCTAGGATAGTGTTAGGGTTAGGGTTAAGGTTAGGATCAGCCCTAGGAAAGTGTTAGGGTTAGGGTTAGCATCAGCCTTAGGAGAGAGTTAGGGTTAGGGTTCTGGTTAGCATCGGCCCTAGGATACTGTTAGGGTTAGGGTTAGCATCAGCCCTAGGATAGAGTTAGGGTTAGGGTTAGGGTTAGCATCAGCCCTAGGATAGTGTTAGGGTTAGGGTTAGGGTTAGGGTTAGGGTTAGGGTTAGGGTTAGCATCATCCCTAGGATAGAGTTAGGGTTAGGGTTAGGGTAAGCATCAGCCCTAGGATAGTGTTAGGATTAGGGTTAGCATCAGACTTAGGATAGTGTTAGGGTTAGGATTAGGGTTAGCATCAGCCCTAGGAGAGTGTTAGGGTTAGGGGTAGCATCAGACCAAGGATAGT
Source organism: Lemur catta (assembly GCF_020740605.2). Classification (NCBI taxonomy): domain Eukaryota; kingdom Metazoa; phylum Chordata; class Mammalia; order Primates; family Lemuridae; genus Lemur; species Lemur catta. The sequence goes on along the minus strand of NC_059131.1, from coordinate 109,864,593 downwards.
GTTAGGTTTAGAGTTAGGGTTAGCATCAGCCCTATGATGGTGTTAGGGTTAGGGTTAGGGTAGCATCAGCCCTAGGATAGTGTTAGGGTTAGGGTTAGCATCAGCCCTAGGATAATGTTAGGGTTAGGGTTAGGGTTAGCATCAGCCCTAGGATAGTGTTAGGGTTAGAGTTAGCATCAGACCTAGGATAGTGTTAGGGTTAGGGTTAGGGTTAGCATCAGCCCTAGGATAGTGTTAGGGTTAGGGTTATCATCAGCCCTAGGATAGTGTTAGGGTTAAGGTTACGGTTAGCATCAGCCCTATGATAGTGTTAGCGTTAGGGTTAGCATCAGCCCTAGGATATAGTTAGGGTTAGGGTTAGGGTTATTATCAGGCTTAGGATAGTGTTAGGGTTAGGGTTAGCATCAGCCCTAGGATAGTGTCAGGGTTAGGGTTAGGGTTAGCATCAGACCTAGGATAGTGTTAGGCTTAGGGTTAGCATCAGCCCTAGGATAGTGTAAGGGTTAGGGTTAGGGTTAGTATCAGCCCTAGGAGAGTGTTAGGGTTAGGGTTAGGGTTCTCATCAGCCCGAGGATAGTGTTATGGTTAGGGTTAGCCTCAGCGCTAGGAGAGTGTTAGGGTTAGGGTTAGGGTTAGCATTAGCCCTAGGATAGTGTTAGTGATAGGATTAGGGTTAGCATCAGCCCTAGGATAGTGTTAGGTTTAGCGTTTGGGTTAGCATCAGCCCTAGGACAGTGTTAGGGTTACGGTTAGCATCAGCCCTAGGATAGTGTTAGGGTTACGGTTAGCATCAGCCCTAGTATCGTGTTAGGGTTATGGTTAGGGTTAGCATCAGCCCTAGGATAGTGTTAGTGTTAGTGTTAGCATCAGCCCTAGGATAGTGTTAGGGTTAGTGTTACGGTTAGCATCAGCCCTAGGAAAGTGTTAGGGTTTGGGTTAGGGTTACGGTTAGCATCAGCCCTAGGAGAGAGTTAGGGTTAGGTTTAGGGTTAGCATCAGCCCTAGGATAGTGTTAGGGTTAGCGTTAGGTTTAGCATCAGCACTACGATAGTGTTAGGGTTAGGGTTAGGGTTACGGTTAGCATCAGCCCTAGGAGAGAGTTAGGGTTAGGTTTAGGGTTAGCATCGGCCCTAGGATAGTGTTACGGTTAGGGTTAGCATGAGACATAGGATAGTGTTAGGGTTAGGGTTAGGGTTAGCATCAGCCCTAGGATAGTGTTAGGGTTAGGTTTATCATCAGCCCTAGGATAGTGTTAGACTTAGGGTTACGGTTAGCATCAGCCCTAGGATAGTGTTAGAGTTATGGTTAGCATCAGCCCTAGGATATAGTTAGGGTTAGGGTTAGGGTTATCATCAGGCCTAGGATACTGTTAGGGTTAGGCTTAGAATCAGCCCTAGGATAGTGTTAGGGTTAGGGTTAGGGTTAGCATCAGCCCTAGGATAGTGTTAGGTTTAGGGTTAGGGTTAGCATCAGCCATAGGATAGTGTTAGGGTTAGGGTTAGCATCAGCCCTAGGATAGTGTAAGGGTTAGGGTTACGGTTAGCATCAGCCCTAGGATAGTGTTAGGGTTAGGGTCAGCAACAACCCTAGGATAGTGTTATGGTTATGGTCAGGGTTATCATCAGGCCTAGTATAGTGTTAGGGTTAGGGTTAGCATCAGCCCTAGGATAGTGATAGGGTTAGGGTTAGGGCCAGCATCAGCCCTAGGATAGTGTTAGGGTTAGGGTTATCATCAGGCCTAGGATAGTGTTAGGGTTAGGGTTCGGGTTAGCATCAGTTCAAGGATAGTGTTAGGGTTAGCGTTAGGGTTAGCATCTGCCCTAGGATAGTGTTAGGGTTAGGTTTAGGGTTAGCATCAGCCCAAGGATAGTGTTAGGGTTAGGGTTAGCATCAGCCCTAGGATAGTGTTAGGGTTAGGGTTAGGGTTAGCATCAGACCTAGGATAGTGTTAGGGTTAGGGTTAGCATCAGCCTTAGGATAGTGTTAGGGTTAGGGTTAGGGTTAGCATCAGCGCTAGGATAGTGTTAGGGTTAGGGTTAGCATCATCCCTAGCATAGTGTTAGGGTTGGGGTTAGGGTTAGCATCAGCCCTAGGATAGTTTTAGGGTTAGGGTTAGCATCAGCCCTAGGATAGTGTTAGGGTTAGGGTTAGCATCAGCCCTAGGATAGTGTTAGGGTTATGGTTACGGTTAGCATCAGACCTAGGATAGTGTTAGGCTTAGGGTTAGGGTTAGCATCAGACCAAGGATAGTATTAGGTTTAGGGTTAGGGTTAGCATCAGCCCTAGGATAGTGTTAGGGTTAGGTTTAGCATCAGCCCTAGGATAGTGTAAGGGTTAGGGTTACGGTTAGCATCAGCCCTAGGATAGTGTTAGGGTTAGGGTAAGCATCAGCCTTAGGATAGTGTAATGGTTAGGGTTAGGGTTATCATCAGGCCTAGTATAGTGTTAGGTTTCGGGTTAGCATCAGCCGTAGGATAGTGTTAGGGTTAGGGTTAGGGTTAGCATCAGCCCTAGGATAGTGTTACGGTTAGGGTTAGGGTTAGCACCAGCCCTAGGATAGAGTTAGGGTTAGGGTTAGGGTTACCATCAGCCCTAGGATAATGTTAGGGTTAGGGTTAGCATCAGCCCTAGGATAGTGTTAGGGTTAGGGTTAGGGTTATCATCAGTCCTAGGATAGTGTTAGGCTTAGGATTAGCAACAGCCTTAGGATATTGTTAGGGTTAGGGTTAGGGTTAGCATCAGCGCTAGGATAGTGTTAGGGTTAGGGTTAGCATCAGCCCTAGGAGAGTGTTAGGGTTAGGGTTAGGGATCTCATCAGCCCGAGGATAGTGTTATGGTTAGGGTTAGCCTCAGCCCTAGGAGAGTGTTAGGGTTAGGGTTAGGGTTAGCATCAGCCCTAGGATAGTGTTAGGGATAGGATTAGGGTTAGCATCAGCCCTAGGATAGTGTTAGGTTTAGCGTTTGGGTTAGCATCAGCCCTAGGACAGTGTTAGGGTTACGGTTAGCATCAGCCCTAGGATAGTGTTAGGGTTACGGTTAGCATCAGCCCTAGTATCGTGTTAGGGTTATGGTTAGGGTTAGCATCAGCCCTAGGATAGTGTTAGTGTTAGTGTTAGCATCAGCCCTAGGATAGTGTTAGGGTTAGTGTTACGGTTAGCATCAGCCCTAGGAAAGTGTTAGGGTTAGGGTTAGGGTTACGGTTAGCATCAGCCCTAGGAGAGAGTTAGGGTTAGGGTTAGGGTTAGCATCAGCCCTAGGATAGTGTTAGGGTTAGCGTTAGGTTTAGCATCAGCACTACGATAGTGTTAGGGTTAGGGTTAGGGTTACGGTTAGCATCAGCCCTAGGAGAGAGTTAGGGTTAGGTTTAGGGTTAGCATCGGCCCTAGGATAGTGTTACGGTTAGGGTTAGCATGAGACCTAGGATAGTGTTAGGGTTAGGGTTAGGGTTAGCATCAGCCCTAGGATAGTGTTAGGGTTAGGTTTATCATCAGCCCTAGGATAGTGTTAGGGTTAGGGTTACGGTTAGCATCAGCCCTAGGATAGTGTTAGGGTTATGGTTAGCATCAGCCCTAGGATATAGTTAGGGTTAGGGTTAGGGTTATCATCAGGCCTAGGATACTGTTAGGGTTAGGCTTAGCATCAGCCCTAGGATAGTGTTAGGGTTAGGGTTAGCATCAGCCCTAGGATAGTGTTAGGGTTAGGGTTAGCATCAGACCTAGGATAGTGTTAGGGTTAGGGTTAGGGTTAGCATCAGCCCTAGGATAGTGTTAGGGTTAGGGTTATCATCAGCCCTAGGATAGTGTTAGGGTTAAGGTTACGGTTAGCATCAGCCCTACGATAGTGTTAGCGTTAGGGTTAGCATCAGCCCTAGGATATAGTTAGGGTTAGGGTTCGGGTTATCATCAGGCTTAGGATAGTGTTAGGGTTAGGGTTAGCATTAGCCCTAGGATAGTGTCAGGGTTAGGGTTAGGGTTAGCATCAAACCTAGGATAGTGTTAGGCTTAGGGTTAGCATCAGCCCTAGGATAGTGTAAGGGTTAGGGTTAGGGTTAGCATCAGCCCTAGGAGAATGTTAGGGTTAGGGTTAGGGTTCTCATCAGCCCGAGGATAGTGTTATGGTTAGGGTTAGCCTCAGCCCTAGGAGAGTGTTAGGGTTAGGGTTAGTGTTAGCATCAGCCCTAGGATAGTGTTAGTGATAGGATTAGGGTTAGCATCAGCCCTATGATAGTGTTAGGTTTAGCGTTTGGGTTAGCATCAGCCCTAGGACAGTGTTAGGGTTACGGTTAGCATCAGCCCTAGGATAGTGTTAGGGTTACGGTTAGCATCAGCCCTAGTATCGTGTTAGGGTTATGGTTAGGGTTAGCATCAGCCCTAGGATAGTGTTAGTGTTAGTGTTAGCATCAGACCTAGGATAGTGTTAGGGTTAGTGTTACGGTTAGCATCAGCCCTAGGAAAGTGTTAGGGTTAGGGTTAGGGTTACGGTTAGCATCAGCCCTAGGAGAGTGTTAAGGTTAGGTTTAGGGTTAGCATCAGCCCTAGGATAGTGTTAGAGTTAGCGTTAGGTTTAGCATCAGCACTACGATAGTGTTAGGGTTAGGGTTAGGGTTACGGTTAGCATCAGCCCTAGGAGAGAGTTAGGGTTAGGTTTAGGGTTAGCATCGGCCCTAGGATAGTGTTACGGTTAGGGTTAGCATGAGACCTAGGATAGTGTTAGGGTTAGGGTTAGGGTTAGCATCAGCCCTAGGATAGTGTTAGGGTTAGGTTTATCATCAGCCCTAGGATAGTGTTAGGGTTAGGGTTACGGTTACCATCATCCCTAGGATAGTGTCAGAGTTATGGTTAGCATCAGCCCTAGGATATAGTTAGGGTTAGGGTTAGGGTTATCATCAGGCCTAGGATACTGTTAGGGTTAGGCTTAGCATCAGCCCTAGGATAGTGTTAGGTTTAGGGTTAGGGTTAGCATCAGCCCTAGGATAGTGTTAGGTTTAGGGTTAGGGTTAGCATCAGCCATAGGATAGTGTTAGGGTTAGGCTTAGCATCAGCCCTAGGATAGTGTAAGGGTTAGGCTTACGGTTAGCATCAGCCCTAGGATAGTGTTAGGGTTAGGGTCAGCATCAACCCTAGGATAGTGTTATGGTTATGGTCAGGGTTATCATCAGGCCTAGTATAGTGTTAGGGTTCGGGTTAGCATGAACCCTAGGATAGTGTTAGGGATAGGGTTAGGGTTAGCATCAGCCCTAGGATAGTGTTAGGGTTAGGGTTAGGGTTAGCATCAGCCCTAGGATAGTGTTAGAGTTAGGGTTAGCATCAGCCCTAGGATAGTGTAAGGGTTAGGGTTACGGTTAGCATCAGCCCTAGGATAGTGTTAGGGTTAGGGTAAGCATCAACCTTAGGATAGTGTTATGGTTAGGGTTAGGGTTATCATCAGGCCTAGTATAGTGTTAGGTTTCGGGTTAGCATCAGCCCTAGGATAGTGTTAGTGTTAGTGTTAGGGTTAGCATCAGCCCTAGGATAGAGTTACGGTTAGGGTTAGGGTTAGCACCAGCCCTAGGATAGTGTTAGGGTTAGGGTTAGGGTTACCATCAGCCCTAGGATAATGTTAGGGTTAGGGTTAGCATCAGCCCTAGGATAGTGTTAGGGTTAGGGTTAGGGTTATCATCAGTCCTAGGATAGTGTTAGGGTTAGGATTAGCAACAGCCTTAGGATAGTGTTAGGGTTAGGGTTAGGGTTAGCATCAGCGCTAGGATAGTGTTAGGGTTAGGGTTAGCATCAGCCCTAGGAGAGTGTTAGGGTTAGGGTTAGGGTTCTCATCAGCCCGAGGATAGTGTTATGGTTAGGGTTAGCCTCAGCCCTAGGAGAATGTTAGGGTTAGGGTTAGGGTTAGCATCAGCCCTAGGATAGTGTTAGGGATAGGATTAGGGTTAGCATCAGCCCTAGGATAGTGTTAGGTTTAGCGTTTGTTTTAGCATCAGCCCTAGGACAGTGTTAGGGTTACGGTTAGCATCAGCCCTAGGATAGTGTTAGGGTTACGGTTAGCATCAGCCCTAGTATCGTGTTAGGGTTATGGTTAGGGTTAGCATCAGCCCTAAGATAGTGTTAGTGTTAGTGTTAGCATCAGCCCTAGGATAGTGTTAGGGTTAGTGTTACGGTTAGCATCAGCCCTAGGAAAGTGTTAGGGTTAGGGTTAGGGTTACGGTTAGCATCAGCCCTAGGAGAGAGTTAGGGTTAGGGTTAGGGTTAGCATCAGCCCTAGGATAGTGTTAGGGTTAGCGTTAGGTTTAGCATCAGCACTACGATAGTGTTAGGGTTAGGGTTAGGGTTACGGTTAGCATCAGCCCTAGGAGAGAGTTAGGGTTAGGTTTAGGGTTAGCATCGGCCCTAGGATAGTGTTACGGTTAGGGTTAGCATGAGACCTAGGATAGCGTTAGGGTTAGGGTTAGGGTTAGCATCAGCCCTAGGATAGTGTTAGGGTTAGGTTTATCATCAGCCCTAGGATAGTGTTAGGGTTAGGGTTACGGTTAGCATCAGCCCTAGGATAGTGTTAGGGTTATGGTTAGCATCAGCCCTAGGATATAGTTAGGGTTAGGGTTAGGGTTATCATCAGGCCTAGGATACTGTTAGGGTTAGGCTTAGCATCAGCCCTAGGATAGTGTTAGGGTTAGGGTTAGGGTTAGCATCAGCCCTAGGATAGTGTTAGGTTTAGGGTTAGGGTTAGCATCAGCCATAGGATAGTGTTAGGGTTAGGGTTAGCATCAGCCCTAGGATAGTGTAAGGGTTAGGGTTACGGTTAGCATCAGCCCTAGGATAGTGTTAGGGTTAGGGTTACGGTTAGCATCAGACCTAGGATAGTGTTAGGCTTAGGGTTAGTGTTAGCATCAGACCAAGGATTGTATTAGGTTTAGGGTTAGGGTTAGCATCAGCCCTAGGATAGTGTTAGGGTTAGGTTTAGCATCAGCCCTAGGATAGTGTTAGGGTTAGGGTAAGCATCAGCCTTAGGATAGTGTTATGGTTAGGGTTAGGGTTATCATCAGGCCTAGTATAGTGTTAGGTTTCGGGTTAGCATCAGCCCTAGGATAGTGTTAGGGTTAGGGTTAGGGTTAGCATCAGCCCTAGGATAGTGTTACGGTTAGGGTTAGGGTTAGCACCAGCCCTAGGATAGTGTTAGGGTTAGGGTTAGGGTTACCATCAGCCCTAGGACAATGTTAGGGTTAGGGTTAGCATCAGCCCTAGTATAGTGTTAGGGTTAGGGTTAGGGTTATCATCAGTCCTAGGATAGTGTTAGGGTTAGGATTAGCAACAGCCTTAGGATAGTGTTAGGGTTAGGGTTAGGGTTAGCATCAGCGCTAGGATAGTGTTAGGGTTAGGGTTAGCATCAGCCCTAGGAGAGTGTTAGGGTTAGGGTTAGGGTTCTCATCAGCCCGAGGATAGTGTTATGGTTAGGGTTAGCCTCAGCCCTAGGAGAGTGTTAGGGTTAGGGTTTGGGTTAGCATCAGCCCTAGGATAGTGTTAGGGATAGGATTAGGGTTAGCATCAGCCCTAGGATAGTGTTAGGTTTAGCGTTTGGGTTAGCATCAGCCCTAGGACAGTGTTAGGGTTACGGTTAGCATCAGCCCTAGGATAGTGTTAGGGTTACGGTTAGCATCAGCCCTAGTATCGTGTTAGGGTTATGGTTAGGGTTAGCATCAGCCCTAGGATAGTGTTAGTGTTAGTGTTAGCATCAGCCCTAGGATAGTGTTAGGGTTAGTGTTACGGTTAGCATCAGCCCTAGGAAAGTGTTAGGGTTAGGGTTAGGGTTACGGTTAGCATCAGCCCTAGGAGAGAGTTAGGGTTAGGGTTAGGGTTAGCATCAGCCCTAGGATAGTGTTAGGGTTAGCGTTAGGTTTAGCATCAGCACTACGATAGTGTTAGGGTTAGGGTTAGGGTTACGGTTAGCATCAGCCCTAGGAGAGAGTTAGGGTTAGGTTTAGGGTTAGCATCGGCCCTAGGATAGTGTTACAGTTAGGGTTAGCATGAGACCTAGGATAGTGTTAGGGTTAGGGTTAGGGTTAGCATCAGCCCTAGGATAGTGTTAGGGTTAGGTTTATCATCAGCCCTAGGATAGTGTTAGGGTTAGGGTTACGGTTAGCATCAGCCCTAGGATAGTGTTAGGGTTATGGTTAGCATCAGCCCTAGGATATAGTTAGGGTTAGGGTTAGGGTTATCATCAGGCCTAGGATACTGTTAGGGTTAGGCTTAGCATCAGCCCTAGGATAGTGTTAGGGTTAGTGTTAGCATCAGCCCTAGGATAGTGTTAGGGTTAGGGTTAGGGTTAGCATCAGGCCTAGGATAGTGTTAGGGTTAGGGTTAGCATCAGCCTTAGGATAGTGTTAGGGTTAGGGTTAGGGTTAGCATCATCCCTAGCATAGTGTTAGGGTTGGGGTTAGGGTTAGCATCAGCCCTAGGATAGTTTTAGGGTTAGGGTTAGCATCAGCCCTAGGATAGTGTTAGGGTTAGGGTTAGCATCAGCCCTAGGATAGTGTTAGGGTTAGGGTTACGGTTAGCATCAGACCTAGGATAGTGTTAGGCTTAGGGTTAGGGTTAGCATCAGACCAAGGATAGTATTAGGTTTAGGGTTAGGGTTAGCATCAGCCCTAGGATAGTGTTAGGGTTAGGTTTAGCATCAGCCCTAGGATAGTGTAAGGGTTAGGGTTACGGTTAGCATCAGCCCTAGGATAGTGTTAGGGTTAGGGTAAGCATCAACCTTAGGATAGTGTTATGGTTAGGGTTAGGGTTATCATCAGGCCTAGTATAGTGTTAGGTTTCGGGTTAGCATCAGCCCTAGGATAGTGTTAGTGTTAGTGTTAGGGTTAGCATCAGCCCTAGGATAGAGTTACGGTTAGGGTTAGGGTTAGCACCAGCCCTAGGATAGTGTTAGGGTTAGGGTTAGGGTTACCATCAGCCCTAGGATAATGTTAGGGTTAGGGTTAGCATCAGCCCTAGGATAGTGTTAGGGTTAGGGTTAGGGTTATCATCAGTCCTAGGATAGTGTTAGGGTTAGGATTAGCAACAGCCTTAGGATAGTGTTAGGGTTAGGGTTAGGGTTAGCATCAGCGCTAGGATAGTGTTAGGGTTAGGGTTAGCATCAGCCCTAGGAGAGTGTTAGGGTTAGGGTTAGGGTTCTCATCAGCCCGAGGATAGTGTTATGGTTAGGGTTAGCCTCAGCCCTAGGAGAATGTTAGGGTTAGGGTTAGGGTTAGCATCAGCCCTAGGATAGTGTTAGGGATAGGATTAGGGTTAGCATCAGCCCTAGGATAGTGTTAGGTTTAGCGTTTGTTTTAGCATCAGCCCTAGGACAGTGTTAGGGTTACGGTTAGCATCAGCCCTAGGATAGTGTTAGGGTTACGGTTAGCATCAGCCCTAGTATCGTGTTAGGGTTATGGTTAGGGTTAGCATCAGCCCTAAGATAGTGTTAGTGTTAGTGTTAGCATCAGCCCTAGGATAGTGTTAGGGTTAGGGTTAGGGTTACGGTTAGCATCAGCCCTAGGAAAGTGTTAGGGTTAGGGTTAGGGTTACGGTTAGCATCAGCCCTAGGAGAGAGTTAGGGTTAGGGTTAGGGTTAGCATCAGCCCTAGGATAGTGTTAGGGTTAGCGTTAGGTTTAGCATCAGCACTACGATAGTGTTAGGGTTAGGGTTAGGGTTACGGTTAGCATCAGCCCTAGGATAGTGTTAGGGTTATGGTTAGCATCAGCCCTAGGATATAGTTAGGGTTAGGGTTAGGGTTATCATCAGGCCTAGGATACTGTTAGGGTTAGGCTTAGCATCAGCCCTAGGATAGTGTTAGGGTTAGGGTTAGGGTTAGCATCAGCCCTAGGATAGTGTTAGGTTTAGGGTTAGGGTTAGCATCAGCCATAGGATAGTGTTAGGGTTAGGGTTAGCATCAGCCCTAGGATAGTGTAAGGGTTAGGGTTACGGTTAGCATCAGCCCTAGGATAGTGTTAGGGTTAGGGTTACGGTTAGCATCAGACCTAGGATAGTGTTAGGCTTAGGGTTAGTGTTAGCATCAGACCAAGGATAGTATTAGGTTTAGGGTTAGGGTTAGCATCAGCCCTAGGATAGTGTTAGGGTTAGGTTTAGCATCAGCCCTAGGATAGTGTTAGGGTTAGGGTAAGCATCAGCCTTAGGATAGTGTTATGGTTAGGGTTAGGGTTATCATCAGGCCTAGTATAGTGTTAGGTTTCGGGTTAGCATCAGCCCTAGGATAGTGTTAGGGTTAGGGTTAGGGTTAGCATCAGCCCTAGGATAGTGTTACGGTTAGGGTTAGGGTTAGCACCAGCCCTAGGATAGTGTTAGGGTTAGGGTTAGGGTTACCATCAGCCCTAGGACAATGTTAGGGTTAGGGTTAGCATCAGCCCTAGTATAGTGTTAGGGTTAGGGTTAGGGTTATCATCAGTCCTAGGATAGTGTTAGGGTTAGGATTAGCAACAGCCTTAGGATAGTGTTAGGGTTAGGGTTAGGGTTAGCATCAGCGCTAGGATAGTGTTAGGGTTAGGGTTAGCATCAGCCCTAGGAGAGTGTTAGGGTTAGGGTTAGGGTTCTCATCAGCCCGAGGATAGTGTTATGGTTAGGGTTAGCCTCAGCCCTAGGAGAGTGTTAGGGTTAGGGTTTGGGTTAGCATCAGCCCTAGGATAGTGTTAGGGATAGGATTAGGGTTAGCATCAGCCCTAGGATAGTGTTAGGTTTAGCGTTTGGGTTAGCATCAGCCCTAGGACAGTGTTAGGGTTACGGTTAGCATCAGCCCTAGGATAGTGTTAGGGTTACGGTTAGCATCAGCCCTAGTATCGTGTTAGGGTTATGGTTAGGGTTAGCATCAGCCCTAGGATAGTGTTTGTGTTAGTGTTAGCATCAGCCCTAGGATAGTGTTAGGGTTAGTGTTACGGTTAGCATCAGCCCTAGGAAAGTGTTAGGGTTAGGGTTAGGGTTACGGTTAGCATCAGCCCTAGGAGAGAGTTAGGGTTAGGGTTAGGGTTAGCATCAGCCCTAGGATAGTGTTAGGGTTAGCGTTAGGTTTAGCATCAGCACTACGATAGTGTTAGGGTTAGGGTTAGGGTTACGGTTAGCATCAGCCCTAGGAGAGAGTTAGGGTTAGGTTTAGGGTTAGCATCGGCCCTAGGATAGTGTTACGGTTAGGGTTAGCATGAGACCTAGGATAGTGTTAGGGTTAGGGTTAGGGTTAGCATCAGCCCTAGGATAGTGTTAGGGTTAGGTTTATCATCAGCCCTAGGATAGTGTTAGGGTTAGGGTTACGGTTAGCATCAGCCCTAGGATAGTGTTAGGGTTATGGTTAGCATCAGCCCTAGGATATAGTTAGGGTTAGGGTTAGGGTTATCATCAGGCCTAGGATACTGTTAGGGTTAGGCTTAGCATCAGCCTTAGGATAGTGTTAGGGTTAGTGTTAGCATCAGCCCTAGGATAGTGTAAGGGTTAGGGTTAGGGTTAGCATCAGCCCTAGGAGAGTGTTAAGGTTAGGGTTAGTGTTCTCATCAGCCCGAGGATAGTGTTATGGTTAGGGTTAGCCTCAGCCCTAGGAGAGTGTTAGGGTTAGGGTTAGGGTTAGCATCAGCCCTAGGATAGTGTTAGGGATAGGATTAGGGTTAGCATCAGCCCTAGGATAGTGTTAGGTTTAGCGTTTGGGTTAGCATCAGCCCTAGGACAGTGTTAGGGTTACGGTTAGCATCAGCCCTAGGATAGTGTTAGGGTTACGGTTAGCATCAGCCCTAGTATCGTGTTAGGGTTATGGTTAGGGTTAGCATCAGCCCTAGGATAGTGTTAGTGTTAGTGTTAGCATCAGCCCTAGGATAGTGTTAGGGTTAGTGTTACGGTTAGCATCAGCCCTAGGAAAGTGTTAGGGTTAGGGTTAGGGTTACGGTTAGCATCAGCCCTAGGAGAGAGTTAGGGTTAGGTTTAGGGTTAGCATCAGCCCTAGGATAGTGTTAGGGTTAGCGTTAGGTTTAGCATCAGCACTACGATAGTGTTAGTGTTAGGTTTAGGGTTACGGTTAGCATCAGCCCTAGGAGAGAGTTAGGGTTAGGTTTAGGGTTAGCATCGGCCCTAGGATAGTGTTACGGTTAGGGTTAGCATGAGACCTAGGATAGTGTTAGGGTTAGGGTTAGGGTTAGCATCAGCCCTAGGATAGTGTTAGGGTTAGGTTTATCATCAGCCCTAGGATAGTGTTAGGGTTAGGGTTACGGTTAGCATCAGCCATAGGATAGTGTTAGGGTTATGGTTAGCATCAGCCCTAGGATATAGTTAGGGTTAGGGTTAGGGTTATCATCAGGCCTAGGATACTGTTAGGGTTAGGCTTAGCATCAGCCCTAGGATAGTGTTAGGGTTAGGGTTAGGGTTAGCATCAGCCCTAGGATAGTGTTAGGTTTAGGGTTAGGGTTAGCATCAGCCATAGGATAGTGTTAGGGTTAGGGTTAGCATCAGCCCTAGGATAGTGTAAGGGTTAGGGTTACGGTTAGCATCAGCCCTAGGATAGTGTTAGGGTTAGGGTCAGCATCAACCCTAGGATAGTGTTATGGTTATGGTCAGGGTTATAATCAGGCCTAGTATAGTGTTAGGGTTCGGGTTAGCATGAGCCCTAGGATAGTGTTAGGGATAGGGATAGGGTTAGCATCAGCCCTAGGATAGTGTTAGGGTTAGGGTTAGGGTTAGCATCAGGCCTAGGAGAGTGTTAGGGTTAGGGTTAGCATCAGCCTTAGGATAGTGTTAGGGATAGGGTTAGGGTTAGCATCAGCGCTAGGATAGTGTTAGGGTTAGGGTTAGCATTATCCCTAGCATAGTGTTAGGGTTAGGGTTAGGGTTAGCATCAGCCCTAGGATAGTTTTAGGGTTAGGGTTAGCATCAGCCCTAGGATAGTGTTAGGGTTAGGGTTAGCATCAGCCCTAGGATAGTGTTAGGGTTAGGGTTACGGTTAGCATCAGACCTAGGATAGTGTTAGGCTTAGGGTTAGGGTTAGCATCAGACCAAGGATAGTATTAGGTTTAGGGTTAGGGTTAGCATCAGCCCTAGGATAGTGTTAGGGTTAGGTTTAGCATCAGCCCTAGGATAGTGTAAGGGTTAGGGTTACGGTTAGCATCAGCCCTAGGATAGTGTTAGGGTTAGGGTAAGCATCAGCCTTAGGATAGTGTTATGGTTAGGGTTAGGGTTATCATCAGGCCTAGTATAGTGTTAGGTTTCGGGTTAGCATCAGCCCTAGGATAGTGTTAGGGTTAGGGTTAGGGTTAGCATCAGCCCTAGGATAGTGTTACGGTTAGGGTTAAGGTTAGCACCAGCCCTAGGATAGTGTTAGGGTTAGGGTTAGGGTTACCATCAGCCCTAGGATAATGTTAGGGTTAGGGTTAGCATCAGCCCTAGGATAGTGTTAGGGTTAGGGTTAGGGTTATCATCAGTCCTAGGATAGTGTTAGGGTTAGGATTAGCAACAGCCTTAGGATAGTGTTAGGGTTAGGGTTAGGGTTAGGGTTAGCATCAGCGCTAGGATAGTGTTAGGGTTAGGGTTAGCATCAGCCCTAGGAGAGTGTTAGGGTTAGGGTTAGGGTTCTCATCAGCCCGAGGATAGTGTTATGGTTAGGGTTAGCCTCAGCCCTAGGAGAGTGTTAGGGTTAGGGTTAGGGTTAGCATCAGCCCTAGGATAGTGTTAGGGATAGGATTAGGGTTAGCATCAGCCCTAGGATAGTGTTAGGTTTAGCGTTTGGGTTAGCATCAGCCCTAGGACAGTGTTAGGGTTACGGTTAGCATCAGCCCTAGGATAGTGTTAGGGTTACGGTTAGCATCAGCCCTAGTATCGTGTTAGGGTTATGGTTAGGGTTAGCATCAGCCCTAGGATAGTGTTAGTGTTAGTGTTAGCATCAGCCCTAGGATAGTGTTAGGGTTAGTGTTACGGTTAGCATCAGCCCTAGGAAAGTGTTAGGGTTAGGGTTAGGGTTACGGTTAGCATCAGCCCTAGGAGAGAGTTAGGGTTAGGGTTAGGGTTAGCATCAGCCCTAGGATAGTGTTAGGGTTAGCGTTAGGTTTAGCATCAGCACTACGATAGTGTTAGGGTTAGGGTTAGTGTTACGGTTAGCATCAGCCCTAGGAGAGAGTTAGGGTTAGGTTTAGGGTTAGCATCGGCCCTAGGATAGTGTTACGGTTAGGGTTAGCATGAGACCTAGGATAGTGTTAGGGTTAGGGTTAGGGTTAGCATCAGCCCTAGGATAGTGTTAGGGTTAGGTTTATCATCAGCCCTAGGATAGTTTTAGGGTTAGGGTTACGGTTAGCATCAGCCCTAGGATAGTGTTAGGGTTATGGTTAGCATCAGCCCTAGGATATAGTTAGGGTTAGGGTTAGGGTTATCATCAGGCCTAGGATACTGTTAGGGTTAGGCTTAGCATCAGCCCTAGGATAGTGTTAGGGTTAGGGTTAGGGTTAGCATCAGCCCTACGATAGTGTAAGGTTTAGAGTTAGGGTTAGCATCAGCCATAGGATAGTGTTAGGGTTAGGGTTAGCATCAGCCCTAGGATAGTGTAAGGGTTAGGGTTACGGTTAGCATCAGCCCTAGGATAGTGTTAGGGTTAGGGTCAGCATCAACCCTAGGATAGTGTTATGGTTATGGTCAGGGTTATCATCAGGCCTAGTATAGTGTTAGGGTTCGGGTTAGCATGAGCCCTAGGATAGTGTTAGGGATAGGGTTAGGGTTAGCATCAGCCCTAGGATAGTGTTAGGGTTAGGTTTAGGGTTAGCATCAGCCCTAGGATAGTATTAGAGTTACGGTTAGCATCAGCCCTAGGATAGTGTTAGGGTTAGGGTTAGGGTTAGCATCAGGCCTAGGATAGTGTTAGGGTTAGGGTTAGCATCAGCCTTAGGATAGTGTTAGGGTTAGGGTTAGGGTTAGCATCAGCGCTAGGATAGTGTTAGGGTTAGGGTTAGCATCATCCCTAGCATAGTGTTAGGGTTAGGGTTAGGGTTAGCATCAGAACTAGGATAGTTTTAGGGTTAGGGTAGCATCAGCCCTAGGATAGTGTTAGGGTTAGGGTTACGGTTAGCATCAGACCTAGGATAGTGTTAGGCTTAGGGTTAGGGTTAGCATCAGACCAAGGATAGTATTAGGTTTAGGGTTAGGGTTAGCATCAGCCCTAGGATAGTGTTAGGGTTAGGGTTAGCATCAGCCCTAGGATAGTGTAAGGGTTAGGGTTACGGTTAGCATCAGCCCTAGGATAGTGTTAGGGTTAGGGTCAGCATCAGCCTTAGGATAGTGTTATGGTTAGGGTTAGGGTTATCATCAGGCCTAGTATAGTGTTAGGTTTCGGGTTAGCATCAGCCCTAGGATAGTGTTAGGGTTAGGGTTAGGGTTAGCATCAGCCCCAGGATAGTGTTACGGTTAGGGTTAAGGTTAGCACCAGCCCTAGGATAGTGTTAGGGTTAGGGTTAGGGTTACCATCAGCCCTAGGATAATGTTAGAGTTAGGGTTAGCATCAGCCCTAGGATAGTGTTAGGGTTAGGGTTAGGGTTATCATCAGTCCTAGGATAGTGTTAGGGTTAGGATTAGCAACAGCCTTAGGATAGTGTTAGGGTTAGGGTTAGGGTTAGGGTTAGCATCAGCGCTAGGATAGTGTTAGGGTTAGGGTTAGCATCAGCCCTAGGAGAGTGTTAGGTTTAGGGTTAGGGTTCTCATCAGCCCGAGGATAGTGTTATGGTTAGGGTTAGCCTCAGCCCTAGGAGAGTGTTAGGGTTAGGGTTAGGGTTAGCATCAGCCCTAGGATAGTGTTAGGGATAGGATTAGGGTTAGCATCAGCCCTAGGATAGTGTTAGGTTTAGCGTTTGGGTTAGCATCAGCCCTAGGACAGTGTTAGGGTTACGGTTAGCATCAGCCCTAGGATAGTGTTAGGGTTACGGTTAGCATCAGCCCTAGTATCGTGTTAGGGTTATGGTTAGGGTTAGCATCAGCCCTAGGATAGTGTTAGTGTTAGTGTTAGCATCAGCCCTAGGATAGTGTTAGGGTTAGTGTTACGGTTAGCATCAGCCCTAGGAAAGTGTTAGGGTTAGGGTTAGGGTTACGGTTAGCATCAGCCCTAGGAGAGAGTTAGGGTTAGGGTTAGGGTTAGCATCAGCCCTAGGATAGTGTTAGGGTTAGCGTTAGGTTTAGCATCAGCACTACGATAGTGTTAGGGTTAGGGTTAGGGTTACGGTTAGCATCAGCCCTAGGAGAGAGTTAGGGTTAGGTTTAGGGTTAGCATCGGCCCTAGGATAGTGTTACGGTTAGGGTTAGCATGAGACCTAGGATAGTGTTAGGGTTAGGGTTAGGGTTAGCATCAGCCCTAGGATAGTGTTAGGGTTAGGTTTATCATCAGCCCTAGGATAGTGTTAGGGTTAGGGTTACGGTTAGCATCAGCCCTAGGATAGTGTTAGGGTTATGGTTAGCATCAGCCCTGGGATATAGTTAGGGTTAGGGTTAGGGTTATCATCAGGCCTAGGATACTGTTAGGGTTAGGCTTAGCATCAGCCCTAGGATAGTGTTAGGGTTAGGGTTAGGGTTAGCATCAGCCCTAGGATAGTGTTAGGTTTAGGGTTAGGGTTAGCAGCAGCCATTGGATAGTGTTAGTGTTAGGGTTAGCATCAGCCCTAGGATAGTGTAAGGGTTAGGGTTACGGTTAGCATCAGCCCTAGGATAGTGTTAGGGTTAGGGTCAGCATCAACCCTAGGATAGTGTTATGGTTATGGTCAGGGTTATCATCAGGCCTAGTATAGTGTTAGGGTTCGGGTTAGCATGAGCCCTAGGATAGTGTTAGGGATAGGGTTAGGGTTAGCATCAGCCCTAGGATAGTGTTAGGGTTAGGTTTAGGGTTAGCATCAGCCCTAGGATAGTGTTAGAGTTAGGGTTAGCATCAGCCCTAGGATAGTGTTAGGGTTAGGGTTAGGGTTAGCATCAGGCCTAGGATAGTGTTAGGGTTAGGGTTAGCATCAGCCTTAGGATAGTGTTAGGGTTAGGGTTAGGGTTAGCATCAGCGCTAGGATAGTGTTAGGGTTAGGGTTAGCATCATCCCTAGCATAGTGTTAGGGTTAGGGTTAGGGTTAGCATCAGAACTAGGATAGTTTTAGGGTTAGGGTAGCATCAGCCCTAGGATAGTGTTAGGGTTAGGGTTACGGTTAGCATCAGACCTAGGATAGTGTTAGGCTTAGGGTTAGGGTTAGCATCAGACCAAGGATACTATTAGGTTTAGGGCTAGGGTTAGCATCAGCCCTAGGATAGTGTTAGGGTTAGGGTTAGCGTCAGCCCTAGGATAGTGTAAGGGTTAGGGTTACGGTTAGCATCAGCCCTAGGATAGTGTTAGGGTTAGGGTCAGCATCAGCCTTAGGATAGTGTTATGGTTAGGGTTAGGGTTATCATCAGGCCTAGTATAGTGTTAGGTTTCGGGTTAGCATCAGCCCTAGGATAGTGTTAGGGTTAGGGTTAGGGTTAGCATCAGCCCCAGGATAGTGTTACGGTTAGGGTTAGGGTTAGCACCAGCCCTAGGATAGTGTTAGGGTTAGGGTTAGGGTTACCATCAGCCCTAGGATAATGTTAGGGTTAGGGTTAGCATCAGCCCTAGGATAGTGTTAGGGTTAGGGTTAGGGTTATCATCAGTCCTAGGATAGTGTTAGGGTTAGGATTAGCAACAGCCTTAGGATAGTGTTAGGGTTAGGGTTAGGGTTAGCATCAGCGCTAGGATAATGTTAGGGTTAGGGTTAGCATCAGCCCTAGGAGAGTGTTAGGGTTAGGGTTAGGGTTCTCATCAGCCCGAGGATAGTGTTATGGTTAGGGTTAGCCTCAGCCCTAGGAGAGTGTTAGGGTTAGGGTTAGGGTTAGCATCAGCCCTAGGATAGTGTTAGGGATAGGATTAGGGTTAGCATCAGCCCTAGGATAGTGTTAGGGTTAGGGTTAGCATCATCCCTAGCATAGTGTTAGGGTTAGGGTTAGGGTTAGCATCAGAACTAGGATAGTTTTAGGGTTAGGGTAGCATCAGCCCAAGGATAGTGTTAGGGTTAGGGTTACGGTTAGCGTCAGACCTAGGATAGTGTTAGGCTTAGGGTTAGGGTTAGCATCAGACCAAGGATAGTATTAGGTTTAGGGTTAGGGTTAGCATCAGCCCTAGGATAGTGTTAGGGTTAGGGTTAGCATCAGCCCTAGGATAGTGTAAGGGTTAGGGTTACGGTTAGCATCAGCCCTAGGATAGTGTTAGGGTTAGGGTCAGCATCAGCCTTAGGATAGTGTTATGGTTAGGGTTAGGGTTATCATCAGGCCTAGTATAGTGTTAGGTTTCGGGTTAGCATCAGCCCTAGGATAGTGTTAGGGTTAGGGTTAGGGTTAGCATCAGCCCCAGGATAGTGTTACGGTTAGGGTTAGGGTTAGCATCAGCCCTAGGATAATGTTAGAGTTAGGGTTAGCATCAGCCCTAGGATAGTGTTAGGGTTAGGGTTAGGGTTATCATCAGTCCTAGGATAGTGTTAGGGTTAGGATTAGCAACAGCCTTAGGATAGTGTTAGGGTTAGGGTTAGGGTTAGGGTTAGCATCAGCGCTAGGATAGTGTTAGGGTTAGGGTTAGCATCAGCCCTAGGAGAGTGTTAGGGTTAGGGTTAGGGTTCTCATCAGCCCGAGGATAGTGTTATGGTTAGGGTTAGCCTCAGCCCTAGGAGAGTGTTAGGGTTAGGGTTAGGGTTAGCATCAGCCCTAGGATAGTGTTAGGGATAGGATTAGGGTTAGCATCAGCCCTAGGATAGTGTTAGGTTTAGCGTTTGGGTTAGCATCAGCCCTAGGACAGTGTTAGGGTTACGGTTAGCATCAGCCCTAGGATAGTGTTAGGGTTACGGTTAGCATCAGCCCTAGTATCGTGTTAGGGTTATGGTTAGGGTTAGCATCAGCCCTAGGATAGTGTTAGTGTTAGTGTTAGCATCAGCCCTAGGATAGTGTTAGGGTTAGTGTTACGGTTAGCATCAGCCCTAGGAAAGTGTTAGGGTTAGGGTTAGGGTTACGGTTAGCATCAGCCCTAGGAGAGAGTTAGGGTTAGGGTTAGGGTTAGCATCAGCCCTAGGATAGTGTTAGGGTTAGCGTTAGGTTTAGCATCAGCACTACGATAGTGTTAGGGTTAGGGTTAGGGTTACGGTTAGCATCAGCCCTAGGAGAGAGTTAGGGTTAGGTTTAGGGTTAGCATCGGCCCTAGGATAGTGTTACGGTTAGGGTTAGCATGAGACCTAGGATAGTGTTAGGGTTAGGGTTAGGGTTAGCATCAGCCCTAGGATAGTGTTAGGGTTAGGTTTATCATCAGCCCTAGGATAGTGTTAGGGTTAGGGTTACGGTTAGCATCAGCCCTAGGATAGTGTTAGGGTTATGGTTAGCATCAGCCCTAGGATATAGTTAGGGTTAGGGTTAGGGTTATCATCAGGCCTAGGATACTGTTAGGGTTAGGCTTAGCATCAGCCCTAGGATAGTGTTAGGGTTAGGGTTAGGGTTAGCATCAGCCCTAGAATAGTGTTAGGTTTAGGGTTAGGGTTAGCATCAGCCATAGGATAGTGTTAGGGTTAGGGTTAGCATCAGCCCTAGGATAGTGTAAGGGTTAGGGTTACGGTTAGCATCAGCCCTAGGATAGTGTTAGGGTTAGGGTCAGCATCAACCCTAGGATAGTGTTATGGTTATGGTCAGGGTTATCATCAGGCCTAGTATAGTGTTAGGGTTCGGGTTAGCATGAGCCCTAGGATAGTGTTAGGGATAGGGTTAGGGTTAGCATCAGCCCTAGGATAGTGTTAGGGTTAGGTTTAGGGTTAGCATCAGCCCTAGGATAGTGTTAGGGTTAGGGTTAGGGTTAGCATCAGGCCTAGGATAGTGTTAGGGTTAGGGTTAGCATCAGCCTTAGGATAGTGTTAGGGTTAGGGTTAGGGTTAGCATCAGCGCTAGGATAGTGTTAGGGTTAGGGTTAGCATCATCCCTAGCATAGTGTTAGGGTTAGGGTTAGGGTTAGCATCAGAACTAGGATAGTTTTAGGGTTAGGGTAGCATCAGCCCTAGGATAGTGTTAGGGTTAGGGTTACGGTTAGCATCAGACCTAGGATAGTGTTAGGCTTAGGGTTAGGGTTAGCATCAGACCAAGGATACTATTAGGTTTAGGGCTAGGGTTAGCATCAGCCCTAGGATAGTGTTAGGGTTAGGGTTAGCATCAGCCCTAGGATAGTGTAAGGGTTAGGGTTACGGTTAGCATCAGCCCTAGGATAGTGTTAGGGTTAGGGTCAGCATCAGCCTTAGGATAGTGTTATGGTTAGGGTTAGGGTTATCATCAGGCCTAGTATAGTGTTAGGTTTCGGGTTAGCATCAGCCCTAGGATAGTGTTAGGGTTAGGGTTAGGGTTAGCATCAGCCCCAGGATAGTGTTACGGTTAGGGTTAGGGTTAGCACCAGCCCTAGGATAGTGTTAGGGTTAGGGTTAGGGTTACCATCAGCCCTAGGATAATGTTAGGGTTAGGGTTAGCATCAGCCCTAGGATAGTGTTAGGGTTAGGGTTAGGGTTATCATGAGTCCTAGGATAGTGTTAGGGTTAGGATTAGCAACAGCCTTAGGATAGTGTTAGGGTTAGGGTTAGGGTTAGGGTTAGCATCAGCGCTAGGATAGTGTTAGGGTTAGGGTTAGCATCAGCCCTAGGAGAGTGTTAGGGTTAGGGTTAGGGTTCTCATCAGCCCGAGGATAGTGTTATGGTTAGGGTTAGCCTCAGCCCTAGGAGAGTGTTAGGGTTAGGGTTAGGGTTAGCATCAGCCCTAGGATAGTGTTAGGGATAGGATTAGGGTTAGCATCAGCCCTAGGATAGTGTTAGGTTTAGCGTTTGGGTTAGCATCAGCCCTAGGACAGTGTTAGGGTTACGGTTAGCATCAGCCCTAGGATAGTGTTAGAGTTACGGTTAGCATCAGCCCTAGTATCGTGTTAGGGTTATGGTTAGGGTTAGCATCAGCCCTAGGATAGTGTTAGTGTTAGTGTTAGCATCAGCCCTAGGATAGTGTTAGGGTTAGTGTTACGGTTAGCATCAGCCCTAGGAAAGTGTTAGGGTTAGGGTTAGGGTTACGGTTAGCATCAGCCCTAGGAGAGAGTTAGGGTTAGGGTTAGGGTTAGCATCAGCCCTAGGATAGTGTTAGGGTTAGCGTTAGGTTTAGCATCAGCACTACGATAGTGTTAGGGTTAGGGTTAGGGTTACGGTTAGCATCAGCCCTAGGAGAGAGTTAGGGTTAGGTTTAGGGTTAGCATCGGCCCTAGGATAGTGTTACGGTTAGGGTTAGCATGAGACCTAGGATAGTGTTAGGGTTAGGGTTAGGGTTAGCATCAGCCCTAGGATAGTGTTAGGGTTAGGTTTATCATCAGCCCTAGGATAGTGTTAGGGTTAGGGTTACGGTTAGCATCAGCCCTAGGATAGTGTTAGGGTTATGGTTAGCATCAGCCCTAGGATATAGTTAGGGTTAGGGTTAGGGTTATCATCAGGCCTAGGATACTGTTAGGGTTAGGCTTAGCATCAGCCCTAGGATAGTGTTAGGGTTAGGGTTAGGGTTAGCATCAGCCCTAGAATAGTGTTAGGTTTAGGGTTAGGGTTAGCATCAGCCATAGGATAGTGTTAGGGTTAGGGTTAGCATCAGCCCTAGGATAGTGTAAGTGTTAGGGTTACGGTTAGCATCAGCCCTAGGATAGTGTTAGGGTTAGGGTCAGCATCAAACCTAGGATAGTGTTATGGTTATGGTCAGGGTTATCATCAGGCCTAGTATAGTGTTAGGGTTCGGGTTAGCATGAGCCCTAGGATAGTGTTAGGGATAGGGTTAGGGTTAGCATCAGCCCTAGGATAGTGTTAGGGTTAGGTTTAGGGTTAGCATCAGCCCTAGGATAGTGTTAGAGTTAGGGTTAGCATCAGCCCTAGGATAGTGTTAGGGTTAGGGTTAGGGTTAGCATCAGGCCTAGGATAGTGTTAGGGTTAGGGTTAGCATCAGCCTTAGGATAGTGTTAGGGTTAGGGTTAGGGTTAGCATCAGCGCTAGGATAGTGTTAGGGTTAGGGTTAGCATCATCCCTAGCATAGTGTTAGGGTTAGGGTTAGGGTTAGCATCAGAACTAGGATAGTTTTAGGGTTAGGGTAGCATCAGCCCTAGGATAGTGTTAGGGTTAGGGTTACGGTTAGCATCAGACCTAGGATAGTGTTAGGCTTAGGGTTAGGGTTAGCATCAGACCAAGGATACTATTAGGTTTAGGGCTAGGGTTAGCATCAGCCCTAGGATAGTGTTAGGTTTAGGGTTAGCATCAGCCCTAGGATAGTGTAAGGGTTAGGGTTACGGTTAGCATCAGCCCTAGGATAGTGTTAGGGTTAGGGTCAGCATCAGCCTTAGGATAGTGTTATGGTTAGGGTTAGGGTTATCATCAGGCCTAGTATAGTGTTAGGTTTCGGGTTAGCATCAGCCCTAGGATAGTGTTAGGGTTAGGGTTAGGGTTAGCATCAGCCCCAGGATAGTGTTACGGTTAGGGTTAGGGTTAGCACCAGCCCTAGGATAGTGTTAGGGTTAGGGTTAGGGTTACCATCAGCCCTAGGATAATGTTAGGGTTAGGGTTAGCATCAGCCCTAGGATAGTGTTAGGGTTAGGGTTAGGGTTATCATCAGTCCTAGGATAGTGTTAGGGTTAGGATTAGCAACAGCCTTAGGATAGTGTTAGGGTTAGGGTTAGGGTTAGCATCAGCGCTAGGATAATGTTAGGGTTAGGGTTAGCATCAGCCCTAGGAGAGTGTTAGGGTTAGGGTTAGGGTTCTCATCAGCCCGAGGATAGTGTTACGGTTAGGGTTAGCCTCAGCCCTAGGAGAGTGTTAGGGTTAGGGTTAGGGTTAGCATCAGCCCTAGGATAGTGTTAGGGATAGGATTAGGGTTAGCATCAGCCCTAGGATAGTGTTAGGTTTAGCGTTTGGGTTAGCATCAGCCCTAGGACAGTGTTAGGGTTACGGTTAGCATCAGCCCTAGGATAGTGTTAGGGTTACGGTTAGCATCAGCCCTAGTATCATGTTAGGGTTATGGTTAGGGTTAGCATCAGCCCTAGGATAGTGTTAGTGTTAGTGTTAGCATCAGCCCTAGGATAGTGTTAGGGTTAGTGTTACGGTTAGCATCAGCCCTAGGAAAGTGTTAGAGTTAGGGTTAGGGTTACGGTTAGCATCAGCCCTAGGAGAGAGTTAGGGTTAGGGTTAGGGTTAGCATCAGCCCTAGGATAGTGTTAGGGTTAGCGTTAGGTTTAGCATCAGCACTACGATAGTGTTAGGGTTAGGGTTAGGGTTACGGTTAGCATCAGCCCTAGGAGAGAGTTAGGGTTAGGTTTAGGGTTAGCATCGGCCCTAGGATAGTGTTACGGTTAGGGTTAGCATGAGACCTAGGATAGTGTTAGGGTTAGGGTTAGGGTTAGCATCAGCCCTAGGATAGTGTTAGGGTTAGGTTTATCATCAGCCCTAGGATAGTGTTAGGGTTAGGGTTACGGTTAGCATCAGCCCTAGGATAGTGTTAGGGTTATGGTTAGCATCAGCCCTAGGATATAGTTAGGGTTAGGGTTAGGGTTATCATCAGGCCTAGGATACTGTTAGGGTTAGGCTTAGCATCAGCCCTAGGATAGTGTTAGGGTTAGGGTTAGGGTTAGCATCAGCCCTAGGATAGTGTTAGGTTTAGGGTTAGGGTTAGCATCAGCCATAGGATAGTGTTAGGGTTAGGGTTAGCATCAGCCCTAGGATAGTGTAAGGGTTAGGGTTACGGTTAGCATCAGCCCTAGGATAGTGTTAGGGTTAGGGTCAGCATCAACCCTAGGATAGTGTTATGGTTATGGTCAGGGTTATCATCAGGCCTAGTATAGTGTTAGGGTTCGGGTTAGCATGAGCCCTAGGATAGTGTTAGGGATAGGGTTAGGGTTAGCATCAGCCCTAGGATAGTGTTAGGGTTAGGTTTAGGGTTAGCATCAGCCCTAGGATAGTGTTAGAGTTAGGGTTAGCATCAGCCCTAGGATAGTGTTAGGGTTAGGGTTAGGGTTAGCATCAGGCCTAGGATAGTGTTAGGGTTAGGGTTAGCATCAGCCTTAGGATAGTGTTAGGGTTAGGGTTAGGGTTAGCATCAGCGCTAGGATAGTGTTAGGGTTAGGGTTAGCATCATCCCTAGCATAGTGTTAGGGTTAGGGTTAGGGTTAGCATCAGAACTAGGATAGTTTTAGGGTTAGGGTAGCATCAGCCCTAGGATAGTGTTAGGGTTAGGGTTACGGTTAGCATCAGACCTAGGATAGTGTTAGGCTTAGGGTTAGGGTTAGCATCAGACCAAGGATACTATTAGGTTTAGGGCTAGGGTTAGCATCAGCCCTAGGATAGTGTTAGGGTTAGGGTTAGCATCAGCCCTAGGATAGTGTAAGGGTTAGGGTTACGGTTAGCATCAGCCCTAGGATAGTGTTAGGGTTAGGGTCAGCATCAGCCTTAGGATAGTGTTATGGTTAGGGTTAGGGTTATCATCAGGCCTAGTATAGTGTTAGGTTTCGGGTTAGCATCAGCCCTAGGATAGTGTTAGGGTTAGGGTTAGGGTTAGCATCAGCCCCAGGATAGTGTTACGGTTAGGGTTAGGGTTAGCACCAGCCCTAGGATAGTGTTAGGGTTAGGGTTAGGGTTACCATCAGCCCTAGGATAATGTTAGGGTTAGGGTTAGCATCAGCCCTAGGATAGTGTTAGGGTTAGGGTTAGGGTTATCATCAGTCCTAGGATAGTGTTAGGGTTAGGATTAGCAACAGCCTTAGGATAGTGTTAGGGTTAGGGTTAGGGTTAGCATCAGCGCTAGGATAATGTTAGGGTTAGGGTTAGCATCAGCCCTAGGAGAGTGTTAGGGTTAGGGTTAGGGTTCTCATCAGCCCGAGGATAGTGTTATGGTTAGGGTTAGCCTCAGCCCTAGGAGAGTGTTAGGGTTAGGGTTAGGGTTAGCATCAGCCCTAGGATAGTGTTAGGGATAGGATTAGGGTTAGCATCAGCCCTAGGATAGTGTTAGGTTTAGCGTTTGGGTTAGCATCAGCCCTAGGACAGTGTTAGGGTTACGGTTAGCATCAGCCCTAGGATAGTGTTAGGGTTACGGTTAGCATCAGCCCTAGTATCATGTTAGGGTTATGGTTAGGGTTAGCATCAGCCCTAGGATAGTGTTAGTGTTAGTGTTAGCATCAGCCCTAGGATAGTGTTAGGGTTAGTGTTACGGTTAGCATCAGCCCTAGGAAAGTGTTAGAGTTAGGGTTAGGGTTACGGTTAGCATCAGCCCTAGGAGAGAGTTAGGGTTAGGGTTAGGGTTAGCATCAGCCCTAGGATAGTGTTAGGGTTAGCGTTAGGTTTAGCATCAGCACTACGATAGTGTTAGGGTTAGGGTTAGGGTTACGGTTAGCATCAGCCCTAGGAGAGAGTTAGGGTTAGGTTTAGGGTTAGCATCGGCCCTAGGATAGTGTTACGGTTAGGGTTAGCATGAGACCTAGGATAGTGTTAGGGTTAGGGTTAGGGTTAGCATCAGCCCTAGGATAGTGTTAGGGTTAGGTTTATCATCAGCCCTAGGATAGTGTTAGGGTTAGGGTTACGGTTAGCATCAGCCCTAGGATAGTGTTAGGGTTATGGTTAGCATCAGCCCTAGGATATAGTTAGGGTTAGGGTTAGGGTTATCATCAGGCCTAGGATACTGTTAGGGTTAGGCTTAGCATCAGCCCTCGGATAGTGTTAGGGTTAGGGTTAGGGTTAGCATCAGCCCTAGGATAGTGTTAGGTTTAGGGTTAGGGTTAGCATCAGCCATAGGATAGTGTTAGGGTTAGGGTTAGCATCAGCCCTAGGATAGTGTAAGGGTTAGGGTTACGGTTAGCATCAGCCCTAGGATAGTGTTAGGGTTAGGGTCAGCATCAACCCTAGGATAGTGTTATGGTTATGGTCAGGGTTATCATCAGGCCTAGTATAGTGTTAGGGTTCGGGTTAGCATGAGCCCTAGGATAGTGTTAGGGATAGGGTTAGGGTTAGCATCAGCCCTAGGATAGTGTTAGGGTTAGGGTTAGGGTTAGCATCAGCCCTAGGATAGTGTTAGAGTTAGGGTTAGCATCAGCCCTAGGATAGTGTTAGGGTTAGGGTTAGGGTTAGCATCAGGCCTAGGATAGTGTTAGGGTTAGGGTTAGCATCAGCCTTAGGATAGTGTTAGGGTTAGGGTTAGGGTTAGCATCAGCGCTAGGATAGTGTTAGGGTTAGGGTTAGCATCATCCCTAGCATAGTGTTAGGGTTAGGGTTAGGGTTAGCATCAGCCCTAGGATAGTTTTAGGGTTAGGGTTAGCATCAGCCCTAGGATAGTGTTAGGGTTAGGGTTAGCATCAGCGCTAGGATAGTGTTAGGGTTAGTGTTACGTATAGCATCAGACCTAGGATAGTGTTAGGCTTAGGGTTAGGGTTAGCATCAGCCCCAGGATAGTGTTACGGTTAGGGTTAGGGTTAGCACCAGCCCTAGGATAGTGTTAGGGTTAGGGTTAGGGTTACCATCAGCCCTAGGATAATGTTAGGGTTAGGGTTAGCATCAGCCCTAGGATAGTGTTAGGGTTAGGGTTAGGGTTATCATCAGTCCTAGGATAGTGTTAGGGTTAGGATTAGCAACAGCCTTAGGATAGTGTTAGGGTTAGGGTTAGGGTTAGCATCAGCGCTAGGATAATGTTAGGGTTAGGGTTAGCATCAGCCCTAGGAGAGTGTTAGTGTTAGGGTTAGGGTTCTCATCAGCCCGAGGATAGTGTTATGGTTAGGGTTAGCCTCAGCCCTAGGAGAGTGTTAGGGTTAGGGTTAGGGTTAGCATCAGCCCTAGGATAGTGTTAGGGTTAGGATTAGGGTTAGCATCAGCCCTAGGATAGTGTTAGGTTTAGCGTTTGGGTTAGCATCAGCCCTAGGACAGTGTTAGGGTTACGGTTAGCATCAGCCCTAGGATAGTGTTAGGGTTACGGTTAGCATCAGCCCTAGTATCATGTTAGGGTTATGGTTAGGGTTAGCATCAGCCCTAGGATAGTGTTAGTGTTAGTGTTAGCATCAGCCCTAGGATAGTGTTAGGGTTAGTGTTACGGTTAGCATCAGCCCTAGGAAAGTGTTAGAGTTAGGGTTAGGGTTACGGTTAGCATCAGCCCTAGGAGAGAGTTAGGGTTAGGGTTAGGGTTAGCATCAGCCCTAGGATAGTGTTAGGGTTAGCGTTAGGTTTAGCATCAGCACTACGATAGTGTTAGGGTTAGGGTTAGGGTTACGGTTAGCATCAGCCCTAGGAGAGAGTTAGGGTTAGGTTTAGGGTTAGCATCGGCCCTAGGATAGTGTTACGGTTAGGGTTAGCATGAGACCTAGGATAGTGTTAGGGTTAGGGTTAGGGTTAGCATCAGCCCTAGGATAGTGTTAGGGTTAGGTTTATCATCAGCCCTAGGATAGTGTTAGGGTTAGGGTTACGGTTAGCATCAGCCCTAGGATAGTGTTAGGGTTATGGTTAGCATCAGCCCTAGGATATAGTTAGGGTTAGGGTTAGGGTTATCATCAGGCCTAGGATACTGTTAGGGTTAGGCTTAGCATCAGCCCTCGGATAGTGTTAGGGTTAGGGTTAGGGTTAGCATCAGCCCTAGGATAGTGTTAGGTTTAGGGTTAGGGTTAGCATCAGCCATAGGATAGTGTTAGGGTTAGGGTTAGCATCAGCCCTAGGATAGTGTAAGGGTTAGGGTTACGGTTAGCATCAGCCCTAGGATAGTGTTAGGGTTAGGGTCAGCATCAACCCTAGGATAGTGTTATGGTTATGGTCAGGGTTATCATCAGGCCTAGTATAGTGTTAGGGTTCGGGTTAGCATGAGCCCTAGGATAGTGTTAGGGATAGGGTTAGGGTTAGCATCAGCCCTAGGATAGTGTTAGAGTTAGGGTTAGCATCAGCCTTAGGATAGTGTTAGGGTTAGGGTTAGGGTTAGCATCAGGCCTAGGATAGTGTTAGGGTTAGGGTTAGCATCAGCCTTAGGATAGTGTTAGGGTTAGGGTTAGGGTTAGCATCAGCGCTAGGATAGTGTTAGGGTTAGGGTTAGCATCATCCCTAGCATAGTGTTAGGGTTAGGGTTAGGGTTAGCATCAGCCCTAGGATAGTTTTAGGGTTAGGGTTAGCATCAGCCCTAGGATAGTGTTAGGGTTAGGGTTAGCATCAGCGCTAGGATAGTGTTAGGGTTAGTGTTACGTATAGCATCAGACCTAGGATAGTGTTAGGCTTAGGGTTAGGGTTAGCATCAGCCCCAGGATAGTGTTACGGTTAGGGTTAGGGTTAGCACCAGCCCTAGGATAGTGTTAGGGTTAGGGTTAGGGTTACCATCAGCCCTAGGATAATGTTAGGGTTAGGGTTAGCATCAGCCCTAGGATAGTGTTAGGGTTAGGGTTAGGGTTATCATCAGTCCTAGGATAGTGTTAGGGTTAGGATTAGCAACAGCCTTAGGATAGTGTTAGGGTTAGGGTTAGGGTTAGCATCAGCGCTAGGATAATGTTAGGGTTAGGGTTAGCATCAGCCCTAGGAGAGTGTTAGTGTTAGGGTTAGGGTTCTCATCAGCCCGAGGATAGTGTTATGGTTAGGGTTAGCCTCAGCCCTAGGAGAGTGTTAGGGTTAGGGTTAGGGTTAGCATCAGCCCTAGGATAGTGTTAGGGATAGGATTAGGGTTAGCATCAGCCCTAGGATAGTGTTAGGTTTAGCGTTTGGGTTAGCATCAGCCCTAGGACAGTGTTAGGGTTACGGTTAGCATCAGCCCTAGGATAGTGTTAGGGTTACGGTTAGCATCAGCCCTAGTATCATGTTAGGGTTATGGTTAGGGTTAGCATCAGCCCTAGGATAGTGTTAGTGTTAGTGTTAGCATCAGCCCTAGGATAGTGTTAGGGTTAGTGTTACGGTTAGCATCAGCCCTAGGAAAGTGTTAGAGTTAGGGTTAGGGTTACGGTTAGCATCAGCCCTAGGAGAGAGTTAGGGTTAGGGTTAGGGTTAGCATCAGCCCTAGGATAGTGTTAGGGTTAGCGTTAGGTTTAGCATCAGCACTACGATAGTGTTAGGGTTAGGGTTAGGGTTACGGTTAGCATCAGCCCTAGGAGAGAGTTAGGGTTAGGTTTAGGGTTAGCATCGGCCCTAGGATAGTGTTACGGTTAGGGTTAGCATGAGACCTAGGATAGTGTTAGGGTTAGGGTTAGGGTTAGCATCAGCCCTAGGATAGTGTTAGGGTTAGGTTTATCATCAGCCCTAGGATAGTGTTAGGGTTAGGGTTACGGTTAGCATCAGCCCTAGGATAGTGTTAGGGTTATGGTTAGCATCAGCCCTAGGATATAGTTAGGGTTAGGGTTAGGGTTATCATCAGGCCTAGGATACTGTTAGGGTTAGGCTTAGCATCAGCCCTAGGATAGTGTTAGGGTTAGGGTTAGGGTTAGCATCAGCCCTAGGATAGTGTTAGGTTTAGGGTTAGGGTTAGCATCAGCCATAGGATAGTGTTAGGGTTAGGGTTAGCATCAGCCCTAGGATAGTGTAAGGGTTAGGGTTACGGTTAGCATCAGCCCTAGGATAGTGTTAGGGTTAGGGTCAGCATCAACCCTAGGATAGTGTTATGGTTATGGTCAGGGTTATCATCAGGCCTAGTATAGTGTTAGGGTTCGGGTTAGCATGAGCCCTAGGATAGTGTTAGGGATAGGGTTAGGGTTAGCATCAGCCCTAGGATAGTGTTAGGGTTAGGTTTAGGGTTAGCATCAGCCCTAGGATAGTGTTAGAGTTAGGGTTAGCATCAGCCCTAGGATAGTGTTAGGGTTAGGGTTAGGGTTAGCATCAGGCCTAGGATAGTGTTAGGGTTAGGGTTAGCATCAGCCTTAGGATAGTGTTAGGGTTAGGGTTAGGGTTAGCATCAGCGCTAGGATAGTGTTAGGGTTAGGGTTAGCATCATCCCTAGCATAGTGTTAGGGTTAGGGTTAGGGTTAGCATCAGAACTAGGATAGTTTTAGGGTTAGGGTAGCATCAGCCCTAGGATAGTGTTAGGGTTAGGGTTACGGTTAGCATCAGACCTAGGATAGTGTTAGGCTTAGGGTTAGGGTTAGCATCAGACCAAGGATACTATTAGGTTTAGGGCTAGGGTTAGCATCAGCCCTAGGATAGTGTTAGGGTTAGGGTTAGCATCAGCCCTAGGATAGTGTAAGGGTTAGGGTTACGGTTAGCATCAGCCCTAGGATAGTGTTAGGGTTAGGGTCAGCATCAGCCTTAGGATAGTGTTATGGTTAGGGTTAGGGTTATCATCAGGCCTAGTATAGTGTTAGGTTTCGGGTTAGCATCAGCCCTAGGATAGTGTTAGGGTTAGGGTTAGGGTTAGCATCAGCCCCAGGATAGTGTTACGGTTAGGGTTAGGGTTAGCACCAGCCCTAGGATAGTGTTAGGGTTAGGGTTAGGGTTACCATCAGCCCTAGGATAATGTTAGGGTTAGGGTTAGCATCAGCCCTAGGATAGTGTTAGGGTTAGGGTTAGGGTTATCATCAGTCCTAGGATAGTGTTAGGGTTAGGATTAGCAACAGCCTTAGGATAGTGTTAGGGTTAGGGTTAGGGTTAGCATCAGCGCTAGGATAATGTTAGGGTTAGGGTTAGCATCAGCCCTAGGAGAGTGTTAGGGTTAGGGTTAGGGTTCTCATCAGCCCGAGGATAGTGTTATGGTTAGGGTTAGCCTCAGCCCTAGGAGAGTGTTAGGGTTAGGGTTAGGGTTAGCATCAGCCCTAGGATAGTGTTAGGGATAGGATTAGGGTTAGCATCAGCCCTAGGATAGTGTTAGGTTTAGCGTTTGGGTTAGCATCAGCCCTAGGACAGTGTTAGGGTTACGGTTAGCATCAGCCCTAGGATAGTGTTAGGGTTACGGTTAGCATCAGCCCTAGTATCATGTTAGGGTTATGGTTAGGGTTAGCATCAGCCCTAGGATAGTGTTAGTGTTAGTGTTAGCATCAGCCCTAGGATAGTGTTAGGGTTAGTGTTACGGTTAGCATCAGCCCTAGGAAAGTGTTAGAGTTAGGGTTAGGGTTACGGTTAGCATCAGCCCTAGGAGAGAGTTAGGGTTAGGGTTAGGGTTAGCATCAGCCCTAGGATAGTGTTAGGGTTAGCGTTAGGTTTAGCATCAGCACTACGATAGTGTTAGGGTTAGGGTTAGGGTTACGGTTAGCATCAGCCCTAGGAGAGAGTTAGGGTTAGGTTTAGGGTTAGCATCGGCCCTAGGATAGTGTTACGGTTAGGGTTAGCATGAGACCTAGGATAGTGTTAGGGTTAGGGTTAGGGTTAGCATCAGCCCTAGGATAGTGTTAGGGTTAGGTTTATCATCAGCCCTAGGATAGTGTTAGGGTTAGGGTTACGGTTAGCATCAGCCCTAGGATAGTGTTAGGGTTATGGTTAGCATCAGCCCTAGGATATAGTTAGGGTTAGGGTTAGGGTTATCATCAGGCCTAGGATACTGTTAGGGTTAGGCTTAGCATCAGCCCTCGGATAGTGTTAGGGTTAGGGTTAGGGTTAGCATCAGCCCTAGGATAGTGTTAGGTTTAGGGTTAGGGTTAGCATCAGCCATAGGATAGTGTTAGGGTTAGGGTTAGCATCAGCCCTAGGATAGTGTAAGGGTTAGGGTTACGGTTAGCATCAGCCCTAGGATAGTGTTAGGGTTAGGGTCAGCATCAACCCTAGGATAGTGTTATGGTTATGGTCAGGGTTATCATCAGGCCTAGTATAGTGTTAGGGTTCGGGTTAGCATGAGCCCTAGGATAGTGTTAGGGATAGGGTTAGGGTTAGCATCAGCCCTAGGATAGTGTTAGGGTTAGGGTTAGGGTTAGCATCAGCCCTAGGATAGTGTTAGAGTTAGGGTTAGCATCAGCCCTAGGATAGTGTTAGGGTTAGGGTTAGGGTTAGCATCAGGCCTAGGATAGTGTTAGGGTTAGGGTTAGCATCAGCCTTAGGATAGTGTTAGGGTTAGGGTTAGGGTTAGCATCAGCGCTAGGATAGTGTTAGGGTTAGGGTTAGCATCATCCCTAGCATAGTGTTAGGGTTAGGGTTAGGGTTAGCATCAGCCCTAGGATAGTTTTAGGGTTAGGGTTAGCATCAGCCCTAGGATAGTGTTAGGGTTAGGGTTAGCATCAGCGCTAGGATAGTGTTAGGGTTAGTGTTACGTATAGCATCAGACCTAGGATAGTGTTAGGCTTAGGGTTAGGGTTAGCATCAGCCCTAGGATAGTGTTAGGGTTAGGGTTAGCATCAGCCCTAGGATAGTGTAAGGGTTAGGGTTACGGTTAGCTTCAGCCCTAGGATAGTGTTAGGGTTAGGGTCAGCATCAGCCTTAGGATAGTGTTATGGTTAGGGTTAGGGTTATCATCAGGCCTAGTATAGTGTTAGGGTTCGGGTTAGCATCATTCCTAGGATAGTTTTAGGGTTAGGGTTAGGGTTAGCATCAGCCCTAGGATAGTGTTACGGTTAGGTTTAGGGTTAGCACCAGCCCTAGGATAGTGTTAGGGTTAGTGTTAGGGTTAGCATCAGCCCTAGGATAGTGTTAGAGTTAGGGTTAGGGTTATCATCAGGCCAAGGATAGTGTTAGGGTTAGCGTTAGCATCATCCCTAGGATATAGTTAGGGTTAGGGTTGGGGTTATCATCAGGCCAAGGATAGTGTTAGGGCTAGGGTTAGCATCAGCCCTAGGATAGTGTTAAGGTTAGGGTGAGCATCAGCCTTAGGATAGTGTTATGGTTACGGTTAGGGTTATCATCAGGCCTAGTATAGTGTTAGGGTTCTGGTTAGCATCAGCCCTAGGATAGTGTTAGGGTTAGGGTTAGGGTTAACATCAGCCCTAGGATAGTGTTACGGTTACGGTTAGGGTTAGCACCAGCCCTAGGATAGTGTTAGGGTTAGGGTTAGGGTTACCATCAGCCCTAGGATAGTGTTAGGGTTAGGGTTAGCATCAGCCCTAGGATAGTGTTAGGGTTAGGGTTAGGGTTATCATCAGTCCTAGAATAGTGTTAGGGTTAGGATTAGCAAAAGCCTTAGGATAGTGTTAGGGTTAGGGTTAGGGTTAGCATCAGCGCTAGGATAGTGTTAGGGTTAGGGTTAGCATCAGCCCTAGGATAGTGTTAGGGTTAGGGTTAGGGTTCTCATCAGCCCGAGGATAGTGTTATGGTTAGGGTTAGCCTCAGCCCTAGGAGAGTGTTAGGGTTAGGGTTAGGGTTAGCATCAGCCCTAGGATAGTGTTAGGGATAGGATTAGGGTTAGCATCAGCCCTAGGATAGTGTTAGGTTTAGCGTTTGGGTTAGCATGAGCCCTAGGACAGTGTTAGGGTTACGGTTAGCATCAGCCCTAGGATAGTGTTAGGGTTACGGTTAGCATCAGCCCTAGTATCGTGTTAGGGTTATGGTTAGGGTTAGCATCAGCCCTAGGATAGTGTTAGTGTTAGTGTTAGCATCAGCCCTAGGATAGTGTTAGGGTTAGTGTTACGGTTAGCATCAGCCCTAGGAAAGTGTTAGGGTTAGGGTTAGGGTTACGGTTAGCATCAGCCCTAGGAGAGAGTTAGGGTTAGGTTTAGGGTTAGCATCAGCCCTAGGATAGTGTTAGGGTTAGCGTTAGGTTTAGATTCAGCACTACGATAGTGTTAGGGTTAGGTTTAGGGTTACGGTTAGCATCAGCCCTAGGAGAGAGTTAGGGTTAGGTTTAGGGTTAGCATCGGCCCTAGGATAGTGTTACGGTTAGGGTTAGCATGAGACCTAGGATAGTGTTAGGGTTAGGGTTAGGGTTAGCATCAGCCCTAGGATAGTGTTAGGGTTAGGTTTATCATCAGCCCTAGGATAGTGTTAGGGTTAGGGTTACGGTTAGCATCAGCCCTAGGATAGTGTTAGGGTTATGGTTAGCATCAGCCCTAGGATATAGTTAGGGTTAGGGTTAGGGTTATCATCAGGCCTAGGATACTGTTAGGGTTAGGCTTAGCATCAGCCCTAGGATAGTGTTAGGGTTAGGGTTAGGGTTAGCATCAGCCCTAGGATAGTGTTAGGTTTAGGGTTAGGGTTAGCATCAGCCATAGGATAGTGTTAGGGTTAGGGTTAGCATCAGCCCTAGGATAGTGTAAGGGTTAGGGTTACGGTTAGCATCAGCCCTAGGATAGTGTTAGGGTTAGGGTCAGCATCAACCCTAGGATAGTGTTATGGTTATGGTCAGGGTTATAATCAGGCCTAGTATAGTGTTAGGGTTCGGGTTAGCATGAGCCCTAGGATAGTGTTAGGGATAGGGTTAGGGTTAGCATCAGCCCTAGGATAGTGTTAGGGTTAGGGTTAGGGTTAGCATAAGGCCTAGGATAGTGTTAGGGTTAGGGTTAGCATCAGCCTTAGGATAGTGTTAGGGATAGGGTTAGGGTTAGCATTAGCGCTAGGATAGTGTTAGGGTTAGGGTTAGCATTATCCCTAGCATAGTGTTAGGGTTAGGGTTAGGGTTAGCATCAGCCCTAGGATAGTTTTAGGGTTAGGGTTAGCATCAGCCCTAGGATAGTGTTAGGGTTAGGGTTAGCATCAGCCCTAGGATAGTGTTAGGGTTAGGGTTACGGTTAGCATCAGACCTAGGATAGTGTTAGGCTTAGGGTTAGGGTTAGCATCAGACCAAGGATAGTATTAGGTTTAGGGTTAGGGTTAGCATCAGCCCTAGGATAGTGTTATGGTTAGGTTTAGCATCAGCCCTAGGATAGTGTAAGGGTCAGGGTTACGGTTAGCATCAGCCCTAGGATAGTGTTAGGGTTAGGGTAAGCATCAGCCTTAGGATAGTGTTATGGTTAGGGTTAGGGTTATCATCAGGCCTAGTATAGTGTTAGGTTTCGGGTTAGCATCAGCCCTAGGATAGTGTTAGGGTTAGGGTTAGGGTTAGCATCAGCCCTAGGATAGTGTTACGGTTAGGGTTAAGGTTAGCACCAGCCCTAGGATAGTGTTAGGGTTAGGGTTAGGGTTACCATCAGCCCTAGGATAATGTTAGGGTTAGGGTTAGCATCAGCCCTAGGATAGTGTTAGGGTTAGGGTTAGGGTTATCATCAGTCCTAGGATAGTGTTAGGGTTAGGATTAGCAACAGCCTTAGGATAGTGTTAGGGTTAGGGTTAGTGTTAGGGTTAGCATCAGCGCTAGGATAGTGTTAGGGTTAGGGTTAGCATCAGCCCTAGGAGAGTGTTAGGGTTAGGGTTAGGGTTCTCAATAGCCCGAGGATAGTGTTATGGTTAGGGTTAGCCTCAGCCCTAGGAGAGTGTTAGGGTTAGGGTTAGGGTTAGCATCAGCCCTAGGATAGTGTTAGGGATAGGATTAGGGTTAGCATCAGCCCTAGGATAGTGTTAGGTTTAGCGTTTGGGTTAGCATCAGCCCTAGGACAGTGTTAGGGTTACGGTTAGCATCAGCCCTAGGATAGTGTTAGGGTTACGGTTAGCATCAGCCCTAGTATCGTGTTAGGGTTATGGTTAGGGTTAGCATCAGCCCTAGGATAGTGTTAGTGTTAGTGTTAGCATCAGCCCTAGGATAGTGTTAGGGTTAGTGTTACGGTTAGCATCAGCCCTAGGAAAGTGTTAGGGTTAGGGTTAGGGTTACGGTTAGCATCAGCCCTAGGAGAGAGTTAGGGTTAGGGTTAGGGTTAGCATCAGCCCTAGGATAGTGTTAGGGTTAGCGTTAGGTTTAGCGTCAGCACTACGATAGTGTTAGGGTTAGGGTTAGGGTTACGGTTAGCATCAGCCCTAGGAGAGAGTTAGGGTTAGGTTTAGGGTTAGCATCGGCCCTAGGATAGTGTTACGGTTAGGGTTAGCATGAGACCTAGGATAGTGTTAGGGTTAGGGTTAGGGTTAGCATCAGCCCTAGGATAGTGTTAGGGTTAGGTTTATCATCAGCCCTAGGATAGTTTTAGGGTTAGGGTTACGGTTAGCATCAGCCCTAGGATAGTGTTAGGGTTATGGTTAGCATCAGCCCTAGGATATAGTTAGGGTTAGGGTTAGGGTTATCATCAGGCCTAGGATACTGTTAGGGTTAGGCTTAGCATCAGCCCTAGGATAGTGTTAGGGTTAGGGTTAGGGTTAGCATCAGCCCTAGGATAGTGTTAGGTTTAGAGTTAGGGTTAGCATCAGCCATAGGATAGTGTTAGTGTTAGGGTTAGCATCAGCCCTAGGATAGTGTAAGGGTTAGGGTTACGGTTAGCATCAGCCCTAGGATAGTGTTAGGGTTAGGGTCAGCATCAACCCTAGGATAGTGTTATGGTTATGGTCAGGGTTATCATCAGGCCTAGTATAGTGTTAGGGTTCGGGTTAGCATGAGCCCTAGGATAGTGTTAGGGATAGGGTTAGGGTTAGCATCAGCCCTAGGATAGTGTTAGGGTTAGGTTTAGGGTTAGCATCAGCCCTAGGATAGTGTTAGAGTTAGGGTTAGCATCAGCCCTAGGATAGTGTTAGGGTTAGGGTTAGGGTTAGCATCAGGCCTAGGATAGTGTTAGGGTTAGGGTTAGCATCAGCCTTAGGATAGTGTTAGGGTTAGGGTTAGGGTTAGCATCAGCGCTAGGATAGTGTTAGGGTTAGGGTTAGCATCATCCCTAGCATAGTGTTAGGGTTAGGGTTAGGGTTAGCATCAGAACTAGGATAGTTTTAGGGTTAGGGTAGCATCAGCCCTAGGATAGTGTTAGGGTTAGGGTTACGGTTAGCATCAGACCTAGGATAGTGTTAGGCTTAGGGTTAGGGTTAGCATCAGACCAAGGATAGTATTAGGTTTAGGGTTAGGGTTAGCATCAGCCCTAGGATAGTGTTAGGGTTAGGGTTAGCATCAGCCCTAGGATAGTGTAAGGGTTAGGGTTACGGTTAGCATCAGCCCTAGGATAGTGTTAGGGTTAGGGTCAGCATCAGCCTTAGGATAGTGTTATGGTTAGGGTTAGGGTTATCATCAGGCCTAGTATAGTGTTAGGTTTCGGGTTAGCATCAGCCCTAGGATAGTGTTAGGGTTAGGGTTAGGGTTAGCATCAGCCCCAGGATAGTGTTACGGTTAGGGTTAGGGTTAGCACCAGCCCTAGGATAGTGTTAGGGTTAGGGTTAGGGTTACCATCAGCCCTAGGATAATGTTAGAGTTAGGGTTAGCATCAGCCCTAGGATAGTGTTAGGGTTAGGGTTAGGGTTATCATCAGTCCTAGGATAGTGTTAGGGTTAGGATTAGCAACAGCCTTAGGATAGTGTTAGGGTTAGGGTTAGGGTTAGGGTTAGCATCAGCGCTAGGATAGTGTTAGGGTTAGGGTTAGCATCAGCCCTAGGAGAGTGTTAGGGTTAGGGTTAGGGTTCTCATCAGCCCGAGGATAGTGTTATGGTTAGGGTTAGCCTCAGCCCTAGGAGAGTGTTAGGGTTAGGGTTAGGGTTAGCATCAGCCCTAGGATAGTGTTAGGGATTGGATTAGGCTTAGCATCAGCCCTAGGATAGTGTTAGTTTTAGCGTTTGGGTTAGCATCAGCCCTAGGACAGTGTTAGGGTTACGGTTAGCATCAGCCCTAGGATAGTGTTAGGGTTAGGGTTAGCATCAGCCCTACTATAGTGTTAGGGTTATGGTTAGGGTTAGCATCAGCCCTAGGATAGTGTTAGTGTTAGTGTTAGCATGAGCCTTAGGATAGTGTTAAGGTTAGTGTTACGGTTAGCATCAGCCCTAGGAAAGTGTTAGGGTTAGGGTTAGGGTTACGGTTAGCATCAGCCCTAGGAGAGAGTTAGGGTTAGGGTTAGGGTTAGCATCTACCCAGGATAGTGTTAGGGTTAGCGTTAGGTTTAGCATCAGCACTACGATAGTGTTAGGGTTAGGGTTAGGGTTACGGTTAGCATCAGCACTAGGAGAGAGTTACTGTTAGGGTTAGGGTTAGCATCGGCCCTAGGATAGTGTTACGGTTAGGGTTAGCATCAGACCTAGGATAGTGTTAGGGTTAGGGTTAGGGTTAGCATCAGCCCTAGGATAGTGTTAGGGTTAGGTTTATCATCAGCCCTAGGATAGTGTTAGGGTTAGGGTTACGGTTAGCATCAGCCCTAGGATAGTGTTAGGGTTATGGTTAGCATCAGCCCTAGGATATAGTTAGGACTAGGGTTAGGGTTATCATCAGGCCCAGGATACTGTTAGGGTTAGGCTTAGCATCAGCCCTAGGATAGTGTTAGGGTTAGGGATAGGGTTAGCATCAGCCCTAGGATAGTGTTAGGTTTAGGGTTAGGGTTAGCATCAGCCATAGGATAGTGTTAGGGTTATGGTTAGCATCAGCCCTAGGATAGTGTAAGGGTTAGGGTTACGGTTAGCATCAGCCCTAGGATAGTGTTAGGGTTAGGGTCAGCATCAGCCCTAGGATAGTGTTATGGTTATGGTCAGGGTTATCATCAGGCCTAGTATAGTGTTAGGTTTCGGGTTAGCATGAGCCCTAGGATAGTGTTAGGGATAGGGTTAGGGTTAGCATTAGCCCTAGGATAGTGTTAGGGTTAGGGTTAGGGTTAGCATCAGCCCTAGGATAGTGTTAGAGTTAGGGTTAGCATCAGCCCTAGGATAGTGTTAGGGTTAGGGTTAGGGTTAGCATCAGGCCTAGGATAGTGTTAGGGTTAGGGTTAGCATCAGCCTTAGGATAGTGTTAGGGTTAGGGTTAGGGTTAGCATCAGCGCTAGGATAATGTTAGGGTTAGGGTTAGCATCATCCCTAGCATAGTGTTAGGGTTAGGGTTAGGGTTAGCATCAGCCCTAGGATAGTTTTAGGGTTAGGGTTAGCATCAGCCCTAGGA
Source organism: Lemur catta (assembly GCF_020740605.2). Taxonomy (NCBI): domain Eukaryota; kingdom Metazoa; phylum Chordata; class Mammalia; order Primates; family Lemuridae; genus Lemur; species Lemur catta. The sequence continues at coordinate 109,825,794 of NC_059131.1, read as the reverse complement.
TAGTGTTAGGGTTAGGGTTAGCATCAGCGCTAGGATAGTGTTAGGGTTAGTGTTACGTATAGCATCAGACCTAGGATAGTGTTAGGCTTAGGGTTAGGGTTAGCATCAGCCCTAGGATAGTGTTAGGGTTAGGGTTAGCATCAGCCCTAGGATAGTGTAAGGGTTAGGGTTACGGTTAGCTTCAGCCCTAGGATAGTGTTAGGGTTAGGGTCAGCATCAGCCTTAGGATAGTGTTATGGTTAGGGTTAGGGTTATCATCAGGCCTAGTATAGTGTTAGGGTTCGGGTTAGCATCATTCCTAGGATAGTTTTAGGGTTAGGGTTAGGGTTAGCATCAGCCCTAGGATAGTGTTACGGTTAGGTTTAGGGTTAGCACCAGCCCTAGGATAGTGTTAGGGTTAGTGTTAGGGTTAGCATCAGCCCTAGGATAGTGTTAGGGTTAGGGTTAGGGTTATCATCAGGCCAAGGATAGTGTTAGGGTTAGCGTTAGCATCATCCCTAGGATATAGTTAGGGTTAGGGTTAGGGTTATCATCAGGCCAAGGATAGTGTTAGGGCTAGGGTTAGCATCAGCCCTAGGATAGTGTTAAGGTTAGGGTGAGCATCAGCCTTAGGATAGTGTTATGGTTAGAGTTAGGGTTATCATCAGGCCTAGTATAGTGTTAGGGTTCTGGTTAGCATCAGCCCTAGGATAGTGTTAGGGTTAGGGTTAGGGTTAGCATCAGCCCTAGGATAGTGTTACGGTTACGGTTAGGGTTAGCACCAGCCCTAGGATAGTGTTAGGGTTAGGGTTAGGGTTACCATCAGCCCTAGGATAGTGTTAGGGTTAGGGTTAGCATCAGCCCTAGGATAGTGTTAGGGTTAGGGTTAGGGTTATCATCAGTCCTAGAATAGTGTTAGGGTTAGGATTAGCAAAAGCCTTAGGATAGTGTTAGGGTTAGGGTTAGGGTTAGCATCAGCGCTAGGATAGTGTTAGGGTTAGGGTTAGCATCGGCCCTAGGATAGTGTTACGGTTAGGGTTAGCATGAGACCTAGGATAGTGTTAGGGTTAGGTTTAGGGTTAGCATCAGCCCTAGGATAGTGTTAGGGTTAGGTTTATCATCAGCCCTAGGATAGTGTTAGGGTTAGGGTTACGGTTAGCATCAGCCCTAGGATAGTGTTAGGGTTATGGTTAGCATCAGCCCTAGGATATAGTTAGGGTTAGGGTTAGGGTTATCATCAGGCCTAGGATACTGGTAGGGTTAGGCTTAGCATCAGCCCTAGGATAGTGTTAGGGTTAGGGTTAGGGTTAGCATCAGCCCTAGGATAGTGTTAGGTTTAGGGTTAGGGTTAGCATCAGCCATAGGATAGTGTTAGGGTTAGGGTTAGCATCAGCCCTAGGATAGTGTAAGGGTTAGGGTTACGGTTAGCATCAGCCCTAGGATAGTGTTAGGGTTAGGGTCAGCATCAACCCTAGGATAGTGTTATGGTTATGGTCAGGGTTATATTCAGGCCTAGTATAGTGTTAGGGTTCGGGTTAGCATGAGCCCTAGGATAGTGTTAGGGATAGGGTTAGGGTTAGCATCAGCCCTAGGATAGTGTTAGGGTTAGGTTTAGGGTTAGCATCAGCCCTAGGATAGTGTTAGAGTTAGGGTTAGCATCAGCCCTAGGATAGTGTTAGGGTTAGGGTTAGGGTTAGCATCAGGCCTAGGATAGTGTTAGGGTTAGGGTTAGCATCAGCCTTAGGATAGTGTTAGGGTTAGGGTTAGGGTTAGCATCAGCGCTAGGATAATGTTAGGGTTAGGGTTAGCATCATCCCTAGCATAGTGTTAGGGTTAGGGTTAGGGTTAGCATCAGCCCTAGGATAGTTTTAGGGTTAGGGTTAGCATCAGCCCTAGGATAGTGTTAGGGTTAGGGTTAGCATCAGCGCTAGGATAGTGTTAGGGTTAGTGTTACGTATAGCATCAGACCTAGGATAGTGTTAGGCTTAGGGTTAGGGTTAGCATCAGCCCTAGGATAGTGTTAGGGTTAGGGTTAGCATCAGCCCTAGGATAGTGTAAGGGTTAGGGTTACGGTTAGCTTCAGCCCTAGGATAGTGTTAGGGTTAGGGTCAGCATCAGCCTTAGGATAGTGTTATGGTTAGGGTTAGGGTTATCATCAGGCCTAGTATAGTGTTAGGGTTCGGGTTAGCATCATTCCTAGGATAGTTTTAGGGTTAGGGTTAGGGTTAGCATCAGCCCTAGGATAGTGTTACGGTTAGGTTTAGGGTTAGCACCAGCCCTAGGATAGTGTTAGGGTTAGTGTTAGGGTTAGCATCAGCCCTAGGATAGTGTTAGGGTTAGGGTTAGGGTTATCATCAGGCCAAGGATAGTGTTAGGGTTAGCGATAGCATCATCCCTAGGATATAGTTAGGGTTAGGGTTAGGGTTATCATCAGGCCAAGGATAGTGTTAGGGCTAGGGTTAGCATCAGCCCTAGGATAGTGTTAAGGTTAGGGTGAGCATCAGCCTTAGGATAGTGTTATGGTTAGAGTTAGGGTTATCATCAGGCCTAGTATAGTGTTAGGGTTCTGGTTAGCATCAGCCCTAGGATAGTGTTAGGGTTAGGGTTAGGGTTAGCATCAGCCCTAGGATAGTGTTACGGTTACGGTTAGGGTTAGCACCAGCCCTAGGATAGTGTTAGGGTTAGGGTTAGGGTTACCATCAGCCCTAGGATAGTGTTAGGGTTAGGGTTAGCATCAGCCCTAGGATAGTGTTAGGGTTAGGGTTAGGGTTATCATCAGTCCTAGAATAGTGTTAGGGTTAGGATTAGCAAAAGCCTTAGGATAGTGTTAGGGTTAGGGTTAGGGTTAGCATCAGCGCTAGGATAGTGTTAGGGTTAGGGTTAGCATCAGCCCTAGGATAGTGTTAGGGTTAGGGTTAGGGTTCTCATCAGCCCGAGGATAGTGTTATGGTTAGGGTTAGCCTCAGCCCTAGGAGAGTGTTAGGGTTAGGGTTAGGGTTAGCATCAGCCCTAGGATAGTGTTAGGGATTGGATTAGGCTTAGCATCAGCCCTAGGATAGTGTTAGTTTTAGCGTTTGGGTTAGCATCAGCCCTAGGACAGTGTTAGGGTTACGGTTAGCATCAGCCCTAGGATAGTGTTAGGGTTAGGGTTAGCATCAGCCCTACTATAGTGTTAGGGTTATGGTTAGGGTTAGCATCAGCCCTAGGATAGTGTTAGTGTTAGTGTTAGCATGAGCCTTAGGATAGTGTTAAGGTTAGTGTTACGGTTAGCATCAGCCCTAGGAAAGTGTTAGGGTTAGGGTTAGGGTTACGGTTAGCATCAGCCCTAGGAGAGAGTTAGGGTTAGGGTTAGGGTTAGCATCAGCCCCAGGATAGTGTTAGGGTTAGCGTTAGGTTTAGCATCAGCACTACGATAGTGTTAGGGTTAGGGTTAGGGTTACGGTTAGCATCAGCACTAGGAGAGAGTTACTGTTAGGGTTAGGGTTAGCATCGGCCCTAGGATAGTGTTACGGTTAGGGTTAGCATCAGACCTAGGATAGTGTTAGGGTTAGGGTTAGGGTTAGCATCAGCCCTAGGATAGTGTTAGGGTTAGGTTTATCATCAGCCCTAGGATAGTGTTAGGGTTAGGGTTACGGTTAGCATCAGCCCTAGGATAGTGTTAGGGTTATGGTTAGCATCAGCCCTAGGATATAGTTAGGACTAGGGTTAGGGTTATCATCAGGCCCAGGATACTGTTAGGGTTAGGCTTAGCATCAGCCCTAGGATAGTGTTAGGGTTAGGGATAGGGTTAGCATCAGCCCTAGGATAGTGTTAGGTTTAGGGTTAGGGTTAGCATCAGCCATAGGATAGTGTTAGGGTTATGGTTAGCATCAGCCCTAGGATAGTGTAAGGGTTAGGGTTACGGTTAGCATCAGCCCTAGGATAGTGTTAGGGTTAGGGTCAGCATCAGCCCTAGGATAGTGTTATGGTTATGGTCAGGGTTATCATCAGGCCTAGTATAGTGTTAGGGTTCGGGTTAGCATGAGCCCTAGGATAGTGTTAGGGATAGGGTTAGGGTTAGCATTAGCCCTAGGATAGTGTTAGGGTTAGGGTTAGGGTTAGCATCAGCCCTAGGATAGTGTTAGAGTTAGGGTTAGCATCAGCCCTAGGATAGTGTTAGGGTTAGGGTTAGGGTTAGCATCAGGCCTAGGATAGTGTTAGGGTTAGGGTTAGCATCAGCCTTAGGATAGTGTTAGGGTTAGGGTTAGGGTTAGCATCAGCGCTAGGATAATGTTAGGGTTAGGGTTAGCATCATCCCTAGCATAGTGTTAGGGTTAGGGTTAGGGTTAGCATCAGCCCTAGGATAGTTTTAGGGTTAGGGTTAGCATCAGCCCTAGGATAGTGTTAGGGTTAGGGTTAGCATCAGCGCTAGGATAGTGTTAGGGTTAGTGTTACGTATAGCATCAGACCTAGGATAGTGTTAGGCTTAGGGTTAGGGTTAGCATCAGCCCTAGGATAGTGTTAGGGTTAGGGTTAGCATCAGCCCTAGGATAGTGTAAGGGTTAGGGTTACGGTTAGCTTCAGCCCTAGGATAGTGTTAGGGTTAGGGTCAGCATCAGCCTTAGGATAGTGTTATGGTTAGGGTTAGGGTTATCATCAGGCCTAGTATAGTGTTAGGGTTCGGGTTAGCATCATTCCTAGGATAGTTTTAGGGTTAGGGTTAGGGTTAGCATCAGCCCTAGGATAGTGTTACGGTTAGGTTTAGGGTTAGCACCAGCCCTAGGATAGTGTTAGGGTTAGTGTTAGGGTTAGCATCAGCCCTAGGATAGTGTTAGGGTTAGGGTTAGGGTTATCATCAGGCCAAGGATAGTGTTAGGGTTAGCGTTAGCATCATCCCTAGGATATAGTTTTGGTTAGGGTTAGGGTTATCATCAGGCCAAGGATAGTGTTAGGGCTAGGGTTAGCATCAGCCCTAGGATAGTGTTAAGGTTAGGGTGAGCATCAGCCTTAGGATAGTGTTATGGTTAGAGTTAGGGTTATCATCAGGCCTAGTATAGTGTTAGGGTTCTGGTTAGCATCAGCCCTAGGATAGTGTTAGGGTTAGGGTTAGGGTTAGCATCAGCCCTAGGATAGTGTTACGGTTACGGTTAGGGTTAGCACCAGCCCTAGGATAGTGTTAGGGTTAGGGTTAGGGTTACCATCAGCCCTAGGATAGTGTTAGGGTTAGGGTTAGCATCAGCCCTAGGATAGTGTTAGGGTTAGGGTTAGGGTTATCATCAGTCCTAGAATAGTGTTAGGGTTAGGATTAGCAAAAGCCTTAGGATAGTGTTAGGGTTAGGGTTAGGGTTAGCATCAGCGCTAGGATAGTGTTAGGGTTAGGGTTAGCATCAGCCCTAGGATAGTGTTAGGGTTAGGGTTAGGGTTCTCATCAGCCCGAGGATAGTGTTATGGTTAGGGTTAGCCTCAGCCCTAGGAGAGTGTTAGGGTTAGGGTTAGGGTTAGCATCAGCCCTAGGATAGTGTTAGGGATTGGATTAGGCTTAGCATCAGCCCTAGGATAGTGTTAGTTTTAGCGTTTGGGTTAGCATCAGCCCTAGGACAGTGTTAGGGTTACAGTTAGCATCAGCCCTAGGATAGTGTTAGGGTTAGGGTTAGCATCAGCCCTACTATAGTGTTAGGGTTATGGTTAGGGTTAGCATCAGCCCTAGGATAGTGTTAGTGTTAGTGTTAGCATGAGCCTTAGGATAGTGTTAAGGTTAGTGTTACGGTTAGCATCAGCCCTAGGAAAGTGTTAGGGTTAGGGTTAGGGTTACGGTTAGCATCAGCCCTAGGAGAGAGTTAGGGTTAGGGTTAGGGTTAGCATCAGCCCCAGGATAGTGTTAGGGTTAGCGTTAGGTTTAGCATCAGCACTACGATAGTGTTAGGGTTAGGGTTAGGGTTACGGTTAGCATCAGCACTAGGAGAGAGTTACTGTTAGGGTTAGGGTTAGCATCGGCCCTAGGATAGTGTTACGGTTAGGGTTAGCATCAGACCTAGGATAGTGTTAGGGTTAGGGTTAGGGTTAGCATCAGCCCTAGGATAGTGTTAGGGTTAGGTTTATCATCAGCCCTAGGATAGTGTTAGGGTTAGGGTTACGGTTAGCATCAGCCCTAGGATAGTGTTAGGGTTATGGTTAGCATCAGCCCTAGGATATAGTTAGGACTAGGGTTAGGGTTATCATCAGGCCCAGGATACTGTTAGGGTTAGGCTTAGCATCAGCCCTAGGATAGTGTTAGGGTTAGGGATAGGGTTAGCATCAGCCCTAGGATAGTGTTAGGTTTAGGGTTAGGGTTAGCATCAGCCATAGGATAGTGTTAGGGTTATGGTTAGCATCAGCCCTAGGATAGTGTAAGGGTTAGGGTTACGGTTAGCATCAGCCCTAGGATAGTGTTAGGGTTAGGGTCAGCATCAGCCCTAGGATAGTGTTATGGTTATGGTCAGGGTTATCATCAGGCCTAGTATAGTGTTAGGGTTCGGGTTAGCATGAGCCCTAGGATAGTGTTAGGGATAGGGTTAGGGTTAGCATTAGCCCTAGGATAGTGTTAGGGTTAGGGTTAGGGTTAGCATCAGCCCTAGGATAGTGTTAGAGTTAGGGTTAGCATCAGCCCTAGGATAGTGTTAGGGTTAGGGTTAGGGTTAGCATCAGGCCTAGGATAGTGTTTAGGTTAGGGTTAGCATCACCCTTAGGATAGTGTTAGGGTTAGGGTTAGGGTTAGCATCAGCGCTAGGATAGTGTTAGGGTTAGGGTTAGCATCATCCCTAGCATAGTGTTAGGGTTAGGGTTAGGGTTAGCATCAGCCCTAGGATAGTTTTAGGGTTAGGGTTAGCATCAGCCCTAGGATAGTGTTAGGGTTAGGGTTAGGGTTAGGGTTAGGGTTAGCATCAGCCCTAGGATAGTGTTAGGGTTAGCGTTAGGTTAACATCAGCACTAGGATAGTGTTAGGGTTAGGGTAGGGTTAGGGTTTGCATCAGCCCTAGGAGAGAATTAGGGTTAGGGTTAGGGTTAGCGTCGGCCCTAGGATAGTCTTAGCGTTAGGGTTAGCATCAGACCTAGGATAGTGTTAGGGTTAGCGTTAGCATCAGAACTAGGATAGTGTTAGGGTTAGGGTTAGGGGTAGCATCAGCCCTAGGATACTGTTAGGGTTAGGGTTATCATCAGCCCTAGGATAGTGTTAGGGTTAGGGTTACGGTTAGCATCAGCCCTAGGATAGTGTTACGGTTAGGGTTAGCATCAGCCCTAGGATAACGTTAGGGTTAGGGTTAGCATCAGACCTAGGATAGTGTTAGGGTTAGGGTTAGGGTTAGCATCAGCCCTAGGATAGTGTTAGGGTTAGGGTTACGGTTAGCATCAGCCCTAGGATAGTGTTAGGGTTAGGGTTAGCATCAGCCCTAGGATATAGTTTGGGTTACGGTTAGGGTTATCATCAGGCCAAGGATAGTGTTAGGGTTAGGGTTAGCATCAGCCCTAGAATAGTGTTAGAGTTAGGGTTAGGGTTAGCATCAGACCAAGGATAGTGTTAGGTTTAGGGTTGGGGTTAGCATCAGCCCTAGGATAGTGTTAGGGTTAAGGTTAGCATCAGCCCTAGGATAGTGTAAGGGTTAGTGTTACGGTTAGCATCAGCCCTAGGATAGTGTTAGGCTTAGGGTCAGCATCAGCCTTAGGATAGTGTTATGGTTAGGGTTAGGGTTATCATCAGGCCTAGTATAGTGTTAGGGTTCGGGTTAGCATCAGCCCTAGGATAGTGTTAGGGTTAGGGTTAGGGTTAGCATCAGCCCTAGGATAGTGTTACGGTTAGGCTTAGGGTTAGCATCAGCCCTAGGATAGTGTTAGGGTTAGGGTTAGGGTTAGCATCAGCCCTAGGATAGTGTTAGGGTTAGGGTTAGCATCAGCCCTAGGATAGTGTTAGGGTTAGGGTTAGGGTTATCATCAGTCCTAGGATAGTGTTAGGGTTAGGATTAGCAACAGCCTTAGGATAGTGTTAGGGTTAGGGTTAGGGTTAGCATCAGCGCTAGGATAGTGTTAGTGTTAGGGTTAGCATCAGCCGTAGGATAGTGTTAGGGTTAAGTTAGGGTTATCATCAGCCCTAGGATAGTGTTAGGGATAGGATTAGGGTAAGCATCAGCCCTAGGAGAGTGTTAGGGTTAGGGGTAGGGTTAGCATCAGCCCTAGGATAGTGTTAGGGATAGGATTAGGGTTAGCATCAGCCCTAGGATAGTGTTAGGGATAGCGTTTGGGTTAGCATCAGCCCTAGGACAGTGTTAGGGTTACGGTTAGCATCAGCCCTAGGATAGTGTTAGGGTTAGGGTTAGCATCAGACCTAGGATAGTGTTAGGGTTAGGGTTAGGGTTAGCATCAGCCCTGGGATAGTGTTAGGGTTAGGATTATCATCAGCCCTAGGATAGTGTTAGGGTTTAGGGTTACGGATAGCATCAGCCCTATGATAGTGTTAGGATTAGGGTTAGCATCAGCCCTAGGATAGTGTTAGGGTTAGGGTTAGGGTTAGCATCAGACCTAGGATAGTGTTAAGTTTAGGGTTAGGGTTAGCATCAGCCCTAGGATAGTGTTAGGGTTAGGGTTAGCATCAGCCCTAGAATAGTGTAAGGGTTAGTGTTACGGTTAGCATCAGCCCTAGGATAGTGTTAGGGTTAGGGTCAGCATCAGCCTTAGGATAGTGTTATGGTTAGGGTTAGGGTTATCATCAGGCCTAGTATCGTGTTAGGTATCGGGTTAGCATCAGCCCTAGGATAGTGTTAGGTTTAGGGTTAGGCTTAGCACCAGCCCTAGGATAGTGTTAGGGTTAGGGTTAGGGTTAGCATCAGCGCTAGGATAGTGTTAGGGTTAGGGTTATCATCATACGTAGCATAGTGTTAGGGTTAGGGTTAGGGTTAGCATCAGCCCTAGGATAGCGTTAGGGTTAGGGTTAGCATCAGCCCTAGGATAGTGTTAGGGTTAGGGTTACGGTTATCATCAGCCCTAGGATAGTGTTATGATTAGGGTTAGCCCCAGCCCTAAGAGAGTGTTAGGGTTAGGGTTAGGGTTAGCATCACCCCTATGACAGTGTTAGGGTTAGGGTTAGCATCAGCCCTAGGATAGTGTTAGGGATAGGATTAGGGTTAGCATCAGCCCTAGGATAGTGTTAGTGTTAGGGTTAGGGTTATGGTTAGCATAACAGCTAGGATAGTGTTAGGGTTAGGGATATGGTTAGCATCAGCCCTAGGATAGTGTTAGGGTTAGGGTTAGCATCAGCTGTATGATAGTGTTAGGGTTAGGGATAGGGTTAGCATCAGCCCTAGGATAGTGTTATGGTTAGGGTTAGAGTTATCATCATCCCTAGGATAGTGTTACGGTTAGGGTTAGGGTTAGCATCAGCCCTAGTATAGTGTTAGGGTTAGGGTTAGCATCAGCCCTAGGATAGTGTTAGGGTTATGGTTAGCATCAGCCTTAGGATAGTGTTAGGGTTAGGGTTAGGGTTAGCATTAGCCCTAGGATAGTGTTAGGGTTATTGTGACCATCATCCCTAGCATAGTGTTAGGGTTAGGGTTAGGGTTAGCATCAACCCTAGGATAGTGTTAGGGTTAGGGTTAGCATCAGCCCTAGGATAGTGTTAGGGTTAGGGTTAGGGTTATCATCAGCCATAGGATAGTGTTAGGGTTAGGGTTAGCCTCAGCCCTAGGAGAGTGTTGGGGTTAGGATTAGTTTTAGCATCAGCCCTAGGATAGTGTTAGGGTTAGGGTTAGCATCAGCCCAAGGATACTGTTCGGGATAGGATTAGGGTTAGCATCAGCCCTAGAATAGTGTTTGTGTTAGGGTTAGGGTTACGGTTAGCATCAGCCCTAGGATAGTGTTAGGGTTAGGGTTATGGTTAGCATCAGCCCTAGGATAGTGTTAGGGTTACGGATAGGGTTAGCATCAGCCCTAGGATAGTGTTAGGGTTAGGGTTAGGGTTAGCATCAGCCCTAGGATAGTGTTAAGGTTAGGGTTAGCATCAGCCCTAGGATAGTGGTAGGGTTAGGGTTAGCATCAGACCTAGGATAGTGTTAGGGTTAGTGTTAGGGTTAGCACCAGCCCTAGGATATTGTTAGGGTTAGGGTTAGGATTATGTTTAGCATCAGCCCTAGGATAGTGTTAGGGTTAGGGTTAGGGTTAGCATCAGCCCTAGGATAGTGTTAGGGTTAATTTCAGCATCAGTTCTAGGATAGATTTAGGGTTAGGGTTAGGGTTATCATCATGCCTCGGATAGTGTTAGGGTTAGGGATAGCATCAGCCCTAGGATAGTGTTAGGGTTAGGGATAGGGTTAGCATCAGCCCTAGGATAGTGTTAGGTTTAGGGTTAGGGTTAGCATCAGCCATAGGATAGTGTTAGGGTTATGGTTAGCATCAGCCCTAGGATAGTGTAAGGGTTAGGGTTACGGTTAGCATCAGCCCTAGGATAGTGTTAGGGTTAGGGTCAGCATCAGCCCTAGGATAGTGTTATGGTTATGGTCAGGGTTATCATCAGGCCTAGTATAGTGTTAGGGTTCGGGTTAGCATGAGCCCTAGGATAGTGTTAGGGATAGGGTTAGGGTTAGCATTAGCCCTAGGATAGTGTTAGGGTTAGGGTTAGGGTTAGCATCAGCCCTAGGATAGTGTTAGAGTTAGGGTTAGCATCAGCCCTAGGATAGTGTTAGGGTTAGGGTTAGGGTTAGCATCAGGCCTAGGATAGTGTTAGGGTTAGGGTTAGCATCAGCCTTAGGATAGTGTTAGGGTTAGGGTTAGGGTTAGCATCAGCGCTAGGATAATGTTAGGGTTAGGGTTAGCATCATCCCTAGCATAGTGTTAGGGTTAGGGTTAGGGTTAGCATCAGCCCTAGGATAGTTTTAGGGTTAGGGTTAGCATCAGCCCTAGGATAGTGTTAGGGTTAGGGTTAGCATCAGCACTAGGATAGTGTTAGGGTTAGTGTTACGTATAGCATCAGACCTAGGATAGTGTTAGGCTTAGGGTTAGGGTTAGCATCAGCCCTAGGATAGTGTTAGGGTTAGGGTTAGCATCAGCCCTAGGATAGTGTAAGGGTTAGGGTTACGGTTAGCTTCAGCCCTAGGATAGTGTTAGGGTTAGGGTCAGCATCAGCCTTAGGATAGTGTTATGGTTAGGGTTAGGGTTATCATCAGGCCTAGTATAGTGTTAGGGTTCGGGTTAGCATCATTCCTAGGATAGTTTTAGGGTTAGGGTTAGGGTTAGCATCAGCCCTAGGATAGTGTTACGGTTAGGTTTAGGGTTAGCACCAGCCCTAGGATAGTGTTAGGGTTAGTGTTAGGGTTAGCATCAGCCCTAGGATAGTGTTAGGGTTAGGGTTAGGGTTATCATCAGGCCAAGGATAGTGTTAGGGTTAGCGTTAGCATCATCCCTAGGATATAGTTAGGGTTAGGGTTAGGGTTATCATCAGGCCAAGGATAGTGTTAGGGCTAGGGTTAGCATCAGCCCTAGGATAGTGTTAAGGTTAGGGTGAGCATCAGCCTTAGGATAGTGTTATGGTTAGAGTTAGGGTTATCATCAGGCCTAGTATAGTGTTAGGGTTCTGGTTAGCATCAGCCCTAGGATAGTGTTAGGGTTAGGGTTAGGGTTAGCATCAGCCCTAGGATAGTGTTACGGTTACGGTTAGGGTTAGCACCAGCCCTAGGATAGTGTTAGGGTTAGGGTTAGGGTTACCATCAGCCCTAGGATAGTGTTAGGGTTAGGGTTAGCATCAGCCCTAGGATAGTGTTAGGGTTAGGGTTAGGGTTATCATCAGTCCTAGAATAGTGTTAGGGTTAGGATTAGCAAAAGCCTTAGGATAGTGTTAGGGTTAGGGTTAGGGTTAGCATCAGCGCTAGGATAGTGTTAGGGTTAGGGTTAGCATCGGCCCTAGGATAGTGTTACGGTTAGGGTTAGCATGAGACCTAGGATAGTGTTAGGGTTAGGTTTAGGGTTAGCATCAGCCCTAGGATAGTGTTAGGGTTAGGTTTATCATCAGCCCTAGGATAGTGTTAGGGTTAGGGTTACGGTTAGCATCAGCCCTAGGATAGTGTTAGGGTTATGGTTAGCATCAGCCCTAGGATATAGTTAGGGTTAGGGTTAGGGTTATCATCAGGCCTAGGATACTGGTAGGGTTAGGCTTAGCATCAGCCCTAGGATAGTGTTAGGGTTAGGGTTAGGGTTAGCATCAGCCCTAGGATAGTGTTAGGTTTAGGGTTAGGGTTAGCATCAGCCATAGGATAGTGTTAGGGTTAGGGTTAGCATCAGCCCTAGGATAGTGTAAGGGTTAGGGTTACGGTTAGCATCAGCCCTAGGATAGTGTTAGGGTTAGGGTCAGCATCAACCCTAGGATAGTGTTATGGTTATGGTCAGGGTTATATTCAGGCCTAGTATAGTGTTAGGGTTCGGGTTAGCATGAGCCCTAGGATAGTGTTAGGGATAGGGTTAGGGTTAGCATCAGCCCTAGGATAGTGTTAGGGTTAGGTTTAGGGTTAGCATCAGCCCTAGGATAGTGTTAGAGTTAGGGTTAGCATCAGCCCTAGGATAGTGTTAGGGTTAGGGTTAGGGTTAGCATCAGGCCTAGGATAGTGTTAGGGTTAGGGTTAGCATCAGCCTTAGGATAGTGTTAGGGTTAGGGTTAGGGTTAGCATCAGCGCTAGGATAATGTTAGGGTTAGGGTTAGCATCATCCCTAGCATAGTGTTAGGGTTAGGGTTAGGGTTAGCATCAGCCCTAGGATAGTTTTAGGGTTAGGGTTAGCATCAGCCCTAGGATAGTGTTAGGGTTAGGGTTAGCATCAGCGCTAGGATAGTGTTAGGGTTAGTGTTACGTATAGCATCAGACCTAGGATAGTGTTAGGCTTAGGGTTAGGGTTAGCATCAGCCCTAGGATAGTGTTAGGGTTAGGGTTAGCATCAGCCCTAGGATAGTGTAAGGGTTAGGGTTACGGTTAGCTTCAGCCCTAGGATAGTGTTAGGGTTAGGGTCAGCATCAGCCTTAGGATAGTGTTATGGTTAGGGTTAGGGTTATCATCAGGCCTAGTATAGTGTTAGGGTTCGGGTTAGCATCATTCCTAGGATAGTTTTAGGGTTAGGGTTAGGGTTAGCATCAGCCCTAGGATAGTGTTACGGTTAGGTTTAGGGTTAGCACCAGCCCTAGGATAGTGTTAGGGTTAGTGTTAGGGTTAGCATCAGCCCTAGGATAGTGTTAGGGTTAGGGTTAGGGTTATCATCAGGCCAAGGATAGTGTTAGGGTTAGCGATAGCATCATCCCTAGGATATAGTTAGGGTTAGGGTTAGGGTTATCATCAGGCCAAGGATAGTGTTAGGGCTAGGGTTAGCATCAGCCCTAGGATAGTGTTAAGGTTAGGGTGAGCATCAGCCTTAGGATAGTGTTATGGTTAGAGTTAGGGTTATCATCAGGCCTAGTATAGTGTTAGGGTTCTGGTTAGCATCAGCCCTAGGATAGTGTTAGGGTTAGGGTTAGGGTTAGCATCAGCCCTAGGATAGTGTTACGGTTACGGTTAGGGTTAGCACCAGCCCTAGGATAGTGTTAGGGTTAGGGTTAGGGTTACCATCAGCCCTAGGATAGTGTTAGGGTTAGGGTTAGCATCAGCCCTAGGATAGTGTTAGGGTTAGGGTTAGGGTTATCATCAGTCCTAGAATAGTGTTAGGGTTAGGATTAGCAAAAGCCTTAGGATAGTGTTAGGGTTAGGGTTAGGGTTAGCATCAGCGCTAGGATAGTGTTAGGGTTAGGGTTAGCATCAGCCCTAGGATAGTGTTAGGGTTAGGGTTAGGGTTCTCATCAGCCCGAGGATAGTGTTATGGTTAGGGTTAGCCTCAGCCCTAGGAGAGTGTTAGGGTTAGGGTTAGGGTTAGCATCAGCCCTAGGATAGTGTTAGGGATTGGATTAGGCTTAGCATCAGCCCTAGGATAGTGTTAGTTTTAGCGTTTGGGTTAGCATCAGCCCTAGGACAGTGTTAGGGTTACGGTTAGCATCAGCCCTAGGATAGTGTTAGGGTTAGGGTTAGCATCAGCCCTACTATAGTGTTAGGGTTATGGTTAGGGTTAGCATCAGCCCTAGGATAGTGTTAGTGTTAGTGTTAGCATGAGCCTTAGGATAGTGTTAAGGTTAGTGTTACGGTTAGCATCAGCCCTAGGAAAGTGTTAGGGTTAGGGTTAGGGTTACGGTTAGCATCAGCCCTAGGAGAGAGTTAGGGTTAGGGTTAGGGTTAGCATCAGCCCCAGGATAGTGTTAGGGTTAGCGTTAGGTTTAGCATCAGCACTACGATAGTGTTAGGGTTAGGGTTAGGGTTACGGTTAGCATCAGCACTAGGAGAGAGTTACTGTTAGGGTTAGGGTTAGCATCGGCCCTAGGATAGTGTTACGGTTAGGGTTAGCATCAGACCTAGGATAGTGTTAGGGTTAGGGTTAGGGTTAGCATCAGCCCTAGGATAGTGTTAGGGTTAGGTTTATCATCAGCCCTAGGATAGTGTTAGGGTTAGGGTTACGGTTAGCATCAGCCCTAGGATAGTGTTAGGGTTATGGTTAGCATCAGCCCTAGGATATAGTTAGGACTAGGGTTAGGGTTATCATCAGGCCCAGGATACTGTTAGGGTTAGGCTTAGCATCAGCCCTAGGATAGTGTTAGGGTTAGGGATAGGGTTAGCATCAGCCCTAGGATAGTGTTAGGTTTAGGGTTAGGGTTAGCATCAGCCATAGGATAGTGTTAGGGTTATGGTTAGCATCAGCCCTAGGATAGTGTAAGGGTTAGGGTTACGGTTAGCATCAGCCCTAGGATAGTGTTAGGGTTAGGGTCAGCATCAGCCCTAGGATAGTGTTATGGTTATGGTCAGGGTTATCATCAGGCCTAGTATAGTGTTAGGGTTCGGGTTAGCATGAGCCCTAGGATAGTGTTAGGGATAGGGTTAGGGTTAGCATTAGCCCTAGGATAGTGTTAGGGTTAGGGTTAGGGTTAGCATCAGCCCTAGGATAGTGTTAGAGTTAGGGTTAGCATCAGCCCTAGGATAGTGTTAGGGTTAGGGTTAGGGTTAGCATCAGGCCTAGGATAGTGTTAGGGTTAGGGTTAGCATCAGCCTTAGGATAGTGTTAGGGTTAGGGTTAGGGTTAGCATCAGCGCTAGGATAATGTTAGGGTTAGGGTTAGCATCATCCCTAGCATAGTGTTAGGGTTAGGGTTAGGGTTAGCATCAGCCCTAGGATAGTTTTAGGGTTAGGGTTAGCATCAGCCCTAGGATAGTGTTAGGGTTAGGGTTAGCATCAGCGCTAGGATAGTGTTAGGGTTAGTGTTACGTATAGCATCAGACCTAGGATAGTGTTAGGCTTAGGGTTAGGGTTAGCATCAGCCCTAGGATAGTGTTAGGGTTAGGGTTAGCATCAGCCCTAGGATAGTGTAAGGGTTAGGGTTACGGTTAGCTTCAGCCCTAGGATAGTGTTAGGGTTAGGGTCAGCATCAGCCTTAGGATAGTGTTATGGTTAGGGTTAGGGTTATCATCAGGCCTAGTATAGTGTTAGGGTTCGGGTTAGCATCATTCCTAGGATAGTTTTAGGGTTAGGGTTAGGGTTAGCATCAGCCCTAGGATAGTGTTACGGTTAGGTTTAGGGTTAGCACCAGCCCTAGGATAGTGTTAGGGTTAGTGTTAGGGTTAGCATCAGCCCTAGGATAGTGTTAGGGTTAGGGTTAGGGTTATCATCAGGCCAAGGATAGTGTTAGGGTTAGCGTTAGCATCATCCCTAGGATATAGTTTTGGTTAGGGTTAGGGTTATCATCAGGCCAAGGATAGTGTTAGGGCTAGGGTTAGCATCAGCCCTAGGATAGTGTTAAGGTTAGGGTGAGCATCAGCCTTAGGATAGTGTTATGGTTAGAGTTAGGGTTATCATCAGGCCTAGTATAGTGTTAGGGTTCTGGTTAGCATCAGCCCTAGGATAGTGTTAGGGTTAGGGTTAGGGTTAGCATCAGCCCTAGGATAGTGTTACGGTTACGGTTAGGGTTAGCACCAGCCCTAGGATAGTGTTAGGGTTAGGGTTAGGGTTACCATCAGCCCTAGGATAGTGTTAGGGTTAGGGTTAGCATCAGCCCTAGGATAGTGTTAGGGTTAGGGTTAGGGTTATCATCAGTCCTAGAATAGTGTTAGGGTTAGGATTAGCAAAAGCCTTAGGATAGTGTTAGGGTTAGGGTTAGGGTTAGCATCAGCGCTAGGATAGTGTTAGGGTTAGGGTTAGCATCAGCCCTAGGATAGTGTTAGGGTTAGGGTTAGGGTTCTCATCAGCCCGAGGATAGTGTTATGGTTAGGGTTAGCCTCAGCCCTAGGAGAGTGTTAGGGTTAGGGTTAGGGTTAGCATCAGCCCTAGGATAGTGTTAGGGATTGGATTAGGCTTAGCATCAGCCCTAGGATAGTGTTAGTTTTAGCGTTTGGGTTAGCATCAGCCCTAGGACAGTGTTAGGGTTACAGTTAGCATCAGCCCTAGGATAGTGTTAGGGTTAGGGTTAGCATCAGCCCTACTATAGTGTTAGGGTTATGGTTAGGGTTAGCATCAGCCCTAGGATAGTGTTAGTGTTAGTGTTAGCATGAGCCTTAGGATAGTGTTAAGGTTAGTGTTACGGTTAGCATCAGCCCTAGGAAAGTGTTAGGGTTAGGGTTAGGGTTACGGTTAGCATCAGCCCTAGGAGAGAGTTAGGGTTAGGGTTAGGGTTAGCATCAGCCCCAGGATAGTGTTAGGGTTAGCGTTAGGTTTAGCATCAGCACTACGATAGTGTTAGGGTTAGGGTTAGGGTTACGGTTAGCATCAGCACTAGGAGAGAGTTACTGTTAGGGTTAGGGTTAGCATCGGCCCTAGGATAGTGTTACGGTTAGGGTTAGCATCAGACCTAGGATAGTGTTAGGGTTAGGGTTAGGGTTAGCATCAGCCCTAGGATAGTGTTAGGGTTAGGTTTATCATCAGCCCTAGGATAGTGTTAGGGTTAGGGTTACGGTTAGCATCAGCCCTAGGATAGTGTTAGGGTTATGGTTAGCATCAGCCCTAGGATATAGTTAGGACTAGGGTTAGGGTTATCATCAGGCCCAGGATACTGTTAGGGTTAGGCTTAGCATCAGCCCTAGGATAGTGTTAGGGTTAGGGATAGGGTTAGCATCAGCCCTAGGATAGTGTTAGGTTTAGGGTTAGGGTTAGCATCAGCCATAGGATAGTGTTAGGGTTATGGTTAGCATCAGCCCTAGGATAGTGTAAGGGTTAGGGTTACGGTTAGCATCAGCCCTAGGATAGTGTTAGGGTTAGGGTCAGCATCAGCCCTAGGATAGTGTTATGGTTATGGTCAGGGTTATCATCAGGCCTAGTATAGTGTTAGGGTTCGGGTTAGCATGAGCCCTAGGATAGTGTTAGGGATAGGGTTAGGGTTAGCATTAGCCCTAGGATAGTGTTAGGGTTAGGGTTAGGGTTAGCATCAGCCCTAGGATAGTGTTAGAGTTAGGGTTAGCATCAGCCCTAGGATAGTGTTAGGGTTAGGGTTAGGGTTAGCATCAGGCCTAGGATAGTGTTTAGGTTAGGGTTAGCATCACCCTTAGGATAGTGTTAGGGTTAGGGTTAGGGTTAGCATCAGCGCTAGGATAGTGTTAGGGTTAGGGTTAGCATCATCCCTAGCATAGTGTTAGGGTTAGGGTTAGGGTTAGCATCAGCCCTAGGATAGTTTTAGGGTTAGGGTTAGCATCAGCCCTAGGATAGTGTTAGGGTTAGGGTTAGGGTTAGGGTTAGGGTTAGCATCAGCCCTAGGATAGTGTTAGGGTTAGCGTTAGGTTAACATCAGCACTAGGATAGTGTTAGGGTTAGGGTAGGGTTAGGGTTTGCATCAGCCCTAGGAGAGAATTAGGGTTAGGGTTAGGGTTAGCGTCGGCCCTAGGATAGTCTTAGCGTTAGGGTTAGCATCAGACCTAGGATAGTGTTAGGGTTAGCGTTAGCATCAGAACTAGGATAGTGTTAGGGTTAGGGTTAGGGGTAGCATCAGCCCTAGGATACTGTTAGGGTTAGGGTTATCATCAGCCCTAGGATAGTGTTAGGGTTAGGGTTACGGTTAGCATCAGCCCTAGGATAGTGTTACGGTTAGGGTTAGCATCAGCCCTAGGATAACGTTAGGGTTAGGGTTAGCATCAGACCTAGGATAGTGTTAGGGTTAGGGTTAGGGTTAGCATCAGCCCTAGGATAGTGTTAGGGTTAGGGTTACGGTTAGCATCAGCCCTAGGATAGTGTTAGGGTTAGGGTTAGCATCAGCCCTAGGATATAGTTTGGGTTACGGTTAGGGTTATCATCAGGCCAAGGATAGTGTTAGGGTTAGGGTTAGCATCAGCCCTAGAATAGTGTTAGAGTTAGGGTTAGGGTTAGCATCAGACCAAGGATAGTGTTAGGTTTAGGGTTGGGGTTAGCATCAGCCCTAGGATAGTGTTAGGGTTAAGGTTAGCATCAGCCCTAGGATAGTGTAAGGGTTAGTGTTACGGTTAGCATCAGCCCTAGGATAGTGTTAGGCTTAGGGTCAGCATCAGCCTTAGGATAGTGTTATGGTTAGGGTTAGGGTTATCATCAGGCCTAGTATAGTGTTAGGGTTCGGGTTAGCATCAGCCCTAGGATAGTGTTAGGGTTAGGGTTAGGGTTAGCATCAGCCCTAGGATAGTGTTACGGTTAGGCTTAGGGTTAGCATCAGCCCTAGGATAGTGTTAGGGTTAGGGTTAGGGTTAGCATCAGCCCTAGGATAGTGTTAGGGTTAGGGTTAGCATCAGCCCTAGGATAGTGTTAGGGTTAGGGTTAGGGTTATCATCAGTCCTAGGATAGTGTTAGGGTTAGGATTAGCAACAGCCTTAGGATAGTGTTAGGGTTAGGGTTAGGGTTAGCATCAGCGCTAGGATAGTGTTAGTGTTAGGGTTAGCATCAGCCGTAGGATAGTGTTAGGGTTAAGTTAGGGTTATCATCAGCCCTAGGATAGTGTTAGGGATAGGATTAGGGTAAGCATCAGCCCTAGGAGAGTGTTAGGGTTAGGGGTAGGGTTAGCATCAGCCCTAGGATAGTGTTAGGGATAGGATTAGGGTTAGCATCAGCCCTAGGATAGTGTTAGGGATAGCGTTTGGGTTAGCATCAGCCCTAGGACAGTGTTAGGGTTACGGTTAGCATCAGCCCTAGGATAGTGTTAGGGTTAGGGTTAGCATCAGACCTAGGATAGTGTTAGGGTTAGGGTTAGGGTTATCATCAGCCCTGGGATAGTGTTAGGGTTAGGATTATCATCAGCCCTAGGATAGTGTTAGGGTTTAGGGTTACGGATAGCATCAGCCCTATGATAGTGTTAGGATTAGGGTTAGCATCAGCCCTAGGATAGTGTTAGGGTTAGGGTTAGGGTTAGCATCAGACCTAGGATAGTGTTAAGTTTAGGGTTAGGGTTAGCATCAGCCCTAGGATAGTGTTAGGGTTAGGGTTAGCATCAGCCCTAGAATAGTGTAAGGGTTAGTGTTACGGTTAGCATCAGCCCTAGGATAGTGTTAGGGTTAGGGTCAGCATCAGCCTTAGGATAGTGTTATGGTTAGGGTTAGGGTTATCATCAGGCCTAGTATCGTGTTAGGTATCGGGTTAGCATCAGCCCTAGGATAGTGTTAGGTTTAGGGTTAGGCTTAGCACCAGCCCTAGGATAGTGTTAGGGTTAGGGTTAGGGTTAGCATCAGCGCTAGGATAGTGTTAGGGTTAGGGTTATCATCATACGTAGCATAGTGTTAGGGTTAGGGTTAGGGTTAGCATCAGCCCTAGGATAGCGTTAGGGTTAGGGTTAGCATCAGCCCTAGGATAGTGTTAGGGTTAGGGTTACGGTTATCATCAGCCCTAGGATAGTGTTATGATTAGGGTTAGCCCCAGCCCTAAGAGAGTGTTAGGGTTAGGGTTAGGGTTAGCATCACCCCTATGACAGTGTTAGGGTTAGGGTTAGCATCAGCCCTAGGATAGTGTTAGGGATAGGATTAGGGTTAGCATCAGCCCTAGGATAGTGTTAGTGTTAGGGTTAGGGTTATGGTTAGCATAACAGCTAGGATAGTGTTAGGGTTAGGGATATGGTTAGCATCAGCCCTAGGATAGTGTTAGGGTTAGGGTTAGGGTTAGCATCAGCCCTAGGATAGTGTTATGGTTAGGGTTAGAGTTATCATCATCCCTAGGATAGTGTTACGGTTAGGGTTAGGGTTAGCATCAGCCCTAGTATAGTGTTAGGGTTAGGGTTAGCATCAGCCCTAGGATAGTGTTAGGGTTATGGTTAGCATCAGCCTTAGGATAGTGTTAGGGTTAGGGTTAGGGTTAGCATTAGCCCTAGGATAGTGTTAGGGTTATTGTGACCATCATCCCTAGCATAGTGTTAGGGTTAGGGTTAGGGTTAGCATCAACCCTAGGATAGTGTTAGGGTTAGGGTTAGCATCAGCCCTAGGATAGTGTTAGGGTTAGGGTTAGGGTTATCATCAGCCATAGGATAGTGTTAGGGTTAGGGTTAGCCTCAGCCCTAGGAGAGTGTTGGGGTTAGGATTAGTTTTAGCATCAGCCCTAGGATAGTGTTAGGGTTAGGGTTAGCATCAGCCCAAGGATACTGTTCGGGATAGGATTAGGGTTAGCATCAGCCCTAGAATAGTGTTTGTGTTAGGGTTAGGGTTACGGTTAGCATCAGCCCTAGGATAGTGTTAGGGTTAGGGTTATGGTTAGCATCAGCCCTAGGATAGTGTTAGGGTTACGGATAGGGTTAGCATCAGCCCTAGGATAGTGTTAGGGTTAGGGTTAGGGTTAGCATCAGCCCTAGGATAGTGTTAAGGTTAGGGTTAGCATCAGCCCTAGGATAGTGGTAGGGTTAGGGTTAGCATCAGACCTAGGATAGTGTTAGGGTTAGTGTTAGGGTTAGCACCAGCCCTAGGATATTGTTAGGGTTAGGGTTAGGATTATGTTTAGCATCAGCCCTAGGATAGTGTTAGGGTTAGGGTTAGGGTTAGCATCAGCCCTAGGATAGTGTTAGGGTTAATTTCAGCATCAGTTCTAGGATAGATTTAGGGTTAGGGTTAGGGTTATCATCATGCCTCGGATAGTGTTAGGGTTAGGGATAGCATCAGCCCTAGGATAGTGTTAGGGTTAGGGTTAGGGTTAGCATCAGCCCTAGGATAGTGTTATGGTTAGGGTCAGGGTTATCATCAGGCCTAGTATAGTGTTAGGGTTCGGGTTAGCATCAGCCCTAGGATAGTGCTAGGGTTAGGGTTATGGTTAGCATCAGCCCTAGGATAGTGTTACGGTTTGGGTTAGGGTTAGCATCAACCCTAGCATAGTGTTAGGGTTAGGGTTAGGGTTAGCATCAGCCCTAGGATAGTGTTAGGGTTAGGGTTAGCATCAGCCCTAGGATAGTGTTAGGGTTAGGGTTAGGGTTATCATCAGTGCTAGGATAGTGTTAGGGTTAGGATTAGCCACAGCCTTAGGATAGTGTTAGGGTTAGGGTTAGGGTTAGCATTAGCGCTAGGATAGTGTTAGTGTTAGGATTAGCATCAGCCGTAGGATAGTGTTAGGTTTAGGGTTAGGGTTAGCATCAGCCCTAGGATAGTGTTAGGGTTAGGGTTAGCATCAGCCCTAGGATAGTGTTAGAGTTACGGTTAGGGTTAGTATCAGCCCTAGGATAGTGTTAGGGTTAGGATTAGGGTTCGCATCAGCCCTAGGATAGTGTTAGGGTTAGTGTTACGGTTATCATCAGGCCTAGGATACTGTTATGGTTAGGGTTAGCATCAGCCCTAGGATAGTGTTAGGGTTAGGGTTATGGTTAGCATCAGCCCTAGGATAGTGTTACGGTTAGGGTTAGGGTTAACATCAGCACTAGGATAGTGTTAGGGTTACGGTTAGCATCAGCCCTAGGATTGTGTTAGGGGTAGGGTTAGCATCAGCAATACGATAGTGTTAGGGTTAGGGTTAGGGTAAGCAACAGCCCTAAGATACTGTTACGGTTATGTTTAGCATCAGCCCTAGGATAGTGTTAGGGTTAGGGTTAGGGTTAGAATCAGCCCTAGGATAGTGTTAGGGTTAGGATTAGCATCAGACCCAGGATAGTGTTAGGGTTAGCGTTAGGATTAGCATCAGCCCTATGATGGTGTTAGGGTTAGGATTAGGGTAAGCATCAGCCCTAGGATAGTGTTAGGGTTAGGGTTAACATCAGCCCTAGTACAGTGTTAGGGTTAGGTTGAGCATCAGCCCTAGGATAATGTTAGGGTTAAGGTTAGCATCAACACTAGGATAGTGTTAGGGTTAGGGTTAGGGTTAGCATCAGCCCTAGAATAGTGTTACGGTTAGGTTTAGGGTTAGCATCAGCCCTAGGATAGTGTTAGGCTTAGCGTTACGTTTAGCATCAGCACTAGGATAGTGTTAGAGTTAGGGTTAGTGTTAGGGTTAACATCAGCCCTAGGATAGTGTTAGGGTTAGGGTTACGGTTAGCATCAGCCCTAGGATAGTGTTAGGGTTAGGGTTAGCATCAGCCCTAGGATAGTGTTTGGGTTAGGGTTAGGATTATCATCAGGCCTAGGATAGTGTTAGGGTTAGGGTAAGGGTTAGCATCAGCAATAGGATAGTGTTAGGTTTAGGGTTAGGGTTAGCATAAGCCCTAGAATAGTGTCACGGTTACGGTTACGGTTAGCATCAGCCCTAGGATAGTGTTAGGCTTAGCGTTACGTTTAGCATCAGCACTAGGATAGTGTTAGGGTTAGGGTTAGGGTTAGGGTTAACATCAGCCCTAGGATACTGTTAGGGAAAGGGTTAGGGTTAGCACCAACCCTAGGATAGTGTTAGGGTTAGTGTTAGGGTTAGCATCAGCCCTAGGATAGTGTTAGGGTTAGGGTTACGGTTATCATCAGCCCTAGGATAGTGTTAGGGTTAGGGTCAGCATCAGCCCTAGGATAATGTTAGGGTTAGTGTTAGGGTTATCATCAGGCCTAGGTAAGTGTTAATTTTAGGGTTAGCATCAGCCCTAGGATAGTGTTAGTGTTAGGGTTAGCGTTAGCATCAGCCCTAGGATAGTGTTAGGGTTAGGGTTAGCCTCACCCCTAGGATAGTGTTAGGGTTAGGGTTAGGGTCATCATTAGCCCTTGGATAGTGTTAGGGTTAGTTTCAGCCTCAGCCCTAGGAGAGTGTTAGGGTTAGGGTTAGGGTTAGCATCAGCAATAGGATAGTGTTAGGGTTAGGGTTAGCATCAGCCCTAGGATAGTGATATGGTTAGTGTTATGTTTAGCATCAGCCCTAGGATAGAGTTAGGGTTTGGGTTAGGGTTAGCATCAGCCGTAGGATAGTGTTAGGGTTAGGGTTAGCATCAGCCCTAGGATATTGTTAGGGTAAGGGTTAGGGTTAGGGTTAGCATCAGCCTTAGGATAGTGTTAGGGTTAGGGTTAGGGTTAGCATCAGCCCTAGGATAGTGTAACGGTTAGGGTTACGGTTAACTTCAGCCCTAGGATAGTGTTAGGGTTAGGGTCAGCATCAGCCTTAGGACAGTGTTAGGGTTAGGGTTAGGGTTAGCATCAGCCCTAGGATAGTGTTAGGGTTAGCGTTAGGTTAACATCAGCACTAGGATAGTGTTAGGGTTAGGGTAGGGTTAGGGTTAGCATCAGCCCTAGGAGAGAATTAGGGTTAGGGTTAGGGTTAGGTCGGCCCTAGGATAGTCTTAGGGTTAGGGTTAGCATCAGACCTAGGATAGTGTTAGGGTTAGCGTTAGCATCAGACCTAGGATAGTGTTAGGGTTAGGGTTAGGGGTAGCATCAGCCCTAGGATACTGTTAGGGTTAGGGTTATCATCAGCCCTAGGATAGTGTTAGGGTTAGGGTTACGGTTAGCATCAGCCCTAGGATAGTGTTACGGTTAGGGTTAGCATCAGCCCTAGGATAATGTTAGGGTTAGGGTTAGCATCAGACCTAGGATAGTGTTAAGGTTAGGGTTAGGTTTAGCATCAGCCCTAGGATAGTGTTAGTGTTAGGGTTACGGTTAGCATCAGCCCTAGGATAGTGTTAGGGTTAGGGTTAGCATCAGCCCTAGGATATAGTTTGGGTTACGGTTAGGGTTATCATCAGGCCAAGGATAGTGTTAGGGTTAGGGTTAGCATCAGCCCTAGAATAGTGTTAGAGTTAGGGTTAGGGTTAGCATCAGACCAAGGATAGTGTTAGGTTTAGGGTTGGGGTTAGCATCAGCCCTAGGATAGTGTTAGGGTTAAGGTTAGCATCAGCCCTAGGATAGTGTAAGGGTTAGTGTTACGGTTAGCATCAGCCCTAGGATAGTGTTAGGGTTAGGGTCAGCATCAGCCTTAGGATAGTGTTATGGTTAGGGTTAGGGTTATCATCAGGCCTAGTATAGTGTTAGGGTTCGGGTTTGCATCAGCCCTAGGATAGTGTTAGGGTTAGGGTTAGGGTTAGCATCAGCCCTAGGATAGTGTTACGGTTAGGGTTAGGGTTAGCATCAGCCCTAGGATAGAGTTAGGGTTAGGGTTAGGGTTAGCATCAGCCCTAGGATAGTGTTAGGGTTAGGGTTAGCATCAGCCCTAGGATAGTGTTAGGGTTAGGGTTAGGGTTATCATCAGTCCTAGGATAGTGTTAGGGTTAGGATTAGCAACAGCCTTAGGATAGTGTTAGGGTTAGGGTTAGCGTTAGCATCAGCGCTAGGATAGTGTTAGGGTTAGGGTTAGCATCAGCCGTAGGATAGTGTTAGGGTTAAGTTAGGGTTATCATCAGCCCTAGGATAGTGTTAGGGATAGGATTAGGGTTACCATCAGCCCTAGGAGAGTGTTAGGGTTAGGGGTAGGGTTAGCATCAGCCCTAGGATAGTGTTAGGGATAGGATTAGGGTTAGCATCAGCCCTAGGATAGTGTTAGGGTTAGGGTTAGGGTTAGCATCAGCCCTGGGATAGTGTTAGGGTTAGGATTATCATCAGCCCTAGGATAGTGTTAGGGTTTAGGGTTACGGATAGCATCAGCCCTATGATAGTGTTAGGGTTAGGGTTAGCATCAGCCCTAGGATAGTGTTAGGGTTAGGGTTAGGGTTAGCATCAGACGTAGGATAGTGTTACATTTAGGGTTAGGGTTAGCATCAGCCCTAGGATAGTGTTAGGGTTAGGGTTAGCATCAGCCCTAGAATAGTGTAAGGGTTAGTGTTACGGTTAGCATCAGCCCTAGGATAGTGTTAGGGTTAGGGTCAGCATCAGCCTTAGGATAGTGTTATGGTTAGGGTTAGGGTTATCATCAGGCCTAGTATCGTGTTAGGTATCGGGTTAGCATCAGCCCTAGGATAGTGTTAGGTTTAGGGTTAGGCTTAGCACCAGCCCTAGGATAGTGTTAGGGTTAGGGTTAGGGTTAGCATCAGCGCTAGGATAGTGTTAGGGTTAGGGTTATCATCATACCTAGCATAGTGTTAGGGTTAGGGTTAGGGTTAGCATCAGCCCTAGGATAGCGTTAGGGTTAGGGTTAGCATCAGCCCTAGGATAGTGTTAGGGTTAGGGTTGCGGTTATCATCAGCCCTAGGATAGTGTTATGATTAGGGTTAGCCCCAGCCCTAAGAGAGTGTTAGGGTTAGGGTTAGGGTTAGCATCACCCCTAGGACAGTGTTAGGGTTAGGGTTAGCATCAGCCCTAGGATAGTGTTAGGGATAGGATTAGGGTTAGCATCAGCCCTAGGATAGTGTTAGTGTTAGGGTTAGGGTTATGGTTAGCATAACACCTATAATAGTGTTAGGGTTAGGGATATGGTTAGCATCAGCCCTAGGATAGTGTTAGGGTTAGGGTTAGCATCAGCTGTGTGATAGTGTTAGGGTTAGGGATATGGTTAGCATCAGCCCTAGGATAGTGTTATGGTTAGGGTTAGAGTTATCATCATCCCTAGGATAGTGTTACGGTTAGGGTTAGGGTTAGCATCAGCCCTAGTATAGTGTTAGGGTTAGGGTTAGCCTCAGCCCTAGGATAGTGTTAGGGTTATGGTTAGCATCAGCCTTAGGATAGTGTTAGGGTTAGGGTTAGGGTTAGCATTAGCCCTAGGATAGTGTTAGGGTTATTGTTACCATCATCCCTAGCATAGTGTTAGGGTTAGGGTTAGGGTTAGCATCAACCCTAGGATAGTGTTAGGGTTAGGGTTAGCATCAGCCCTAGGATAGTGTTAGGGTTAGGGTTAGGGTTATCATCAGCCCTAGGATAGTGTTAGGGTTAGGGTTAGCCTCAGCCCTAGGAGAGTGTTAGGGTTAGGATTAGTTTTAGCATCAGCCCTAGGATAGTGTTAGGGTTAGGGTTAGCATCAGCCCAAGGATACTGTTCGGGATAGGATTAGGGTTAGCATCAGCCCTAGAATAGTGTTTGTGTTAGGGTTAGGGTTACGGTTAGCATCAGCCCTAGGATAGTGTTAGGGTTAGGGTTATGGTTAGCATCAGCCCTAGGATAGTGTTAGGGTTACGGATAGGGTTAGCATCAGCCCTAGGATAGTGTTAGGGTTAGGGTTAGCATCAGCACTAGGATAGTGTTAGGGTTAGGGTTAGGGTTAGCATCAGCCCTAGGATAGTGTTAAGGTTAGGGTTAGCATCAGCCCTAGGATAGTGGTAGGGTTAGGGTTAGCATCAGACCTAGGATAGTGTTAGGGTTAGTGTTAGGGTTAGCACCAGCCCTAGGATAGTGTTAGGGTTAGGGTTACGGTTATCATCAGGCCTAGGATCGTGTTAGGGTTAGGGTTAGCATCAGCCGTAGGATACTGTTAGGGTTAGCGTTAGGTTTAGCATCAGCACTAGGATATTGTTAGGGTTAGGGTTAGGATTATGTTTAGCATCAGCCCTAGGATAGTGTTAGGGTTAGGGTTAGCGTTAGCATCAGCCCTAGGATAGTGTTAGGGTTAGTTTCAGCATCAGCTCTAGGATAGATTTAGGGTTAGGGTTAGGGTTATCATCATGCCTCGGATAGTGTTAGGGTTAGGGATAGCATCAGCCCTAGGATAGTGTTAGGGTTAGGGTTAGGGTTAGCATCAGCCCTCGGATAGTGTTATGGTTAGGGTCAGGGTTATCATGAGGCCTAGTATAGTGTTAGGGTTCGGGTTAGCATCAGCCCTAGGATAGTGCTAGGGTTAGGGTTAGGGTTAGCATCAGCCCTAGGATAGTGTTACGGTTTGGGTTAGGGTTAGCATCAACCCTAGCATAGTGTTAGGGTTAGGGTTAGAGTTAGCATCAGCCCTAGGATAGTGTTAGGGTTAGGGTTAGCATCAGCCCTAGGATAGTGTTAGGGTTAGGGTTAGGGTTATCATCAGTGCTAGGATAGTGTTAGGTTAGGATTAGCAACAGCCTTAGGATAGTGTTAGGGTTAGGGTTAGGGTTAGCATTAGCGCTAGGATAGTGTTAGTGTTAGGATTAGCATCAGCCGTAGGATAGTGTTAGGTTTAGGGTTAGGGTTAGCATCAGCCCAAGGATAGTGTTAGGGATAGGATTAGTGTTAGCATCAGCCCTAGGATAGTGTTAGGGTTCGCATTTGGGTTAGCATCAGCCCTAGGAGAGTGTTAGGGTTTCGGTTAGCATCAGCCCTAGGATAGTGTTAGGGTTAGGGTTAGCATCAGACCTAGGATAGTGTTAGGGTTAGGGTTAGGGTTAGCATCAGCCCTAGGATAGTGTTAGGGTTAGGGTTATCATCAGCCCTAGGATAGTGTTAGGGTTTAGGGTTACGGTTAGCATCAGCCCTATGATAGTGTTAGGGTTAGGGTTAGCATCAGCCCTAGGATATAGTTAGGGTTAGGGTTAGGGTTATCATCAGCCCTAGGATAGTGTAAGGTTTAGGGTTACGGTTAGCATCAGCCCTAGGATAGTTTTAGGGTTAGGGTCAGCATCAGCCTTAGGATAGTGTTATGGTTAGGGTTAGGGTTATCATCAGGCCTAGTATAGTGTTAGGGTTCGGGTTAGCATCAGCCCTAGGATAGTGTTAGGGTTAGGGTTAGGCTTAGCATCAGCCCTAGGATAGTGTTACGGTTAGGGTTAGGGTTAGCACCAGCCCTAGGATACTTTTAGCGTTAGGGTTAGGGTTAGCATCAGCGCTAGGATAGTGTTAGGGTTAGGGTTATCATCATACCTAGCATAGTGTTAGGGTTAGGGTTAGGGTTAGCATCAGCCCTAGGATAGTGTTAGGGTTAGGGTTAGCATCAGCCCTAGGATAGTGTTAGGGTTAGGGGTACGGTTATCATCAGCCCTAGGATAGTGTTATGGTTAGGGTTAGCCCCAGCCCTAGGAGAGTGTTAGGGTTAGGGATAGGGTTAGCAACAGCCCTAGGACAGTGTTAGGGTTAGGGTTAGCATCAGCCCTAGGATAGTGTTAGGGATAGGATTAGGGTTAGCATCAGCCCTAGGATAGTGTTAGTGTTAGGGTTAGTGTTATTGTTAGCATGACACCTAGGATAGTGTTAGGGTTAGGGATATGGTTAGCATCAGCAATAGGATAGTGTTAGGGTTAGGGTTAGCATCAGCCGTATGATAGTGTTAGGGTTAGGGATAGGGTTAGCATCAGCGCTAGGATAGTGTTAGGGTTAGGGTTAGGGTTAGCATCAGCCCTAGGATAGTGTTACGGTTAGGGTTAGGGTTAGCATGAGCCCTAGTATAGTGTTAGGGTTAGGGTTAGCATCAGTCCTAGGATAGTGTTAGGGTTATGGTTAGCATCAGCCTTAGGATAGTGTTAGGGTTAGGGTTAGGGTTAGCATTAGCCCTAGGATAGTGTTAGGGTTAGGGTTACCATCATCCCTAGCATAGTGTTAGGGTTAGGGTTAGGGTTAGCATCAACCCTAGGATACTGTTAGGGTTAGGGTTAGCATCAGCCCTAGGATAGTGTTAGGGTTAGGGTTAGGGTTATCATCAGCCCTAGGATAGTGTTAGGGTTAGGGTTAGCCTCAGCCCTAGGAGAGTGTTAGCGTTAGGGTTAGTTTTAGCATCAGCCCTAGGGTAGTGTTAGGGTTAGGGTTAGCATCAGCCCTAGGATAGTGTTCGGGATAGGATTAGGATTAGCATCAGCCCTAGGATAGTGTTTGTGTTAGGGTTAGGGTTATGGTTAGCATCAGCCCTAGGATAGTGTTAGGGTTAGGGTTATGGTTAGCATCAGCCCTAGAATAGTGTTAGGGTTACCGATAGGGTTAGCATCAGCCCTAGGATAGTGTTAGAGTTAGGGTTAGCATCAGCACTAGGATAGTGTTAGTGTTAGGGTTAGGGTTAGCATCAGCCCTAGGATAGTGTTAGGGTTAAGGTTAGCATCAGCCCTAGGATAGTGGTAGGGTTAGGGTTAGCATCAGACCTAGGATAGTGTTAGGGTTAGGGCTAGGGTTAGCATCAGCCCTAGGATAGTGTTAGGGTTAGGGTTACGGTTATCATCAGGCCTAGGATCGTGTTAGGGTTAGGGTTAGCATCAGCCCTAGGATAGTGTTAGGGTTAGCGTTAAGTTTAGCATCAGCACTAGGATATTGTTAGGGTTAGGGTTAGGATTATGGTTAGCATCAGCCCTAGGATAGTGTTAGGGTTAGGGTTAGGGTTAGCATCAGCCCTAGGATAGTGTTAGGGTTACGGTTAGGGTTAGCATAAGCCCTAGGATAGTGTTAGCGTTAGGGTTAGCATCAGCCCTAGGATAGTGTTAGGGTTAGTTTCAGCATCAGCCCTAGGATAGATTTAGGGTTAGGGTTAGGGTTATCATCCGGCCTAGGATATTGTTAGGGTTAGGGATAGCATCAGCCCTACGATACTGTTAGGGTTAGGGTTACGGTTAGCATCAGCCCTAGGATAGTGTTAGGGTTAGGGTTAGCATCAGCCCTAGGATAGTGTTAGGGTTAGGGTTAGGGTTTTGGTTAGCATCAGCCCTAGGATAGTGTTAGGGTTAGGGTTAAGGTTAGGATCAGCCCTAGGAAAGTGTTAGGGTTAGGGTTAGCATCAGCCTTAGGAGAGAGTTAGGGTTAGGGTTATGGTTAGCATCGGCCCTAGGATAGTGTTAGGGTTAGGGTTAGCATCAGCCCTAGGATAGTGTTAGGGTTAGGGTTAGCATCAGCCCTAGGATAGTGTTAGGGTTAGGGTTAGGGTTAGCATCAGCCCTAGGAGAGTGTTAGGGTTAGGGTTAGCATCAGCCCTAGGATAGTGTTAGGGTTAGGGTTAAGGTTAGCATCATACCTAGGATAGTGTTATGGTTAGGGTTAGGGTAAGCATCACCCCTAGGATAGTGTTAGGATTAGGGTTAGCATCAGACTTAGGATAGTGTTAGGGTTAGGGTTAGGGTTAGCATCAGCCCTAGGAGAGTGTTAGGGTTAGGGGTAGCATCAGACCTAGGATAGTGTTAGGGTTAGGGTTAGTTTTAACATCAGCCCTAGGGTAGTGTTAGGGTTAGGGTTAGCATCAGCCCTAGGATAGTGTTCGGGATAGGATTAGGGTTAGCATCAGCCCTAGGATAGTGTTTGTGTTAGGGTTAGGGTTATGGTTAGCATCAGCCCTAGGATAGTGTTAGGGTTAGGGTTATGGTTAGCATCAGCCCTAGAATAGTGTTAGGGTTACGGATAGGGTTAGCATCAGCCCTAGGATAGTGTTAGGGTTACGGTTAGCATCAGCCCTAGGATAGTGTTAGGGTTAGGGTTAGCATCAGCCCTAGGATATAGTTAGGGTTAGGGGTAGGTTTATCATCAGGCCTAGGATAGTGTTAGGGTTAGGGTTAGGGTTAGCATCAGACCTAGGATAGTGTTAGGTTTAGGGTTAGGGTTAGCATCAGCCCTAGGATAGTGTTAGGGTTAGGGTTAGCATCAGCCCTAGGATAGTGTAAGGGTTAGGGTTACAGTTAGCTTCAGCCCTAGGATAGTGTTAGGGTTAGGGTCAGCATCAGCCTTAGGATAGTGTTATGGTTAGGGTTAGGGTTATCATCAGGCCTAGTATAGTGTTAGGGTTCGGGTTAGCATCAGCCCTAGGATAGTGTTAGGGTTAGGGTTAGGGTTAGCATCAGCCCTAGGATAGTGTTACGGTTAGGGTTAGGGTTAGCACCAGCCCTAGGATAGTGTTAGGGTTAGGGTTAGGGTTAGCATCAGCCCTAGGATAGTGTTAGGGTTAGGGTTAGCATCAGCCCTAGGATAGTGTTAGGGTTAGGGTTACGGTTATCATGAGCCCTAGGATAGTGTTATGGTTAGGGTTAGCCCCAGCCCTAGGAGAGTGTTAGGGTTAGGGATAGGGTTAGCAACAGCCCTATTACAGTGTTAGGGTTAGGGTTAGCATCAGCCCTAGGATAGTGTTAGGGATAGGATTAGGGTTAGCATCAGCCCTAGGATAGTGTTAGTGTTAGGGTTAGGGTTATTATTAGCATGACACCTAGGATAGTGTTAGGGTTAGGGATATGGTTAGCATCAGCCCTAGGATAGTGTTAGGGTTAGGGTTAGCATCAGCCGTATGATAGTGTTAGGATTAGGGATAGGGTTAGCATCAGCGCTAGGATAGTGTTAGGGTTAGGGTTAGGGTTAGCATCAGCCCTAGGATAGTGTTACGGTTAGGGTTAGGGTTAGCATCAGCCCTAGTATAGTGTTAGGGTTAGGGTTAGCATCAGTCCTAGGATAGTGTTAGGGTTATGGTTAGCATCAGCCTTAGGATAGTGTTAGGGTTAGGGTTAGGGTTAGCATTAGCCCTAGGATAGTGTTAGGGTTAGGGTTACCATCATCCCTAGCATAGTGTTAGGGTTAGGGTTAGGGTTACCATCAACCCTAGGATACTGTTAGGGTTAGGGTTAGCATCAGCCCTAGGATAGTGTTAGGGTTAAGGTTAGGGTTATCGTCAGCCCTAGGATAGTGTTAGGGTTAGGATTAGCCTCAGCCCTAGGAGAGTGTTAGGGTTAGGGTTAGTTTTAGCATCAGCCCTAGGATAGTGTTAGGGTTAGGGTTATGGTTAGCATCAGCCCTAGAATAGTGTTAGGGTTACGGATAGGGTTAGCATCAGCCCTAGGATAGTGTTAGAGTTAGGGATAGCATCAGCACTAGGATAGTGTTAGTGTTAGGGTTAGGGTTAGCATCAGCCCTAGGATAGTGTTAGGGTTAATGTTAGCATCAGCCCTAGGATAGTGGTAGGGTTAGGGTTAGCATCAGACCTAGGATAGTGTTAGGGTTAGGGCTAGGGTTAGCATCAGCCCTAGGATAGTGTTATTGTTAGGGTTACGGTTATCATCAGGCCTAGGATCGTGTTAGGGTTAGGGTTAGCATCAGCCCTAGGATAGTGTTAGGGTTAGCGTTAAGTTTAGCATCAGCACTAGGATATTGTTAGGGTTAGGGTTAGGATTATGGTTAGCATCAGCCCTAGGATAGTGTTAGGGTTAGGGTTAGGGTTAGCATCAGCCCTAGGATAGTGTTAGGGTTACGGTTAGGGTTAGCATAAGCCCTAGGATAGTGTTAGCGTTAGGGTTAGCATCAGCCCTAGGATAGTGTTAGGGTTAGTTTCAGGATCAGCCCTAGGATAGATTTAGGGTTAGGGTTAGGGTTATCATCAGGCCTAGGATATTGTTAGGGTTAGGGATAGCATCAGCCCTAGGATACTGTTAGGGTTAGGGTTATCATCAGCCCTAGAATAGTGTTAGGGTTAGGGTTACGGTTAGCATCAGCCCTAGGATAGTGATAGGGTTAGGGTTAGCATCAGCCCTAGGAAAATGTTAGGGTTAGGGTTAGGGTTAGCATCAGCCTTAGGATAGTGTTAGGGTTAGGGTTAGCATCAGCCCTAGGATAGTGTTAGGGTTAGGGTTAGGGTTAGCGTCAGCCCTAGGATAGTGTTACGGTTAGGGTTAACATCAGCCCTAGGATAGTGTTAGGGTTAGGGTTACGGTTAGCATCAGCCCTAGGATAGTGCTAGGGCTGGGTTAGCATCAGCCCTAGGATATAGTTAGGGTTAGTGTTAGGGTTATCATCAGGCCAAGGATAGTGTTAGGGTTAGGGTTAGCATCAGCCCTAGAATAGTGTTAGGGTTAGGGTTACGGTTAGCATCAGACAAAGGATAGTGTTAGGTTTCGGGTTAAGGTTAGCATCAGCCCTAGGATAGTGTTAGGGTTAGGGTTAGATTCAGCCCTAGGATAGTGTAAGGGTTAGGGTTACGGTTAGCATCAGCCCTAGGATAGTGTTAGGGTTAGGGTCAGCATCAGCCTTAGGATAGTGTTATGGTTAGGGTTAGGGTTATCATCAGGCCTAGTATAGTGTTAGGGTTCGGGTTAGCATCAGCCCTAGGATAGTGTTATGTTTAGGGTTAGGGTTAGCATCAGCCCTAGGACAGTGTTACGGTTAGGGTTAGGGTTAGCACCAGCCCTAGGATAGTGTTAGGGTTAGGGTTAGGGTTAGCATCAGCCCTAGGATAGTGTTAAGGTTAGGGTTAGCATCATCCCTAGGATAGTGTTAGGGTTAGGGTTAGGGTTATAATCAGTCCTAGGATAGTGTTAGTGTTAGGATTAGCAACAGCCTTAGGATAGTGTTAGGGTTAGGGTTAGGGTTAGCATCAGCGCTAGGATAGTGTTAGGGTTGGGGTTAGCATCAGCCCTAGGATAGTGTTAGGGTTAGGGTTAGCGTTATCATCAGCCCTAAGATAGTGTTATGGTTAGGGTTAGCCTCAGCCCTAGGAGAGTGTTAGGGTTAGGGTTAGGGTTAGCATCAGCCCTAGGATAGTGTTAGGGATAGGATTAGGGTTAGCGTCAGCCCTAGGATAGTGTTAGGGTTAGCGTTTGTGTTAGCATCAGCCCTAGGACAGTGTTAGGGTTACGGTTAGCATCAGCCCTAGGATAGTGTTAGGGTTAGGGTTAGCATCAGCCCTAGTATAGTGTTAGGGTTAGGGTTGGGGTTAGCATCAGCCCTAGGATACTGTTAGTGTTAGGGTTAGCATCACCCTAGGATAGTGTTAGGGTTAGTGTTACGGTTAGCATCAGCCCTAGGAAAGTGTTAGGGTTAGGGTTAGGGTTACGGTTAGCATCAGCCCTAGGAGAGAGTTAGGGTTAGGGTTAGGGTTAGCATCAGCCCTAGGATAGCGTTAGGGTTAGCGTTAGGTTTAGCATCAGCACTAGGATAGTGTTAGGGTTAGGGTTAGGGTTACGGTTAGCATCAGCCCTAGGAGAGAGTTAGGGTTAGGGTTAGGGTTAGCATCGGCCCTAGGATAGTGTTACGGTTAGGGTTAGCATCAGACCTAGGATAGTGTTAGGGTTAGGGTTAGCATCAGACCTAGGATAGTGTTAGGGTTAGGGTTAAGGTTAGCATCAGCCCTAGGATAGTGTTAGGGTTAGGTTTATCATCAGCCCTAGGATAGTGTTAGGGTTAGGGTTACGGTTAGCATCAGCCCTAGGATAGTGTTAGGGTTATGGTTAGCATCAGCCCTAGGATATAGTTAGGGTTAGGGTTAGGGTTATCATCAGGCCTAGGATAGTCTTAGGGTTAGGCTTAGCATCAGCCCTAGGATAGTGTTAGTGTTAGGGTTAGGGTTAGCATCAGCCATAGGATAGTGTTAGGTTTAGGGTTAGGGTTAGCATCAGCCATAGGATAGTGTTAGGGTTAGGGTTAGCATCAGCCCTAGGATAGTGTAAGGGTTAGGGTTACGGTTAGCATCAGCCCCAGGATAGTGTTAGGGTTAGGGTCATCATCAGCCCTAGGATAGTGTTATGGTTAGGGTCAGGGTTATCATCAGGCCTAGTATAGTGTTAGGGTTCGGGTTAGCATGAGCCCTAGGATAGTGTTAGGGTTAGGGTTAGGGTTAGCATCAGCCCTAGGATAGTGTTAGGGTTAGCGTTAGGGTTAGCATCAGCCCTAGGATAGTGTTAGAGTTAGGGTTAGCATCAGCCCTAGGATAGTGTTAGGGTTAGGGTTACGGTTAGCATCAGGCCTAGGATAGTGTTAGGGTTAGGGTTAGCATCAGCCTTAGGATAGTGTTAGGGTTAGAGTTAGGGTTAGCATCAGCGCTAGGATAGTGTTAGGGTTAGGGTTAGCATCATCCCTAGCATAGTGTTAGGGTTAGGGTTAGGGTTAGCATCAGCCCTAGGATAGTGGTAGGGTTAGGGTTAGCATCAGCCCTAGGATAGTGTTAGGGTTAGGGTTAGCATCAGCCCTAGGATAGTGTTAGGGTTAGGGTTAGGGTTAGCATCAGCCCTAGGATAGTGTTAATGTTAGGGTTAGCATCAGCCCTAGGATTGTGTTAGTGTTAGGGTTAGGGTTAGCATCAGCCCTAGGATAGTGTTAGGGTTAGTGTTACGGTTAGCATCAGTTCTAGGATAGTGTTAGGGTTAGGGTTAGCATCAGCCATAGGATAGTGTTAGAGTTAGGGTTAGGGTTAGTATCAGCCCTAGGATAGTGTTAGGGTTAGGGTTAGGGTTAGCATCAGCCCTAGGATAGTGTTAGGGTTCTGGTTACGGTTATCATCAGGCCTAGGATACTGTTAGGGTTAGGGTTAGCATCAGCCCTAGAATAGTGTTAGGGTTAGGGTTATGGTTAGCATCAGCCCTAGGATAGTGTTAGGGTTAGGGTTAGGGTTAGCATCAGCACTAGGATAGTGTTAGGGTTACGGTTAGCATCAGCCCTAGGATAGTGTAAGGGTTAGGGTTATCATCAGCCCTACGATAGTGTTAGGGTTAGGGTTAGGGTTATCATCAGCCCTAAGATAGTGTTATTGTTAGGGTTAGCATCAGCCCTAGGATAGTGTTAGGGTTAGGGTTAGGGTTAGAATCAGCCCTAGGATAGTGTTAACGTTAGGGTTAGCATCAGACCCAGGATAGTGTTAGGGTTAGGGTTAGGGTTAGCATCAGCCCTAAGATGGTGTTAGGGTTAGGGTAAGCATCAGCCCTAGGATAGTGTTAGGGTTAGGGTTAACATCAGCCCTAGTATAGTGTTAGGGTTAGGGTGAGCATCAGCCCTAGGATAGTGTTAGGGTTAAGGTTAGCATCAACCCTAGGATAGTGTTAGGGTTAGGGTTAGGGTTAGCGTCAGCCCTAGGATAGTGTTAGCGTTAGGGTTATCATCAGCCCTAGGATAGTGTTAGGGTTAGGGTTACGGTTAGCATCAGCCCTAGGATAGTGTTAGGGTTAGGGTTAGCATCATCCCTAGGATAGTGTTTGGGTTAGGGTTAGGATTATCATCAGGCCTAGGATAGTGTTAGGGTTAGGGTAAGGGTTAGCATCAGCAATAGGATAGTGTTAGGTTTAGGGTTAGGGTTAGCATCAGCCCTAGAATACTGTTACGGTTAGGGTTAGGGTTAGCATCAGCCCTAGGATAGTGTTAGGCTTAGCGTTACGTTTAGCATCAGCACTAGGATAGTGTTAGGGTTAGGGTTAGGGTTAGGGTTAACATCAGTCCTAGGATACTGTTAGGGTTAGGGTTAGGGTTAGCATCAACCCAAGGATAGTGTTAGGGTTAGTGTTAGGGTTAGCATCAGCCCTAGGATAGTGTTAGGGTTAGGGTTAGCATCAGCCCTAGGATAGTGTTAGGGTTAGGGTTATGGTTATCATCAGCCCTAGGATAGTGTTAGGGTTAGGGTCAGCATCAGCCCTAGGATAATGTTAGGGTTAGGGTTAGGGTTATCATCAGGCCTAGGATAGTGTTAATTTTAGGGTTACCATCAGCCCTAGGATAGTGTTAGGGTTAGGGTTAGGGTTAGCATCAGCCCTAGGTTAGTGTTAGGGTTAGCGTTAGCCTCACCCCTAGGATAGTATTAGGGTTAGAGTTAGGGTCAACATCAGCCCTTGGATAGTGTTAGGGTTACGATCAGCCTCAGCCCTAGGAGAGTGTTAGGGTTAGGGTTAGGGTTAGCATCAGCAATAGGATAGTGTTAGGGTTAGGGTTACGGTTAGCATCAGCCCTAGGATAGTGTTAGGGTTAGGGTTAGCATTAGCCCTAGGATATATTTAGGGTTAGGGTTATGGTTATCATCAGCCCTAGGATAGTGTTAGGGTTACGATCAGCCTCAGCCCTAGGAGAGTGTTAGGGTTAGGGTTAGGGTCAGCATCAGCCTTAGGATAGTGTTATGGTTAGTGTTAGGGTTATCATCAGGCCTAGTATAGTGTTAGGGTTCGGGTTAGCATCAGCCCTAGGATAGTGTTAGGTTTAGGGTTCGGGTTAGCATCAGCCCAAGGATAGTGTTACGGTTAGGGTTAGGGTTAGCACCAGCCCTAGGATAGTGTTAGGGTTAGGGTTAGGGTTAGCATCAGCCCTAGGATAGTGTTAGGGTTAGGGTTAGCATCAGCCCTAGGATAGTATTAGGGTTAGGGTTAGGGTTAAAATCAGTCCTAGGATAGTGTTAGGGTTAGGATTAGCAACAGCCTTAGGATAGTGTTAGGGTTAGGGTTAGGGTTAGCATCAGCGCTAGGATAGTGTTAGGGTTGGGGTTAGCATCAGACCTAGGATAGTGTTAGGGTTAGGGTTAGGGTTAGCATCAGCCCTAGGATAGTGTTAGGGTTAGGGTTAGGGTTAGCATCAGCCCTAGGATAGTGTTAATGTTAGGGTTAGCATCAGCCCTAGGATTGTGTTAGTGTTAGGGTTAGGGTTAGCATCAGCCCTAGGATAGTGTTAGGGTTAGTGTTACGGTTAGCATCAGTTCTAGGATAGTGTTAGGGTTAGGGTTAGCATCAGCCATAGGATAGTGTTAGAGTTAGGGTTAGGGTTAGTATCAGCCCTAGGATAGTGTTACGGTTAGGGTTAGGGTTAGCATCAGCCCTAGGATAGTGTTAGGGTTCTGGTTACGGTTATCATCAGGCCTAGGATACTGTTAGGGTTAGGGTTAGCATCAGCCCTAGAATAGTGTTAGGGTTAGGGTTATGGTTAGCATCAGCCCTAGGATAGTGTTAGGGTTAGGGTTAGGGTTAGCATCAGCACTAGGATAGTGTTAGGGTTACGGTTAGCATCAGCCCTAGGATAGTGTAAGGGTTAGGGTTATCATCAGCCCTACGATAGTGTTAGGGTTAGGGTTAGGGTTATCATCAGCCCTAAGATAGTGTTATTGTTAGGGTTAGCATCAGCCCTAGGATAGTGTTAGGGTTAGGGTTAGGGTTAGAATCAGCCCTAGGATAGTGTTAACGTTAGGGTTAGCATCAGACCCAGGATAGTGTTAGGGTTAGGGTTAGGGTTAGCATCAGCCCTAAGATGGTGTTAGGGTTAGGGTAAGCATCAGCCCTAGGATAGTGTTAGGGTTAGGGTTAACATCAGCCCTAGTATAGTGTTAGGGTTAGGGTGAGCATCAGCCCTAGGATAGTGTTAGGGTTAAGGTTAGCATCAACCCTAGGATAGTGTTAGGGTTAGGGTTAGGGTTAGCGTCAGCCCTAGGATAGTGTTAGCGTTAGGGTTATCATCAGCCCTAGGATAGTGTTAGGGTTAGGGTTACGGTTAGCATCAGCCCTAGGATAGTGTTAGGGTTAGGGTTAGCATCATCCCTAGGATAGTGTTTGGGTTAGGGTTAGGATTATCATCAGGCCTAGGATAGTGTTAGGGTTAGGGTAACGGTTAGCATCAGCAATAGGATAGTGTTAGGTTTAGGGTTAGGGTTAGCATCAGCCCTAGAATACTGTTACGGTTAGGGTTAGGGTTAGCATCAGCCCTAGGATAGTGTTAGGCTTAGCGTTACGTTTAGCATCAGCACTAGGATAGTGTTAGGGTTAGGGTTAGGGTTAGGGTTAACATCAGTCCTAGGATACTGTTAGGGTTAGGGTTAGGGTTAGCATCAACCCAAGGATAGTGTTAGGGTTAGTGTTAGGGTTAGCATCAGCCCTAGGATAGTGTTAGGGTTAGGGTTAGCATCAGCCCTAGGATAGTGTTAGGGTTAGGGTTATGGTTATCATCAGCCCTAGGATAGTGTTAGGGTTAGGGTCAGCATCAGCCCTAGGATAATGTTAGGGTTAGGGTTAGGGTTATCATCAGGCCTAGGATAGTGTTAATTTTAGGGTTACCATCAGCCCTAGGATAGTGTTAGGGTTAGGGTTAGGGTTAGCATCAGCCCTAGGTTAGTGTTAGGGTTAGCGTTAGCCTCACCCCTAGGATAGTATTAGGGTTAGAGTTAGGGTCAACATCAGCCCTTGGATAGTGTTAGGGTTACGATCAGCCTCAGCCCTAGGAGAGTGTTAGGGTTAGGGTTAGGGTTAGCATCAGCAATAGGATAGTGTTAGGGTTAGGGTTACGGTTAGCATCAGCCCTAGGATAGTGTTAGGGTTAGGGTTAGCATTAGCCCTAGGATATATTTAGGGTTAGGGTTATGGTTATCATCAGCCCTAGGATAGTGTTAGGGTTACGATCAGCCTCAGCCCTAGGAGAGTGTTAGGGTTAGGGTTAGGGTCAGCATCAGCCTTAGGATAGTGTTATGGTTAGTGTTAGGGTTATCATCAGGCCTAGTATAGTGTTAGGGTTCGGGTTAGCATCAGCCCTAGGATAGTGTTAGGTTTAGGGTTCGGGTTAGCATCAGCCCAAGGATAGTGTTACGGTTAGGGTTAGGGTTAGCACCAGCCCTAGGATAGTGTTAGGGTTAGGGTTAGGGTTAGCATCAGCCCTAGGATAGTGTTAGGGTTAGGGTTAGCATCAGCCCTAGGATAGTATTAGGGTTAGGGTTAGGGTTATAATCAGTCCTAGGATAGTGTTAGGGTTAGGATTAGCAACAGCCTTAGGATAGTGTTAGGGTTAGGGTTAGGGTTAGCATCAGCGCTAGGATAGTGTTAGGGTTGGGGTTAGCATCAGACCTAGGATAGTGTTAGGGTTAGGGTTAGGGTTAGCATCAGCCCTAGGATAGTGTTAGGGTTAGGGTTACGGTTAGCATCAGCCCTAGGATAGTGTTAGGGTTAGGGTCAGCATCAGCCCTAGGATAGTGTTATGGTTAGGGTCAGGGTTATCATCAGGCCTAGTATAGTGTTAGGGTTCGGGTTAGCATGAGCCCTAGGATAGTGTTAGGGTTAGGGGTTGGGTTAGCATCAGCCCTAAGATAGTGTTAGGGTTAGGGTTAGGGTTAGCGTCAGCCCTAGGATAGTGTTAGAGGTAGGGTTAGCATCAGCCCTAGGATAGTGTTAGGGTTAGGGTTAGGGTTAGCATCAGGCCTAGGATAGTGTTAGGGTTAGGGTTAGCATCAGCCTTAGGATAGTGTTAGGGTTAGGGTTAGGGTTAGCATCAGCGCTAGGATAGTGTTAGGGTTAGGGTTAGCATCATCCCTAGCATAGTGTTAGGGTTAGGGTTAGGGTTAGCATCAGCCCTAGGATAGTGTTAGGGTTAGAGTTAGCATCAGCCCTAGGATAGTGTTAGGGTTAGGGTTAGCATCAGCCCTAGGATAGTGTTAGGGTTAGGGTTAGGGTTAGCATCAGCCCTAGGATAGTGTTAATGTTAGGGTTAGCATCAGCCCTAGGATTGTGTTAGGGTTAGGGTTAGGGTTAGCATCAGCCCTAGGATAGTGTTAGGGTTAGTGTTACGGTTAGCATCAGTTCTAGGATAGTGTTAGGGTTAGGGTTAGCATCAGCCATAGAATAGTGTTAGAGTTAGGGTTAGGGTTAGTATCAGCCCTAGGATAATGTTAGGGTTAGGGTTAGGGTTAGCATCAGCCCTAGGATAGTGTTAGGGTTAGGGTTACGGTTATCATCAGGCCTAGGATACTGTTAGGGTTAGGGTTAGCATCAGCCCTAGAATAGTGTTAGGGTTAGGGTTATGGTTAGCATCAGCCCTAGGATAGTGTTAGGGTTAGGGTTAGGGTTAGCATCAGCACTAGGATAGTGTTAGGGTTACGGTTTGCGTCAGCCCTAGGATAGTGTAAGAGTCAGGGTTAGCATCAGCCCTACGATAGTGTTAGGGTTAGGGTTAGGGTAAGCATCAGCCCTAAGATAGTGTTAGGGTTAGGGTTAGCATCAGCCCTAGGATAGTGTTAGGGTTAGGGTTAGGGTTAGAATCAGCCCTAGGATAGTGTTAGGGTTAGTGTTAGCATCAGACCCAGGATAGTGTTAGTGTTAGGGTTAGGGTTAGCATCAGCACTAGGATGGTGATAGGGTTAGGGTAAGCATCAGCCCTAGGATAGTGTTAGGGTTAGGGTTAACATCAGCCCTAGTATAGTGTTAGGGTTAGGGTGAGCATCAGCCCTAGGATACTGTTAGGGTTAATGTTAGCATCAACCCTAGGATAGTGTTAGGGTTAGGGTTAGGGTTAGCATCAGCCCTAGGATAGTGTTAGGGTTAGGGTTATCATCAGCCCTAGGATAGTGTTAGGCTTAGGGTTACGGTTAGCATCAGCACTGGGATAGTGTTATGGTTAGGGTTAGCATCAGCCCTAGGATAGTGTTTGGGTTAGGGTTAGGATTATCATCAGGCCTAGGATAGTGTTAGGGTTAGGGTAAGGGTTAGCATCAGCAATAGGATAGTGTTAGGTTTAGGGTTAGGGTTAGCATCAGCCCTAGAATAGTGTTACGGTTAGGGTTAGGGTTAGCATCAGCCCTAGGATAGTGTTAGGCTTAGCGTTACGTTTAGCATCAGCACTAGGATAGTGTTAGGGTTAGGGTTAGGGTTAGGGTTAACATCAGCCCTAGGATACTGTTATGGTTAGGGTTAGGGTTAGCATCAACCCAAGGATAGTGTTAGGGTTAGTGTTAGGGTTAGCATCAGCCCTAGGATAGTGTTAGGGTTACGGTTAGCATCAGCCCTAGGATAGTGTTAGGGTTAGGGTTATGGTTATCATCAGCCCTAGGATAGTGTTAGGGTTAGGGTCAGCATCAGCCCTAGGATAATGTTAGGGTTAGGGTTAGGGTTATCATCAGGCCTAGGATAGTGATAATTTTAGGGTTAGCATCAGCCCTAGGATAGTGTTAGGGTTAGGCTTAGGGTTAGCATCAGCCCTAGGATAGTGTTAGGGTTAGGGTTAGCCTCACCCCTAGGATAGTGTTAGGGTTAGGGTTAGGGTCAACTTCAGCCCTTGGATAGTGTTAGCGTTAGGGTCAGCCTCAGCCCTAGGAAAGTGTTAGGGTTAGGGTTAGGGTTAGCATCAGCAATAGGATAGTGTTAGGGTTAGGGTTACGGTTAGAATCAGCCCTAGGATAGTGTTAGGGTTAGGGTTAGCATCAGCCCTAGGATATATCTAGGGTTAGGATTAGGGTTATCATCAGGCCTAGGATAGTGTTAGGGTTAGCGTTAGCATCAGCCCTAGGATAGTGTTAGGGTTAGGGTTAGGGTTAGCATCAGACCTAGGATAGTGTTAGGTTTAGGGTTAGGGTTAGAATCAGCCCTAGTATAGTGTTAGGGTTAGGGTTAGCATCAGCCCTAGGATAGTGTAAGGGTTAGGGTTAAGGTTAGCTTCAGCCCTAGGATAGTGTTAGGGTTAGGGTCAGCATCAGCCTTAGGATAGTGTTATGGTTAGGGTTAGGGTTATCATCAGGCCTAGTATAGTGTTAGGGTTCGGGTTAGCATCAGCCCTAGGATAGTGTTAGGGTTACGGTTAGGGTTAGCATCAGGCCTAGTATAGTGTTAGGGTTCGGGTTAGCATCAGCCCTAGGATAGTGTTAGGGTTACGGTTAGGGTTAGCATCAGCCCTAGGATAGTGTTAGGGTTAGGGTTAGGGTTATCATCAGGCCTAGGATAGTGTTAGGGTTAGGATTAGCATCAGCCTTACATAGGGTTAGGGTTAGGGTTAGGGTTAGCTTCAGCGCTAGGATAGTGTTAGGGTTAGGGTTATCATCATCCCTAGCATAGTGTTAGGGTTAGGGTTAGGGTTAGCATCAGCCCTAGGATAGTGTTAGGGTTAGCGTTAGGTTTAGCATCAGCACTAGGATAGTGTTAGGGTTAGCTTAGGGTTAGAGTTAGCATCAGCCCTAGGAGAGAGTTAGGGTTAGGGTTAGGGTTAGCGTCGGCCCTAGGATAGTCTTAGGGTTAGGGTTAGCATCAGCCCTAGGATAGTGTTAGGGTTACGGTTAGCATCAGCCCTACGATAGTGTTAGTGTTAGTGTTAGCATCAGCCCTAGGATAGTGTTAGAGTTAGGGTTAGGGTTAGTATCAGCCCTAGGATAGTGTTAGGGTTACGGTTAGCATCAGCCCTAGGATAGTGTTAGGGTTAGGGTTACGGTTATCATCAGGCCTAGGATACTGTTAGGGTTAGGGTTAGCATCAGCCCTAGGATAGTGTTAGGGTTAGGGTTACCATCAGACCTAGGATAGTGTTAGGGTTAGGGTTAGGGTTAGCATCAGCCCTAGGATAGTGTTAGGGTTAGGGTTATCATCCGCCCTAGGACAGCCCTAGGATAGTGTTAGGGTTAGGGTTAGCATCAACCCTAGGATAATGTTAGGGTTAGGGTTAGGGTTAGCATCAGCCCTAGGATAGTGTTAGGGTTAGGGTTAGCATCAGACCTAGGAGAGTGTTAGGGTTAGGGTTAGGGTTAGCATCAGCCCTAGGATAGTGTTACGGTTAGGGTTATCATCAGCCCTAGGATAGTGTTAGGGTTAGGGTTACGGTTAGCATCAGCCCTAGGATAGTGTTAGGGTTAGGGTTAGCATCAGCCCTAGGATATAGTTAGGGTTAGGGTTAGGGTTATCATCAGGCCAAGGATAGTGTTAGGGTTAGGGTTAGCATCAGCCCTAGAATAGTGTTAGGGTTAGGGTTAGGGTTAGCGTCAGACCAAGGATAGTGTTAGGTTTAGGGTTAGGGTTAGCATCAGCCCTAGGATAGTGTTAGGGTTAGGGTTAGCATAACCCCTAGGATAGTGTAAGGGTTAGGGTTACGGTTAGCATCAGCCCTAGGATAGTGTTTGGGTTAGGGTCAGCATCAGCCTTCGGATAGAAATATGGTTAGGGTTAGGGTTATCATCAGGCCTAGTATAGTGTTAGGGTTTGT
Source organism: Lemur catta (assembly GCF_020740605.2). Taxonomy (NCBI): domain Eukaryota; kingdom Metazoa; phylum Chordata; class Mammalia; order Primates; family Lemuridae; genus Lemur; species Lemur catta. The sequence goes on along the minus strand of NC_059131.1, from coordinate 109,782,015 downwards.
GTTAGCATCAGCCCTAGGATAGTGTTAGGGTTAGGGTTAGGGTTAGCATCAGCCCTAGGATAGTGTTACGGTTAAGGTTATGGTTAGCACCAGCCCTAGGATAGTGTTAGGGTTAGGGTTAGGGTTAGCATCAGCCCTAGGATAGTGTTAGGGTTAGGGTTAGCATCAGCCCTAGGATAGTGTTAGGGTTAGGGTTAGGGTTATCATCAGTCCTAGGATAGTGTTAGGGTTAGGATTAGCAACAGCCTTAGGGTAGTGTTAGGGTTAGGGTTCTGGTTAGCATCAGCGCTAGGATAGTGTTAGGGTTAGGGTTAGCATCAGCCCTAGGATAGTGTTAGGGTTAGGGTTAGCATCAGCACTAGGATAGTGTTAGAGTTACGGTTAGCATCAGCCTTAGGATAGTGTTAGGGTTAGGGTTAGCATCAGCCCTACGATAGTGTTAGTGTTAGGGTTAGGGTAAGCATCAGCCCTAGGATAGTGTTAGGGTTAGGGTTAGAATCAGCCCTAGGATAGTGTTAGGGTTAGGGTTAGGGTTAGAATCAGCCCTAGGATAGTGTTAGGGTTACGGTTAGCATCAGACCCAGGATAGTGTTAGGGTTAGGGTTATTGTTAGCATCAGCCCTAGGATGGTGTTAGGGTTAGGGTTAGGGTAAGCATCAGCCCTAGGATACTGTTAGGGTTAGGGTTAACATCAGCCCTAGGATAGTGTTTGGGTTAGGGTTAGGATTATCATCAGGCCTAGGATAGTGTTAGGGTTAGGGTAAGGGTTAGCATCAGCAATAGGATAGTGTTAGGTTTAGGGTTACGGTTAGCATCAGCCCTAGAATAATGTTACGGTTAGGGTTAGGGTTAGCATCAGCCCTAGGATAGTGTTAGGCTTAGCGTTACGTTTAGCATCAGCACTAGGATGGTGTTAGGGTTAGGGTTAGGGTTAGGGTTAACATCAGCCCTAGGATACTGTTATGGTTAGGGTTAGGGTTAGCATCAACCCAAGGATAGTGTTAGGGTTAGTGTTAGGGTTAGCATCAGCCCTAGGATAGTGTTAGGGTTACGGTTAGCGTCAGCCCTAGGATAGTGTTAGGGTTAGGGTTATGGTTATCATCAGCCCTAGGATAGTGTTAGGGTTAGGGTCAGCATCAGCCCTAGGATAATGTTAGGGTTAGGATTAGGGTTATCATCAGGCCTAGGATAGTGATAATTTTAGGGTTAGCATCAGCCCTAGGATAGTGTTAGGGTTAGGCTTAGGGTTAGCATCAGCCCTAGGATAGTGTTAGGGTTAGGGTTAGCCTCACCCCTAGGATAGTGTTAGGGTTAGGGTTAGGGTCAACATCAGCCCTTGGATAGTGTTAGCGTTAGGGTCAGCCTCAGCCCTAGGAAAGTGTTAGGGTTAGGGTTAGGGTTAGCATCAGCAATAGGATAGTGTTAGGGTTAGGGTTACGGTTAGAATCAGCCCTAGGATAGTGTTAGGGTTAGGGTTAGCATCAGCCCTAGGATATATCTAGGGTTAGGATTAGGGTTATCATCAGGCCTAGGATAGTGTTAGGGTTAGCGTTAGCATCAGCCCTAGGATAGTGTTAGGGTTAGGGTTAGGGTTAGCATCAGACCTAGGATAGTGTTAGGTTTAGGGTTAGGGTTAGAATCAGCCCTAGTATAGTGTTAGGGTTAGGGTTAGCATCAGCCCTAGGATAGTGTAAGGGTTAGGGTTACGGTTAGCTTCAGCCCTAGGATAGTGTTAGGGTTAGGGTCAGCATCAGCCTTAGGATAGTGTTATGGTTAGGGTTAGGTTTATCATCAGGCCTAGTATAGTGTTAGGGTTCGGGTTAGCATCAGCCCTAGGATAGTGTTAGGGTTACGGTTAGGGTTAGCATCAGGCCTAGTATAGTGTTAGGGTTCGGGTTAGCATCAGCCCTAGGATAGTGTTAGGGTTACGGTTAGGGTTAGCATCAGCCCTACGATAGTGTAAGTGTTAGGGTTAGGGTTAGCACCAGCCCTAGGATAGTGTTAGGGTTAGGGTTAGGGTTATCATCAGGCCTAGGATAGTGTTAGGGTTAGGATTAGCATCAGCCTTACATAGGGTTAGGGTTAGGGTTAGGGTTAGCTTCAGCGCTAGGATAGTGTTAGGGTTAGGGTTATCATCATCCCTAGCATAGTGTTAGGGTTAGGGTTAGGGTTAGCATCAGCCCTAGGATAGTGTTAGGGTTAGCGTTAGGTTTAGCATCAGCACTAGGATAGTGTTAGGGTTAGGGTTAGGGTTACAGTTAGCATCAGCCCTAGGAGAGAGTTAGGGTTAGGGTTAGGGTTAGCGTCGGCCCTAGGATAGTCTTAGGGTTAGGGTTAGCATCAGCCCTAGGATAGTGTTAGGGTTACGGTTAGCATCAGCCCTAGGATAGTGTTAGGGTTAGGGTTATCATCCGCCCTAGGACAGCCCTAGGATAGTGTTAGGGTTAGGGTTAGCATCAACCCTAGGATAATGTTAGGGTTAGGGTTAGGGTTAGCATCAGCAGTAGGATAGTGTTAGGGTTAGGGTTAGCATCAGACCTAGGAGAGTGTTAGGGTTAGGGTTAGGGTTAGCATCAGCCCTAGGATAGTGTTACGGTTAGGGTTATCATCAGCCCTAGGTTAGTGTTAGGGTTAGGGTTACGGTTAGCATCAGCCCTAGGATAGTGTTAGGGTTAGGGTTAGCATCAGCCCTAGGATATAGTTAGGGTTAGGGTTAGGGTTATCATCAGGCCAAGGATAGTGTTAGGGTTAGGGTTAGCATCAGCCCTAGAATAGTGTTAGGGTTAGGGTTAGGGTTAGCGTCAGACCAAGGATAGTGTTAGGTTTAGGGTTAGGGTTAGCATCAGCCCTAGGATAGTGTTAGGGTTAGGGTTAGCATCACCCCTAGGACAGTGTAAGGGTTAGGGTTACGGTTAGCATCAGCCCTAGGATAGTTTTTGGGTTAGGGTCAGCATCAGCCTTAGGATAGAAATATGGTTAGGGTTAGGGTTATCATCAGGCCTAGTATAGTGTTAGGGTTCGTGTTAGCATCAGCCCTAGGATAGTGTTAGGGTTAGGGTTAGGGTTAGCATCAGCCCTAGGATAGTGTTACGGTTAAGGTTATGGTTAGCACCAGCCCTAGGATAGTCTTAGGGTTAGGGTTAGGGTTAGCATCAGCCCTAGGATAGTGTTAGGGTTAGGGTTAGCATGAGCCCTAGGATAGTGTTAGGGTTAGGGTTAGGGTTATCATCAGTCCTAGGATAGTGTTAGGGTTAGGATTAGCAACAGCCTTAGGGTAGTGTTAGGGTTAGGGTTCTGGTTAGCATCAGCGCTAGGATAGTGTTAGGGTTAGGGTTAGCATCAGCCCTACGATAGTGTTAGGGTTAGGGTTAGGGTAAGCATCAGCCCTTGGACAGTGTTAGGGTTAGGGTTAGAATCAGCCCTAGGATAGTGTTAGGGTTAGGGTTAGGGTTAGAATCAGCCCTAGGATAGTGTTAGGGTTAGGGTTAGCATCAGACCCAGGATAGTGTTAGGGTTAGGGTTATTGTTAGCATCAGCCCTAGGATGGTGTTAGGGTTAGGGTTAGGGTAAGCATCAGCCCTAGGATACTGTTAGGGTTAGGGTTAACATCAGCCCTAGTATAGTGTTCGGGTTAGGGTTAGCATCAGCCCTAGAATAATGTTACGGTTAGGGTTAGGGTTAGCATCAGCACTAGGATAGTGTTAGGGTTAGGGTTAGGGTTAGGGTTAACATCAGCCCTAGGATACTGTTAGGGTTAGGGTTAGGGTTAGCATGAACCCTAGGATAGTGTTAGGGTTAGTGTTAGGGTTAGCATCAGCCCTAGGATAGTGTTAGGGTTACAGTTAGCATCAGCCCTAGGATAGTGTTAGGGTTAGGGTTACGGTTATCATCAGCCCTAGGATAGTGTTAGGGTTAGGGTCAGCATCAGCCCTAGGATAATGTTAGGGTTAGGGTTAGGGTTATCATCAGGCCTAGGATAGTGTTAATTTTAGGGTTAGCATCAGCCCTAGGATAGTGTTAGGGTTCTGGTTAGGGTTAGCATCAGCCCTAGGATAGTGTTAGGCTTAGGGTTAGCCTCACCCCTAGGATAGTGCTAGGGTTAGGGATAGGGTCAACATCAGCCCTTGGATAGTGTTAGGGTTAGGGTCAGCGTCAGCCCTAGGAGAGTGTTAGGGTTAGGGTTAGGGTTAGCATCAGCAATAGGATAGTGTTAGGGTTAGGGTTAGCATCAGCCCTAGGATAGTGTTATGGTTAGTGTTACATTTAGCATCAGCCCTAGGATAGTGTTAGGGTTAGGGTTAGGGTTACCATCAGCCCTAGGATAGTGTTAGGGTTAGGGTTAGCATCAGCCCTAGGATAGTGTTAGGGTTAGGGTTAGGGTTAGGGTTAGCATCAGCCCTAGTATAGTGTTAGGGTTAGGGTTAGGGTTAGCATCAGCCCTAGGATAGTGTTAGGGTTAGGGTAAGCATCTGCCCTAGCATAGTGTTAGGGTTAGGGTTAGGGTAAGCATCAGCCCTAGGATAGTGTTAGGGTTAGGGTTATCATCAGCCCTAGGATAGTGTTAGGGTTAGGGTTATCATCAGCCCTAGGATAGTGTTAGGGTTAGGGTTACGGTTAGCATCAGCCCTAGGATAGTGTTAGGGTTAGGGTTAGCATCAGCCCTAGGATAGTGTTTGGGTTAGGTTTAGGATTATCATCAGGCCTAGGATAGTGTTAGTGTTAGGGTTAGCATCAGCCCTAGGATAGTGTTAGAGTTAGGGTTAGGGTTAGCATCAGCCCTAGGATAGTGTTAGGGTTAGGGTAAGGGTTAGCATCAGCAATAGGATATTGTTAGGTTTACGGTTAGGGTTAGCATCAGCCCTAGAATAGTGTTGCGGTTAGGGTTAGGGTAAGCATCAGCTCTAGGATAGTGTTAGGCTTAGCGTTACGTTTAGCATCTGCACTAGGATAGTGTTAGGGTTAGGGTTAGGGTTATTGTTAACATCAGCCCTAGGATACTGTTAGGGTTAGGGTTATGGTTAGCATCAACCCTAGCATAGTGTTAGGGTTAGTGTTAGGGTTAGCATCAGCGCTAGGATAGTGTTACGGTTACGGTTAGCATCAGCCCTAGGATAGTGTTAGGGTTAGGGTTACGGTTATCATCAGCCCTAGGATAGTGTTAGGGTTAGGGTCAGCATCAGCCCTAGGATAATGTTAGGGTTAGGGTTAGGGTTATCATCAAGCCTAGGATAGTGTTAATTTTAGGGTTAGCATCAGCCCTAGGATAGTGTTAGGGTTAGGGTTAGGGTTAGCATCAGCCCTAGGATAGTGTTAGGGTTAGGGTTAGCCTCACCCCTAGCATAGTGTTAGGGTTAGGGTTAGGGTCAACATCAGCCCTTGGATAGTGTTAGGGTTAGGGTCAGCCTCAGCCCTAGGAGAGTGTTAGGGTTAGGGTTAGGGTTAGCATCAGCAATAGGATAGTGTTAGGGTTAGGGTTCGCATCAGCCCTAGGATAGTGTTATGGTTAGTGTTATGTTTAGCATCAGCCCTAGGATAGTGTTAGGGTTAGGGTTAGGGTTAGCATCAGCCCTAGGATAGTGTTAGGGTTAGGGAGAGCATCAGCCCTAGGATAGTCTTAGGGTTAGGGTTAGGGTTAGGGTTAGCATCAGCCCTAGGATGGTGTTAGGGTTAGGGTTAGGGTTAGCATCAGCCGTAGGATAGTGTTAGGGTTAGGGTAAACATCTGCCCTAGGATAGTGTTAGGGTTAGGGTTAGGGTTAGCATCGGCCCTAGGATACTGTTAGGGTTAGGGTTAGCATCAGCCCTAGGATAGTATTAGGATTAGGGTTAGGGTTAGCATCAGCCGTAGGATAGTGTTAGGGTTAGGGTTAGCATCAGCCCTAGGATAGTGTTAGTTTTAGGGTTAGGGTTAGCATCAGTCCTAGGATAGTGTTAAGGTTAGGGTTATCATCAGCCCTAGGATAGTGTAAGGGTTAGGGTTAGGGTAAGCCTCAGCCCTAGTATAGTGTTAGGGTTAGGGTTAGAATCAGCCCTAGGATAGTATTAGGGTTAGGGTTAGGGTTAGCATCAGCCCTAGGATAGTGTTAGGGTTAGGGTTAGCATTAGACCTAGGATTGAGTTAGGGTTAGGGTTAGGGTTAGCATCAGCCCTAGGATGGTGTTAGGGTTAGGGTTAGGGTAAGCATCAGCCCTAGGATAGTGTTATGGTTAGGGTCAGGGTTATCATCAGGCCTAGTATAGTGTTAGGGTTCGGGTTAGCATGAGCCCTAGGATAGTGTTAGGGTTAGGGGTTGGGTTAGCATCAGCCCTAAGATAGTGTTAGGGTTAGGGTTAGGGTTAGCATCAGCCCTAGGATAGTGTTAGAGGTAGGGTTAGCATCAGCCCTAGGATAGTGTTAGGGTTGGGGTTAGGGTTAGCATCAGGCCTAGGATAGTGTTAGGGTTAGGGTTAGCATCAGCCTTAGGATAGTGTTAAGGTTAGGGTTAGGGTTAGCATCAGCGCTAGGATAGTGTTAGTGTTAGGGTTAGCATCATCCCTAGCATAGTGTTAGGGTTAGGGTTAGGGTTAGCATCAGCCCTAGGATAGTGTTAGGGTTAGAGTTAGCATCAGCCCTAGGATAGTGTTAGGGTTAGGGTTAGCATCACCCCTAGGATAGTGTTAGGGTTAGGGTTAGGGTTAGCATCAGCCCTAGGATAGTGTTAATGTTAGGGTTAGCATCAGCCCTAGGATTGTGTTAGGGTTAGGGTTAGGGTTAGCATCAGCCCTAGGATAGTGTTAGGGTTAGTGTTACGGTTAGCATCAGTTCTAGGATAGTGTTAGGGTTAGGGTTAGCATCAGCCATAGAATAGTGTTAGAGTTAGGGTTAGGGTTAGTATCAGCCCTAGGATAATGTTAGGGTTAGTGTTAGGGTTAGCATCAGCCCTAGGATAGTGTTAGGGTTAGGGTTACGGTTATCATCAGGCCTAGGATACTGTTAGGGTTAGGGTTAGCATCAGCCCTAGAATAGTGTTAGGGTTAGGGTTATGGTTAGCATCAGCCCTAGGATAGTGTTAGGGTTAGGGTTAGGGTTAGCATCAGCACTAGGATAGTGTTAGGGTTACGGTTAGCGTCAGCCCTAGGATAGTGTAAGGGTCAGGGTTAGCATCAGCCCTACGATAGTGTTAGGGTTAGGGTTAGCATCAGCCCTAGGATAGTGTTAGGGTTAGGGTTAGGGTTAGAATCAGCCCTAGGATAGTGTTAGTGTTAGGGTTAGCATCAGACCCAGGATAGTGTTAGGGTTAGGGTTAGGGTTAGCATCAGCACTACGATGGTGATAGGGTTAGGGTAAGCATCAGCCCTAGGATAGTGTTAGGGTTAGGGTTAACATCAGCCCTAGTATAGTGTTAGGGATAGGGTGAGCATCAGCCCTAGGATAGTGTTAGGGTTAATGTTAGCATCAACCCTAGGATAGTGTTAGGGTTAGGGTTAGGGTTAGCATCAGCCCTAGGATAGTGTTAGGGTTAGGGTTATCATCAGCCCTAGGATAGTGTTAGGCTTAGGGTTACGGTTAGCATCAGCACTAGGATAGTGTTAGGGTTAGGGTTAGCATCAGCCCTAGGATAGTATTTGGGTTAGGGTTAGGATTATCATCAGGCCTAGGATAGTGTTAGGGTTAGGGGAAGGGTTAGCATCAGCAATAGGATAGTGTTAGGTTTAGGGTTAGGGTTAGCATCAGCCCTAGAATAGTGTTACGGTTAGGGTTAGGGTTAGCATCAGCCCTAGGATAGTGTTAGGCTTAGCGTTACGTTTAGCATCAGCACTAGGATAGTGTTAGGGTTAGGGTTAGGGTTAGGGTTAACATCAGCCCTAGGATACTGTTAGGGTTAGGGTTAGGGTTAGCATCAACCCAAGGATAGTGTTAGGGTTAGTGTTAGGGTTAGCATCAGCCCTAGGATAGTGTTAGGGTTACGGTTAGCATCAGCCCTAGGATAGTGTTAGGGTTAGGGTTATGGTTATCATCAGCCCTAGGATAGTGTTAGGGTTAGGGTCAGCATCAGCCCTAGGATAATGTTAGGGTTAGGGTTAGGGTTATCATCAGGCCTAGGATAGTGATAATTTTAGGGTTAGCATCAGCCCTAGGATAGTGTTAGTGTTAGGCTTAGGGTTAGCATCAGCCCTAGGATAGTGTTAGGGTTAGGGTTAGCCTCACCCCTAGGATAGTGTTAGGGTTAGGGTTAGGGTCAACATCAGCCCATGGATAGTGTTAGCGTTAGGGTCAGCCTCAGCCCTAGGAAAGTGTTAGGGTTAGGGTTAGGGTTAGCATCAGCAATAGGATAGTGTTAGGGTTAGGGTTACGGTTAGAATCAGCCCTAGGATAGTGTTAGGGTTAGGGTTAGCATCAGCCCTAGGATATATCTAGGGTTAGGATTAGGGTTATCATCAGGCCTAGGATAGTGTTAGGGTTAGCGTTAGCATCAGCCCTAGGATAGTGTTAGGGTTAGGGTTAGGGTTAGCATCAGACCTAGGATAGTGTTAGGTTTAGGGTTAGGGTTAGAATCAGCCCTAGTATAGTGTTAGGGTTAGGGTTAGCATCAGCCCTAGGATAGTGTAAGGGTTAGGGTTACGGTTAGCTTCAGCCCTAGGATAGTGTTAGGGTTAGGGTCAGCATCAGCCTTAGGATAGTGTTATGGTTAGGGTTAGGGTTATCATCAGGCCTAGTATAGTGTTAGGGTTCGGGTTAGCATCAACCCTGGGATAGTGCTGGGTTACGGTTAGGGTTAGCATCAGGCCTAGTATAGTGTTAGGGTTCGGGTTAGCATCAGCCCTAGGATAGTGTTAGTGTTACGGTTAGGGTTAGCATCAGCCCTAGGATAGTGTTACGGTTAGGGTTAGGGTTAGCACCAGCCCTAGGATAGTGTTAGGGTTAGGGTTAGGGTTATCATCAGGCCTAGGATAGTGTTAGGGTTAGGATCAGCATCAGCCTTACATAGGGTTAGGGTTAGGGTTAGGGTTAGCATCAGCGCTAGGATAGTGTTAGGGTTAGGGTTATCATCATCCCTAGCATCGTGTTAGGGTTAGGGTTAGGGTTAGCATCAGCCCTAGGATAGTGTTAGGGTTAGCGTTAGGTTTAGCATCAGCACTAGGATAGTGTTAGGGTTAGGGTTAGGGTTAGAGTTAGCATCAGCCCTAGGAGAGAGTTAGGGTTAGGGTTAGGGTTAGCGTCGGCCCTAGGATAGTCTTAGGGTTAGGGTTAGCATCAGCCCTAGGATAGTGTTAGGGTTACGGTTAGCATCAGCACTAGGATAGTGTTAGTGTTAGTGTTAGCATCAGCCCTAGGATAGTGTTAGAGTTAGGGTTAGGGTTAGTATCAGCTCTAGGATAGTGTTAGGGTTACGGTTAGCATCAGCCCTAGGATAGTGTTAGGGTTAGGGTTACGGTTATCATCAGGCCTAGGATACTGTTAGGGTTAGTGTTAGCATCAGCCCTAGGATAGTGTTAGGGTTAGGGTCACCATCAGACCTAGGATAGTGTTAGGGTTAGTGTTAGGGTTAGCATCAGCCCTAGGATAGTGTTAGGGTTAGGGTTATCATCCGCCCTAGGACAGCCCTAGGATAGTGTTAGGGTTAGGGTTAGCATCAACCCTAGGATAATGTTAGGGTTAGGGTTAGGGTTAGCATCAGCCCTAGGATAGTGTTAGGGTTAGGGTTAGCATCAGCCCTAGGATAGTGTTAGGGTTAGGGTTAGGGTTAGCATCAGCCATAGGATAGTGTTACGGTTAGGGTTATCATCAGCCCTAGGATAGTGTTAGGGTTAGGGTTACGGTTAGCATCAGCCCTAGGATAGTGTTAGTGTTAGGGTTAGCATCAGCCCTAGGATATAGTTAGGGTTAGGGTTAGGGTTATCATCAGGCCAAGGATAGTGTTAGGGTTAGGGTTAGCATCAGCCCTAGAATAGTGTTAGGGTTAGGGTTAGGGTTAGCGTCAGACCAAGGATAGTGTTAGGTTTAGGGTTAGGGTTAGCATCAGCCCTAGGATAGTGTTAGGGTTAGGGTTAGCATCACCCCTAGGATAGTGTAAGGGTTAGGGTTACGGTTAGCATCAGCCCTAGGATAGTGTTTGGGTTAGGGTCAGCATCAGCCTTAGGATAGAAATATGGTTAGGGTTAGGGTTATCATCAGGCCTAGTATAGTGTTAGGGTTCGTGTTAGCATCAGCCCTAGGATAGTGTTAGGGTTAGGGTTAGGGTTAGCATCAGCCCTAGGATAGTGTTACGGTTAAGGTTATGGTTAGCACCAGCCCTAGGATAGTGTTAGGGTTAGGGTTAGGGTTAGCATCAGCCCTAGGATAGTGTTAGGGTTAGGGTTAGCATCAGCCCTAGGTTAGTGTTAGGGTTAGGGTTAGGGTTATCATCAGTCTTGGATAGTGTTAGGGTTAGGATTAGCAACAGCCTTAGGGTAGTGTTAGGGTTAGGGTTCTGGTTAGCATCAGCGCTAGGATAGTGTTAGGGTTAGGGTTAGCATCAGCCGTAGGATAGTGTTAGGGTTAGGGTTAGCATCAGCACTAGGATAGTGTTAGAGATACGGTTAGCATCAGCCTTAGGATAGTGTTAGGGTTAGGGTTAGCATCAGCCCTACGATAGTGTTAGGGTTAGGGTTAGGGTAAGCATCAGCCCTTGGACAGTGTTAGGGTTAGGGTTAGAATCAGCCCTAGGATAGTGTTAGGGTTAGGGTTAGGGTTAGAATCAGCCCTAGGATAGTGTTAGGGTTAGGGTTAGCATCAGACCCAGGATAGTGTTAGGGTTAGGGTTATTGTTAGCATCAGCCCTAGGATGGTGTTAGGGTTAGGGTTAGGGTAAGCATCAGCCCTAGGATACTGTTAGGGTTAGGGTTAACATCAGCCCTAGTATAGTGTTCGGGTTAGGGTTAGCATCAGCCCTAGAATAATGTTACGGTTAGGGTTAGGGTTAGCATCAGCACTAGGATAGTGTTAGGGTTAGGGTTAGGGTTAGGTTTAGGGTTAACATCAGCCCTAGGATACTGTTAGGGTTAGGGTTAGGGTTATCATGAACCCTAGGATAGTGTTAGGGTTAGTGTTAGGGTTAGCATCAGCCCTAGGATAGTGTTAGGGTTACAGTTAGCATCAGCCCTAGGATAGTGTTAGGGTTAGGGTTACGGTTATCATCAGCCCTAGGATAGTGTTAGGGTTAGGGTCAGCATCAGCCCTAGGATAATGTTAGGGTTAGGGTTAGGGTTATCATCAGGCCTAGGATAGTGTTAATTTTAGGGTTAGCATCAGCCCTAGGATAGTGTTAGGGTTCTGGTTAGGGTTAGCATCAGCCCTAGGATAGTGTTAGGGTTAGGGTTAGCCTCACCCCTAGGATAGTGCTAGGGTTAGGGATAGGGTCAACATCAGCCCTTGGATAGTGTTAGGGTTAGGGTCAGCGTCAGCCCTAGGAGAGTGTTAGGGTTAGGGTTAGGGTTAGCATCAGCAATAGGATAGTGTTAGGGTTAGGGTTAGCATCAGCCGTAGGATAGTGTTATGGTTAGTGTTACATTTAGCATCAGCCCTAGGATATTGTTAGGGTTAGGGTTAGGGTTACCATCAGCCCTAGGATAGTGTTAGGGTTAGGGTTAGCATCAGCCCTAGGATAGTGTTAGGGTTAGGGTTAGGGTTAGGGTTAGCATCAGCCCTAAGATAGTGTTAGGGTTAGGGTTAGGGTTAGCATCAGCCCTAGGATAGTGTTAGGGTTAGGGTAAGCATCTGCCCTAGGATAGTGTTAGGGTTAGGGTTAGGGTAAGCATCAGCCCTAGGATAGTGTTAGGGTTAGGGTTAGCATCAGCCCTAGGATAGTGTTAGGGTTAGGGTTATCATCAGCCCTAGGATAGTGTTAGGGTTAGGGTTACGGTTAGCATCAGCCCTAGGATAGTGTTAGGGTTAGGGTTAGCATCAGCCCTAGGATAGTGTTTGGGTTAGGGTTAGGATTATCATCAGGCCTAGGATAGTGTTAGTGTTAGGGTTAGCATCAGCCCTAGGATAGTGTTAGAGTTAGGGTTAGGGTTAGCATCAGCCCTAGGATAGTGTTAGGGTTAGGGTAAGGGTTAGCATCAGCAATAGGATATTGTTAGGTTTATGGTTAGGGTTAGCATCAGCCCTAGAATAGTGTTGCGGTTAGGGTTAGGGTAAGCATCAGCCCTAGGATAGTGTTAGGCTTAGCGTTACGTTTAGCATCAGCACTAGGATAGTGTTAGGGTTAGGGTTAGGGTTATTGTTAACATCAGCCCTAGGATACTGTTAGGGTTAGGGTTATGGTTAGCATCAACCCTAGCATAGTGTTAGGGTTAGTGTTAGGGTTAGCATCAGCGCTAGGATAGTGTTACGGTTACGGTTAGCATCAGCCCTAGGATAGTGTTAGGGTTAGGGTTACGGTTATCATCAGCCCTAGGATAGTGTTAGGGTTAGGGTCAGCATCAGCCCTAGGATAATGTTAGGGTTAGGGTTAGGGTTATCATCAGGCCTAGGATAGTGTTAATTTTAGGGTTAGCATCAGCCCT